>NC_137636.1:31158428-31768428 GCF_963383615.2 Lipophrys pholis | reverse complement strand
TAGAAAAACCCAAACTCCCAACAGCTTGACTACTGGTGTCCAGGTTCCTGCATGTAGAGAAAACTTTTAAGCTTTGAGAGAAGAACCTGTGCCTGGAGAAAAGCCCCACGTGGAGAATATGTGAAATGCCCAACTCCCCAACTAAAACTCCAACCGGAGACCTTCGGGCAGAGAAGTGAGAGTGCTGACCGCCACACCACCGTGCAAAGCCCATATGATGGTGGATATTCAAACACTTTGTTTGAACTAATTCGCTCTTTTCCGTCTGGTTATTTGTTCGTTCCTGTTGTTCCAATATCTTCTTTTGATGGTTGCTGCAACACTTTTATTGCATTTTCATTTTGCCAAAAACTTGCACTCATGTTATGCTGTTGTAATTTTATTTTATTCTATTAGTCCAGTCTAATTTCATTTCATATTGTGTTACTCTGTCTTAACTCACTTGCTCGGTTTATTTCCGTTTACTGTATGTTTGTACGTGATGTTTGTCTCATTCCTCTGCTGTTGTTTGTCTGACAGCGAGGAATCTCCCACTTTATGTCCAGGCTTGGGGGCCTTCATATGTGGCCTTTCCTTCTTCTCTATGTATGCTCATGGAGTCTCTAGGTGAACAAATGTTTCCTTCCTAAAACATATGTTACCAGCTCAGTGTTGCCCCCTGTAGGTGTGAATAAGAGTGGCGGTCTGTCTGTCTGTGTTTGCTCAGTGATGGACGAGCGAGCTGTCCTGGCGTTTCCTGCCTTCGCCGTCTGGGAGCAGCTCAAGTACGAATCTAGATGAATAGAAATGGATAGATGGATGTTGTTGCTTCTTATGTTTTTTATTTGAGTCTTTAAAAGTGTTCAAAACTGAGTATGTCGGTGTTGTTATTATAACCAAAATCAGTTAATTTCACCGAACGCTGCAAAATAAGAGCAGGCCTCCGAACACCTAAAGTCACAAGCTATCAGGCTGAAGTGTTGATCTGAGCGTCAGCTGGTGTCACTTCTGCTAGAAACGTTCTCACTGGACTGTTGCTCTTTTTATAATCGCTCAGTTTTTTTTTTGTGTGTTCGATTTGTCCGTCTATTTAACTGCTCACTTAATATTATTTCTATTTTGACAACTAAAGCCAAAGTAATCTGCCAGTTGGAATAATTTATTGTGCCTGTTGATTTTTATCATTGACATAATAATTTATCATTGATTTTATTTTGTCACATTTTCATTTGCCAAGATCTTCCACGGGCAAGTACAGTGTGTCAGCCACACAAACCACTAAGCTTCTGTAATTTGCCAGCTTACAGTCTTGCCAAGTCATTTGCCTTTAAAAACGACCAAAAAAAAAGAAAAAAGGCCAGCGTGTAAGATTCACACGGATCAAATAGAAGAAACGCAAATGTGGTGATCAAAACAATTTTTGCATGGAATCACCAAACTATGATGAAGTGTTTTTGTTTCATTACAATGAACTGCTCAGGAAAGGAACGTGTACCGGAGTTCTTTGACTTGACGTTCTTCGGTGTTGATGGTGACTTAGGGGGAGACATTTCTGCCTCTGCGTCGTCACTCTGACTTGGGTCTTCGTTACACTCCTCTTTTACTGACAGATCTGCAGAGAAAAGACGCGAGGGCATGAGTATTGTGATTAAATGGTGTAGATTAAGAAATGTAGTCGGGGGGGAAAAAACTGTGCTGACAAACACATGCATAATTATAATCAAAGCATACAGTGGCTCTGTATACCTTTGTTTTACAAAAATCAAGACACCATCATGATGATAGGTGTGTCTTCATCTGTTAAAACTTGTGATTGCACAAAAGCTATTCATTTTGCCACTCAGATCTCTCCTTCCTTCCCATGATAACCATCAGTGACACGTTAATAAAAAGCCATAGAAGACAGTAGATACAGTAGATTCCTCTAACCTCAGAGGAAAATGAACAAATCCTTTGGACAGTAGTTCTGACCTTGCTTGTTGAGGACAGACTCCTCAGCTTTGCCCTCGGCTTTATTGTCTCCCTCGTCGGGGATCTTGCTGGCCATGGTGCTGGACACGTAGAGCTTGTTGATGTCCAGGGTGGTCTTACTGAAGGGGGACATGGTCGAGTGCATGCTTGCATAGCCATTGGGAGAACAGCTGAGTGCAGCCAGGTCCAGGGCTTTCCCTCCTGTAATTATGGGGATGTTGAGGGACAGTTTGCGACGGCGGTTGGGAGAGGATGACTTGGTGATGGAGAGGGGAGGGGGTGAGGAGAACTTGCGGCTGGCACGTGGCGACGTGGGTGGCTCGCCGTAGAAGAGTTTGTTGTTCTGGCTGCTGGCAAAGAAAAGCTCCAAAGAGCTGCAAGAGAGGAGAGAAAGAAAAAATCCGACTGTCAGGCGGAGAATGCATGTATGTCTTGATGAAACTTTCCTATTTTGGGGGGAAAAAAATAATTACAAAGTGTGGAAAGAGTAGAAATGGTGTTAATGGTGGGGATGCGTGGTGGGCTTGGTGTATGTAAGCAGAGGCAGAGCGGGGACACATTAACCACAGGGCTCTTTGGGAGCTCCTGCCTCTTTTATTTAAGCTACATTGTTTAAGACAGCATCCTCCTTGCACTGAGAGCCACCCCCTCTGAAGGCCTATAAATAGCATGTCAAGTGACAGTGTGGGAGGCACGGGTGCTGCCAACAGCAACCAGCCCAGGGGAGGCCCACCGAGACATGGAGAGAGAGAAACAGAGGGAGAAGGGGAGCCAGATAGAGACGGAGAGGGAAAGTGGGAGAAGCAGACAGAGGTGCAGTGCAAAAAAAAAAAAAAAAAAAAAAAAAAGCAGAGGCGAAAACAGTGATACAGAAAGGGAGGAGGCGAGAGAAGAGCAACATAGTGGATATGGATTCCACCACAGCGAAGGCTGTTGGCTTAGAGTGGGCGAATGGGAAGCCTCCAGCCCTGTATGGCGTTACATGCAGCCATGTTGTGTCTCTTCGGCTGAATTCACAAAACTGTGAGGTGAGGAGACGGAGGGAGGCTTGGATGGATGGATGAAAGGAGAGGAGAGGCGAAAGAAGAGAACCGAAAACAAAGTGGAGTCAAGTGAAGAAGGAAAGAAGACAGACCAGTGGAGATGTAGGAGAGGGGGAAAGAGAATGACATAAAGAGAGGAGAGGAGAGGAGAGGAGAGGAGTGCAGGGTCTGGGTGAAAAACACCACTATCAATATTTAATAGCGTAGAGCCGCTGCAGATGTTGGGAGAAAGGAAGAGAGTGAGGGAGGAGGAGAGGAGAGAAGAGGACAGGAGAGGAGAGGAGAGGAGAGGAGGGGAGAGGGTGGGGTCCTGCAGCAGAGTAAAGGGTTGCCATGGTGACAGCGCAGCGGAGAGAGGGATGGTCAGAGTTGTGGAAAGAAAAAGAAAAACCAGAGAACAGAGAAGGGTAAAAGACAGGATCGAGAAAGAGGAGGAGGGGTTCAGAGCGAGGTGGGCGGACGCAGGACCCGATTAAGGATGGCGGCGGCCGGACGGCGTGCTGGCGTGACCTCTGGCTGCCTCAGCTCCCGTCCCTCCTCACCTGGACAGGGTATGATAGCATGATGGAGCGCCAACGGACCGGCCACGTGAGAGCAAAGACTAATTCTGACAGCGGGGAAGTCCCACCTCTTCACTGCACCATTGCTGCTGCTGCATCCTCAGGAGAAAATATGTGGAAATCTCAAACTTTGTTCCGACTCTAATTGTCATGAACCGCAGGGATGAACTCTGCAGTGAGCGACTTGTAGGAGTTTAATGTAACAGATTGTCTTTGCCCCGTGGTTTTGATGCAGTCCACCTCTGAACACGCAGAGAATGGGCAGGAAAATCCACACGTAAGAAAAGCTCCTGTCGGAGAAGCTTTGAGGAAGTTGCTATTGGAGTGGAACAGGAACAATGGCTGTGATTAGGGGAGTTATTGATCTAAATACTGTCACCACCTTTGCATATGAAGCTGAAACTAACGCTCATCCAGTAGAGACGTGTGTGCTCTAAAACGGGTGTTACTCAAACATCAAGCTGACAAAAGTTGTAAAGTATCTCTGATTTCATGTCAGAGTTTTTTATGCCTGTTTATATTTCTTTGATGCACGTGAGCATGTTTGACATGAGAGATAAACTCATTAGACTTAGGTTAAGAAAAAAAACTGCATACAAGCTTTCATGATGCAACTTGATTCCAATATTATGTTTCATGTGTGACAAAAACATCAAACCAGATCAACGGAGGATCGAATGGATCTGCAGGCCGCAGCAGTAAGACCTACTTCACCATTAACAAAGTAACTGTAGCAGGTTTAAGGCAGTAAAATCCAACGTTTTGGACATTTCACTGTATTTTCCAACAGTTAGCTTCAGCCAGTGTTAATGCTGAGATTGCACAACTTGTTCAGATCTCTTAAAAAAGTACCAAACCTCTTTGCACTAAAACAAAGAGGAAGAGAATTTAGAAACTCTTGAGCAAGTCCTCAGACTGATCCACACATTGCTGACAACTCAGTTATTGTGTCAACACTGTAAAAATACAAATATGTGCACATAAAGACATCCCATAATAAGAATGCGCAAGTTATTTCTTCAAGTAACTAGTAACTCTACTACTTTCTGATATTTAACTAGTACAAGTGTTCAAGTACCCACTTGTCCAACACTGAAAACAGATTAAACTGATGTTATGACTTATATCGAGAAAGAAACATGATTATTTAAAGATGATTGTTTTAGTATTATTCTTTGTTTGTAGAAATTGCATTTAACAACTGTAGGCTTGCCACAAAACCAAAAATCTATCATTTTAAGCACACACGTACACAAAAAATATGTTTCAATTAGAATAACAAAACCTCCTGTGTTATTCTGCAATTATGTGTGTTAATTACTTGAAGTAAAAGGAGCTGAAGAAGTTCCAGGTGAAACCTCTTGGGTTCACTCACCGTGCGGGGATGGCACTGATGGGCTTCTTGTAAATGGTGATGAGCTTGTCCAGCACGACGTCAGCGCTGGTGAACACGCGGTAAGAGTGAAGAAAAGTGTTCAGGAAGTCAATGGAGAGAAAGCGCAGGTCGGTCAGCCTCTCCAACAAGCGTTCCACGCTGGCGTAGCGAATCTGCAGCACCTTGCAGGAGTTCATCATCTTGCTGAAGCGAATGTCGACATCGTCACAGTACAAGCTGGTGTCCGACCTGCGTCAGGATTCAAGGAATGTACATTTAGTAAGTTAGGTTTGAGTATGAGTTGTATACTGAACCATTCACGGCTCCTGGAGCATGCTTATGTTGTATTTAGTGTGCTATGCCGTGGTGGTGGCTGTGTGTACACTCACAGTGGGCTAAAGCTGAATTATATCTTTGGAAGTGTGACTTCACATGTGGATTCGTATTTATACAGTTTTTTAACAATTTCACATCAGAGTCAAAGATCCAACAACATTGTATTCAAAGGGTTTTCCCCCGATTCCAGCCTTGTCCTTGAATTTCCTCCAGTCTAAAAGTCCCTCTGGTGAGCTCTACTGAGAACAGGCTGTTTCTGTGTCTGTACCTTTAAATGATATTGAGCGGTGTCTGTTTTCCGCTCGCGTTGGCAAGGAGAAACAATGGCAACCGTATGTTATTTTAGAGGGCAGAGCTCATTAAAGTGTGGGGCAGTCAAAGGGAGTATCCACCATCAGAGAGGGTGTGGTTATTTCCCTGCATGATGTCATGAAGGGAACATCTCTGATTGGCCTGTATGAGCAAACGTTTGAGTGAGTCACTTCTGGGGCCTCAGGCTATGGGGACACTTGCTACTGTTAGAAAATCATTAAAAAGGGAATTTTGCACAATATGGGACCTTTAAAACTCGTGATTCCTTCAAACTACATCCTTCAAAGACAATCCTCACAAGCATAGACGTACAAAGTGTGTGATTTTGTTCATGAATCTTTCATACGTTGGTCATGTATTTATGTAATTTCATCGTCAGTCTCAGTTTGTACAAGTATAATATACGTGCGTTGCAGCTTGGTGTTTGACTCTCACTTAATCATCTGTGGCACGGAGACTTTACTGTTTTCCTCGAAGGCGTTCATCATCAGACCATTGCAGCGGATGTTGTCAATGCACTGTAAAGCAGCGAGACAGACAATAGAGAAAACAATACTGCAGCGAGGCGAGTCAGTTCATAAAGCTCTGGATGTTACTCATCAGTGCTACAGTATTTGTGTTTTCTTCCTATGATTGTTAACTCTCACATTTTCTGCGGCAACAGGACCTTTAAATGAGAATTTCACCGTTACTTTCTGCCTTCATATGCAGGTATTGAGCCTGTATGAATACCTGGCTGATATCGCTTGTCCACGCCGACTTCTCCTGCCTGGACGAAGCCACCAGGATGACGGTGTAAGGCTGGCTGTCTTTGGGCTCCACCATCACTTTGAAGTCCAGGTGCTCAGTGTCCTGGCCACTGCGCTCCCCTTTGGCTGCAAGATACACCAGCAAACGTGTCAATAGGCTTATTTTTATATATTTACTGACACTGCAATTTATCATTATTATCATTATTATTATTTATTTTTTATTAATTAATTATGCATGCTAAAGGCTATAGAAACCACAGAGCCTGATCACTGCCGCAAAGAGAATTTCAGATTGAACAAAAACCAGGTTGTTCATATCAGCTTTGCAGAAACAGTATTAGGCGTGAACTTTTCACGAATGTCCTCAAACTAGCTTTTGCCCCAAAACAAAGAGAAAAGTTACATGTGTCATCATTTATAGGTTATTTTTACCATCATTTCATTGGACGCCCACTTTTTGACACCCATAAGGTGATTATCATAGTGGGATTGAATGGAGAAGGTGAAAACAGGGTGTCAGTATTACTTTAATAGCAGTTCTTTGTATATAATGAAGGACAAGTTTGTTTAAGCACAATCATAACTTTCCAGTTGTTATCTACGAAGGTTTGTTTGATAAAGTGAGAAACACTGCTGCAATATTGATGAATCACTGCAGCTCCAAGGAAACATGGAGATTTACAATTTTCTGTTTGTAACATGACGCTAAATAGTTTTGAAATGATATTTTCACAGAAAACCTGGGTTGCTTATTGTTTACAAATTAAAAGTCCGTCCAATCAGCATAAAGGTGGTAAGTTACACTCGTCGTCGGTCCCCTCTGGCTCCTCCATCAGGGTGCAGTCGATCAGAGACACCACTCCATTCTGTGACGGGGTTAAAAGTCACATGGTCACATGATCAAGCCAGCTCTTGGTTCTTACAGTTGCTGCATCGCAGCGTCACACGGTGTCAGTCGGTGTGGAAGGATCACCTTGGTGATGTGAAGCTTTCCTCCGGAACCTCGGGTACATATGATGAGGTGTTTGGAGAAGAGGAAACACTGTCTCTCACCCTCCTTCTTCAGAGACAGGGAGCCCAGTCGGCCTCTCGTGATCTTCCCTTTCTCACTCATTGGAACCTGGATCAGAGAACCTGTGGAGTCCAACACACAAACGTTTGATGAAAAAAAAATAACAAAAGGCCCCCCCATATAATCAAATTCATATTTCAAGATTACATTTAATGACTCCTTCAAAAGCACTGAACTTGATTAGTTAAAGATTTAAGAGTAAAAGTCCTTTTGTCGTTATAAATAAGTATTCGTCAATAAATCAGGAGTGTAGTTTTTCTGGCCTGCCTGAACAAATAAATAACTTCTAGCAGGAGTTGGTTCAGGGGCAGGAAAAATCTGTTATCAGGGGGAAAGCCTTATTTTCCAGGTTTTTTTTTTATTTATCTTTTAAATTCAAAACTCCAACTGGGAGCAGTATGAACACATCTGCAAGAATGATTTTCATTCTCTCTTATGCGTTGTGTATTGCTGGAGAACAGAATTTTTCTTTTTCCTGTGTTCTTGTCAGATGATTGTGCTTCTACTATATCTCTATCAAAGGGGTCATATTATGCAAAATCCACTTTTTATTGGCTTTCCAACAGTAATAATCATCTCCAGACCTGGACTGACCCAGAAGTGAAGAAAGTCTGTCCTCTCTCTCCCCGGCTTGTTTCAGATTTTAAAAAGTGTGTTGCTCCAACGAGCCAAAATCAGAAATCAAACCCTATATAGTGTCATCGGAGGTTTAGCCATTCCCAATCAAGGTAGGCCCTCCCTTTGACTCCTCCCACAATTAGGCAGCTCTGCTCTGGCACATGGCACCACGAAAGGAAATACTTCCTCTTCTTCCCAAGATGGGCATGTGTGGGCGGAGCCAGTCCAGCTCACACAGACACAGCAGATTCTGAATGCAGCTCCTATGATCCAATATTCAAATGGATGGAAAATCAAGGAAAAGATGGATTTGGGGCAATAATGTTGGAATACAACGTTTTTGGTCAAATGACTGATTGATGAAAAACTGTATAATATGACCCCTTTAACAAACACATTGTTGTGGACTATGATTCAGGCTCTGTGGGGGAACGCCTCCTCTCGTCCTCTGGCTCAGTGTCAGTGGATCAGTCTCAAACTCAGCTGTAATTTACGTCATTGCTCTAGGGTGAGTATTCACATCTTACCTTGTCTAACAAAAGTCTGGCTGGTGTCGAGCAGCACTTCACAGCCCTCCACAATCATTCGCTCGATGGCCAAGTTCTTCCTGATGTTCTCGGTCTCGCTCACCTCGTCGTGCATGATCCTGAAAGTACGAGCACAAAACTCTAATCAGTCAGGACTTTCTGGGCATCAGCTACTTCATTACCAGATGATTTATGCTACTGCAGTTATTGTCATTGTACAGTTTGTTTTAAACACTCCGTACCTGGAAAGTTCCTCCAGTTTTGACTTTGCATAGTCCAAACTGTTTCTCTCCACGTGCTCATGGGGAGTGTGAGCCAGCAGCTCGTGCAAAGTCAGGATGTACCGAGGAATCTGAGAGAGAGAAGTGTGGTTTACAGGTGGTTTTGATTATATCGTGTTTTCTAGGGACCTCCTACCAGAACAATGAAAATGGCTTCATCGTCTGTTTTGTGTGTGTGTTTTTGTGGGGCGTTTGAAAGAGGGTGGACAGGATGGATTCACAGCCACGGCTAATCAATGAGTCAGATTCTCTTCAGTATATATATATATATTTTTTTAAAATTCCTAGTCAGTGTTTGTTTGTGGAAAAAGCGCCACAAATGAGGAGCTTATGTAACTGCATGACCTTATCACAGCGCTTTGGTCCACTTTTCAAAGCACAATGGGTAAAATAACCCCCAAAAAAGGTGTGAATGTTTTGATCACCCAATCGAATCAAGTCCCTGGACGATCTTGGTGTTATATGACGTAGGTTTTTCACTAGATTGGAGCGACAATCTCACTGTTCAGTGTCTCAAAACATCCCATTTCACTGGATTGTGGCTTCAACATAATGCCATTACACCCAATGCGCTTTATCTCTAAAATGTTCCAGACTGGAAACTCAGAGGAAACTCACCTGAAACATGGGGTAAGTGAGGAAGGTCTCCAGCGTCCTCTCCTCACAGTCAGGCTTGGCCTCATACTGCTTCAGAAGCTTGTCGAAGTCTCTGTTCTGCTTGCAGTGGGCCAGAATCTGCAGACTGTACTGGTGGTTCCTCACAAACTCTTGGTAGATGTTCAGCATGGGCAGCAGGATGTCAAACAGGTCGGCTGAGAACAGACACAGCTGTCCGTGTGAATCTTCAAAATCAATACTGTGTCGCCATGAGAGACGCAAAGAACCACTGACAGAACTGCCCGGCAGTCGGCGTGTCTCGGAATGTAAATAACTCAGAGTAACTTTGTTCATTAAGTCTGAGTTTCTATTACAATTTGGGTCTTTGAGTCATTAGAGTACCAGAGTGGTGACATCTGGGTCACAACATCACTGCACTTACCCAGCACCAGTGTGGGCCAGCTGGCTATCCTGGCCTTGAGGCCTTGGTAGAAGATCTGATGGAGGAACATGATGGTCTCACTAATAGAGCAAACAGGCAGACTTGTGGTCAAGAGCTGTTATTCATCACCTCCTGTGCTGCGATACGTCACTGACACTGTACACCAGGCACCTGTTGAGGAAGATGCTGCTGACGTCGTCGTGTGTGATGGGCGGTTTCTTGGAGCTGGCGGCCATGCGGAGCGGCCGCAGGAAGTTGTTGACCAGGATGTGGAGCTGCTGGACGTATTCGGCCTCGGCCTCCAGCATGCTGAACACCACCTGGTTCCTCTTCCTCATGCTTTCAGCATGCGGTGAACGGATGTAGTCCTGGATGATGGTTTTCCACTTCCTTCGGCAAATCCAACCTCGTAGGAAACTCTGGACCTGCGATGGAATCGGTAGAGACACAAACGTGATGCTACATTTGTGGTAATTGTGAACCCTCACCTTGTAAATTAGGACTCTTGTGCAAAGCTTTTAGACTGTCTGTCACTGTGCTTGTTATTAAAAAAAACTAGAGCAACACTCGGTAGAGCTCAGATCTTTGCCAACGCCACACCAACAGCTACATCACTGTGTGAAACACTGAGCAGGGAGCGTCTCCATGGCAACAGACGCTGCTCTCCACTGATATCTTTCGATCTCCTCCATGACGTGCCTCTCTCACCCATTTTATATGGGAAGTTTTTCAGCAGTTCTTTTTGGAATTTATTCGGAAACCGTTATCTGCTAACATCCCAAAATCTACTTTATTGGTCCTTGGACGATGACAAATCATCCCTGAAAATTTCATTGGATTCAGTTTAGTAGATTTTGCAAAAAGTTGGTAAAATACATACAGATCAATAAATAAATAAATACATGCAGACGAACACATAACCTTCTCAGCCAACTTTGTTTGTCGCCCAACTTTCGTTGGTAAAGGTAAAAAAGACACTAACTTCAGACCTCAGAAAAATTTTTAACATTCCAGCTAAAGCTAAAGTTGGCCCTAATTTACGCCTGATAAATAGTCTGACCTGTTTGTACCGCGGTTAGTTGGAGGCAATGCAAGATGTAGCAGATTTTTCCACCAAATTTAAAGATGCACATTTAATATTCAACAAGAGCAATCAGAGATTTCTGACGTCCCTCAAAGTTTGAAAACTCAGAAAAAAAATATCACCACCAAAACTGAATGGAATCTTCCAAATATCTATCTGTGGTGAACGTCTCGCCAAAACCCGTGTAATAGTTTTGAATTAATCTTGCTGACAGACATACATGCAGACAGACACATATACACTGATGATTTCATTACGTCGATGTATATACGATGTAATAATCTGCAAACTGTTCATCTGGATTGTTTTAAGATTCTTTGTAGCTATGAATTAAAACAAGAAGTTGAGTGTAATGACAGTCTTTCCCTGATTTACAGGGAGACTGGCACATTAAACTATATCAAAACTGCCCGAGACAAAAGAAGCTACTTTTTTTTTTTATATATTAACAAATTATTCGATTTTCAATTTGAGAAATCAACTATATATGTTTGATCTTTTTCTTAACCTTTCTTAACACCTCACATTGTATTTTTGCGCAGTGACCATAACTCACTTTTTTGATCTTCTTGATCTCCGTGTCGTCATCGCTGGGCGGCACCTCCGGATTGGACTGGATCTTCTCATTGTCCTTCAGCAGTCCAGCAATCTAAAGTTCAAAATTATAAGAGATGAGCAAAATGAGAACATACTGTGCACAGCTGAAACTCCTAAAAATCATCACGATCTGGAGGATTCCATATCCTCTTCCATCACTTCATATCTTTATTGTGATTGTTCGTGTCTTATTCAATGAGTCTGGGAAGCTTTTGTTCATCTCTGTTGCTGTCCATTAACTGGTTCAAATATTTAAGTACACAAACTGCACCAGCCACATTGAAATGTAATTTATTGTGTTTTATTCAAGCCTGTTGCATTTACTTCCATTAACACTCAGTGCGTGCAAAATACACTCTTAATAAAGGACCAAAATCAAACAAAACAGCTCAAAGTACATTACTCATGCACACTTTGGCCACGAAAAGTGAGACTATTATCATTATTGATGCAAAGAGGAGTATTTTTGTACAACAAAAGCGAATTCATTCATATTGAAAACATTCAGTTCAATTGAAGCTATCCATTAGCACATTAAAGAGAAATGCATTTGATCTAGTTTAGACTGAATAATTAGGATTCAAAAGACTCAGTGTTGCAGAGAGTCTAACAAGCCGCGACGCTCCCTGTGAACCCAGAGCATTGTGGTTTGGTATCTGGGTCGTGACCTTTGTCCTGTCACTACTCTCCGTCTCTCCTCTTTCTGCCTCAACACTCCTACCGTCGTTTCTCGCTTTGTCTCCACCGCTCAACCAGACAAGACACATTCCCAGGTTTTACCAGCGTGACACTGCCAGGCAGGTTACCTCTGATTTTAGCCGCTCGATCTCGATTTCCCCGTCCTCTATCTGTTGTCGAAGTTGCTTGGCAACTGTTTTCTCCGTCTCCACTATTTGGAGTAGATGAAGATACTTCTGCATGAGGGTCTCATGCTCCGTAGCCAGGTTCCTGTAACTATACAGACACACATGCGCAGACATCGTACGGACCTCATTAACACGTGTTTCATGGGCTCTCCATAGATTCATCAACACCGGCAGTCCTCTGATCATATGTTTGAACCGCAGACATTATTACATCCACACCGAGAGAAACTGCACTTATGCAGCCTATTCTTTAAATAATCTACCGTGTGGGAAAGTCCAATCACGTACATTGCTCAGTTCAACCAATTATGTTTAGGCCACAAGATATTTGCAACCATGAGCCTTTGCACGTGTGTAAATCATGTCTGACAGTTTTAATGTCTCATGATGGGAAAAATTTTTAAATCATTAGAATTTATTTTGAATCAATGGATGATGGCGGGGGAGCACTTTAAATGTCCTACAAGAGTGAAAGGATTTAGTTTTAAAGGAAGCTGAGGAAATGTATGAAACATTAAATTGAATGTGAGAAACAATCATGGTAGATGAAAACAAACCTTCAGTTATTCCATCATCAGCTCAGTTAGTCTGAGTCGCTCTTGTACTAACTCTTTGAGTTAAAACAGTGATTGGTTGACTGATCGCTCTATTGATTGAGATCTAGAAAGATCCAGTCTTATGTCATATTAAACAGTAAGAGAAAAATTTAATTACCATAATATGTAGTTGAGTCGTCAGGGTTTTTTTTTCATTCTGAATCTTAAAAATATTTTTAGTCGAGGTAGTTCCAGTTAACGTTACACCATTAGATCAAATCAGTTCTGCACCAAATTGCCATTTCATGTCGCCATAAGCCTGTCTGTTAAGTTTCACTTTACAATTATTAGGTTGGTTTTATTTCTTTTAAGTTGTCTAGCTCTCAAAAGGGCATGGTACAAGATTGTTTTTCAAACGAAACCATTATGTGATGTTTTAGACAACTACATAAATAAAGTGGTCATTCACTAACTATATGTTAAACACTTGCAAAGAGGAGCCTTTTCCTCGGAGCATCCTCAGCAGAATGACGCCGAGCGTTACCTGGCCTGTGTGATTGCAGCCACCCATTCATCGCAGTCCTTCACGTCCTCCGTGCGCAGCTCCAAAGCTTTCTGGTTGTCGTGATTAAACGTGACTGTGAAGTAATACTGGAAAACAAATGCAAAGACAGCTGGAGTGACTTTTTTTCTTTTCTCCCCGTATAATCAAATAATCAGAGTATATTCAAGAGGAGTTTTTGAAAATGACAAAGCTCAGGTAAGCCTTATACTAAAGCATCATTGAGCCACTATTTCTTTAAACCTGAGCTAAATTCAAGCTGGAGTTGTATGTGTACACGTGCAGTGACGTGTGTGTGGGAGAGAGATCTTATGGGAAAAGTCTTGAGGGATTCATTACAAAGCCTCTGTGCATTCGGCCTGTAACCAGGCAACTCACCTCTGAATGGGCAGAAACCCCTCGACTGACGCCATGCTCACTTTAGTTCAGCTTTGCTTTGGTATACAGATTTGGCTGTGTGTTAACCACACCTACACTTGTGGGTCTTCAACATTTTTGCTCACTCACAAATTTACCACAGAGCCTTAAATGTTCAGTTACAGCAATGCCAGCAAATGTCTGAGGAGGTGTTTCCTCACAGGCTTCAAAACAAAATCCCCAAATCAAGAAAGTGGCGCGTCACATTACGTAACACTGATGCATTGTAAACAGACCTCCACGAATATCTTCATCTTATAACAAAGATGGCTCATCGCTGTTGGCCAAGGTCTCGTCTCCAGACTGTTAGAACCCAATGAAAAGCCCATCAGATGATAACTAACTAACTAACGAACGAACGAACGAACGAACGAACGAACGAACGAACGAACGAACGAACGAACGAACGAACGAACGAACGAACGAACGAACGAACGAACGAACGAACGAACGAACGAACGAACGAACGAACGAACGAACGAACGAACGAACGAACGAACGAACGAACTAACTAACTAACTAACTAACTAACATGAGGTGCCTCACTCCTCTGTTTTGTATAGGAAATAAAATTTCGGGAGTTTACTGGGATTTATTTGGAAACGGTGCGCTGTTAACATCCCAAAATATCATCGATTGACCAACTTTTGTTGGCGAAGGTGACTAACTAACTAACTAACTAACTAACTAACTAACTAACTAACTAACTAACTAACTAACTAACTAACTAACTAACTAACTAACTAACTAACTCATTCTCACTCACTCACTCACTCACTCACTCACTCACTCACTCACTCACTCACTCACTCACTGTTAACAATGATCCTACGTCATACTAAACTCAATGATGGAGTTCCACAGAGTACCTTGCTGGGACCCATCCTTCTCAGTTGACACAGACCTTCTTCAGCCAATGTTGGTTAGTAGGCACTGCAGTATTACTACTATGCATACATGATCTAGCTCTTTATTTATTTGTTTCCAATCAGCTTATCGAAAGTCAAGGCCTCAACATATTCACTGAAACTGAAATAAGTGTTTGTGACGCTAAATGAGTCATAACTAAACCACCTCACTATGTCCATGGCTTCACTGTTGCTATAATCAGGAGAACCTCGCCTCAGTCAGTTTGTCGCGACGCCTTGAAAACCCTCTTGTTGTTCCAGATGGCTGCAGCCGAGGGACTAACAAACCAACAGGAGGCATCGCAACACAAACCAAAAGAGATTTTAATAATTTGCTCTCATAAAACTGCTTCCTGGAGGACCCTAGAGTTTCCAAGAGTTCAACTCTTCTGGAGCCAGTTCCCATCCTCCCCTGGTGCAACCACAAGTTTAAAGATCCATCTGGAAGATTCTTGTTTGGAAAGGTTTCTCGATGGTGCTGATTCACCCATTGTTCTTCGCTGTGCTGCCAAGAGTTTAGCTGCCGTGAGACCTGCTTCAATGAGCGTCTCTCCTCATTCTACATACAACATTGTTTTAATACGTCCTGTCGTTCACCCTCTCTCCTGCCCTCTCTCTACCTATAACTAGAGAAGATTCTGACTTTGGAATTCCTGATCTGTAGCTCCGGACTTCATCAGCCTGCAATATGTTCACTTTCCTGCTCCGTGTTGTTTTCTGTCTTATTTTCATTTTCACTTTTATTTCCCCATTTCCACTGCCAGCCGAAGCCAGACTGGTCCTGCTGACGTTAGTTTGGATGGGAAAAAAAAGAAGTTACTCTTTTGTGGAGCTTGTGACCATTGCAAGCAGTGAATTTATTTCCATTTAAATAAAAAGTTTCGATAATACAATGGCATGTGTTATGTAATGAGCATGTTATATTTAGGCAGTTTGAATTGAATTGAATTGAATTGAATTGAATTGAATTGAATTGAATTGAATTGAATTGAATTGAATTGAATTGAATTGGTGGACTAACGTTCCATATTTCCTGATTAGCAGGAGCAAATGCTTTTCGTTAATGCTGTGCCTCCCATCTCTCCAATCCCCTCAACTGATGTGTCATGCATTTTTTGGCAGCTATATTTAACTCCACATCACTGCATTTTCTTTTTTCTTTTTTTTTTCTTTTTTGTGCCACTGATACAATATCTGCTGGTAGGTGAGACAAAGTACACTGTAGTAGGTTCTTTAAAATCTGAACAAAAACAGTGTATTTCAGTCCGGAATTAAAAGAAACAGCAGAATTTACAGTTATGTAATCATAACAATGGCCTCTATTAAGTAAACCTCAAAGTGATTCTACCTCCTTTAAGATACTATTCAGCAATGAAGAGTGCTTCAATGCTTTTCTCAGACCTTTCAGTTAACATGTGAGTCTGTAATACCCAATAATTAATCAAGCCAATATCAGCAATATTCCATAAAATATATTTTTAAACTAAAGGTAGGGCAGAAAAAATATAACTTAAAGCAATGGGAAAGGAACACAAACTGATCATTTTCAAGAGAGACCTGTTAAATGTAGACTTTCAGTCTGTAAAAGTGTTTGACCGAGTTGCTTATGTAATATTTTAGAACGTCCTTTTTCAAAACGGGAATCACAAAAAAAAAAAAAAAAAAAGGTCTCAAATAATCCTGCTTTTTCTCATGAATGCTTCTTTTACTCTATGTATTTACGTCTATGTCGGCTCAGTTAACTAGATATGGGACTTATGTTCGACGACTGTAATGTGTTGATCTAAGTGAAATAAAACTGCAGAAATGAAAAACAAAACTCAGTCAGTCCCTCCTCATCCTCGCCGCCACTAAACACAGCCCACCTCGCTCCTCTTGTATGCCCGTATTTGCTGTACTCGCTAAATGGAGCACAATGCCAAGGCATGTTGTTGCACATTTTGTTGTCCCCTTTAAATGCACTTTTTCAGATGCAAATAGGGGTTGCCATAGTAACTGTGGGCTTAAACGTAGCTCGCCTTCTAAATGGGGAATAAGAACATTTAAAAAGTAGAACACTCCAAAGAATACAATGAGAACGGAGAGACAGACGAAGAGGGAGGGAGGAAAAAAAAAAATCTTTTGCCTTTTTGAGGAGTGAGGGCTAAAAAAAGCTCTGTAGCCCTGCAAGGTGGCAGTTGGCTTGGCATCTATTGGCTGCATTGTCCCTCTCCCTGTCACACACTGATAAGATCCTGTACTCTCTTGGCCATTTCTCCTGCAGCTCTGACACACAGTCACTGGGTACATGCACACACTGCAAATGCAGCGCTCAACAAAAACCTGGAATCTGCTGTAATCCGGACATGTAACAGGTTTTAATGTCAGGACTATACAGTGACGTTGCCTCTGACAGACTCTGCAGGATGCTTACTTGTCAGTCTCTGTTTTGTTTAGGGCTTTTTGTTTTGTTTTTTTTATATCAGGAGTGAAACGGGACTCTGTATGCCCGTAGACACCTGGAGCATTGATCACTCTTTCTGTCCTCATCTCACCTTTTCTGTGGAGTTGCTCAGTTTCAGAGATCGACATTGGCACATTGCAGGAGGGCACAGTGAGAAACTTGTACGTGTGAGGAAATAATTCCCATAAGATATACAGAAACAGACACCAGACATGCTGTGTGCAGTAAAAATGCATTTGTATCGCCACGTTTAATAAACAAACAAATTCACAAACAATGACATAATTCTGACACATATTATGTAAAAGGACATGTGCAGAACAGCGGACTGTGTTGTGCTAATTGACGGCTTTCAGAATCACTTAATTCACTGTTGAAATAAATTCACTGGAGCAGTCTGCATGATCGGCTGTCGTCATAGACGTCACTCAGTCCATACTTCATCTCCACTACACAGCTTGCCCCTTGTCCTGGCATGGTTTTAACCAAATAGGTGCAATGGGGAATATGCAAGTAGTTTGACATTATTGGAGAAACAGGAATAGTGTCTTTAAAAGAGATGTATGTAACCATCCTAACACTGAGCTGTATGAGCTTTAGCTTAAAGTCTGGTTGATTTATGCGGTGACAGCTCTTTGATTAGCAATGGCCAACCAGAAGGCTCGCTCCAAAAAACAACCGTGCTTTTGTTTTCTCTGTGTGTGTGTGTGTGCGTGCGTGCGTGCGTGCGTGCGTGCGTGCGTGCGTGTGTGCGTGTGTGTGTGTGTGTGTGTGTGTGTCTGTGTGTGTGTGTGTGTGTGTGTGGCATCTCCATCACAGTGAGAGGCCTTGTTTTGTTTTAAATTAACATCTAATAGTCACGTGTCTTTAACTTCCTGCGGTGCAGTATTTTAAACACTGATGTCAGTCCTGACAAAGAGCAGACGACAGCTGTTAGAGCTGCTAGAGTTGCTAGAGTTGCTAGAGCTGCTAGAGCTGTTAGAGCTGCTAGAGTTGCTAGAGCTGTTAGAGCTGCTAGAGCTGTTAGAGCTGTGGGGTTCAGCACCATGGACAGCAGCAGCAGGCAGAAACCAGAAGATCCACCAGGAGCGGATCCCAGCGGAGCCACAATCATGGATTTAGTCTGTCTCTGTCCTTTATTTATCTTCCGGTGAGTTGTTACAGTTAACATGTAAGAATTAGAACTGAGCATGGTCATCTCATGAAGCAACTCGATGTTAACTGATGGACCCGACAGATCCTCAAAAGGACAGTTTGAAGTCATTCTGGGGTCCAGCAGTGATGAAGACATCAGAATATGACCACAATACAAGGATTTGTTTGTACCTTGGGAACCGTTAATACTGTAGCTTGGTTATAAGTCTAATATTTTTCATTTGCTCCACCCACATGGGGGGATAAGCCTTAATCATTTTGAGAGCATATTGCTTTATTTGAACATGTTTTTTTTTCATATATAATGTTTGAATGTTACAACTGCTATATAGTTGAATGTGTTTTAATGAATCTATTAGTAGGTTTAACCTCCTTTTATTTAATTGCATTGATACAATGAAAAATGATGCTGTCATTAAGGCATCCCCCTGGTCCCTAGATTTTTTTTTCTGCTGCCCTCACTCCACTCTTTGAACGCCGACACTAACAGAGACCCTGTGGCTTCCAAACATGTCTCCTTCCAGCACAGCCATCGTCACAACAAATAACAAAACACACTCCTGTAATTACTGGCAACAACTACTTGTCGAAGTTTTGTCTGCAGTGCTGGAAGTGTGGATTTTTGTCACACTTAAGTCCACCAGGTTTTTCTTGTAAATGCTGATTTATTGCTGAACACACCACAGAGCCATGCGTCTCCCTGACTGGTGTCCCAGCGCTGCATGCGAAGCAGACGAGACTGCAGCTGGCAGAGCACATTTCAGGAGGTGACTGCAGCCATAGCTCACAGCAGCTTGACCACTTCTCTGGCTCTTTTGTGCCACAGCGTTCAGTTTCCCCAACAACAGCCCTCCTAAGCCCTTTACCCGGCTTCACATAGAGCAAACGTTGCTTTCACGGAGATTATTCCAGACTGTGTAACTGCCATTAAAAAAAAAAAGACAGTGGAAATTGTTGAGCCCTCACACATGTTAATCCGTGGCACTAAACGCTGAAGGAATTAAAGGGAATGGGGGATGTGGTGAGAAACAAAACCATGAGTGGGACACCGTTTGGTTTTTCATTCATGGCTGTCGTTAACACCCGGGATAATGGGAGAGCTATCAAA
This sequence comes from Lipophrys pholis, assembly GCF_963383615.2. Lineage (NCBI taxonomy): Eukaryota > Metazoa > Chordata > Actinopteri > Blenniiformes > Blenniidae > Lipophrys > Lipophrys pholis. The sequence goes on along the minus strand of NC_137636.1, from coordinate 31,748,887 downwards.
TGAACCGAGCCGCTATAAACCGGGGGAGACACAGTTGCCAAGGTAGGATGCTATTAATATCAAGACAAGGAATTAAATCAATACGTCAAAACGACAGGGAAGGGGCAGCTCTCCTCCGCAAGATGGCAACCTACAAAGTTTGGGTGCAGTTTAAGTTTACTAAGTCTGTATATGCCGCATTCCCCAAAAATACTGTCTCGTGTCGGGCTGCGATGCAACAATTACTGTGCGCACTGTTTGCAAACTTTGCACGTGCACCGATCTCACGCGCTCTCGTTGCATTTCGAATTCCTTTGAGGAGGGCTGCGAGGCTATTTTAGTGCAGAATCGAGACAATCAATCAGGATGACGCCATTACGTAACTCTGAGCGTCAAGTGAACTATAAAGCACAGACGTCGCTGGGAAACTGTGTGCCTGGTTATTATATTTCGTGGGGAGGGAAATGGTAGCAGATCTGCTGCTTTATGCCGTGTCTGCGTGCACGTGCCCAAAAAAAACTGACGAGAGAGACTTTTAAGAACAAACACGCGGCGCGCGCGCGCAACACGCAGTTTACAGCCAGTGCGTCCGTCTGGTCGTCCGGATGAGACGGATCACCTCAGCGGTGTGCGTCGTTAAGACTTTCTAGAGGGAGCTCCCGGTGCGATCAGTGTCTTACCTGCTTCTCTAAGCATTCCTTGGCTGACAGAGACGGTTTGGGTGAGGGCGCGCGGTCACACGCGCATCCCTCCAACAGGTACAGTCCGGAGGGGCGTGAGCTGGAGTCGTTCTCGAAATAAAACAGCATATTCTGCAACAAGGCGAACCACTTTGAATGCCATTTTGTGTTGTCGGAGCTTTTCTTACTCAGACAACCTCGCCTCGTCCCGTCCTTCTTCGCCAAAAGCGCCAGATAGGTGATGTGGCCGTCATTGAGTCTCATCCCTTTCTGCATTTTGGCTGCGAATCCGAGAGGATTCTTACATGTTCTTCATCCTTCAGCGCCACCGAAACACGGTCAGACTTGGTGGGCAGCAGCCCACTCCTGCAGTGTGCCCATCGCCACTTGCCAGCAGTAATGTTCGCAACCTCGAGAGAGAGAGAGAGAGAAAAAAAAAAAAAAAGGGGGGTTTCAAACAAAGAAAAAAAGAAAAACAAGAGGGAAAGAAACTAGTCGGTCACACGTTCATCTGCACTGATCTGTCCACGCTGCCAGCAGACCACACGAGCTCCGACACGTCTTAGAAGAGCCTCCCTCGTGAGCCCGATCGCTCATGATGAGGACTGAAGTGTCCGCACACGCACGCGCACACGCCGCTCGCGCGCACCCTCAGCATCCCGCGCTCTCAGAGGGAGGAAGCGCAGTCACGTGACCTCTCCCCCGAGCCGCAGATTTCAGCACCTTGGACAGAGAGAGAGAGAGAGCGAGAGAGAGCGAGAGCGAGAGAGAGAGAGAGAGAGAGAGAGAGAGGGGGAGAGAGAGAGAGAGAGGGAGAGAGAGAGAGAGAGAGAGAGAGAGAGAGAGAGAGAGAGAGAGAGAGAGAGAGAGAGAGAGAGAGGGGGAGAGAGAGAGAGAGGGGGGGGAGAGAGAGAGAGAGAGGGAGAGAGAGAGAGAGAGAGAGAGAGAGAGAGAGAGAAGCGCATCTTCCTAATGTAGAGAATCCCGCAGCAGATAAGGCTCTTCAGGAACTGCCCCCCCCCCCTCCACCCTCCACCCCACCCCACCACCACCACACACACTCGCACACTATGTTTTCGTATTTCAGAGAATTTAATTCTACTTTTTATAGGTTGAATTATTATTTTTCTGCAGAAACACTTAAACCTCTGAAGGTAAATTTCTTTTTCTCCCTCTTTTTTTTTTAAAATATCCATTTGGAGGGTCACTGTGGTGCGTCGCTGAAGGACTGATGTAAATGAAGGCTGACTATAATCTTCTTTTAGGCATATATAGTTTTTTATTGTTCAGCAAGTGTTTGTTTCGAACATGCAACAGAATTGTATTGCTCTGCTGCAGTTATTCACTTATTCACTGTTTGTTTGGTGAAATATCTTTGGTGAACTGGTGTGAACTGTTGATTTTGCTGTTTGATTTTGAGTATGTTCAAAATAAAATAAAAATCTAACTAAAATGAACTGAAGTATATTTATTCCTTCGTCTTGTTATTTTTGGCTAAGTCAGTTCGTTTACTTTAGAAATATTATAATATAATATTAAAATTAAGGTGGCAATGACCCCTTGGCTATGTTATTCTCCTTCAAACCTTTTTAACAGAATATCGAGCGACTTACATTTCTTCACAACATTAAATACAACACATTTACCATCATCAATTACGTATTATATAGTGTCAAATTATTATTATTATTATTATTATTATTATTATTTTACATTCAAAAACACCCTCACAATGAGATCAAGGACTGGTAAGTTTAGTTAATTTAGTTAATTTAGTTCGAGATTTCCCCTCCTGGGCTCTCAGGTGTACCTCAACTCCAATACAAACGAGAAAAAGTTCATTTATATTTCTTTAATCTTGAAACAACATATTTTCTTCTTCATGTCGAGATAAATTGCACACAAGCTTTCCAGATTAGCCGCCGCCTGATGGATGCAGCTCCTTCTCTTTGTCTCCCGCCTTTCAAGCGAGGCAGAAGAGGATGAAAGCGCTACAAGAGCACACTTCCTGTGGATCTGACCATATTTACACTTCCTGACTGATTAATTGGCGAAAAAGCAATTTTTCATCCATGCTGTCAGGGATACAAGTGGCCGCTGCTGGTGGACACTCAGTCCAATCTGAAAGGTGAGAAGAAAAAAGAAAAGTTTTAGAGGATTTTATTAGGAAAACTTTGTGTGGTCTTTGTGTTTTTATATCCATTGGTCAAATTGAGAGTGAGCTATTCAGGACTTCTCGACATTATACATTTATATTTGAGCCCAAACTGGATATTGTTAAATTCCAGTTATTCTATATTTTGCCCTCATCCTTTGTCCCCGGAACACAAAGGGTTAACAACAGCCCCTCAACACTGTCCACTGCTGATGCATTTACATATCTAAGAGGACGAGAGAGATAGTCACTGGGGTTGGCCCATAATTAATCCAGGATTAGCATATTGGGTCGAGGACACACACAATGGTTTATTTAATCACGGTGGGATCACAATGCTTCGTCTGTGTTGGATCATTAAAAGGATCCACAGAGACGACACAGATAATTGAGGGAGATTCAACTGCCCTTGTCGCAACTCCTTTCATTTAACAGAATCATTGTGTGTTTTATTTTCTTGTGCTCGTCAGGTTCGGTGAGGAGTGACGGGGACGTGGAAAGAGATCCAGCAGAGTGGAAGGAGCTCCAGTTCAACCCCATGCAGCCATTAGCGGGCTGAGCCCACCAGGCTGCCCCGGGCTCCTTCCGTCTCACAATCAGCCCCTCAGACAGGAGTGGTAATGAGGTGGTGATTCTCCTCTCTCACTGGCACAGCGATAGTAGAGATAATCTTTTATGGCTTCCTATTATAGATGGTTTAAAATGGAAAGCGATGCAAAAGATTGGAGGGACAGAGCGGTGCTGACATTTGACAAAGGTCATGAAGAGGATTCAAGCCCCATAAAACTGCAGCCAATCAGAGATCATCTTTAGGAGGGCGGCGCTCACGGCCGGAGATGATTTTAGACATATTGTGCAACAGGATTTTGAGGCATCCTTTCTGGGTTGCTCTGTATCAGAAGTCGAGCCAGACGGGTTTTCATTGACAAAGACGGGATCAAATTGGGATTAATGGAAAGCGCAGACATTCAAATCCGAATATTAAAACTTACGTGTGCACGATGTCCTGTAAAGCAGTCAAAAACACCCACAATAATCATCGTCATGTTAAAAAAAAAAGGCAGTTTTGATGCCATTCTAAATATATTCTTGCATCGTCTCACATCAGGAAGCAGAGACATCATCTAAAGATCTTTGCCTCCTTCAGCCAACAGCAGCCGACTAGAACGGGAGAGTCACACATTCATATTCACATTCAATTTAGAAAGAAAACAAACTCTACTGATCCTCTTCAGGAACTCATTTCCCTACATTTAACCCCTTCTATTCAGAGGCAACCTTTCTACACATGGCCACAGTTGGCGCCGGGGCAGCTGGGGTTTAGTGCCTTGCTCAGGAACACACACTTATGTCTTGTCAGTAGTGGGACTCAAACCTCCAGGCCGAGGCCACCTCCGCCTTTTCCCCACCCGCCGAAGAAACTAAACAAATAAACTCAAATCGTGGCTCAATCTGTGAGGTGAGCGTGATGAACATTGTTCTCACAGAAATAACATCACTTCAGTCTTACAGAAATCTCCTCAAAAAACAGCTAAAAATGTGTAGTTTCCTGCTTTTGGTATCTATTGATCTAGTTTTTAGTAGTAGTAGTAGTAGTCTTTATTTCGAATTTGTACAATGCAATTAAAAAAAAGAAAAAAGAAAAAGAAAGTAATATACTGTACATACAATTCGAAAAGGAGTAGTTTATGAGAAGTCCCATATTTGTAGCTTGCTGCTTTGTTTCTAGAACCATTTACAAAGTGCTTCGACAGAGAAAAACAAGAAGCAAAAATAAATTCTTAATTGGATTATTAGAAAAGGTAAGAAGGAATAAATGTTTTTTTTTTAATGCCATAACTTAAAAGCAAATATATACAAGTGAGCTTTAAGAAGTTTTTGAAGGAAGGTAGCAATTCTGCCAGCCATATCTCTATGTGGCTGCCTACTGTTGGATCAATCAGGTGAAGGAATTATTTCTTCTTCTTCTTCTTCTTCTTCTTCTTCTTCTCAGTGAATCTTTGTGTTTAACTGTTGGCAAATAAAAGACCCTAAAGATTTTCTTTAAAAACAGATAGATTTTCTCTAAATATGTAACCTATATACTTTCTCTCTATATATAAAACCACCAAAACTATTTATCATCCACGAAAAAAAATAAGATTTTCTACAAAAAGTGACCAAGTTCAGTGAATGTGGTGTTTCCTGTTTCCAGTTGTAAAAACGAATCCTCTCAGGTCTGCAGTGTTAAATGGCAGCGACTGTCAGAACGTCCCATGAGGTGTGCTGCCACTCTGCAGGAGATCTTGTAATACTAAGAGATGCTGGATCAGGGAATGAGACTTACAACAACAATAACAATTCTCAGCGAACGTTTGCATTTTCCACAGTCATCGTTCCTGTCAGCGAAAGTCATATAGTAAAAAAATACCAAACTATTTCTTCTACTTTTTACTGTCGGTTATGAGAGGCCACTCATTCGCCACTGTGTTTATACTGTCGGTGGCATCGTACCCGGTTCATTCTCCGTGGTGGCAGATTGTCTCTCTGACTCTGGGATTTGGCCGGAGCTCTCCGCCGTGTGCCAGGTACTGCATGCAGGGTCACCACCTGGCTGCAGCATCCTCCGGCTGAACGGCTTCAGAGCTGACGGAGCTGACGGAGCTCGGGGTTGGGACAGGAAAGGTTCCTAGATCTCATCCACATATTGCATTTTCTTCCCCCAAACACAAACACAAGAGGAAATTGGTTGGATAATTCGTCAGATGTGGAGGATTTAACATGACACGACGGGAAAAAGGAACATTTTATCTTTGTCTTACGTTCTCACTGTTGGTGCTTGAATGTTGTGAATTCAGTGAATTGAAACAAACTGATATGCAGGTTTTGTCTCTTGGAGTTGTGAGGCACACTTGTGAAAATGTAGTGTATCTATAATCCTCTTCTTGTTTATTTTCTTTGTATATATAATGAGTCATTAGTTCAGGTGGTATTGCAGTAAAGGGCTGACGGGGGGCTTCTCATCAAGACTGCAAGAATACAAATCAAAGCAAAATAAATATTTGTTCACGGTAAAAGAGACTTTATCGAAGCATAGAAGAGTCTTCCAAAACCGTTCCAAACTCTGAGATCATAAAAAGTAGCAAATATGTGAATTAAATAAATGTGGTTTTATCATTAGTACAATTTTCACAAAGTTCCCGCTGCAACTTGTCCTGAGATGTACCTCATCATGTGAGCGTACACCGTGAGCAGTGTGCTTCCTCTCTGAACAACTCCCTGCACCCAGACCTGCGGCGGGCGGCCGTGCCAGAGAGCGACATCTGCCCCTCGCTCCAACAGGTGTCGTTCCCACAAGCTCCACACTGCAGCGACAAACGACTGGCGCAAAGATGTATGCTAATGCCATGCAAATGCTATATAGCACATCTGAAGGTGAGGCATATTAATGACAGGCAGAGCTTCATGATCAGCCACAGGACCGCGCTGTCCTTGACAAGCTGGCTGCCACGTCTTCAAATGTTACTGAAGGTCAGCGGCGCATCGCTGCAGACTCTGCAGAGGCTCCGGGCAACAGCTGCTGCGACACATGGATGCAACCACACATGTATGAGCTCAAAAACATGCAGTTTTGTGCCTTTGCTGTCGTAGACGTTGCTTGTATGTTACTCAAACACACACACACACACACACACACACACACACACACACTAAACGTACAGTCCAGACTGTGGAATGAAGGAGGCTGACTCATGGAGGCATGTGTTCATTATTATAATACAGTCAGTGTGGAAGTGTGTTCAGCTTATCATGTTTTGGATTATATGAAATATCTGGGAGATTTCTTTTAGACTCCTGTTACACACACACACCCCCAGGTCAGACAGTGTGTGAAACAAAAAGTTGGAGCTCAGCGTCCATCTGTGGGACCCTGTGCGTCACTTCGACATGACAGAATAGTTAAAATATTTTAAACCAAATGTCCTTTTGCTTCATTATCACTGGAATTTATTCCTTGTCACTATTCCCAAAGAATTCCAGACAGTATTCTTACATTTCGAATAAATCACAAGACTATTCATGAACAAGGCATGTAGTGACAACACAGTGAATAATCAGTTTTCTCATTTTTACACAGTTTTGAGGGGTTAACACATTTTCTTTTCTTGCAGTACAACCAGTGCTCTCATGGCATTGGAGGAAACTGCTGGTTTAAACTAAATTTCACCTATAAAAAATAAAATAAAATAAAATAAAATAAAATAAAATAAAATAAAATAAAATAAAATAAAATAAAATAAAATAAAATTAAATAAAATAAAATAAAATTAAATTAAATTGCTGCACCCACAATTATTATATCTATCATAAAGGCGTGTGTTTGTAAACAAGTTTAAGATTGTTTGAGTGTACAGTAATCGAGTTTTTAAATAATAGTTGCTGTGAGATGAACAAAAAAGTTCTCCTTAAGGTCAACAATTACAAAAAAGAAAAGTGCAGCTTGTACTTCATATCAAGTCGAAGGCAGAGAGGTGTTTGTTGTCAGATCCATTGCTGATACAGTCGAGTCATTCACTGTAGAAACTTGACACCTTTCATTGAGATATATAAATCTAATCTGAAAGCATTTGAAGAAGAAACGTACAACACTGACTATACCCAAGCGGACGAGTCCGACCGGCTAAATAATGTTTGTTCAGTCTTGTAGTTCTCAGAATCTTTGCTTGGTGTCAATGATAAGAAAAAAAAAAGAAAAAAAACAAAACTTAAAGATATACTGTACCAACACACTGGGGTGCAGGCGGACACAAGCCCACACTGAGCTAAACACTGAATACACAGTCCGTCCAGCAGAATGCACTGTTCAACCTCTCCTCTGTCTTGTGCCTTATATAGAAGCTGTGATGGAGAGGCCCAAAATTCGATCATGCATTTTCTCCTGACTGAAGCCCTCCATATTTAGAGAGTCTATTTGTGTGTGTGTGTGTGTCTCTCTCTCTCTCTCTCTCTCTCTCTCTCTGTAATAAGAGATTCATGATACAGTTTGTAGTCAGTGGTTTTAAGCACTGAGTTGTTGTGAAATGTGTAATACATCTTCTACTCAAATTAGTACTTCTACAAATAATACGTATTGCCTGGAGTAATATTGGTGTGTCTTTTGAAAGCATGCTCTGACACTGTGTTGACTCCACAGATGGAAAGGATCGCATCCGTCATTGGGCAGCCACCAGACAACGTGTTGGAGCAAGGAATTCTTACCGGCAAACACTTTAAAAAGAGAAGCTCAAGCGATCCGACGGAGGGTTGGGTTTTAAAGGTACTATTTGCTGTCTCTTTTTCGACTGTCTGATCAGTGAAAGTTGTGTATTTTCTGTTGCTTTCTGCATCGGTAGTAAATTAATTGATTCCTCTCTTCAGTCATCACATTCAACAGAACGCCCCCAGGGGCCGAGCATGGAACTGCACGATCTTTTAAAGGTAGTTGAAATTTCTTGGAAAACATTTGTGTTTCTGAACAAGTTCAGTTCTTCTGCTGAATTCTTTTCGCTTTGCTTTCTGTCCCTACAAGAGCGCATTTCCAATCCCAACAAAAGATCAGCAAGCTGTTGAGTGCGACCGGCTCTGCTTCATTGATTTGGTGCAAAAGATGCTCCTCATGGATGCTTCGGAGAGGATCACACCAGAGGAGATCCTTTCCCATCCTTTTATCAATCTGAGCCACCTCAATCATCAAAGCTACGACAGCTAGTAAGTGTGTGTACAAGTATTCACTGTCATCGTGCAAAAAATATATAAGTTGTTTTGAGCCTAAGGATTGTTTCTCTTCCAGTGTGAAATCTTCTATCGACTGCATGAAGGTCTGCAACAACTGGAGCTTGGATGGAGGGGAAAATGTTCAGCGGCTCATCTCCAACACTCCCAACACCTCGAACGCTGAAAGCAACACGCTGATAATGGAACATCCTCTAAACAGTGAGGAGGAGCCCTCAGTACCAGACGTCTTCATCAGAGGAGAGACGGGCTCACCTAAAGGACGACATGTGGAGGACTTGAACCGTTCAGTGTGTCAGCAGGTATTTTCCAAACTTTATCCCTCTGATGATTTTTTGTATTTTGAACAACCAGACTGATATGCAGTGAAAAAAACAATGTTCTGTCTTATTTTGAAAGATCGCCAGAGCAAAATGAGGACGAGACCTGGTGCACAACTTCTGGCTGCACCTCTGCCGTGAGGGAATAAAACCATTGACCAGTGACACGAGTATGAACATTAATAACAAGACAACCTCTTGGGAAAATCATTGAAAAATGACTTAATCAGTTGGATGGGCTTTATTTGACATATAGCTAACTTAGATAGCAGCCCTAACCTTGGTTGATGAGATGTTTAACCAGCGTTGTTTAACTAAGCAAGTCATTTAATTTTTCAGCATTCAGCACACCAAATAAGGAAAATATCTTGTCGAGCTGCTAAGATTTCCTGCAGCACGCAAGGATGAACAACCTTGTGATATCTGTACTTGACTTAACCATATGGAAGTATTATTCGTGAACAAGGTTTGTGTCCTTGTAAAAGTTAATTTGTAGTTGTGTACCCTGAGTTGTGTACCTGTAGATTTGTTTTGCGTACCTGTAGAATTCTTTTCTCTCCACAAATACAATACACCACACAAAGTCCCAACTTCTTAATTACAGGAGCACAAATCCTGTTTTACAAGTCACAGATTTAAGAAAAACTGTCATGCTGATATTTTTCTTCCAATTGTTGCAGTAAATCTGGTGAAAAACATACTTGTGCACCTGTATCGATGTGAAGTTCTTCCACACAAGTCACAGATTGTTTTCTTCATCTACAACTCACACGTCGCGGCTCCCCTCCGCTGAGATATCTGGTGGAAAAAGACCTGTGCTTTCGGTCAAAGGAGAAAAAGGCGGGGCTTATCTGAGATTGACGGATTTCACAGCCAATTGGAGGAGAGAGATGGTTGCCGTCCCAAAGCCAATCAGAGTTTGTCTGTATCATCACAAATATGTTTTTCACCAGATTTACTGCAGCAATAGGCGGGAAAATATCAGCATGACAGTTGTTTTTAATCTGTGGCTTGTAAAACAGGTTTTGTGCTCCTGTAATAAAGAAGTTGGGACTTTGTAAGTGTGGTGTTGTATTTGTGGAGAAAAAAAGAATTCTACAGGGACACAAAACATCTCTAAAGATACGCAACTCACGGTACACAACTACAAATTCACTTTTACAAGTACACACAAACCTTTTTCACCAATAGTACCTCCATAAAGTTCAACCCGACACGTTTCTGCAGGAATAAAGTGAAACTGAGTGACCACAGTACTGTTTGTTTATATTGCCGATGATATAATATATAATCTCACCAAGTCACACATCAAGGAGTCAGGAATGATCCGGCTTTGGCTGCAGCAGCAGTGTTGCTTTTAGCCTGATGGGTGTGTTTTAATTCTTCATTTTCATCTTCATATATCCATCTTCACATAAAATCAGCCATGTTAAAAAAAGTATGGAAAATAGATTTGAATATAAGTAATAATATATATTACACACACACACACACACACACACACACACACACACACACACACACACACACACACACACATATATATGATATGATATGATATGAGATGATATGAGATATTAGATATTTGATTTGGGCAAACATGAAAATGATGTTATCTTTGGTTTTTTTGTCTTACGTTTTTGTGTATACTGTAAATACTGTGTAGAGAATGCTTAACAAATATCTGTAAATATGTATATATTTAGAATGTTGAACATTGTGAAGGTATTAAGGGGCAGACATAATGAGAGTAAATATTTTCTGCTCCTTTCGTTCAAAACGTGAAGTGGAAGTTTTGCAACGAAGACTGTTTTTACTTTTGAATGAAATATAGAATTACAAATAATCTCAGAGAATAATTGCCCCTTCAATGATCTGTAAACTGCGCTGCATGATTTCTCCGTGTATGTGATTGGTCAGACGCTGAAAACTCTGCCCCTTTCACGTGAACGCGCAGACGTAGGTCTTGGTTAAACCAGTGAGTTGATAACCTGCTTCTTAGTAACGCTTAACAGGATCAGTCAACACAGGAACCAGAGAGAAATCCTATGTTTATCACGGTTGGTAGTACAGGCCTCTGATAACAGTCAAACGACAGTCACAGCCATCGGGCATATCACCCTTGTGTAGCGGGTCCCGGCTAGGTCTCCGCTGGCAGATGTATAGATAACCCGTTGATGGGTGTTCACTGTAAATAATGAAAAAGTTGTAATGAAATCAGCGACGCAGGGACACAGCTGTTCATTTTCCATTCAACCGGAGTATATCTTTATTCACATCTTTATTTTAACACTATAACTGCATTTGTGAATTATTTTGTTTGCTTTGTATTGAAGCACAAGTTATATCCACACTTGGATAACATGAAGTAATGCATCCTTCATAGATCTGTCTTCAGACAGTAAATGTCTCCTGACATATTTTCTTAAACAATAACTTATCAAAAGTAGCATGAAACCAAAACACACATTTTCTCTTTAGATCACATTTTCTGTCTCTCATCAATCATGTCTTCACTTTCTTCCCTTAAACCTCTGTCTTCTCATCAAGAGTATTACTGTTATAACTACATTTTGCAAGAGTTCACTTTATACAACAGAATAAATTCCCTTTGCAGCTACAATGTATTACATTACCACAATCCGAACGCAACTATAATCATAAAGATGGCTGCCTCATAAATTGGCGCCAAAACCAATGCACTGAAGTGTACCTTTCGTCTGTTATTAACCTGTGCGCTGCCAAACGAGGCCCCAGCAGTAGCTCACCCTGATCTGAACGGCAACACCAACTTACTACCCCTTGAACACTGCGCCACACACAGAGAAATAACCCACAAATGTCGTGGAGCCGAAAGAAATAAACTAAAGAAAACAGTCGAATCGGACGGCGGCCGCCATTTCCTGAGGTGTATACAGACAGACTCAAATGCTTACATATTACCTACATTTAGCTTACAGAAAACACATCACCGCGGATTCATATTAACTTATTAACATTTGTAATAACACAGCGTGTGAGTAACCAACCTGTAAATAATGAAAAAGTTGTAATGAAATCAGCGACGCAGGGACACAGCTGTTCATTTTCCATTCAACCGGAGTATGAACCCAACTTGCTCGGCGGCTCGCCAAGGGTCCCCGAGTGACGCTGCTGGAGGGTGCTGCCACCCAGTGTCCATTTGGTGGTACAGCATGTCAATTGTGTTGCTGTCTTGCAGGCTGATTATTTTCCTTCTATTGAAGATGTATTTAATTGTTTTAGACAGTAATAATAAACAAAACACATTTTGTGAGTATCACATCCACCCCGACAAACAAAAATGGCTCCAGACATTTATGACAACGGAAAAAAAAAAAATTTCCTTTTTCTTTCCCCCTTTTGCTTTCTTTTAATAAACTTGTGCGGTGACTGGCATGTAATATGTGTAAGGCATGTACATTTGTGGCACGCAAGGTGCAGGGAGGACTAATTGTCTGGCCATGTGTGGCATGAAAGATAGGGGGGTAGAGGTAATCTGTGAGGAGATGGGATTTACATGGGTTTGTATTGAAGGTTGGCCCAGCGACTCATAAGTGAACATTGGTCTCGGTCTCCTCTCTCTGGTCGACCTCCTCATCTCTCTGTGTGCCTCTTCTGCGGGCCAAGTCATATAAGGGTGGCCACTTAGTCTTCCCTCCTGTACTTGTTCAGCCTGTCTATTTTGCTCATCCTCTCCAGGCTGTCGTAGGTAAGTGACATCAGGTTGTTCACTAATCCGCGATTCATTACCGACTGAATCCCTTTTTCTGTCATTTGGGCTATGTTTATCGTCTTTTACAGGAATGCCTTGTTCATTCTCTCTTTCAGGTAAGTTTGTCTCATCCGTGTGCGTGTTGTCTCTCTCAGCTAGGTTTGTCTCATCCGTGTGCGTATTGTCTCTTTCAGGTAGGTTTGTCTCATCCGTGTGCGTATTGTCTCTTTCAGGTAGGTTTGTCTCATCCGTATCACTAGGGTTGGTCCCCCTCGTCGGTAATGTATTTGGACATTCTTTGTGGGTCAAAGTTGGACCCCTTGGAGTCTGACCAGGCACTGTCCTGGTTACAGGTGTTCTCAACCAATAACCTCCTGTCCACTCACCATCCTCCTCATCGGTGTCCAGTGTACCACCATAGTCGGCAGGGCTTGCCCTCTGTTGAGGTTGTTTTTGTCTCTGACGGGGTGTTAAGACAGTGTCAGCTGACTGTGCTGGGCTTTCAACAGGCAGGTCATTTACTAACAACAGCAAGTTCCTATGTATGGTTCTGTTCCTTGCATTTGGGTCTCCCTCAGGATGAATGACATATACAGGATTGTCTGAGATTTGCTCCTTCACCACATAGATCCTCTTTTCCCAGTATGAGCGTAGCTTACCGGGTCCACCTCGCTCACCCATGTTTCGAACCAGTACTCGATCTCCTGGTTTGAGGACCACGCCCCTCGCCTTTTGATCATAGTAGGACTTGTTCTTTGCACTTGACGACAGGCTGGATTTGTTTGCAATCTTGTATGCTTCAGTCATTCTTTTTGACCATTTCTCCACATATCCCATGTGTGTTACTGATTCGGCGTTTCCCAATAATCCAAACAACAGATCCACGGGGAGACGGGGGTGTTGCCCATACAGCAGGTAATGAGGTGAGTAACCGGTGGACTCGTGGCGAGTACAGTTATATGCATGTATCATTTGTGGCAAGTGTTCCTTCCATCTCTCTTTTTCCCTGTCTGTCAGTGTCCGTAACATTTGCAGCAGTGTGCGGTTGAACCGCTCAGCGGGGTTAGATTGCGGGTGGTATGGGGATGTTCGTGAGTGTCCGACCCCTGACAGCCGTCCAAGGGTGCGGAAAAGGTCGTTCTCGAACTCGCGCCCTTGATCATGGTGGAGACGATTTGGATAACCAAGACGGGGTATGTAGTCGTTGTATATCCGTTCAGCTGCAGTTTGTCCTGATTTATTTTTGGTTGGGTAAGCCTGAGCAAATCTGGTAAAATGGTCTATTACTACCAGAATGTACTCGTAGCCTCCTTTGCTTTTCTCCAGATGTAAGTAGTCTATGCAAACCAGATCGAGAGGGGAAGCAGAGGTCAGGCCACCCATTGGCGCGCGTACATGTGTGGTGGGTTTCTTTTGTTTTATGCAACTGCATTTTCTTGTCACATACTCCTCTATACATCTCTTCATGTGTGGCCAATAGAAACGTTCTCTGGCCAGATGGAGCACACGTTCTGTGCCAATGTGTCCCATGTCGTCATGGAGATGTTTTAGAGCAACTGACCGATACTGGCTGGGCAGGACTAACTGTTTCCTCTCTTGTGTTTGACGGTACAGAACTCCATTCTCTAAATGTAGTTGATTCCACTCATGAAAGAGCTTGCGAGTGAGACCACTCCCTGACCTTCTGACCTCATCAGTGAGAACATTATTTGTCTCTTTCAGTCTTACTATTTCCCCTATCCCAGGGTCGTCTCGTTGGGCTTTTGCCAGCTCTTCTTGACTTATTTCGGGCAAGAGTGAATGAGGCTGTGGCATTACATTAGCAGAGGTGTACAGTGCAGCTATCCATGCTACATCTTTCTTCTGGGCTGCTCTACCACCTTCCCAAGTCGCATGCAGCACATCCTGAGACAGTTCCTCCGTGCATGTCGCCACATAGTTGTCGATATCGAGTGGAATACGTGAGAGCGTATCGGCGTCTATATTGTTTTTTCCAGGTCTGTATTTAATATTGAAGTGGAACTCTGACAATTCTCCAACCCAGCGGTGTCCAACTGCATTGAGTTTTGCAGTGCTCATGACGTAGGTAAGCGGATTGTTATCCGTGTAGATGGTGAAATGTGGAGCATAGAAGAGATAGTCTCTGAATTTCTCACACACTGCCCACTTCAGAGCAAGGAACTCAAGTTTTCCGCTGTGCAGTCGGTAGTTTCTTTCTGCAGGTGTCAGAGTTCGTGATCCATACCCAATGACTCGCATTTTTCCACACTGTCGCTGATAGAGGATTGCGCCCAGCCCTTTCTCGGAGGCATCTGTGTGTAGGACGAATGGTTCCTCAAAGTTGGGGTATGCGAGGACTGGGGGTTTGATCAGCATACTGACAAGCCTTTCCAAGGTTCTTTGGTGATCCGTCTCCCACTTGATAGGTGTTTTGGACGGAAGTTGCGGACCCTTAGACTTACAGTGACGTAGAGGGGGTTGGGGCATGGAGGACTTGACTTGGAGCAGCTCATACAATGGTGTTGCTATTTTAGCAAAGTCCTGTATGTAGGAGCGGTAATAACTCAGGAAGCCGAGAACCCGTCGGAGGTCACCAACTGTTTGGGGTGTTTTGGTTTTTAAAGCCATCACTGCCTCGAGGTCTCTGGGGTCAATTCGAACTCCCTCAGCCGACACCAAGCGTCCCACATAGCGAACCTCTTTCTGGAACATCCCACACTTTTCCGCCCGTAGTTTCACCCCATGGGTCTGCAGCGCTTTGAGGACCTTGCGAATCACCTCCACATGGTCACTGAAGGATTTGGAGAAACATAGTAGGTCATCCAGGTACGGAATGCAGTACTCGTCTCGCAGAGAGCCCAGCATCTCCTCCATGCTCCTCTGAAAAGCTGCAGGTGCATTAGAAAGTCCGAATGGGATCCTAACCCATTCGTACAACCCCCAGGGGGTTATGAAGGCAGTGAGATGGCGTGATCCTTCTTCCATAAATCCCTGGTGGTAAGCTTTCCCTTGGTCAAGTATACTGAACATTGAATATCCACCTAGCGTGTCTATCAAATCCTGTATTCGCGGCAGTGGGTGTCTGTCTGGCACGGTTCTTTGGTTTAGGAGACGATAATCTATGCAAAGACGAAGAGTGCCGTCTTTCTTCCTCACACATACAACTGGAGCTGAATAGGAAGACCTAGATTTCACGATCCAACCCTTTACCAGAAGGTCTTGAATGTAGTCTTTAACTTCTTTAAATAATGGTTTGGGAATGGATGTGTACGCTCTCTGCACAGGAACGTCGTCTTTTAGGTTGATCACCATTTGTAGATTTGGGATACAGCCAAGGTCATTCCCATCCCTTGCAAAGGCGTTTGACTCCTCATGAAGCATCTTTCTCGCAACCTCCTGCTGTTCTTCCTCAAGATGATCGAGGTTTACAGGTGGGTGCCACAGAGGTGGATCTGAGTTGCTGATCTGAGTGGTGGTGACCTGGCAGGCAGTCACTGCAGGCTGTGATTTGTCCAGAATATCAGCCTCCACAACATTTTCAACATGCTGGAGAATTCCTAGGGCTGTTTTACGTTGTATTGTAATGTCATGGTTGGTGTTGTTACCAACTGGAATGGTGACATAGGGCTTTGTTGGGTTCTGGATTTCAAACAAACCTGTCCCTGCATCCCACTGTGCAGACAGTTGGCTGTCCTCATCTGTCTCGAACAACACTAACCGGGTAGAGGCATCCATTTGGGACGGAATCCGACACTTCACCCACGACACTTGACCAGCTGGGAGTACAATATCCTTGGCACCTGTTCTTAAGCGTACCTGCTGCATGACTGACCTTGCTGTCTGAATAAAGCTGACGAGAGCTTCGGCTGTCTCATTTGGAACAGATATAGCCTCGCTAAGAAGGCTAGCAAGGACTGGCGTTAGCCTCTCTGGTTGTCCACAAATTAGCACTTCCAAAACATTAAAGCCAATCAATGGTCTATCTATGGGGTAGCTGCTGATGAGGAATGGGACACTAATGGACAGATTGGGGTCCAAATTCCCTGGTAAGTTCACTGTAATAGCTACCCACCCATCATATGGAATGAGACCACCATTTGCTGCAATAACTTTCAGTTCCTCCTCCCCTAAGATCTCTGAAACTGGGTGAGTACTGAGGTCAGGTACGTACTCATTTTTCCAGGCACGGCTAACTATACTGACTTGTGACCCAGAGTCGAGCAAAGAAGTGACTGCTAAGCCATTTAGATAACTCTGAACAAGGGCCTGTTTCCCAATCAAGCTAGCAATAGCTCCAGCTTTAGCCACACGTGGTGATTGGGGAGGGAGCTGAGATACTTGTTTGTAATGACTTTGTGTGCTTGCTATTACTGGGGTTGAGAGTGAGAAAGGGCGTGTTTTGTCATTTTTTTCACTTTCTGATTGGGACTTCTTTTCAGGCTCGGTCACTAGATGTCCCTCTCCAGTGGCCGGTTGGAGTTTCCCTGTCTCTTTGGTCGTTTTAGACAGCCTGCTGCACGGTGTCCGTCCTCCCCACATATGAAACAGTGCTTACAGTCTTGCCTGCCTTGTTCCACACAGCTTGGACAACCATAGGGTTTTCCACGTTGAGATTTGGTCCTACTTTCACTGTACTGGCGCCCATTGTGGGTTAGTTGTTGATTTTGTTTCTGGATGGTCTCAACCATTCTGGTAAGCTCCTCTACTTTGGTCGTAAGGTCTCTCAGGGGATCTGGTTTTGTTTGTTTTGACTTGGACTCAACACTCTCCGACCTGGTACTAGGTCCCTTTCCCAAATCAGGTTCGAGTTGTGCACTGTGCGCATTTGTTACAGTCTGTCGGCGGGAAGAGCCAAGTCTTTTCATTCTCTCATTTTCTTCACGGGTGATTTTCATCACATGACGAAGAATCATCTCATCAGTGATCCCACTGTCTGTCAACAAAGGTTTGAGCTCTCTCCGTATGTCCGTATGTTTGTGTCCAAAGCCTTGGTACACCGTGTGCAGGAAAACATCTTGTACTGTAGCTGCAGAGTATTTAATGTCAGTGTCAGTCAATCTTGAGGTCAATAGGATGCGCTGTTTTAAACCAATCAAGCGATAGAGAAATTGTTGTGGTGTCTCGTTCTCATCCTGTTTTGTACACATCAACTCTTGGAACAGCTCTGTGCTGTTTTTTTCTCTCAGGTGGGTCTGGAGAAATCCCTTGAGTTCAGTCACTGTCATGTCATCTTTGTTTATCAACATCTCCTTGAATATGCCCGGTCTTATGATTTTGAGCACACCACGGACAATCTCTGAGTCTGAAAAACCTTCTCTGATGCCATCATCAAGTTGCCTGCAAACATTGTTGTAGCTGATGTCTGAGGATTGATCACCTACCTGACCCCCTTGCACTTTGAACTCTCTCCGGGGAAGGTAACTGAGTTCCCTTAAGGACACCATCCCCTCACAAGCCGACTGAGAGGAGAGCTCCCCTGGTGGGTTTCTGCTTGGTTGACTTTGCAGAGATGAAGACGAGGGAGTATGGGTCTGTGGTGGCAAAGCCTGCGTTGGTATGTACTGTATGAGCGTCTTACTAAGCTCTTCGTAGCTAGCAAGAGCTTTAAGCAAATCAGCGTTCATTGTATCAGGTGCGTTTAACTTTTTGGTCTTAACTGAGTCTGAATCTGGTATCACAATATCCCTAGGTGATGCAGTACTGACTGAAATAGGAGGGTGGCGAATTCGACTGTGAGTGTCTGTGGTGATTTCAGGATGTGTTTGGATGATAACCGAACCATCAGGAAAATCAACCTGGTCACCAAGCTTGTAAACACTCTGCCCCGTGTGTAGCTCAGAATCACCCTTTCCAGTTAACACTAACATTTCGTCCTCCCGACATTTCACTACATCATCAATAGCATCTTTTAACATCAGCAACTGAACCATACCCTCGTCCTCTGTTTCCAGTAACCGCTTACTGTACATAAACGAGTTAATGTGATCGTAGCATCCCTCCTGGTCCTCCTCGACAAGCTCTGATTCGTCCTCATCCGACACTGGGTCCACCGCTCTGGCGACCCGAAGAAGCTCTTCAGCTGACAGGGTGAGCAGGCTCTTCCTAATGTCCCACACTAGGCTCTTCCTCTCACCACTCGACATGTTGGCTCCTCGTCTCCCTCACGGCTGGCGCAGTTCGGCTGGACAGGGCTGCTGGTTGGCGGCTGGATGATGCACTCCTCCCTCCTAGTTGCTGGTCAGCGTAGTCACAACTCGGCTCCCGATCCCATAGGTGGTGCCGAAGAATCCCGGACGAGCCCCCAAGAATCTGTAGCGGGTCCCGGCTAGGTCTCCGCTGGCAGATGTATAGATAACCCGTTGATGGGTGTTCACTGTAAATAATGAAAAAGTTGTAATGAAATCAGCGACGCAGGGACACAGCTGTTCATTTTCCATTCAACCGGAGTATATCTTTATTCACATCTTTATTTTAACACTATAACTGCATTTGTGAATTATTTTGTTTGCTTTGTATTGAAGCACAAGTTATATCCACACTTGGATAACATGAAGTAATGCATCCTTCATAGATCTGTCTTCAGACAGTAAATGTCTCCTGACATATTTTCTTAAACAATAACTTATCAAAAGTAGCATGAAACCAAAACACACATTTTCTCTTTAGATCACATTTTCTGTCTCTCATCAATCATGTCTTCACTTTCTTCCCTTAAACCTCTGTCTTCTCATCAAGAGTATTACTGTTATAACTACATTTTGCAAGAGTTCACTTTATACAACAGAATAAATTCCCTTTGCAGCTACAATGTATTACATTACCACAATCCGAACGCAACTATAATCATAAAGATGGCTGCCTCATAAATTGGCGGCAAAACCAATGCACTGAAGTGTACCTTTCGTCTGTTATTAACCTGTGCGCTGCCAAACGAGGCCCCAGCAGTAGCTCACCCTGATCTGAACGGCAACACCAACTTACTACCCCTTGAACACTGCGCCACACACAGAGAAATAACCCACAAATGTCGTGGAGCCGAAAGAAATAAACTAAAGAAAACAGTCGAATCGGACGGCGGCCGCCATTTCCTGAGGTGTATACAGACAGACTCAAATGCTTACATATTACCTACATTTAGCTTACAGAAAACACATCACCGCGGATTCATATTAACTTATTAACATTTGTAATAACACAGCGTGTGAGTAACCAACCTGTAAATAATGAAAAAGTTGTAATGAAATCAGCGACGCAGGGACACAGCTGTTCATTTTCCATTCAACCGGAGTATGAACCCAACTTGCTCGGCGGCTCGCCAAGGGTCCCCGAGTGACGCTGCTGGAGGGTGCTGCCACCCAGTGTCCATTTGGTGGTACAGCATGTCAATTGTGTTGCTGTCTTGCAGGCTGATTATTTTCCTTCTATTGAAGATGTATTTAATTGTTTTAGACAGTAATAATAAACAAAACACATTTTGTGAGTATCACACTTGCATTAGCATACATGGTAATTATCAATACACTAATGGCAGTGCAGTTATACCGCTATGCCACCAGGTGGCAGGAGTGTTAAGGTTGTGTGTGAACCCAATGTGATATATTGGAGTGTGGAAGAAATAAAACACTCAGGGTACATCCGAATTGTCCCTCCTTTCTCCTTATCTATCGACTTTTTCTTCAACCCAGAAGTGTTTTGTGTGGCGGCCATGATAAGGACTGTCCGAATTCTCAATAAGCAAAGGAAAGGAGGCTTGTTGCTTCCTTTAGAGCCTCCTTTAGCTTCGGAACCACTGATGCATCCTTTATCAAAGGAGGCGAGCTCATGCTGCCCCACAATTCCTTGAGGCGACAGCATTTAAAGGGACCCGCTCATCCGAGCGTTCAGGGAAACTCAGGATGTCGGAAAAAGGAGCAGATCATGTAAGTTACCAAAGCAATAATCTGCCTTGAACAACGTTAAATCATATAAAACCCAAATGTGCGTTTTGTAGTCCATTTTCGGAAAATTGTAGTTCTTTCCCCCACCACGGCAGACGTCACTAAATTATGCCGCCGTCGCATTATTATGACGTCACTAAGTGAAAGTGCTGCCACACTAACGTGATCGTCTTTCACTAACTCCTTAAGGAAGCCCTCTAACACCCTTCCTTAACCCCATGACGTCATCCACGGGGTTAAGGTAAAGTCCATAGATAAGGAGATAGGAGGGACTTTTTGGACGTACCTCAGGACTCAGGACTCCGGTGTGCAAGTCTCGTCAATACGATTGTAGCACCTGAAAGCGAATGCTTGTATATAATGTATTTCTGTGTTTACAGTTAATATTGTATTCAACTTTAATTGGTTATTTTCTGTTCTTGTGTTCATGTAGTTAATCATATTGGCCAGCAGGGGGCCGAGTGAAGACTGTATAAGATAAACAGAGCCAGTCAAGTGAGAGAAGAAGAGTGGCTTTGGTTTTGGTTTCCGGTGTTGAAGGCGAAGCTGTGTGTGATCCCGTTTGGTTTGATGGTGACTTGATTCTGTACCTGTCCTGCCAGTAGTAAATAAAGTCAACTGATCTTCACGCCACGTCGATGCCGTCTGAGTGGTGTAACATTTTGGAGGTCCCACCGAGATCGAGACGGACATTATTTCACGGCAGAGGACTGGTTTCAACTCCAGAAAAGCGGTAAAAATCGGACATGTGCGCTGTCAGAGTCAACTAAGTGAGCTAACGCTAGCTCTAGAGAACAGTTGACGTGTAGTGGGAGCTACGCAGTCTCGTTTCTGTGTTTTTTTACGCAAGTTGCTACGAGTTATAGTTTGATGCAAAGATGTCGGAGCAGCGAGAAGAGTTTATGTTGGAGATAGAAGCGAAATTAACTGGACTGAGCTTGAAACAACTACGGCAAGTCTGTGAGTTTTGTAAAATTACTGAAAAAGACTCCGAGGACATTCAGAACAAGACGCGCCGTGCGCTCGTTAAGCTCATTGTTAACTTTTGCGAACGTGAGGAGCTGTTGGAGAGAGAAGATGAAGGCATGACGGTGCTTTTGGAGTTGAACGATGCACTCGATGCTATGCGGGAGGTCCCAGCGGAGACCGACGACGCGGGAGCGGCGCCATCTTACTCATCGCCTGCAGCTGGCGACAAGGAGGAGGAGACGGTGGGCCAAGCTCAAGGGGCGTTGGGACGACAACATGGCTACTTTACACCGCCATCTTCTAAGACACAAGTCATGCACGAGACATCGCGGGAGGAGGAAACTCAAAGCAGAGGTAGAGAGTCCATGAGCAACAACGGCTGGCCTTCCAGTGCTGTCAGAAAGGACTTCAAGATAAATGGACAAATCGGTGAGTCAATCTCGAAGGACAGTCTGAGCTTCAGCAGCCTTGAACACCAGATTGAAAGTGGATTAAGGAAAGGTTACCCAGAAGTGGAAGTCGTGGAGGCTGTAATTCGTGCTGTAAATCCGCGCTTGAAACTGAGAAGTTATTTAGAGGGTAAAATAGACCTCACCCTAGCTACTCTCAGGCAAATCTTAGGAGCCCACTATGCAGAAAAAGATGCAACTGTACTGTACCAACAACTGACCAAAGCTGTACAGGGGGCTGGGGAAAGTGCACTTGACTTTCTAGTGCGAGTTCTGGATTTGCGGCAAAAGGTCCTGTTTGCATCTGAACGTGCTCAGTCTGGCCTGAAGTATAACAAAGAACTAGTATATAGCCAGTGTTCTCAATCCATCATGACAGGCTTGTCAAATGATAACATCAGAACAGAAATGAGAATCTATCTCCAGGATGAGACAAGTAGTGATGAGTCGCTTTTACAGAAAATGCAAACTGCCGAATACAATGAAAATGAAAGAGCTCAAAAGAGTAAAGCCACAACTAAAGCAGCTTACAGGGCAGGTTTGAGTGCAGTTGAGAGAAGTGAGGATGAGGATGGCCCTTCACCAACCCCGGTTTGTACTAAGCCCAAAAAGCCAATTAAAGATAACTCTCTATTTACAAAAATGGAGGAGAACAACACAGCAATTAGGGAGCTCACAGGTCAAGTAGTGTCCCTTGTACAAACTGTCCAGCACAGGGGCAAAATTGTCGACTACAAAACAACCCAGGCTCAAGTAGATACTTTTAAAAGACCGAAGAGACAATGTGTGGCATGTCAGCAAGAGAAAAAGGATTGCACCCATTGTTTCAAGTGTGGCAGTGACACACATTGGGCAAGGGGTTGCAAAGTGGGGGGCAGACAGAAATATTCGGGAAACGTGTAGAGGCTGTGACTGGGGGACGACCCATAGCCTCTGAAGTAAAGTCCCAGAATAACTCAAAGCTGAAACCTCAAACAGGGTGTGTAGACTTGTGCAAAGTTAAGGTGGAAAGAAAAAAACTTCCAGCTTATCATCCCTCAACATCTTCAAAAGTAAATGTGAACCTCAAAGATTACCAACCCTCTCACTCAAACAAGCCTAGTACAAAATGCAAACAAGTGGCACAACTAGTTGGCAAAAAGTGTCTTGTCTGGTGCAAAATGAACAATGTTAAGACACAAGCCTTGTGGGACACAGGAGCCCAAGTGTCCATTATGAGTGAGGCTTGGAAATCTCAAAACTTACCTGATACGATAACCCGTCCAATCAGCGACCTGTTAAATAGTGATGAACTACTGGACTTAAGAGCTGCGAATGGCTCAGCAATTCCCTTTGAGGGCTGGGTTCCAGTTAGTTTCAGTCTGTGTGATCCAAATGCAAAACAGGCAAAGGCTGAGGAGATATTAGTATCAGTTCTCGTGAGTAGAGACATATTGCAGAGGCCTATAATAGGATTTAATGCCATTGAGGAAATTCTAACAAACAAGGAAGACCAGATTCAGCCCAGTGAAAGTATTTCCTTGCTTAGAAGTGCATTAAAACTAGGATCAGGAAAGGCAGAAGCATTGCTAAATGCCATTCAGAACGCTACAAATGAGAATGTCACTTACCTTGTTCGAACAGGACGCACATCCATTGTGGTCCCAGGGGGACAAATGAAATGTATTACTTGTCCTGTTAAAACAGATGGCAAAGTAAGGACGGAAATGCTTTTTGAACCAGAGGGGAACTTATCATTGGAGGAAGGACTTAAAATCACCTGTCAACTAATAAGTGTTTCCTGTTCCTCTCGTAAAGTTAACATTTATGTGAGGAATACCCTTCAACATGACATCACAATACCAAGTAAAACGGTGATAGGGAGCATACAGAGAATAAGTGATTATAACTTGGTGCAACCAGAGGAAAACGTTGTTACTCCCGTTGTTACAGAAAGTTCACAGAGCCTATCGTGCTCCACCAACGGATCTCCTCAAGGCGGCTCTCAAGAGAAACCATATGATCCACCCGTCAACCTGGACCATTTGACCAGTGAACAAGAAGTCGTGGTGAAACAAATGCTCAGGGAGGAATCCGGCGCATTTGCCAGAAATTCAGATGATGTAGGTTACATCAAAAACTTAAAAATGGACATTAAGTTAACTGACGGTGTCCCTGTAGCCAAAACATACAATGCAATACCACGTCCATTGTATGATGAGGTCAAGAATCACATTCAGGACTTGTTGAACAAAGATTTTATCCGCAAATCCACTTCTCCATATGCAGCT
The DNA here is from genome assembly GCF_963383615.2 of Lipophrys pholis. Taxonomy (NCBI): domain Eukaryota; kingdom Metazoa; phylum Chordata; class Actinopteri; order Blenniiformes; family Blenniidae; genus Lipophrys; species Lipophrys pholis. The sequence continues at coordinate 31,724,644 of NC_137636.1, read as the reverse complement.
GCAGTCGTTTGCGTGAGAAAAAGAGACGGGAGCCTGAGACTCTGCATTGACTACAGGGGGCTCAATAAAAAGACAATCCCAGATAGGCATCCTATACCACGCATACAGGAGATACTTGATGGTCTTGGTGGAAACGTTTGGTTCAGTGTCCTGGACCAAGGCAAAGCGTATCATCAAGGGAGCGTTAGTGAGGATTCAAAGAAATTCACTGCCTTTACTACCCCATGGGGGCTGTACGAATGGAACAGAATTCCATTTGGGCTCACAAATGCACCAGCAACTTTCCAGCGTAGTATGGAAGAGAGTCTAGAAGGCCTGAGAGACAAAATATGCATTCCATATTTAGATGATATTTTGGTGTACAGTAAAACATTCACACAGCATGTTGAGGATGTGCGAGCTGTCCTAAAACGACAAGAAGACTGGGGAATTAAACTGAGGCCAGATAAGTGTGACCTGTTCAAAAATGAAGTCCGCTATCTTGGCAAAGTGATCTCAGCTGAAGGCTACAGGATGGACAACAAAGAAATAGCAGTTGTTCAAGCGCTGAAAACCAAACCCCCAATGAACATAAAAGAACTGCGTAGACTTCTAGGTTTTCTAGGGTACTATAGAAGCTTCGTGCAAGATTTTTCTCGCCATGCAAAATGTCTCTATGACTTGCTCTCGACAGACGTAACCCCAAACACTGAGTCAAAGCCTACCTCCCGGTCAATTGGGGCTGGACAACTCCCCCCACATCAGAAAATAGTCTGGAATGACACCCACCAGCAAGCTCTGAACTATTTAGTTGATGTCCTGACTAATCCACCTGTGATGGCCTATCCAAGGTTTGAGGATCCATTCATTCTTCACGTGGATGCATCAGAACAAGGACTGGGAGCAGTCTTATACCAGAGGCAGGAAGGAAAACTCAGAGTTATTGGGTACGGCTCACGGACTTTGACACCAGCAGAAAAAAACTACCGATTGCATTCAGGGAAGCTCGAGTTTTTAGCGCTCAAATGGGCTGTTACAGACAGGTTCAGAGATTATTTGTTTTATGCTCCCTCTGTAACAGTCTACAGTGATAACAACCCTGTTACTTATGTCTTGAGCACAGCTAAACTGAACGCAACCGGACATCGCTGGGTGTCTGAGCTCGCAGACTTCAACATAACACTGAAGTATCGTCCAGGAAAAACAAACGCAGACGCAGATTTTCTGTCTCGTACTCCTGTGAGTATGGACTCTTATATGAGCGAGTGTACAGAGCAGTACACCCCTGACATGTTAAACGCAATATTCTGTGCTGTTGAAATGCAAAACCGTCAAGAAGTGGATTGGGTCTCAGCCATTACCTGCAACCCAAAGGTACAGGACTTAGCTGCACATGATCAGCTTGACATAAAGGTAACACTACAGGAGTTACTACAAGCTCAGTTGCAAGACCCACACATATCCCACATACTCCAGTTGAAAACATCAGGGGAAAAACCAGACAGGAGAGCTATAAAGATGGACACGCCAAAAACTAAACAGCTGTTACATGAATGGAAAAGACTACATGTTTCGCAAGATGGTCTGTTAAAACGTAAAACGGCAACATGTACTCAAATTGTGCTTCCGGAACAGTACAAAGAACTGGTGTACAAGTACCTGCATTGTGAGATGGGACATTTAGGGGTAGAACGAGTTTTACACCTTGCGAGGCAGAGGTTTTATTGGCCTGGGATGCAAAAAGATATTAACTTTTTCATATCAGAAATATGTAAATGCAACATCCAGAAAAAACCCCCAGTGCAGAGCAGAGCCCCAATGTGCCATGTGCCTGCAACAGCACCATTCGAAATGGTCTCAATAGACTATCTTCATCTTGAAAAAAGCAGGGGAGGGTATGAGTATATTTTAGTGATCATTGACAACTTCACTAAGTTTGCACAAGCCTACCCAACCCGCAACAAATCAGGCAAAACAGCGGCTGACAAAATCTTTAATGATTTCTCTCTTAAATTCGGTTTCCCTGCTAAAATACATCACGATCAAGGCAAGGAGTTTGAGAATCAGTTATTCAGACGGCTGCAAAAATACACTGGTATGACCAACTCAAAAACAACTCCTTACCACCCGCAAGGAAACCCAGCTGAAAGGTTTAATCGTACCTTACTATCAATGCTGCGGACCTTGGATGAAGAGAAGAAGGAAAAGTGGAGTGAATACGTGAGTAAAGTTGTACGTGCGTATAACTGCACCATCAGTGAGGCAACAGGATATTCTCCTTTCTACTTACTTTTTGGTAGAAATCCCCGCCTACCAATCGATCTGATCTTTGGAATTAATGAGGAAAAAGGATGTAATTCACACCAGGAGTATGCTCAGAAATGGCAGCAACAAATGAAGGAAGCGTATGACATCGCATCTAAAACCATCAAAAAGACTACAATAAGGGGAAAAGTGTATTATGATCAAAAGAGACAAAGTTCAGTGCTGTCCCCCGGTGACAGGGTCCTTGTGAGAAATATGTCAGAGCGTGGGGGACCGGGAAAACTACGTTCATACTGGGAGAATCAAATACACATTGTCATCTCACAAAAAGGGAAGGACAGCCCGGTTTATGAAATAAAACCTGAATGTGGCACAGGGAGAGGCAGAATCCTCCATCGTAACATGTTAATGCCATGTAATGCTTTACCACTTCAAGAACCCGCCCAAAGCACTGTAAGAGGACAAAAACCTGATGGCCAACACAAAAAGACACTCAGGAGCAATACACAAAATGAAACATCAGAAAGTTCAGATGAGGAACAACATTACTGGGCTCATAGATTGAGGAACCATCACCACCAGCCCACAGATCAAAATGTTGCACCCCCTATCATTCCTGAAACGGCACCGCAGCCCGAACTTAATGTGGAAGCAGAGGAGTTCAGGGTTGAGACTCCGGTTCAAATGCTGTTGAATGATGACTTCTCCAGGAATGATACAACCGAACATGATGCTCCAGAGGACTCTCAAACTGGTCAGGCAGCAGACCTGCCAAGTTGTCTAGGACCCGAGTTCACTGACACACAGCCACGTAAGTCACAGAGAGAAAGACGACCCAAAGAGACGCTGACGTATGACTCATTGGGCCAACCTACTCACCGTGTGATAGGGCCTTACATTAACCCACTGTATGTGAACACGTTGGCATCAGTACATGGACAATACAGTGTGCCTTGGATACCTGTACAGATGTTTGGTCAACATCTGGTATATCCCACCCTCGTTCCCACAGGATATTACTAAAAAAAAGGAAATTTTTATGTCACTGTGGACTGTTGTGATTACTCTGTGTGGGATCGAGACAGTAACATGGACTGTTTAACTGAGTGGTTACTGTATAATGTGAAAATATGAAGAAAGAAAATAACAAAACGTGATTTGAATGTGATGTCAAATTACCTACTGTGATTCTTACACATGTCTGGTTTAAAGAAAAAAAAAGATTTTTCTTTTAAAGGATGATATCTGCTATGGGTTATGTAACAAAGGTTCCCGTGGTCATCTAGAAAATTTGGAATGAGTTATGACATTGAAATTATGTAAATGGCAATTTGGTAAAGGTATGTCAGTTAAGTTGAAGCTTCCATGGAATGTATAGAGAAATGACAGAAATTTGGATTTTAGAGCATTTAAATGAGTACTGCACTAATAATAATAAAAAAAAAAAAGAAAACTACTAAGAACTAGATTTTTCCTAGGTTTAAACACTGTAGTGTCATTGGAAAGTAAAATGTGATGAGGTCACATAGTAATGTACTTACTGGGTAAAACCCGTAGTAATGTCTTTTAGGTTCCAAAAGGAAGCTGTTGCCATTGTAGGAATGTGGAAACTAGTTATTTTTCATGTTTGAGTTATGATTAATAACATTGGGTGTGAAAGATACTTTTTAATTGCTGCTAATGTTGAGGACAACATTTATTTAGCAGGGGAGGATTGTAGCACCTGAAAGCGAATGCTTGTATATAATGTATTTCTGTGTTTACAGTTAATATTGTATTCAACTTTAATTGGTTATTTTCTGTTCTTGTGTTCATGTAGTTAATCATATTGGCCAGCAGGGGGCCGAGTGAAGACTGTATAAGATAAACAGAGCCAGTCAAGTGAGAGAAGAAGAGTGGCTTTGGTTTTGGTTTCCGGTGTTGAAGGCGAAGCTGTGTGTGATCCCGTTTGGTTTGATGGTGACTTGATTCTGTACCTGTCCTGCCAGTAGTAAATAAAGTCAACTGATCTTCACGCCACGTCGATGCCGTCTGAGTGGTGTAACACAAGGTACCAGGATTAAAGATGAACCCACTTCGCAAGCCAGACGAGTTAAAGTTGACAGGAAACTTCAACCAGAACTGGAAAGCATTCAAACAAAGTTTCGAGCTGTATACTCTTGCAATCGGTCTACAGGACGATGCAGAAAAGAGGAAGATGGCCATGCTGCTAACAGTAGCAGGCCGCGCCGCGCTGGATGTGTACAACAAGTTTGTCTTCACGGATGATGAAAAAGACAAGTACGCGGTTGTGATACAGAAATTCGACCAGTACTGCACACCGAGGAAAAATTTGACCTATGAGAGGTACGTTTTCAGATGTCATCTACAGAAAGAGTCTGAGTCAATTGAACAGTACGTCACGGACTTATGGATAAAAGTTGTTTGTGACTCCTTGATAACAGACCAAATAGTTTTTGGATAAAAAAGTGAGGATGCAGCTTCCTAAAGCCATGGACCTCAGGTTGGAGAAGGCAAAAAAACATTGGACAATCGTAAAAGGTTGCAAATACAGACTTTCGACAACGGCGGTGCGGCCAAAACTGCAGAAGTGGATGCTGTATGGCTTAAAGACAAGAGAAGAAGCAGAGGCAAAGCTAACAGCAAAGAGCATAAACAGGGAAGCCCAGGCTCAGCGGGCTCAGTCGGTGCGGCAACAGACACGCGCCCAAGCAGTGCCCAGCATTTGGAAAAGACTGCAGAAAGTGTGGAGGTAAAAATCACTTGGCCAAATGTTGTTTTTCTAAGAAAAAAGTGCAGTTTGTGGAAAACAAAGGTGACAGCAGCAGTGCAGAAGAGGACACTCCGTTCTTCGTGGAAGCAGTAACGCTCGTGGACAAAGTGAGTGACAGCGAGGATGAGGAGCATCCCAACCTGAGCCATAATGAGGAAGAGGAGCCTCTGGTGTGTATGGATCTGGTGGGGGATGACAACACCGAAGAGGAGGAATGGATTGCAGAGGTGGATGTGATACGGCACGGATGTTGCGCTGAAACTGGACACAGAGACGCAGTTGAATGTCCTGCCTATGAAAGACTTTTACAGACTGAGAAAGAGACAAAGAAGACAAAGTTAAACTGAGAGCAGATGCAGAGCCAGTAATTCACCCGGCAAGGAAAGTGCCTGTGGCATTCAAGAAGAGACTGAGACAGAAGCTAGACACCTTGATAAAAGAAAATATTGTCAGGAAGATTGAAGAACCGACTGAATGGGTTCAGTCCCTTGAAATTTTGGAGAAGCCTGATAAAGACCTGAGGCTGTGCATAGATCCTAAGGATTTAAATAAGGGTATCCAGCGTGAACATTTCAGATTACCAACCACATCAGACATGAACAGTGCCATGAATGGAGCTCGCTATTTCTCTAAGCTTGATGCCTCTTCAGGTTTCTACCAAATAGCGCAAGATGATGAAAGTACTAAATTGTGCACATTCAATACACCATTCGGGAGGCATTGTTACAAGAGATTACTTTTTGGTAGAAGTTCAGCCCCCAAAGTTTTCCATGAAACCCTGCAGCAACTGTTGGATGGAATAGAAGGGGTTGGGGTTTTCATTGATGATGTAGTCATCTGGAGTTGCACTAAGTAGGAACATGTTAGGCAGCGCAGAGTGCTCAACAAAGCAAGAGAGTCAAGTTTAAAACTGAACAAAAAGAGCCAATTTGGCGTAAGTATCATAACTTAAATGGGGGAAAAGCTATCTGAAGCAGGAGTGCAGCCTGACCCAGAAACATTCAGAGCTATGGCAGACATGCCTGCACCAGAAGACAAGAAGGACCTGCAAAGAGCCCCAGGTCTAGTGAACTACCTGGGAAAATGTATTCCTAACTTGTCAGCTACCACAAGGGCATTGAGAAGCCTGTTAATGGCAGACACAGAGTGGCGGTGCAATACGGAGCATGTGAGTGAGTGGGAGTGGTTAAAGGGCGCTCTGACTAAAGAGCCAGGCCTACAATTCTAGGATGAAAAAAAAACAAAAAAAAAACACTAAAACTTTCCACAGATGCCTCAAAAGCTGGCCGAGGGGCGGTGCTACTTCAAAAACAAGACGCAGCGTGGTTACCAGTGGCTTCACGCACTATGACATCAGCAAAGAGAAATGATGCACAAATAGAAAAGGAGACTGTAGGAGCCAAATGTGGTATTATTGAAAGTTGGATATTTGTTTTGTGTATAGAATGTGTGGCGTTGACGTCATATGCATATACTGTATGCTGGGGCAATCAATGGGCAAACCGGTGTTGACCCCGGAAGGGCGCACAGGTTTTTGACCGCTTTGGGGGAGAATGTGAGGCGAAGCTCGTGTTTTGTTTTCTGATGATTTTGAACTTAAAGGATTTTGCACTGAAATAAAGAGATTTTTGTATCTTACCGGATCTATGGACTCAGTTGATGGCCACGAAGCAAAAGGTGAGCAATAGCCGCCTCGCGCGTCACACCCACCTACCGAGGCAACATCTCACCAGCCCAGTACTAGGATGGCTGGGATAGAGACATTGGGGGCAGTGTACGGCTGTGAGAAGTTTCATGAGTATGTATATGAGAGGTCAGTCATATTAGAGACGGATCACAAACCTTTAATAGCCATATCACAGAAACCACTAAGTGATGTGCTACCGCGCATACAGCGCCTAATACTTCGTCTCCAGAAATATGACTTGACATTTGAGTTCACACCTGGCAAATACTTAGTTGTAGCCGATACTTTGAGCAGGGCTCGATTACAGCATGACGAAAGTACTGATGAGGATGAGCAGATTCATGTGGGTTATGTCTGAGCACAAATGCCAGTGTCAAAGGCAAAATGGGCTGAAGTAGCCAGAGCAACTCAGGAAGATGAAACACTTCAGAGGGCGAGCAAACAGATGAGCTTACCTGGTGAAGTGATACTGGCAAAGCCACACCAGCACCTTAAGGGACGAGTTGTCTGTTGTAGAAGAGGTTTTGTTAAAGGGCACACAGATTGGAGTTCCTCCATGAGATCACAGATGTTGAGGTTAGTGCACGAACGACCCTGAGGCATTGAAAAATGTAAACGACGTGCAGGCGATGTTCTGTGTTGGCCGAACGTGAACAGAGACGTTCACACATTGGTGCAACGCTGTGACGTCTGCCAGCGCCATCAATACCGACAGCCCAATGAGCCAATGACGCCACATGACAAGCCACAAGAACCATGGGGAAAAAGTTGGGATGGACCTATTTCAAGTAAAGGGCAAGGATTACTTGCTTTTGATTGACTATCTTAGCAACTCCCCAGAGTTCTGTCAGCTGTCCTCCACGACGGCAGAACAAGTAATTGCACACACAAAAGGCAATATCCGCACAACATGGGATTGCTGCTACAGTCATGAGTGACAATGAGCCTCAGTTCAGCAGCCCGAGCTTTCAGGAGTTTGTAGAGACTTCTGAACACGTAACTTCAAGTCCTCTCTACCCGCAATCAAACGGGAAGGCGGAGAAAGGTGTTCAAATTGTAAAGCGCCTTCTAAAGAAAGCCACAGAAAACGGGGGGGACACGCATCTGGCTATTCTAAACCACCGAGCCTCACCACTGGAGGATGGACTTTCACCAGCAGAGATGCTCATGAAAAGAAAGCTGAGGACCAGGCTTCCATCAGCAGAATGCAGGATAGAGTACAATGCAGCAAACATTCCTAAAGAGTGTCAGATCAACGCTTACGACAGAACAGCGGTGCCACTGAAACCCCTGGCCCAGGAGGAAATTGTACGGGTCAGATGTGACGGACAGTGGGGGCCACTGGCTAAAGTGATTAAAGAGGCAACACCGTGGTCATATAAGATCATTACAGAGCATGGACAGACACTGTGGCGAAACAGGAGACACCTGCTCAAGGTGCCTCAGAGAAACATGAAGATCGTCATGGACAGCAACACAAGGCACGTGACAGTCCAAAGTCAAAGAGAACAACCGGACATGACAAAGCAACTGAACGTGAAAAGACAACCGGATCAGGGGCGACTGGTCATTAGGGGCAGGTGGGGCTGAGCGCCATCTGGTATCATCTTAAAGGACTGCATGCAAAGTATGCTATTAATTCTAATAAAACTTCCTCTTATATAGCACGTAATTACAGTGTGAGGACTGTACTCCCTGGTTATTGGTCTCCTCTTGCGGTTTCAGATTGTTTCCTCCTGATCCACACCGATGGTGCATTAGTGGGGCTCACCCCTCTCTCACCATGCAGTGTGTATTGGATGCAGTAAAGTGAAAGTGCACATGCTCAGGCTGTGGCTCCGTTCATTCAGTTCAAGTGATTTTGGGCTTGAAGCCCGAAGCCCCACTGACAACGTCATTAGATGCTCAGAGCTGATTGGCTGGTGCTGATTGAGGCGGAGCTTCACAGAACCAGTGCGAGTCTTCACAAATACCAGCTTGTTAGCAGCCAAAGCTAACAAACTGTTAAGAATAAAAATTAAATAAAATAAAATAAAAATTAATTAGTTTGATTATTTACGAGTGTGAGTTTGAAACGCTTAGTTTAGCAGAGAAAATTAAAGTAGTTGTAAACTGTGTGACACGGTGAGGAAGACTTCTTAACGATCTCATCAAATTGCATCTTTGCTATTGGTTGAGTGGTTGAGTTGCTGTCCTAGAAACTTTATGACCCAGTTCGACCTCCAATCTTTGATATTTTTATTTTTTTATTAAATTTGTATATATTTTTTTTGATCGGCTATTTCCTAGGCTCAACATTTTTACGGGATAAACGCCTATATGGTTGTTATAATGTTGTGGCTAAAAGGTTATGCACACACTTTACTTTGGAATTCAGTGGTGTCACTAAACCTGAAATAAAATCTTGCCCCACCGAGTATTTACATCGAGAAACGCCACTGAACCGGATGAGACAAACCTACCAGCAGTAACGGAAAGAAATGAAACCAAGAAGAGTGATAGTCCACTGAGGGATCGTCCCAAAAGGCAGATTGAGAAACCAAAGAGGCCAATTGAAGAGATGTTAAAAAAAAAACTGCTTGGGTGTGCTGCAGCTCCCCCTAGGATAGCCAAAGCACCCCCAAGAAATTAGATTTTTTTTTTAAAGGGGTTTATTTAGGTTTTTTTTTATGTGTGACGATTATAATTTGTTGCCTGGTTTATTAATAAATACACCAATAAAACATGTATTTGTGATTTCTTTTTTTTTACTAAAAATCAGTGTAATGTGATTCAGCCAATCGCTGCATCGCATGCATTAACCTTTGAACTTACAACTTCCAGTTATTACGAGCGCATTTTTCCTGGTGACTGCGTAACTTACTGATAGTAATGAAACATGGAAAAAAAATGTGACAAAATCCCTGATGCCTTCGCTGTAAACCAGAACAACCGATATATCGTCTCATGGTGAGTGATGATTATTGCCTGTTTGGTGTTTGAAATCTGAACTCTGACTCCTGGTTCTCTCTATGCAGTGTTTATTAATGTGTCATTAGATCTGTTGAATATTTTTTTTTTCAGTGGAGGTTTTGGTGACTGGCAGCAGCAGTTAGTGTCTTTGTGTTTGAGGCCGAAATGAAAACTTGCTGTGTGTTTTGCTTCCTGCTGCTGTTGAGGCTCCAGCAGTGACATTCTTGTGTTAAAGTTTCCATTCAGTGGTGAGTTTAAGTGGCAGGCTGTGAAACCTTTCATCTTTATCACTTTGGCTAAATATCTTGCGTATTGCGTTGCATGATATTGTTTTAAATAGCGGAACTTTTACTGTACGTGCGTGACTGTTAGGTGCGCATATTGTCGGCGTTACAGCAGAAAATAAACTCGAGAGCCCTAAACTCCCCAACACCGTCACTGAAAGGTCGAGCTCCCCCAAAGCACCAGCAGAAAAAGAATATCTGGCGCCGCCACTTCACAGAGGATGACAGACACGGGGTGCTTCCTCATAGTCCCTCCTATCTCCTAACCCACGTAAACACTTCCGGGGTTAAGGAAAAGTAGATGGGGAAGTTCGAAAGGAGGGACTATTAGGATGCACCCCACATCTGATCACCGTCAAGAGACATAACCATTGGACATAGCGCCACCTGCTGGAAACAGGAAGTGAGGCGTACATGCTCCGTTCTGGCTGAAACTTTACACCTTGCATGAGAGTCCACATCTGATCACAGTACTAACATAGAAACAACGATCCGGCATACCGCCACCTGCTGGAAACAGAAAATGAGGTCATGAGGCCATCATTAGGCCAACCCCAAGGGCCGGAGGCCAGAGTGCCCGTCCCGATCAAGGCTGCTTGCAGCTTAAATTTTTTCTGTCTTTCTTTTGTAGACTGATATTGTGGACTAATATTTTATCGTTTGTTCTTTTTTATTATCATTATTTTAGTCCACAGTATTTTAATTTTGAAGCCCTAACCCCTCAAGGTTCAGGCTCAATATGAAGCTCTGCAGAGTTTGACAGCAACTCATTCATTTGAATTAAGTACTGTGGAGGGGATGTTGGTGTGAGGACTACCCTCTGCATTAAAACTGGTTTAGAATTGGTTTAACTCTTTATTACCTGCTTTTATGCCCATCTTAGAATTACATGCTATAATTCAGTCACACTTAACCTCAAATGTATACTACTTTTCTTTGATACCTATAGATTCTAGGCTTATATACGCATTTATTGAAACAGATGATTGTCTGTGTGGAACTTTCAGACTGACAATGAAAATGTCTCACCATAGTGTCCACTGTTGTATTTTGTTTTGTTTTTTGACTCAATACAGAGATTTTGTTTGGATTAGATACACATGATGGTGTAGTGATCAGCGTTCTCACCTCATTCCCTTTTTCATTTGGAGTTAGTACCAGCTAGTTTGATGTATTGTCACAGTTCAAACAACATGTATTTATAGTTAATTAGTGACTCCAGCTGGGAGTATTAGTTGAACAAAGAAGTATCTATATGAGAATAATGGAGGGACCTGCTTTTAGGATAGAATTAGAGGATTGTGATTTTCTTTGACCCCGGGTCACAGTTAAACACACACATTCACTTTAGCAACACCTGTATCACTAAATCACCAGGGTTGTTTTATCACTGAGCGAGACAGTTTGAGGTTACTGTTACAGCCACGGAGACCCCAGCCTGAAAGCCAGGCTCGCCCTCTAGTGAGGAGACGCAGACAGTGACGGTGGAGCATTAGCTCTCAGTTTGCTGGCTTTGCCATTTCAACTGCCAGGTCCTGATGTGTGCTGGCAGCCCTCCATGATCACATTTCACCCTCCAGTGAGCAGCAGGGGTGCAGCACAGCACAACAACAGCAGCAGCTCGGGAAGCTCCACTGCGCTGCTTTTCATCTGCTCAGATCCCGGAGAGGTTGACAAGCTCTCCTTCAAAGTCGATCACTTGCACGTTGCTTACTCCGAGCTTTGTATAGAGGTTGTTTCACCCACACGCTGACATGGTGAGATTACGTTTAGGAGCTAAGGGATGGTCTTGCTGTCATGGCCCCCAATTTTTTTTTTTATTGTTGAATCAGACTCATCATTTAAAAAAAAAAAAAAAACACTTTCTTTTTCTTTTACATTTCCTGTCATCAAATCACAAATGAGCACAAACACATACACACACAAATCAAGCCATTTTATGATCTGAAAACAAACTAATTTAAAAAGTAATAGTTTAGTTTTCCTTTTTTTTAGGAGAAACGCAACAGTTCTCGTCTCACTGAGCTGCAGTAAAGCACAAGAGAGACGTATGAGCATGATCATTGTCTCGTTCAAATCTAACGCCATGTCAGAGACACCAGTTAAACTAAAATGCATGTTTTTAGACAAAACTCACAAAATCTGACATGCATGCACACGGAAGACATGCAAACTCTGCACAGAGAGGCTTCCGCTGCATTTCATCCACTTTTTTCCAGTTGCTCTGGCCTGCCTAAAGATCTTTGATACAAAGCGAAGGTCTGCCATAGATTTTTGCAAACACCTGGTCAAAAATAGTTGAATAAGTTATAATAATAATTAAATAAGTTTGACTTTTCTGTATAAGTCGCTGTAAACATGAGTGGCAATAGTCTAAATGAAGAAAGTGTGTGTTTGCTTCAGGAGACACCAAAGTCCAAAAGAGCCCCTGAACTATTTCTGCATCACTGAGTTTAACAGCACAACCTTTTAAAATTGATTTATTTGATTAAAATATGAACATATATAATGTTCTGACTGGAGGGCATTGCTTCTTCTTTTATACTTTGAACCACTAGAAGGCGTCGCTCGCCTGTGGATGGTCAGATGCTGCAGCAGGTAAACTCTCTCCAGGACTGAGCTCACACTGTGAAAAATACAAAGGAAAAACTGTAAGCTCTCGCTTAACACAGATATGTCCAAACAATGTCTATTTCATCTCAGAAATGTGGGGTGAAAAGTAATGTGATGCGTGAATTTAACATTTTGATTACAAACCACAATAAAATACATACAAAGGTTAAGTCCTGTCATTCGTAGAAGGAAATATATTGAATTGTGTGAGTGCAGAGTTCATACTAAAGAACATGGGATTTGTAACTGTGAGCTGCCTATATTCTCTTTATTGCAATAGAAACACCTGAAAGTCATATAGAGGAAAGAACAGATGGATCTTTGGTTGCGTTCAGATTAACATCATCAGTGATATGTCTGAAATAATCGTTTTGAGACCTGTGTACAATACACTTTGAATTAATAACATTTCACCAGTTTACTTTCTATGTCTAGGGGCAAAAAATGAAATAGTAAGTGAACTGGTCAGTTTGAGGTCATTGAAGATAATTAAAACAGCAAAAGACACTGTGGGGGCAGAAACCAGCTCCTTCAGTGGCAGAACTGCTGCAGCACCAACGAGGAAGGAGCCACCAGGTCAACATGCCTGCTGCTGGTAAACTCTTCAGCAGCAGGAAGTTATTGATAAACTGTTTAAAAACCACTGTCCTGCCACTGTATTGTCAATAAATGTAAATATTAATACTACTGAGTATTTTTCCCCCATACTTACGACCCCTGCTGTATTTTCCATGTGCTTTTATGCGTGTAAATTTATCTAATTATCTATCTCTTGTGTGCAACTATCCTGTATTGTCTTTATTTGTACAATGTTGAGCTGCTGTGATGACTGAACGTGAAATGAATAATGTTAAATCTGATCTTATCTTAAAAACAGTTGGCCATCCAGCCAAACAGCTCTAATAAATTTGGGTGTGACGTCTGACAAGTAATTCATGAAATACTCACACGCGATCTTTTGTTATGAAGACACAATGTCTGCTCAGTCACTGGCGTCTGTTTATTTTGATTAGTGACGACTTGAGTTAAATGAATCTCTGAGATCATGAACGTTGAATCTATACATTTTTATCAGGCTTTGGTGTTTATAATTAATTTCTTTGGTGCTACTTTAAACTTAAGTGCATAACAAAATGTTGAGTGTTTGTAGAAATAGGGCATTGCGGTAATAACATGGTGTAGTTAAGTCATCATTCTGACATAACTGGAAAAGCCATTAAGTCAACACAGGGTCACATTCACCCTGGAGCAACGTTTCCTCACAAGCTGTTGAGAATAGTGGGATTAAACACCACTGAAGAAGAGTGGCCAGAGAGTCGATTCACACAGACCTGGACTCTGTACACTCTAACACACGCTGCATGCTCCAGAAATGTCCGGCGCGCTCCACTGCTCCTACATGCGGTAAACCATGAGTACGAAGGGTTAAATACGCTGCACGTCTCACATTTCCCAAGGTTTCTGTGGGATTACAACTCATTACTTGTGTCATACATACAGAGCTGCTGTCTTTCTCTGCCCTGCTCCCTGAGCAGCTTGCATTATCCACTGTGACTATTTCACTAAATTCCTGTTGACTGGTCAAGGGGGGATGCCTCGTTAACTCTGAACTAACTCAGGGTTTTACTGGTCTGACCCAAAGTCTCAGAGTGTGATACAATAGCAGCCTTAAATAAAGATTCACTCAGAAAAAGATGTGCAGGTTGAGAGGACCGGTGCAACAAGCAAGTTATAATCATGGTGCATCTTTAAATCTCCCAATAAATAGGAGGAGTGAATGAGTCATTAACTTTGCTGGCAGCTCAGCGAGTTGTTTCTGAACTACAATAATTGAGTTTTGTGCGGGTAAAGAAGACAGGCCTCCCCGAGAGACACAATTAAAGGCAACACACAAGCTTCTGATTCAACTCACCGCTCACTTCTTTATTGACTGTAGCTGGTAAACCCACTAATTCAAACAAACGATTCGTGGCTGTAAGCAACAGGTCATTTTTATTTTCTTTCATTTTTATTTTATTTTCTTTCAGACAGGCTCAAAATCAATATCAGGTCCACAGTGCACACAAGATATCCAAAGATATTTCACCACACAAACGGTGAATAAGTACAGCAGAACAATATGATCACAAAAGGACTGATAAGAAGTATATCTTAATAACTTCCACCCCTTCTCCACGAATAATATATAATTTTGTTTAGCTCCCACTTATTTAATATTCAATTCATTTAAACATGTTATAATAACACTAATTAGCTGATGAAAAGGTATCAATGAATATCTATTTAAATAATCAATGATACATATAATATAGAACAAATATAATAAAGTTGTTTCACCATATCAAATTATACATACATAAATCATACATATAAACAATTTATATGCACAGAAATGTATTCACATATATAGAAATATACAGCAATATATATCTTCACACTTTAAACACACAATTTAAAAATCATGTCTTTATATCTTTTGTTGAACTGTTTTATGTCTGAACGTCTCTTGAGGTTGACACTCAGACTCTTCCATTGTTTCCTTCCACACATGGAAATAAAAATCCTTCTTCTTGTTGTGCGAGCATTACTCGTCCTGTAAATATACTGGCCCCTTAGATGAGAGACTCGTTTCCTCTCAACGAATAATTTTTGAATATAGGTTGTTTTTCACTTCGAATGTTATTTGTGCTGTTTGTAATTCTACCAGATCTAAAACAATTTGTGTTTTTGACTCTAGAAATATTGAATTTGCGAGACCCCTATATCCTGCTCCATTACTAATCGTTAGTGATTTTTTATTTTTTTTGTAGGGTAACTAAAGTATGGTTCATCAACTTTCTCAAAACACTCATCTGTTTGTGACGTTAACAATTATGATGAATTTTGCCAAATATCTCCGGCTGACCTCATGACAGCATTCAACTAAAGTTCTTGATGCCAATCTGAACCAAAACCCCAATATGTATATCAAAAGAGTTACCAGAATATTCGTCATGCAGTTTTTTCCTCGGGTGTTTTGTTGCTTGTGCGCGAGGGCTGACAAGCACACGCTCATGTTCATCAGAACATGACAGCAGCCCAACTTCAGTGTGTTTATCAGCTCAGCCAGCATCAGGCCGTCATAAACCAGCAAGGAACTCAAACTGGTTTAATGTAGTTTTTTCCAGGAGGATGAAATCTTTACTGTCAAAATCACCTGAAGGCACAAAACAATCTCAAAATAATCTGAATGTTTTCTCCCACATAGATTCCACTTTGACATACATATTATCATTCTCTTGTTACAAGTCTTGCTGGACATTTTATGTGGTAAATACGGTTAAAATGACATGGTGACAGGGTAACACAGTTTATTTTGTCTCAATATCCAGCAGCTGTATATTGACTCTAAAAAAAACTGTGGATGCCCTCATTGATCTTAAATTTGATAAAGCACGGTAACAAGATGTAATGACTTAATAACTTTCTGATTTATACATTCCTATGCAAGCTGCAGGAGTTGCTCAGTAATCAGATCTGAGGACCAGTAACCGGGAAGCGTTCTCGGGGTCGTGATACGAAGGTGTGTAACAGAAGTAGGAAAACTTTCTGCAGTGGCGATGAAAACATGTGGGGACATTCCTCTGGAGGATTCCACACAGCAGGGGGTAACTTCCCCTCAACTGCCTGGTCAGAGCTAACATCGCCTGACATTTTCTGACTAAATTTAAAGTTAAGGAAGACAACAGGCTACAGCCTGGATCAGTGTTTGTAACCCCGAGGGGTTGGCGCCAGGTCACAGCACTGCTGGAGGCTCTGAATGCTCTGAGGTCAAAATCAGCTTAGTAAATGTCTGAGAAATCCAAAACGGGACCTTTTCCAGAATCTGCACCTGTCGGGATTTGTGTGTGATTCTTTGTCAATGTTTGGCTTCACTGTAATGTTTCGGCAAATCAAAGATCAGCTTTTCATTTAGAGGCAAACCTGGAGGATCGAGGCACAAACAGTTGGGAACCACTGGTTTAGATGAATATTTATGGGGTTTTTTTTAGATGCTGTAATTTATTTAACTCAGCTTCATTTTTGTCTCAATTTACAAAAAGTCACAATTATTACTATACTAGAGCTACACTCGGTAGAGCGTAGAACCTTCGCCAACGCCACATTTGTTTGCAGAACCAGCAGGGCGCGTCTCCATGGCAACAGATGTTAATCTCCTTTGATGTCCTTCATGAGGTGCCTCTCTCATCCGCTTTCTTTGGGAAATGTTTTCACAGGTTTTTCTAGATTTACTCGGAAACGGCTAGCCGTTAACATCCCAAAATCTAATCGATCGGTCCTTGGATGACGACAAATCATCCCTGAAAATTAGTTCTAATTTGGGTGCGAAAAGTTGGTAAAATATATATATAAAAACTAATAAATAAATACACACAGATGAAAACTTGGCGAAGGTAATAATATGTTTGCGTTCCCTTAAAAAGAGCTGCTTTTATTCATACAGACGTCAAAGCCACATGTTATTTTCAGCCCCGATGCTTGGTTTGTATTATAGTTGAATAGATATTAAATAGTTTATATTTTAAAAGAAGTGTATAAGATTTGTAAATGTACTCCACGGCTTGGTTGTGGTTCCCTGTATATCATCTAAATAAGATTAAACTATCGGTGTCCTGTTATTCAGTCTTCTCAATGAGTGACAGTCACAAATCGGTGATTGTGCACATTTACTGTATCTGTTCTTCATACATATGAAGAGTGTGAAGCAGAGTGGTGGGAGCCTCGCAGCCGAGGGGCCCGGAATGTGTCGGCGCTAATCCCAGTGAGGGGCAGAAGATGTTTTAACAGATCTCCTCTGGTCCACATGAGTGGCTCTGCAGTCTAATGTTCCCACAAAAGCCCCGGAACAGGATGAAGAGGGGCCGACGTGTGTTTGCTTAGCAGCAGACTTTCACACTGAAAAAAGGAACTCAACTAAATAATCGACAACAAAGCCAACGGAGGTGGCTCCGGCCCTTCCTCTCCCAGTGGTATGCTAAGACATCACAAAATATCAAAAGCAAAATGTCAAGCCATGCAGAAAATGGCTGCGTAACACCCAATGGAAGAATACTATGGGTGAAGAAGAAGCTTTGTAATATGTTGAAATAAGTCATAACAAATTGTATCATCTAATCATTTTCGTTTTGGACATTAAAATCTCAAAAAGAAGTTTAAAAAACAAACAAAAAAAAAAAGCAGATTTTCAGTTCTTATAATGACAATCAAACCTTTTTTCAAGTTTTGTTAGACAAATTCAAAAGTACTGAAATAAAACTGCTCTTAGCTGAATGGTTGCTTTAAAACTATGGAAATAAAATGACTTTACTTCTTGCATCTCACCAAACCTCATGAACCATCAGTCTGAATGTTGATCATCTGAGGAGTGCAGCCGTTGGTGAGAAAAGACGGTGCAAAAACAATGATTTCATCTTTGGATTCTGAAGAAAAATGACTGTATTTTTCAATTACCTTTAACCATTTATGGTAACCAAAAAATAAGGAATGAAGTGTGATGATTTAGTCTTTAGAAATGTACATATTCCCCCTCGTATTCCAATCAAAATGTATATAATCAAATATTATTCCAATTTAGTTTTTTTGTTTTTTAACGTGAGAATTTAAAAATTAAAAATGCTAATAAGCCTCTTTGAATAGCGCTGTGAGAGCGTTGAAACCTGACTTGAGGAGCTGATGGGAACCATGTGTAGAACAGTGCGGGGCAACGCAGCGTGAGCTAAACCGGGCAGACAGCTGACTCAGCGCCTCCCCTGTTGTCTGTGTGCTCACTCAACAATGCTGTTATCCCCGGTGACAGAGCGCCGCCGCGGGGCTCAAACACCCCTCTCACAACAGTCTCCACATCCTCCAACCAGCCCGGGCCCTGGAATTCTTATTAACACCCCTGATTCCCCCAAAAGGACCTGCCTTTTCTCTGTTTCCCACAATTCATGAGGTCGCACTGACAATACTGTTTCAACAACATACAATCGATGACTATTTCCGACTGTTGTCATCTCATTCATTTATTCTATTATTTACGTCAACATTTACCTCTGTGCTCTAGAAACTTCGACGTTGATATTGAATATTGTAAATTGTGTAACAACTTTGCCTTTTTTTGTGCTCATTCGTTCTCTTGCGTTGGTGTGGAAACACATAATGAGTAAGTTGGGCTACGATAACGACATTTACAACACAAAACAAATGTTTCATGACTTACAAAAGCACACAATATAAATGTAATATTGTCAATTCATTGGTTTTGATTATTTGACGTATTTTATCGTTTAAAAATAAAACAGTTATCAATGTTGACAAAAAGTCATAATGGGCAATCTTAATAATCACATTTGTAGTTTTTTCCCCCCTATCACGTGTATATTTTGCCATATATATATATTTTGGTTGTTAAAAACAATGAGTTGGTCTTTAACATTTTGACTTCACATTTAAAAGGTTCCTGATTCAAACCTGCTGGAGGAAGAGACTTTTCTGTGTGAATTTTTCATTTTCTCCTTTTGTAGTGTTTCTACAGGATCTTCAGCTTCCTCCCACTAGTAAAATGCATACTAAGAAAGTACTGCAAATAATTGTAAGAAGTTTGTCTCTTTGTGACGGACTGCCATTTTATTCTGCTTTTCATCATGTGTTTCCCGGGATAACATCAAACCCCCAGTAGAACCCTGGTAGAACAGTTACATAAAAATAGTTTCATTTATACAGTTTTGATTCAGGATCACGTGTTTCCAGGAAACAAAATATGAAATTATAGCTGAGAAAAAAAATATCAGAATGACGAAAACAAAACAAATCCATTTTTAATTCACTGCAACTACAACATGACCTGAAAAACAGCAGAGCTGCTGTGAATCAACACAAAATCTCAAGAAAACAAGATGTACTGCAGATCTATTCCTTTTATCCTGATGGTACAAACAGCAGTAGACAGGTTGATTGTACCTGTGTTTTCCAGCTTTAAGAGGTACCTGACTAATCTGATTTCTATATCAGCAATCTTAAAATGAAACCCATTTCTTTCCATCAGTCCAGCACCATCCATCCGTCTTCAGTACGGCTCCATCGTATACAGTGCTGTTGGCGCCGACTCTGGCTGAATGTGGACGAGAGGTAGTTCACCAGGTAAACCCAGAGACAGAAAGACGCTCACATTCACCACTGCAACTTTGAAGCAAAAATTAAATTGAAAAGCCGTTTTTTTTGGACTGTAGGAGAAAAGTGGAGTATCCAGAGAAAATCCACTGGCAGGCGGGAAGAACATGCAAACCCCACACAGAAAGACTCTCAGGCCAAACTAGTATTTCTCACAATGAGGTGGAAGCGCCGACCTCCCCGTCACCCCGCAGCCACAAACTGAGAATAACATCTGCAAGTGTTGTCGGGTTTTAACTTATTTTGATTGTAACGCCACACATTCCTGGTATAGTTAAAAACATTAGTGTCACCTTACTTTACTGCTCAATAGAGAAGATTCGGATCTGAACTGACAACACTGCATTAGGCTTAACCTGATACATAATGTGTTTAGACCATAGTTCAGTCACTCATTAGGGACGTCTCACTCGACAACTCAATACGTTGAGTTACATGATGGCAAACTGGGGAAAATATCATGATATCAGCATTAGGAAGGTTTTGATGGGAGCATTAAGTGCACTAAATAACTTCACATTAGTCATGGTTATGTTTCTGGGCTCCCGGGAACCTGCAAGCCCAAATAGGATTATATGCAAATATATAAGTCAGAAAGTACTGATGAAAACTGTTGCTGATGTCTGGCGACACGGAGATCCTGAGTCACTGCGGCGGCTCTGATTCAGCTGAACGCGTGTTCAGACCCGTTCAAAGGCAGTCACTCTGTTGGCTGCCATGCTCTTTCCTGCTCAAGGCCCACGAATGCTGCAATCCTGCATTCCCGCACCTGCCCCAGGCGCACACTGTTCACCTCTGTACCCTGGCAGCAGCAGAGAGGGACTGAAAGACAGGAGGATCGCCTGTAAGATGAAGGGACAAGGTGGGACAGATGGAGGGAGAGAAGAAGTTAGGAAAAAATAGCTCGAATTGAGAAGAAAAGAATGAATCCTGCATACCAGAGGGGCCAGACGACGCAGATCTCCCCTTGACACACACACACACATTCTCGTTGAGGCTTTATGAGTTGTGGAGGGAGCAAACAGACGCAGATGATCTGATGTTCTTTGCTGGGGGGGGGGGGGGGGGGGGGGGTGGACATGCCACTGCATGCACCTGTATGCAAACTGACACCACACATCAGCGAGTACAGTGAGATTTACAATTTGTATAAAGAAAAGTTGCACGCTCTTATTTAAGATCTTTTGCGCGCATAGTTTCACAACTGAAGAATGGCTTGGGATTTGTTGAACTGAGTGACTTCCATATGTTTACACTCAAAACTGCCTTGAAGGCAGAAAGCAAGCCTCTGCGTTCCAACATAGCGGCCACATTATTGGTTTTGGACGTGTTTTCTTTGTGCTGGTCATGACAGTGACGCCGTTATTGAATGGGATTCCACAATAATAAAGGAAGCAGCGTTCTTAAGGAAGCAATTGAAAAGACAAACAGCATGTGTTGAAAAATGCTTATTTTGTGCAGCGGAATCAGGAGCTATTTCCTTCTCCCTCTGCCGAGGCCCCATGAGGAGGACAGGGGAGAGCCAATGGTCAACAGAGGGCTCACTCTCCTGGAGCAGCTGAATACCAGAGGAGCTGACAGGTATGTACATATTGGAATGTGCTTCTCAGCCACACCTGTGGCGAACACACCCACCGAGCCTGGTCGCTGTCGTCCCACTGGCTGATCTCCCCGCTGACTGACAGCTGGGAGAACTATTTGGCTCCATCGCCCAGGAGCCAGGGGGCAGGTATGGTGAGTTTAGAGTGTGAACCAATGGCAGCGCAGAAATACCCCCGAGCCAGGCGGGGCTGCGAGGAAATAAAACTCATCAATGGGGTGTGTCTCAAAGGTTTGCCAGCAGTCAAGCAGTGAAGGGCCACTGCTGCGGGAACCTACTAGTGACTGGGCGAAGCTGAGCGGGTCCGATGCTGCGTGAGGAACCAGAAGCCGGCTGGTAAAGAGTGACGGAGGAGGACCTTTCTTCTACTCCGGTCCAATGATGGAAGTGAAACAACGTCTTCTCCTCACCTAAGAAACCTGCTTCGGGGGTCAGGATTGTGAGGCGCTGGACGGCTGCTCTGTGAAACCCTTGGTTTAGGACTTAAAAACTTCTGCACAGACTTTTCAGTCTCAGGGGTCTTTTTATTTTTTGGGGGGGGGGTCCCTCATACTTCAGAGATCGAATAGATGCCTTTGTGGTACTGTGGTCGCTCACATCTCCTTATCACTTTTCCAGCCCAGCTATAGATTCTGTATCCGTTGGACGGAGAACTGATAAGGGCATGTGCATGACATTACCTGCAGATACCGGAAAGGCAGAGAGCCGGTGGGGTAATTCAATCCCCCATCACGGTTGGTGCGCACGCTGAAGGCTGTTATTTGTGCTTCTTTGAAGTTAAATGATTTTCAGTAAGATGATCTAAACTGTGTAATGCCTTTACTTTATGTTAAAGTTTGATCAGGTTGGCTGAAGATGAAGTGTGTGACTTTTCAACTGTATAACGACCCGCAGTGACACTGTGTTCTGACTGTAACTAATACATTTATTCATCCTTGGTGACTATCCTCTGAAATAATACTTTATATAATAATAATAATACTTTGTGGCTCAATGGAAGGGTTCATGCGGCACTGCTGGCAGAAAGGTTTTGTCATGATAAAGTTTGTGAGCCAACAGGAACCGAAGCGGATATGACACAGACGAACAAACTGCACAATGCGGTTGACATAACTGGTTTAGTGGAATATGAAAATCAGGTGAGTGATTGTGATGCATGACTAAAACGCTGACAATCTTCAAACCCACCGACATAAAAGCTTGGAAGACTTCAGTCACACGCTCAGCTGATGAATCTTAACAGGGTGATCATTAAGTCGCGTGCTTCCCATACTCTACCTGTGTGGTAATAGAGCGGATGACTTAAAGCTGTAGATGTGCAAATGTGTCCAATTTGGATGGAGTGGATCCATTTCTCTTTTAAAAAAAATAATAAATAAATAAATACTTCTTCTCTTGTTGTAAGTGCTCTCAGTTGATATATTAAAATATATGAACCACCTTCAACATAAGTTTGTCCTTTTCATCATCAAAACAGTGCTGTCATCCCGGAAGAAGCAGTATATACAGTATTGTGTATTTCTACTTATTTCTATTTGCTCACAGCCGTCAGTCTTCCATAATTAATAACTTCCACGAGAAACGTCACTTTTCATCTGTAATTTATTGTCAAAAATACGACCTTGTTGCTGGTTTTGTGTTGCACACTTTGTTCATACAGAGTACTTTTGGGTAAATAAAAAACAAACAAAAAACAAAACGTCAAGCGGGACAGCAAAGCAGTAGAATTACCCTGTCAGAACAGAACAAACAACATCCGTAATATAAAAAATACCACAGACACGCACAGACACACGAAAAGGCACCGAGTGAGTGGATGAGTCTGGTGGATACGCTGGGTGTATCCTAACTGCTCTCCGTGCCCGAGGCGTCCACTCCCTCTCTACACCCGCTGGAGGATCCACCGCTCACTAACCGCACCGCTAAAGGTCAAATCCTTTACGCAACATGTGGGACCCACATACTGCATTTTCAGCCTGCGGATGGTCATAAACCTTCTTTCACATGCTTCACTACATTCAGACCAATTTTGGTGATATATAATGGTTGTGCTCGCAACATAATTCCCTTCTTCTATATTTAAAATTGTGTGATTCCTTAAAAAAAATTAAGCAATCTTGCGGATTTAATGTCATGTAAAATGTAATTTTAAAACCATGAGGGTTTATTCCCCCAGAGCAGGGGTGCCCAAACTACGGCTCGCGGGCAAACTGCGGCCCGCCATTCATTTCTGATTGGCCCGTGGCAAACCCCAATAACATACTGGAATATGGCCCAAACATGAAACTTAGCGCCACTGTTTAAGGCAGCGAGCCGTCCAGTCGCCATTTACCCCGTGGCTCAAAACTGGCCGCAACAGGCTTCCTGCCCACAAACCACCAAGCAAGGTATATAGGATTTATAGGAGTTGTATTTTTTGGGGACATTTTACTGTATTTTGCACCAGAACGTTTCATTAAAATTGACTTTATGTTGAGATTGTAGTCATTTTCAGTACAAATCTTTTGGTCTTGCAAAATTATTGACAATTTCATCACGTACACTGTGACCACAACAAAGAAAAACATTCAAAGGTAAATTTTAAAATTATTATAGCAATATTTTACTGCTCCAGCCCACTGAAGATGAAACTGGACTGTATGTGGCCCCTGAAGTAAAATTTCATTTAGAATGTATTTTGTATACATCTTTGTATATATTATATACATGTGCATATATGTATATTTGTTGTTTACAACTGTATATTGGTTCAGTGTTTATGTGCTTTTAAATAAGTGTGTTTCTTCCATAACATATTTGGTTCGTTCAATATCAACTAGTCCTGCAATTTATCACATGTCACAATGCAGTATTTAGTAGTTTTTAAATATTTACTTAATTTTATTTTGATTGTATAGTAATAACAAAAAAATATATAATTGGGCACCGCGAAAATAAACCAGCAGAGGCAATAAATATACCTCACGTCAAGTGTGTGGCCCGGCTGTGTATTTTTCCATGTGTGGCCCTTGGTAAAAAAGGTTTGTACACTCCTGCCCCAGAGGCATGTTAGTATTGTAGATATTAAAAGATAATGGAAAATATTTCATTAATAAATCGTTGTGATACAGGTAGCAGCATTGCAGAGCTAACATTAAAAAAAGCAAATCTCAATAAATTGTGCACATTCTGAATAATAAATCATTTCCACTTGAGTAAATAGTGCAAACCTTTGTTCTGAAAATGTTCAAAGAAATAAAATCTCAATCAATGTCATTTCCTTTCATATATCAGTTAATAATAAAGATGGGGGTGTGCTTTGCCAACTCCCCAGACGGCCGGCAGCCATGTTTAAGCCAGACCAACCATGGAAGCACTGAGGTCCCACAGCTCCTTGGCTGCAGCATCGTCCCGGGCCTGCGGCGCCGCAGTCTTGGGGGCACAATCACTGTACAGAGGAATGAAAACAAAGAAGAAATTACTTAAAAAGTCTCCCAAAATCTTGATATAATCATGTCTGATGTGCTACACCCCAATTCTGTGATGAATAAATGAATGACCTGTCAAACAGGTGTGTGTGAAGTTTGCATGTTCTTCCTGTGCGTGCATGAGGGTAAACTGATTTCTTCACACAGGAGAGATTAACTGTTGTCTCTGAACTGCCCGTCGGTATTGTGAGTGTGTGAGCGGGTGGTTGTCTCTCCGTCTTTCCCCTCTGATGGACGAAACACGGCGGGTCTCCTGCTTTGGACCACAGCAGCTTGGATCCTCTCCAAACAACCAAGACCCTCAACTAGACGAGGCGTCACAGAAAACCATTAAATGGACAAATAAACTAGTAAAGTTTGCAATTATTACATTTGTATGTTATAATGTAAAAATATCTTACTGGCTCCATATTTCTTTATAATAATTTTATCATAATAATAATTCCAACCATATAGCAAATGCATGTAGGTAGTGTCATAACTCAATTTGAGCTCGCCTGAAGAAGTTTTTATTTTTTTATTTAGAAATGTCAGAACCGAATTTCCAGCAAAGATCCTTCAAAAACGGTCTTAAAGGAAAAACGGGTAGTCACACTAAACACGGATTCCTCCTCTTTTCATTGCCCTCGCCAACGTTAACGGTTAATCGTTTTTGAATAAATCCCCCAAAGCTGCAAAAGAAATTCAGATACAACGCCGATGAGAGAGGCACCTCATGGAGATCAGCGTCTGTTGCCATGGAGACGCTCCCTGCAGTGTTTCACACTGAGATGTTGCTACCTGACCTACCTAGCGAGCATTGATATGAGCTAACAGCTAACATGTTAGCAATGCTAACTTGGTTCCCCAAACAAATGTGTTGTTGGCGAAAGTTTGCGCTCTACCGAGTGTAGCTCTAGATATAGTAATAATTTAGACTTTTTGTAAATTGAGACGAAAATGACGCTCAATTAAATAAATTGCAAATACAGCAATTAAATAACAAAAAATAAATAATTCATAAACATTCATCTAAACCAGTGGTTCACAACTTTTTCTGCCTGGAGCCTCCCAGGTTGGTTCTAGAAGAAAAGCTGATCTTTGATTTGCCGAAACATTGACTAAAAATAAAATCACACAGAAATGCTAATATACATTAACATTGTTCTGCAAAGGTCTGCGCTCTACCAAGTGCCCGTTCTCGCTTTATATTTGTTCGTTCTAATGAACTATGTATTTTGATGTGTGATAGAAAATGAACTTCAACACCAGCAGTTTTGAAAGAATTTTGCCGCTCTGATGTACCTTTTGGCACAACATCATAGTTTAATACACTTTAACAAATCTGCCTGATGGAAAATGCTTGCATTAAAACTTGTTTTTACACCGCAGAGAGTAAATGGAATAAACCACCAGCCTCCCAAACTTGTTGCATGTGGAGGTTAAGACTATGTACTGTACATCTGCAGTCGGGTCGACTTGCCTGTAGTAGAGTCCACTGACATTCACCAGGCTCTCCTCCACCGCGCAGTAGATGGTGGTCTGGGCTCCTTCCCAGGGACTTTTAATCAGACACTTAAATATTCCGATGATCATCCTCTGCCAGAGAGCTAAGGTAGGCAACAAGTGGCGGGACAACTCTGTGCGGATGACCCCCGGGTGGAGGCTGTACACCGTCACTCCAGTGCCTGGAGAAGGTGGATCCATCCAGTCAAGTGTTAGTTCACTGTGCAACAAACTTCTTTTAAGATGTTGACACTCCAAGAAAGGACTGAGAATGAAGCATAGATACACAACAAAAGCTTCAGGGGAAAAAAGCAGTCTAAATAACGTATAGTGAACGTGTTTGTACGTCACCTTGCAGTCTTGCAGCCAGTTCTCTGCCGAAGAGGACATTGGCAAGCTTGCTCTGACAATAGCTTTTCTCACGATTGTAGTGTTTATCCAAGTTAATGTCGTCAAAGTGTATTTGACCTGCAAGACACAGTTTATATTTTAGGCAAAAATGACTCTGAAAATGCAGATCTTTCTGAATGGATATACACAGGAGGGAGTTTTTGAAGTGAGGAGTGGCGAGCGTGTGAAGCTTGAGCCACAAGTGTTGATTTTTAGTGGATTGCCAGACAGTTCACAGCTCTTAAGATCTATAGTCTTTATATATAGTCTGAAACTGTGTGCACGTATCACTTTTTATTCTTATTGTACAATTTAAATGTGTTTCCATGACCTTTACAACAAACTCAGGCATAAAATAATTATGGAGGGAAATAATCCTGCTGTAGAAAGAAATCTACCTGACCGCCAGTTACTGAGGCTCATGGGCGCCCCCCCAGGGGAAGCCAGATTCACACTTTAAAACCTAATGCATAGTGAAGAATCTGCAGCTGAGACTGAGCAGCAGAATACAAGAATACAATGGCAGCAATAAAAACAGGAGCAGAGTGCCAAGCTGGTACTAAATAAATAAAAATGGATTTTAATCTTAGTTTTAAACATGGACAGTCTGAAGTGCAGTGGCACTGAAGCTCCGCCCCCTCTGAACTTCCGTTTGGACCTCGGTACGTCCAGGAGCAGCTGACCCACTGACCCGAGGCACCCAGCAGGACCTTCGAGGTGAAGCAGCTCAGAGAGGCGAGACGATTCAAGTGATGTAAAAGCAGGAATCTTAAACTGAATTTTAAAATGTGCAGACATCCAGTGGAGGGAAGCCAGAAAAGGAGTTATGTGTTCCAGTGAGTAATCATGCTGCAGGGTTGTGAACCAACTGGAGACATGCGAGGGAAGATCAGTTGACAGATTTTACCTCTCTCGTGTGCCAGGCTCGAGACGATGACCACGCGACTGGGAGCCGACTTCTTCAGCAGGTCAAGGAGGTGGTTTGTTAGGAGAAAATGTCCCAGGTGGTTGACGCCAAACTGCATTTCAAACCCGTCCTCAGTTTGAAGCTTTGGACACATCATGATACCTAACCACAAGAAACAAACAAACAAACCAAAAAAAAAATAGTAGAGGAAAGATTAGTGCAGTGATGCAATCATAGAGTGACAAGACGGCAGTACCACTATAAAATACCCGCATTGTTAATGAGGACGTCCAGGCGTTCCTCGCTCTCCTCCACGTCTTTGGCCAGGTCTCTGACCGACTGCAGGGAGGCAAGATCCAACTTTTTCACCACTACGTTTCCGTTTCCGCTCTGCTGCCGGATGTCATCGGCTGCGATGCGAGCTCTGGTCATGTCCCTGCAGGCCAGGATCACTCTGGCTCCTTCACACAACACAAAACACTGGAAGTGCATATGGACAGAAGCACTTTTATACAAGTCAAGGTAAACAATGGCTGCCATGTTGGCCCTGGAACCATATTATTTCATTTACACAACATAGCTCAGGTATCACCAGACTTTTAACTGTTCAGTCTGGTTTTAGTGTTTCAATAATCCTTTCAAAGCAACCACCTCCACCTGCCATGCCTCACTCCTCCTCCTGCCATGCCTCACTCCCCACTCCTCTACCTGTCATGACTCACTCCTCCACCTGCCATGCCTCACTCCTTCACCTATCATGTCTCACTCCTCAACCTGTCATGTCTCACTCCTCCACCTGTCATGACTCACTACCCCACCTGCGATGCTTCTCTGCTCACCCTTCAACAATGCCTCTGTACCTGAGACTCTTGGTGTTTGTATCCCTTCAGACCCAAAGTGCAGGTGAGGTGAAAACTCAAGTGACAAAGAAAAAACACGATAAGAGAGTAAAAGACCTGTGAGTGAGAATTGGTGTGCAGGAGGAAGAATTGAAGAAAAAAAATATTTCAGTTCATGTGAAAAAATATACATGAACGCTTCACTCTTTGAATTTAACTTTGAGATGCAGATGTATGGGGGGGGGGGTGAAAGAACTGGAGAGAAGAGAGGGTCAGTATTACAGCTGGCTTCACAGAAAGGTGACCAGGGCAGGTGTGTGTCACTGGTCAGATGGAATTCAGGGAGTGGATCCTAGTAACATTAAAAAAAAAAAAAAAAAAGACTGAATCAATTTGTGAAAGTGCAAATCACCCTAGTTGTTGTGGTGTGTGTGTGTGTGTGTGTGTGTGTGTGTGTGTGTGTGTGTGTGTGTGTGTGTGTGTGTGTGTGTGTGTGTGTGTGTGTGTGTGTGTGTGTGTGTGTGCGTCAGCAGAAGCCTCCTCCCGTCCTCACCTCTCTGGGCCATATCCAAGGCCGTCTCCTTCCCAATGCCAGTGTTGGCTCCGGTGATCAGGACTGTTTTCCCATCCAGCCTGGCCTTGCTCCGACACACTCCCCCTGCCATCCATCTGCGCAGGGCCAGCACACCGAGCGCTGGGAGGACAATACTGTTAACTACACGACAACAACAAAGAGACCTTCTACTGTGTCTTTCATTTTTCGTTGTTTAAGTGCTGTTTTTTTTTTTTATTATTGATGTATGGTATTATGAATTTAAAGTGAGATATAACACACAAAGGAGGTGAGCTCTATAGATGAAAACTGGAGTGCTGAAATTCTCTGATACTCATAACTATGCTGCTAATCCTCGAGTGAGTATTCAACTGGTATTTCTAGAGTTTCACAACTAGGAGGAGTCTTGTGAAATACACTCCCCACTTGAACTGGCATTCTTTGGCTTGGATGATGGATGATATTAAAATGTAAAGAGACGAATAAACAAAGTTTCCCCTTTCCTAACTTAACAAAGTTTTCACATTAACAATGTGATTTTGTGTTTGAGGTAACAGCACCCCCCCCCCCCCCCCCCCACCCCTGTTTGATGAGTTATACCGTGCAAACTACTAACTGCACATGCTCAGTGTCAGTGACATTCGATCACCTTCACCCACAGAGAATGCTGTACAGTGTTCACTGTGTTTATAATGTTGTTGTTTACCTGCGACAGCTGCAACCGTGAGACCAGCCACATGTTCCTCTGCGAAGTCCTTGACGGCATCTGCGAAGCTCTGCATAGTTTTTAGACTAATTCACTAATCTAGTAGAGATATCAACGGTAACGGGGATGTTGTGTTAATCATTAGATAATAAAAGTCACCCTTTGTGAGTCTCTTCGGTTTTGTAGTGGCGGCTGTCAGGAAGAAAGTGGGGGTGTGGACTGCACCGTCTGGGACTTTCAGAATAAGACGAATATTTTTTTTTTTTTTTTTTTTTTAACGATTTCTCCATTTGCAAACAAAACAAAAGCCAAATACCTACTCAATGCTTTGTAATTGTGTGTTTTATAGCCTTTCTTTGACAACTCTTTCTTTTCGGTTGAACATTCTGACATTATATAGAACAAAAACGTCAAAACGCATCCATTATACAAGCCTACTTGTCTACCCCACTGACCCAAAACTGGTATCCAACTGTGGCCCTGAAGCCACAATAAAAGTTTTTTGTATGAATTTCCTGGACGCGTTGTCTGGAAGTCATATGAACGTCAATGAAAAAAATAAAAAGTGCGACTCCACCTGGAATCAAATCCACATTAACATGCACAAAATAACCTCTGAAATACGTTAACACGCATCAACAAACCAATAAGTGACACCGAACACGCTTGACCATCAGAATTAGAGAAAAAAAAAAGGTCCAGACTAAAAGACATCCAGTCCTCATCACCATCATATAAAACTCATTGCTGAATTATTATACAGTATATCGACATTACCTTCAGCTAGAAGCCTCCACAGACCCTGATCAGAGTCCCTCAACTTATTTTTATTAGGAAATCCGAAATTTACAAAGTTTCCGTGTTTGACATTGAGCGCCTGTCTGATTTAAAGTGACGTTTAAGACTAGCGCCCCCACACCCCAATGGTGAAGACAAGAACTGCATGCAGGCCGGCAACTTTATTAAAGTGCACAAATAAAAATAAAAAATCTCAGCGCAATTGATTTGCGCTCACTACAACTTCCATAGCAGGATTCAGGATTATGCTAATTGACATTATATTATTTTCAAGACCACAATAACCCTGACTTCCTTCGACATCTTCAGAGGAAACCAAGCCGTTGCCATAGAAGCGGAAGCGCGCATTGTGACGTCACACTCTGGACTGCCAGACACACCGTTTTACAGTTCGTGGTTCATTTCACGCACATTTTTATTAACGACCCAGGTTGTGAGGACTTTGCTTCGTCAACACAAACACGTTGTCCACTGTGCACAGGGCAAGCTCTTGAAATTAAAATCAGGGTTTGACCTGCAGAGTGAAGGAATATGGAGATGAATGATCCAGCAGGAGGAGACTGGCGTCCTGGACCTCACAGGGCTGCTCATCCGGACAATCAGACTGTATTTGATCAGATGGTCCAGCATATCACACAGCTCCAGCGGCACAGGGAACAGCTGTTTGACACGCTTCTCAATTGCGACCAGGAAATTCACGACCTCCGCTGTGCCTTTCGCAAAGTGGGGTGCCAGTTGTTAGACCAGCAGGCCAACAGCTATCTTTCTAATAATCTAATGGGGTTCATGGTCTCCAGACTGGAGACAGAGCTGCAGAGTGTGAAGGATGAGCATCGCTCTGAAGTGAACTCTCTGGAGGAGGAGCTGAGGAGGATGAGCAGACTGCTGGAGGAGGAGAGGAAGAAAAACACCACCGCCTCCTCGGGCAGCCAGACACAGCAGAACACCGTGGAGGACGTCCAGCTGAGGACGAATGGCACGGCCGTCTTTCAACTTGAGAACAAGGACTCTCTCTCAGAAGCTCTCCGCCTCACCACCCAAGTTGTGGCTGAGGAAACGGGCCCGGACCTGGAACCAGGAGAGGCCTGGAGGGGGAAGGCCGGAACTCTGGAGGAGAAGCTGACTGAGAAACGGCAGCTTCTGCAGCGAGGGTTGAACAAGAGGAGAGGAAGACGTCGGTGTGGCAGATATGGCAGAAGCCAACAGAGCAGGTCATCGACAACTGGAGATAAAAGACCAAGACGAAAATGAGGGAGAGTCGGAGCCCCGGGGTTGGTTTGCTGGACGATTCTGGAGCAGAAAGAAATGAGATGCTGCTGCCATGGAATCTTTCGTGGTCCAAAAACATCCAGTATGACCCAGACACTCAAGTCACACACCATTTCAGAGGCCTTACGTGAAGCGGATGTGGTGAGACTGGGCCCTGGCAAGTCAGGACGTCTTCCGCTATTTCAGCCTCAGCAGAGAACTTAATGAAGCGTCTGGAGGCGTTCAACACTCGGGCGTTGTTAAAGAATATTACAAGATCTTCTCATTGGATGTCTTCCACAAGCTCCTGGAGATAAACTCACATCTTTTACTGAACATTATCAATAAATAAATTAAATAAAAAAAAGATAAAGTGCTGTGTAATTATTGTGAACTTAGATCTTTAAAGTGAGTAAATTCAAACTGCTTTATATAATAAGGGGGAATTAACAACTATGATGCCCCACAAGGAGTTAATGACACATTATGGACAGGCATCATCTGCTAATGGAATCATGTGAGCTGCACACTTTACTCAAGTGAAGACAGATATGTTCTTTTGTTTTCCAGATAACGTTTATGCTTCTTTTTTTTTTTTAACTGTAAATACAGCTTATTGTTTGAGCCGTCAGCAGCTCCTGTATTGAACTGTTGTCTCAGTGCTCAGAGCAGGTGAGCGACTAAACCCAACTACTGGACGGAAAGAACCGGATTCCTAAACCGAAAAGGTGACTGCCTTCCAGTTTCTCTCTGTTTGTGCTCTGTTTTAGCTCCTATTAGCACCGGTCTCGTCATGGCTTCCCCCTCCTCCCCTACTATTTTTTCCTGCTCCAAATGTCAGATGTTTAGCTCCACCTCGACCTCAGTTACCGACACAGGGACCTGTGACCTGGAGCTTTATTGCAGCACTTGAGGCGAGGCTGAGTCAGCTTGAGGACCGTCTCTCTGTCGAGCTTAGGGCTAGCCCTGTAGCTAGTAGCCCCCCGCCAGGTTTAGCTGGAGCGGAGCGTTCTAGCTTAGCAGCGCAGGTAGCTGCTAACTTTAGCCCCCCCCCCCCCCCCTCAGTGGCCCCCGAGCAGCCGGGGGAACTGGGCGGTTGGGTGACTGCCAGGGTGTAAACGTAGCAGCAAGAAGTCTACCGGACACCCCCGCTACACCCCGCAGGCCTCCGTCAGTGTCTCCAATATGTTTGCCCCACTCAGCAGCACGCTGGTTGAGAAGGACACGCTGGTTATTGGCTCCTCTATAGTGAGACACGTTAACCTAGGACAACCAGCGGCCACAGTTAGCTGCCTTCCCGGGACCAGAGCAGGCGACATTGAGTCCCAGCTAAAGCTAATGACCAAGAGTAAACGCAGATTTAAACTGATTGTAATCCACCGCGGTGGAAACGACGTTCGCCTGAAGAAGTCTGAGGTCCTCAAAGCTAACGTAGAGTCAGTGTGCACATACGCGCGGACCATTTCAGACGAAGTAGTTTTCTCTGGCCCCCTCCCGAACCTCATCAGTGACCAGATGTTTAGCCGCACGTCATCTTTTAACCGCTGGCTGTCAGGGTGGTGTCCCAGTAACTCGGTAGGCTTCATTAATAATTGGAAGTCCTTCTGGGGCAAGCCTGGTCTCATCAGGAGGGACGGCATCCATCCCACGTTGGATGGAGCGTACCTCTTATCTAGAAACATAGTTAAAAGCTTAGCTCCTCCATCCTGACGCACCAGATTGGGGACTAGGCAACAGAGTCGCAGTCCTACACGCCTCTCTGAGTTTCCCTCTCGGCAGTCACCAACCTTAGCTAACTTAGTCAAACATCCCATAGAGACTGTGTCTATCCCTCGGATCACCACAAGTATAAAACTATCTAAACCTAGGAAAACAACTTCTAATGACTACAAAAACTGAATCCGTATCAAGTGTGAAACTAGACAACATCAAGACAAAAAAATTTAATGTGGTTTCCTAAACATTAGATCTTTATCATCCAAAGCTCTTCTAGTCAATGATCTGATAACCGAACACATTGATCTCTTTGGATGAACAGAAACCTGGCTACGTAAAGATGAGTATGTTAGTCTAAATGAAGCCTCCCCTCCAAGTCATACTAACACTCAAAAAGCTCGTGAAAGTTGTCGAGGAGGGGGCGTGGCAGCCATCTAGAACTCTCAGTTACTAATAAATATTAACCCAAAATCCAACTTTAGTTCTTTTGAGAGTCTGAGCATGACCATGCGACACCCGTCAAATAAAATATGAAATTCTGTAGCATTTGTAATCATTTATAGTCCTCCTGGACCTTATTCAACTTTTTTAACTGAATTCTCTGAATTGTTGTCAGATGTAGCCCTGACTAAAGATAAGGTTATCATGGTAGGAGACTTCAATGTTCATGTTGACGTAGAAAATGATAGTTTCAGTGCCAGCTTTAGATCTACACTTGACTCTCTAGGTTTCTCTCAGGTAGTAGACGGGCCTACCCATAAACATCTACACACCCTAGACCTTATTCTAACTTATGGTTTGAGTATAGAGCATCTGACCATCTCTCCTCACAATGATTTCCTGTCAGATCACTTCTTAATAACCTTTGACTTTGTTCTAAATAGTTATAACCCTCCGGCTAAAGCCGTGTTAACCAGGTCTCTCTCTGATAACATAGTAACTAAATTCAAGGAAAGAATTCCCTCTGCTATAGAATCAGTAGTGAATCTTCCTGACCCGTATACTGTTGCTAGCTCAGATATTGAATACCTAACAAACAGTCTGACAGATATGCTAAAAACAACGCTAGACGACATAGCTCCTCAAAAAATGAAAATTAAAAAACAGGAAAAGTCATCCCCATGGTTTAACTCATCAACCCGCAAGCTTAAACAACGCTCCCGTAGATTAGAAAGAACTTGGCGTTCAACAAAAACAGACCTAGATTATATAGCCTGGAAGGATAGCTTCAAAACTTATAAGAAAGCTCTGAGTAGAAGTAGAACTAATTACTACTCATCCTTAATAGAGGACAACCCCGGTTTCTTTTCAGTACGGTAGCCAAACTGACCAAGAACCAAAATAGCTTCGAGCCCACCATTCCTATCAATATATGTAGTGAGGACTTCATGAAATTCTTTCAAAATAAAATTACAACGCTTAGGGATAACATCCATCAAACCCTACCGTCCGTTAGCCCCATAACAGAAGAACTGGTTAAACCTAACAGTCATCTGGAATGCTTTCAGCAAATACAACTAGTCCAACTAAATTCCCTTATTTCTTCTGCCAAACCAACTACTAGCCTGTTGGACCCAATTCCTACTAGAATTCTGAAAGAGGCACTGCCACTAATCAATAATTCTATACTCGCAATTATTAACCAGTCTCTAACAATAGGCTATGTGCCACAATCCTTTAAACTAGCAGTTAATAAACCTCTCATTAAGAAGCCAAACTTAGACACAAGCCTTCTCTCAAACTACAGGCCCATCTCCAACCTTCCTTTCCTGTTAAAGGTTCTGGAGAAAGTAGTCGCTAAACAACTCCAGGATTACCTGCACGAGAATAATCTGTTAGAGGACTTTCAGTCCGGCTTCAGAATGAACCACAGTACAGAGACTGCACTGCTAAAAGTTACTAATGACCTTCTAACGGCCTCAGATAGAGCTCTTCTATCTATTTTAGTTCTTCTGGACCTTAGTGCCGCATTTGATACTGTCCATCATCATATACTCTTAAGGAGATTAGAAGATGCCGTCGGCATTAAAAACTCAGCCTTAAACTGGTTTAAATCATATTTTTCTGACCGGTTTCAATTTGTTCATGTAAATAACAAATCTTCAATGCATGAACGGGTCCTGTGTGGAGTACCACAAGGCTCCGTCCTCGGACCCATATTGTTTAATCTCTATATGTTACCACTCGGAAATATTATTAGGAAACACAACATTAACTTTTTCATTGTTATGCAGATGATACTCAGCTATATTTATCAGTTAAAGCCAATCAGGCCGACCAACTTGTTAAACTAGAGTCCTGCCTCAGGGACGTTAAGTTCTGGATGTCTTTCAACTTCTTAATGCTCAACACATCCAAGACTGAGGTTATAATCCTAGGTCCTAAAAAGCTCAGGGATAACTTTTCAGATAGTCTGATTAGGTTAGATAATAGTACCTTAACCTCTAACAGTGATATTAGGAACCTGGGTGTTATTTTTGATCAGGATCTGTCCTTTATTTCCCATGTTAAACATGTCTCCAGGACAGCCTTCTTCCATCTAAGGAATATTGCAAAAATTAGAAACTTCTTGTCCTTCAAAGATGCAGAAAAAAATATTCATGCCTTTGTGACTTCAAGATTAGATGATTGTAACTCCCTAATGTCAGGATGTCCAAACTCCTGTTAGGATCTTCCAGCTAGTGCAGAACGCTGCTGCAGGTTTACTAACCAGAACTGGAAGAAGAGAGCACATCTCCCCGGTCTTAGCATCCTTACACTGGCTTCCAATTAAATCTAGAATAGAATTCAAGATCCTTCTGATCACATATAAAACTCTTCATCACCAGGCTCCGTCCTATATGGAGAAACTTCTAGAAGTGTATCACCCTCCACGAGCCCTTGGCTCTGAGGATGCAGGACTGTTGGTAATCCCTAAAGTCCATCAAAGTAAAACAGGAGGCAGGAGTTTCAGCCATATGGCTCCTTTACTCTGGAATCAACGACCAGCCTCGGTCCGAAGGGCCGACACCATTAGTTTATTTAAGAGTAAACTAAAAACCTTCCTCTTTGATAAAGCTTCTCATTAGGAATAAACTAGGAGCACTAAGTTGAGCTGCTCTAGGCCTAGACTGCTGAGGGGATTTCCTCTCTCCCGTTAAAGGGAGGAACTCTACATTTGGAGGTTCTGTTTCTTGTCTTTCTTTCTTTCTCTCTGTGTAACAACATTACTGGAGCCACCAGATACTGCCGCCGTCTGTTTTTCTCCCTGACAGGAGGGGAGCAGGATCCAGGGGATCAGACCCAAGACTCCCAGAGTGGAGTTACGACGGTCCTACTACCCGACCCCACCACAGCACCGGGACCCCACCGCAACGGCACGGCCCTTAAACTCCAGACTGAGATTGGTTCATCATCAGACCAACGCTCATCATAGACTTTTCTTAGTATTTGTATTTATCTCGCCTGTCTGCCACTCTCTCTCTCCCTCTTCTTTTCCTCTCTCCCTGTCCTATCCCATGTACTTCTCCCCCCAACCGGTCAAGGCGGATGGCCGCCCTTCCAGAGTCTAGGGTCCGCCCCACGCTTTCTTCCTGAAGAGGGAGTTCTTATGAACTTCTCTCCATGCGAGGGAGTTTTTCCTGGCCACTGTTGCTTGTTACATCTGCTGCTTTGGAAAGGTTTAGTTGGGTTCTGTTGTTCTCTATCATTGTAAGAGCGCTTTGAGATATTTGTTGATGTGATTTAGCGCTTTACAAATAAAATTGAATTGAACTGAATTCAATTGTCAGCAAAAAATGACTTGTAACCAACAGATGTGAGCAGCGTGAAGCGTTTCCACGAGCTGAAGTGAGTCCAGAAGATAGAAATATCCTGTCATGTCATACAGTCTTAGATCGTCGACCTTTAACGTCTCCAGTTTGTGGTGTGACCTCGCCTGGTAAATACAAGCGCCTGATCACCACTAAAACTTAATTGATTCTTCCTTTGAGCAAAATGCACCTGTGGACCAGTTTTTATGAAGATTTGCTCATTAGTTTTTGAGATATCTTGTTAACAGACATACAGACAAATACATGCAGATGTTTTTTTTTTTTAAATATACTTATGTTCAGAGCATTGGATGCATTCATGTCATTGTCAGTATTCGTCTCATAGGAATGACAGTGGAACAGATGTTAAAACGCTGCATTAAAACCAACATAACATCAATACTCCTCTTTTTTTTAACATTAAAACGGGGATACATGAATACAGAGAAGAAGAAGGGACATTCTTTTAAATAAAATTAATAAAATAACGTAAAAATAAAACTCGAGCACCTTTGTGGGGAAATTATCTCGCAAACGTGGACGGTTTTATATTGTCCTTGGTGGAGGTAAAAATGAAATGTTTACCATCCTAAAATGTAATAGAAACTTCATAAATGCAACATGAGAGACAGTTTGTTTCAAAATGACTAACTATATATATATATATATATATAAATCAGACGAATATTCTTGAGTTTCACCCCTTTACTTTCATGAAACTTTACTTTAAATACGGAAAATCTTCAATACTATTATAAAAAAACTTGATTGTACGCACCAACAGAAATGTATGCGCTGTAACGGGGTTCTGAGGTTTCACCGGTGAAGCAACCTGTTTGTGGCTGTTATCGTCGTGGTTGACGCGAGGCCTCATCGACGCGAGGCCTCATCGACGCGAGGCCTCGTCGACGCGAGGCCTCGTCTGCGTTCGCCGTGTCCTGGTCTGAGGGAAATCTGCTATTGAGGAGCAGACAGTTCTCTAAATGGAATAAAATCTCCCTCTGTAACTTTCAAACAGAGTTGAACAGCCTTCAGATGACTGGTTGCCCTTGACTCAGGATTGGAGACAAACTGCAACTGTTTGTTTTTTTTATCCTTTTTATTTTTACTTTTTATTTTTACTGAATCTAGTTTTATTAATGTTATGATAGAATTCATAGGAGGGTTTGTTTTTACATTTCACTCTATTTCGCACCAGAATGTTTCATTAAATTGACTTTATGTTGAGATTGTAGTAATTTTTAGTACAAATTGTTTGATACAGCAAAAATATAGTCAATTTCATCATGTACACTTTTCGCCACAACAAAGAAAAACTTTGAAGTGTAAACTTAAAGGTCATTATGGCACAATTTTAGTGGTACGGCTCACTCGGTACGGCGTTTCTTCTATAACATATTTGATGTTTGGTTCGTTCGTTAACAACAGGTCCTACAATTTGTCCTTGTGTCCCTTCGAAGAGAGGACACCTGTCTTTAGAGGACACTTGTCCTTGGTTTTCAGGGCGTCCCTACATCAGAGGTTTTACAGGCCCTCACTGCAATATAAGTTGAGGGAATTCATTTGGGGCCACAAGTCAAATTATCTTGTTCCTTCGCATTATCAACTGGAGGGAACGACATTTCTCTGTGGCTCCAAACAAACCAGTGTTTTTCAACCTTTTTTGATCCTGGGCACTTTTCTTACATTCAAACTATCCCGCGGCACACTGCCAAGAAAAACAACTTCCAAATAGATAGAGGGAACAGAACAAACAAAATGACACACTGTAGATTTATACAGCACATTCAATGACATTGATTTTTTTTACAGGTTTTGTTCTGAAGAAAATATTAAAGTATTTTAACTCATTTTATTGACTTAAATCTACAGGGTCAGTATTAATGTGCTTCCTACTGCCACCTGCTGGTAAGGAAAGGCGTTTACAGTTTTTGATCAGCCAGCACAAAATATCAACTCATTGCCGGTGACAATTTTCTTTAGACAATTAATTGAAATTGGACAGTTTTCCACGGCACACTGGTTGAAAATCACTGACTTCAACTGCTATCCTGTCTTTTTGCATCATTTAGCAATTCTCAAGCACCCTTGAAGGAAAGCCTCGAATGAAAATACAAGAACTTGAGCTTCTCTTTCAGGTAAGTTTAGAAGTGTTTATCTAACAGAGCTCTTTGTTTCACTTGTTTTCTTTGGTCGTGACAAAGATTGATGAGATAATTTATTGACTTCAGGTCATTTAATATTGTGGTTACCTTGAAACCAATGACAGTCATTTAATCATCTTTTTTTTTGACATGTGATATTTACTGCCAGTGGTGTTATTTTAGACTGATTTATAGAACCGCCCGTCCAGTTATGTTTGGTTGAATCAAGCTAAGAAAACATTTTCAGATACAGTTAAATGTCACAATAAATCTTGGGACACAGTGCACAACTAATCTAACCACAAACATTCTTAACTTTTCTGAAACAATTATATTTGCAGCTTCACAAAGACCAAAGAAAAGTAAATAAGACATTTTTTTTATTGAACGGTCGTCGGTAACGCAAAGCAGAATAAAGAAAACATTTAAAAATGAAATTCCAAAATCCAATCAATTAAAAAATAAAAACAGAGAGTTGAGTCACACGATAATAACAGGACTTGTATGTATTTAATTTCCTCAACCGAAGGGAATATTCTGATAAGGCACTTAGTGTTTGACCACCAGCTCCTGATGGAGGCCGAGCTCAAGGTCATATGACATAAATTAAGTTCAACAGAAGAAAACAATAACATTCAGAAACTTACTTTTTTGGTCTTTAAACAGATTCTATTGTAATTATCTTGTTTGTTGTACTTTAATAAACTACCAAGATAAAAGAAAAAAAAAAAAAAAGATTTTTCAGTAACGTTTCCCAAAAGCCAAATAACATGAATGTAAAAAAAGGAAAACTCTTTAAGCTGTGAATGTAATTTAACCCTGATAGAAAACGAGGTTGCTGTTGAGGAGTCAGCTCTTCACTGCTCCCGTCTGGAGGCAGAGGGTCTGCGTTCTAGGTGGAGGCCGCCAAAGAGCTTTTCTTATCCACGAAGAAGCTCTTCAGCAGCATGACTTGACCGACGCCGATGACAAACAGCAGGACGGTTTCTCCGACGGACCAGAAGGTCACCCGCTCCAGAAGGTACTCTGCTTTTGTGCGATCGTGCGCCTCCCTCAGCCGGTACCACGTCTGCGACTCCACCACCACCTTCAACACCTCGTGGATGGCGACACAAGACGACTCCAGCTGGAAGCACAAATATGGACACGAGTCGACTCGGAATCGATTATTTTAAATTTGGAAGCTTTTGTACTCGTCGAACTACTGTACTCATAAAACAGCAGACAAAATATATAGAAGAGGAGAGACTTTTCCACCGTGAGAAAATGTTCAGCAGCTGCAGCAACACGGACTTAAACAGAGAGAAAAATATGTAGGGAATAAATGGTGCAAAAGAGATTTGAGGGCTTGGAGGTTTATTGCACATGAATGTTGTGTGGGTGTGAGTGGGCGGGTGCGGGGGGGGGGGGGGGGGGGGCTGTTTGTTGAGGTTTTAAAGAGTCTCTGTGTCCAGAGGGCAGGCGCTGGTCTGGTTCTGTAGTGGATCAGAGGGAACGTCTCTGGGGGGTGTTGGGTCTGTTCACGGTGGGCTCGGCCACCCTCACCACCCACTGCAGGTCCTTCCCATCCTCTGCTCTACACGGCTGGAGCAGAGGCCTCGACACAGGGGCATTGACACATGAGTCATTTTGTAAATGCAGCAAAGCAGAAACATGATTGCTAAGAACGCTGACCAACGAATCCTTTTTGTGTTTGTAAGTTGAATGTTTTTCCTTTTGACTGTGTGATTTTTTCTATCTGCTTCCTTCCTCTCAAACTCCAAAGACATGCGAGTGAAGGCCGCCGATTCATCCTCCATGAGAAGAAGAAGGTTCGGCACTCCGGGGTCCTGCCGAACATAATAACGTCATTTTCTTCCTCCAGCTCCCTCTGGCCGTAGAAATATGGTTCAGCTGTGCCAACCCTCTGGGCCAAAGTATGTCGGTGCCGCGCTGCCAAAACTTCAGCAGTGCCATGTGCTGACCATGCACATTCCAGCTCGCTAGTGACCATCAGTCATATTTTAATCATGTTTAGCATGTAACGTGCTACTGTATGAGCCCTGCAGCTCGTTAACATGTCGGAGGGTGGATTTACGTGATGCCCCTGAACGCCTCACTCAGAACCGTCAGCTGCAGCAGTTACAACCAGACCAACATGGCGGCTCAGACAAAACCTCTTATTACTGAAACTGTTCAGAGAAATGCACTTCTGACAACATCTGAAGTGAGAAATAAGCTGCGCAGCTGAAAAGTTAAAATGCTGCTCTACAGATGTATGGCTGCTGTGAGGGGGCGTGGCCTTCGAGTTCAACAGCTTCTTCTCAAATTATGAACTCTCCTGCCAAACAAGCAGCTGGCCGACGTCACAGCCCGACTTTCCTTCTTGTTCTTACGGCTTCTTATGGGGGTCTGCAGGGGCCTTTAGGGTACGTGGCTCTAAACTGGCTGTAGGTGCAAAGACGTGTGGTTAAATGCGTGTTTTCTTTTTTTTAGGGTCACTGGAAAGCTTAGAACACAGATAAGTGGAATGTCTATTAAAGGTTTAAATAAAACACACACTGTGAAATAAGGATTTACTGTATGTGTAAATTAAAATATTGAAATGAGCGAAAGATGAGGACGGTTCCAACTCTGGCTCTACCTAGTGGACTTCAAAATCCCGTCACAGGAGTTCCATAATACAGAATCAACTGTTTTGTCAGCCCATTAGCTAATGATGCAGACTTAAAAACAGATGTTTCATAGTTAATATGTGAACATTTGTGTCTTTGCCACTTCTTTAATTGTTTTCGATTGGTTCCGTCTCCGCTGACTCTGAACACCCACCTGTGTCAGCGCTGTAGTTTTGCTGATTTCCCCCAGCAGAGGCTTCTCTTCGCCGTAGCGGAAGTCCAGGTACACTACTTTGTTGGTGAAGGTGGAGAAGTCGTTGCCGAAGCAGACCTTGTAGACGCCGTCCAACGTGGTGGTATGAGAGAAGCTGTCGTACTGCTTTTTCTTCTCGTTGTACAACACGTTGTCCTGGGGATCCGTGACGAAACAGTCCACATCATAGTTGCCTCCTGCAATCACCTGCAAGAACATGAAACGCAAAAAAAACCACACAGATTGTCACAGGATATGTCAGTGTTATGAACGTGACGGTGAAACATGAGGTGCAACTTGATGGAGGAGAGTACTGAAAGTATGCACTCAAGTACAGCTAAAGTTGTAACTGGATGCCATTTAAATGCATCGCTAATGACATGTCACATTCAATAGGCTTGAACTAAATATTGACACTAAAAGCACATTTCTCACACAAACAATAATATATGTATATGACATTCTCTGTTTAACAAGCATGCAGAATAAATTGTTTTAATATCAGTTACATTTTGTTGGCATACTCAAAAGGAACCGGTAACATTTGGAAAGTTACTTAAACTTCCTTCAGCAAGAATAACTTCAAATTCTACTAAATTACAATGTGAGTTTTTATAATTCACTATTAATCTTTTACAGACTGCAGAGCTTGACGACTTAAGAGGATAACGTCGTTTGAACTCAGCAGAAGTTTAATCCTCTGGGCAGGTGAAGAAGCCTGAAGCTCACCTGGAAGTCGATGTCAAACTTCACGTCCTTCTGCAGCTCCTCGTAGTAACACTGCTTCCCATTGTGGGGCAGCTCGAACGTCAGCTCGGTCCCCAGCAGCCCGGAGAGGTGCAGCAGCACCGTGAGCAGTCCCAGGTGGAGCATGGTGGAGTAGGAAGGAGGAAGAGGAGGAGGAAGGTGAGCACCGACCCGCTCACCCTGCCGCTCTCGTGCGCTCGGAGGAAAACAAATGGAGCTCTGACGTGGCGCGACCACAAACAACTTCCGGGTCCACGTTTTCTGGATTAAATTTTTTTACAAAGTTGTTTAAATGTTGTCAAACGGCAGCACCGTTCCGTGAAAGCCAATGTGACCATCTAACACGAAACAAATCAAGAAAAAAATAAAATTAAATCAGTAAAAGTGGAGAAAGCAGAAGAAGTGCCGGTCACTCTGAGCCAATCAGAGCCTTACAGCAGGAAACTTCCGGGCTTCAATGTAAAAGCACACTGGTCAGTGAGGCCGGAACCGTGTTGGGAAAAGGGGAAAAGGGACACAAAAAGCTCAATAACAAAGAAAACTAAAGAAAGTGAAATAGCACATCTAAGTATCAGTCCAACAGTGCTACTGCCAATTATACCACCTTCGATACTGCTAAGTGTCACAGTCAACCTCACACTGTTGGCTAAAAAGAGTAAGGATAAAGAATTTGTCAATAATCCTGAGAGAGTACAATCATACGTCGATGAATACAACAGTTACATCCAGATATATACAGACGCATCAAAGAACTCAGCCAAGTCAGGGGTAGTTTTATTGTACTGTGTATACTGGGGAAATGGTGGCAGTTTTATTGGCAGCACAGTGGGTGGAAGAGACAAGACCATTAAGAGCAGTGATTTGTTCCGATTCAAGTACATCACTAAAAAGTCTACAGTACAGTCACTCAAGCAGCAGACCAGACATTTTGATAGAGGTGCAACAAACA
This sequence comes from Lipophrys pholis, assembly GCF_963383615.2. Lineage (NCBI taxonomy): Eukaryota > Metazoa > Chordata > Actinopteri > Blenniiformes > Blenniidae > Lipophrys > Lipophrys pholis. The sequence goes on along the minus strand of NC_137636.1, from coordinate 31,680,713 downwards.
TACAGAATTCAAATGATGGGAATCACAGTAGTGTTTGTATGGGCACACATTGGGGTGAAAGGGAATGAGGCAGCAGATAAGGCAGCGAAGGAGGCAGCAGACAACAAGGCAATTGATTTGGAAGTCGACATTAGTAAATCGGAAATCAAGATCATAATCATGCAAATATTGGGAGGAGTAAGTGGCAAAAAGCAATGGGAGGAAGAGAAGTCAGGATGGTGGTACTACACAATACAAAGGAAAGTAGGTGAAATGCAAAGCACTGAACAAAACAGAAGAAAAGAAACAATAATATCTAGACTCAGGTTTGGACGCTGCACTGAACTATACACCAGCCAGAATAGGGAAACATAATATAGGGGAATACGGGAAGTGTGGGCAACCGGAAACAGTGGAAGAAGTCATAAATAAATAAATCAGGAGTTCACAACTCACCTTCTGCTGCAGCTGCATTAAAAAATGGCTGCTATTCTGGGAGGAGGGTGACAAACGTCAGCTTTTCGCAGTGTTGAAAATAATATAACGGTGGAATATTTGACAGTGAACTAGTCCGAGACAGTAATTCCAATTTCTCCGGAAATTGGTGTGGCGATTGAAAAGGGATATACGAGTGAATGAATTACTATCTCATGGCCACGAGTTACTATCTCGTGGCTGGCCTCGGAATGTATTATCTCGTTCCCTCGCATTATTAACTTGAGGGAACGACTTATTATCTCGTTCCCACACGATATATTTATTTTCTCTACGGCCATTCTGATGCTCTGTAAATATCTAATGTGGTCCACATTATTTGATCTCAAAGCGTCCATAACAGCAAATAAGACACAGATGGTGGCGACGTTGGTGGGAAAAGTATAATGCGGGGGACAAGATAAGTCATTGAATTACCAGTGATGGCCAAATGAAGCTTCATGAAGCTTCATTTGGCCATCACTCCCAATCTCTACATGGCCAAGGATTAAATCATCTAGTTCTCTCGCATTATTACCTTGGGGGAACAACTTATTATCTCGCTACCCCGTGTTATTATAATTTTTTTCTCTATGGCCACTCCGGGGCTCTGTTGAGTGAACAGTTGTCCAAATAAAACGGTTATAGGTATATTATATGAGTTAAAACATTTCCACATGTTCCAGTGTTGAACTCTGTCATAAGCGGAGTGCAGGGTGAGAGAGAAGGATGCTGATGTATATTTCTTCCCCAAAAAACTTTATTGCAAAGAGGGAACATGGAAACAGAGCAATCAAACATCAAACACAACAAAACAACTCGAGCAGACAGTGCTCGCAAATAATACATTCATATAATCTTAAGCTCGAAGACAGGGAATTATAAAGTTTTTAACTATGAAAAATACAAATGAGAATGAGAAATATTTTTAATGAGAAAAGTATAATAAAAAATACAAATAGGGCATCAAAGGTTCTTTAACTATCTCGGCGGCTTTACTACGTTTTTGTGTGTTTATTTTACTTAGTGTTTCAATCTAATCTGTTTTTTGAATTCAATATAAAACTTAACAAAATTTGAGTTTTCCTTTGCAAATCTGCACTTGTGAATTGGAAAAATTTCCCGATTAGAATGACGACATCAACTATAAATTATATGTCTTAATTTTTGCAATCATAAAATGTAATTACACTTTTACAACCAATTCTAACATAATTTTTTAGTTTATGTATAGTTTATATAATTCTCAATTTCAGTCCATTGTGTTGTTGAATAATAACCTCAAAAAAAACTCGAGGATTCATTTTCGTTTTTACAAAAGGTACATTTATTTTTTAAACATTTGCATGAGTATTACTTTGTTATATTTGTGTTGTATAAACATTCCTATGTACGGAGGCTGACGTGCAAACTTTATTACCGCCCGCGTCATGACGTCACCGGCTCGCCGTCTTCACCGGCGGCTTTATCGCGTCCATTCATTAGAAGCGGAGGCTCGGTGTCGCACCGCACCGGGAGACAGTGAACACCCGAGGGACCATGGCGGGCTACCTGACGGCCTTGAGGTGCGCAGCCGCCGAACTGACGCTGAACCCGGCGGTGGTCTCACCGGCAGCGTCCCGGAGGAAGTGTAAGTCAAACACACACACACACACACACACACGTAGAGACTTTTTAGTGAGTGAGAAATAAAAGTAGTGGAGCGAACCAAACCTGCCTGTCTGTTCAGACTGTTGACTGGAAATCTGCCAACGATGAATCATTCCTAAATAATTAGATCCTTGAAGTCTCATTTTGGATGGTTTCATTCATTAAGAAACTATAAATATAAACCATGAATGAGTCAAAGCAATAAAAAGGGAAACCAACTTTACAGAGCTGAATGTAATGTGCAGTACTAGTATGTCGGTACTTGTACCAACCTGTGCTGCTCATGAGTCACGTGTCTCAGGTTAAGAAAGGACCTGGCCAGGTAATGAATGTTATCAAACCTCTGATATACCCACAAGGTCATTGCCTCTGGGAGCTGGCTTGTAAACCTCTGTGAACTGGTGCCAGGACGGCACAATAAATCTGCTTGTTGGCAGATCAGAACTTAATGGTGTTTTACCACTGAGCCAATAATACCAAGTAAAATCAAAGCTGGTACTGATACGAGACCAATACTTTGCACAAAAACCTCCCATTAATCCTACATGACCACCTTTGCTTGGTGGTTTAGCAGGATTGGAGCCTTTAGCGACCGGATTTGGCCCACAGGCCTTATGTTTGACTCCCCTGGGTTAAAGTGAACCTGGCAGTACCGCTCTATGGGCAGGCTCTACACTCATAAAGGAGTGTTAACAGTTTAGTACGTGCCGATCAGTACTGGGTGTCCGCTCTTATCTGGTCCCCTGGTCTGAGGTTTGACTGTACACATGTTTTAGACGGCTTTGAGCAAACCGTCCATTGTGTGTGTGTGTGTGTGTGTGTGTGTGTGTGTGTGTGGCATCTCATCAGTGCCTCTGTTATTGATCATATCACTTACAACCAGCTGTTAAATCCAGAAACTTGAACATCATTTTTCTTCCATTGATTTGGCGCCCCCTGTAGCACGGCGCCCCTATGCGCCACATATAGTGCATGCCTCCTTTTTGCGCCACTGATAAGAGCGTCAGCGTGCATTCAGACTTCAGACTCCAGCGTTCTGGAGACGTCACCATTTGTGACATGTTTTTTTCCAGGATTCTGATAGGCTATCATGGCTTCATGCTTCTCATTACACTGCCCCCTACAGGTTTGGCTGCTCATAGTAGCTTTGAACCAGGCGTGTCGATGAAGATTCATTTGTAAACAGAGAGGTGGAATTATCCGTTTTTGTAAAAACCCAGGTACGTGTAAACGTGGCCTCAGAATATTTGACAGAGTTTGAATGGTTCCGATCTGCCTGAGGGGAAGGGAGGTGAAGTCGGGGTGGGTGGGGGGGTATTGGACGGCTTGTCTCTGGAGTCGGCTCAAGTAAATGTCAGTTTTGGGATCGGGGAGCCGACGATCCACTGAGCAGTCTGCAGGTCCTTTTCTTCTTAGTTTAATGTATTTCCACATTTCCCCATCCGATTCCTAGGATGTAGTGGGCAGGAACATTAGGGCACTCTGGTCAAAACCACAGTGGTGACCTGTTAGCTGTGGGATTTGAACCTGCACACATCAGATCTCAAGTGTGCTTCTCCAGCCTCAAGATCACCACTGATCATGTGATCATGTGTTGTTTCACTGGTAATAGACCGACATTCAAAAGTGACTTGCCTATCAAAATATACCAGTATGTACCATCTGAGACCACTAGGCGGTGCTGTGTCACAACAGAATGCTGCTACTGAAGCAACATTTTACCAATAAGAACAAAATCTACAAGTAAGAATTTCAAGTTAGAGTTCAGGGAGTCCAAGAAACCTTTGAGGGAGTGCAAGATAGCAGGGAAACTGTTAATGTGATGAAGAAAACTCGAGGTTAATCAACCGTGGGCTATAAGCAGACTGTCGAAGCTGGAGGGGCAGATTCACTGAGCTGCTGACTGACTTTTACCCATGAAAACATCAAACAATTACACCTGCTCATTGAAAATAATTGTCTTGCACCAGTTGGCTTATATATTATATTATATTTGTTCCTCTTTTTAGTCAGGGGCAACTTATAATAATATTACTATTATTATTAATAGTAATAATAATAAAAAGAGTCATTAAAGAGAGTTAAAAGCCTCATTATAGAGGTAAGTCTTCAAATGCTTTTTAGAAGAAACCACTCCAAAGAATACAGCATCTTCTACATTAGCATCACATATAGAAGAAATAATTCTGCCAACTGGCAGGAAGTAGGACTTAAATAGTGCGGCGGTTTTTACCTAAAGAGAAAAAAAGTAGCTCCATTGTAAATATCGACAATTTAACATGAGAAGAAGACATGAACTCTGCAGTGAGTGTGTTCATGAGGTGATCAGGGTGGGAAAAGCACCGAAATAGAAGTTTGATTTCTGTCATATCTTTTCATTCCGTTAGTCCTTAACATCTCCCAAACCTTCAGATGGTACAGCGCGTATCAAGGTGGACCAGCCGGTGGTGGAGATGGACGGTGACGAGATGACGCGCATCATTTGGGAGTTCATCAAAGAAAAGGTAAATCTAACAGGTTGGATCTATGATGAGGAAGTTCATACCCCAAAAATCAAAGATTAATTTCATGCAAACATGTCCCAAATGTCCTCCAGCTCATCCTGCCCAACGTGGACGTCCAGCTGAAGTATTTCGACCTGGGCCTGCCCTACAGAGACCACACGGATGACCAGGTCACCATCGACTCTGCTCTGGCAACCATGAAATACAACGTCGCCGTCAAATGTGCCACCATCACCCCCGATGAGGCTCGAGTCGAGGGTGAGTGAGATGAATGGGTTCGGCACAAGGTTTGAACGAATGACAGTTATTTATATTGGCATTATGGTTATTTAGTCAGAGAAATATTAATTTATTTTGTTTCCTATCCTGAAATGTAGTCGTCCAATGGGATGTGAGCATCATGTCAGTTCCCAGATAATGTCCTGGTGCAGCGCTCCCAGTACAAACAAGAGGGGTCCAACTGTTTGCAGTTCAGATACGACACACTGTACAGTGAACATAAACACCGTACAAACCAGTTATATTTATTGAACTTTTGGATCCTTTCTAGATTGAAACAAGTGCACTCTTCAGTCATTTCAGCCACAGTGTTTCTCACCAATAAAATGCTGGTAGCGTTAATTTTCATTAAAAACTTGCAAACTATGTCTTTTTTTTGTTGTTGTAATTTTCACACTTGGCAGATTGGACCCTCTGGCGGGCTGGTTGTGGTCTAAACAGTCAGATCCCATAAATCTGGTCTAAACACAGTCACTGAGTAGATTATTTAAGCTGGTAATGACGAGATACATCTACTGTATAGTTCCTAATACATGCATAGTTTCATGCAGCCAGCCGTCATTTCCACGGTCAATTTTCAAATGCGTCTAAAGTATGTGCACAATAGAACCTCGGACGAGGGGACCCGATAAGAGCGGACAAATGGTTGTGCATGGAGAGGTTTTAACTATTAACACACCAATGAGCAGACAGCCTGCCCACGTTTCACTTCCACGTTCCACCAGGGAGTCAAACATAAGGCCCGTGGGCCAAAAACCAACCGCCAACGGTCCAATACAGTCTAGCCCCAAAAAACTACCAAGCAAGGTGGTCATATAAAGTTGTTTTGGGACATTTCACTGTGTTTTGCAGCAAAACGTTTGATTAAAATGGACTTTATGTTGAGATTGTAGTCATTTTCAGTACAAATTGTTAGATCTTGCAAAATTATACGGTTTCATCACGAACACTGTGCGCCACAACAAAGAAAAGCTTCGCAGCGTAAATCTAAAGGTTATTATCGCAATATTTTACTGATCCGGCCCACTCAAGATGAAACTGGACTGTATGTGGCCCCTGAAGTAAAATTTTACATTCTACCGAGTGTAGCTCTAGTTTAGTTTAAAGTCGCTTCATGGCATATAGCAGTGTCATATTTTCTTTCCAGAGTTCAAACTGAAGAAGATGTGGAAAAGTCCTAACGGCACCATCAGGAATATCTTGGGTGGCACCGTCTTCCGCGAGCCGATCCTTTGTAAAAACATCCCCCGTCTCGTCCCCGGCTGGACTCAACCCATAACCATTGGCAGACACGCCTTTGGGGATCAGGTAACACGACTTTCCTTCGTCTCCAGACATCCATCCAAACCGGAATCCCAATGTTCTATGTTTGATCTCACAGTACCGAGCCACCGACTTCGTTGTCAACCAGCCGGGGAAGTTTAAGATGGTGTTCTCTCCGGCCGATGGAAGCAAGGGGCAGGAGTGGGAGGTGTACGAGTTCGAGGCCGGCGGCTGCGGGATGGGAATGTACAACACTGACGAGGTAAGGAAGAGCTGTCTCAGAGATTCAAGTACACGAAATTAGACACAAATGCACGTTAGGTTAAAATATGAGAAGAGAATAATCAGCCGTTTCTATGTTTCTCCTCACAGTCCATCACCGGGTTCGCTCACAGCTGCTTCCAGTACGCCATCCAGAAGAAGTGGCCTCTCTACATGAGCACCAAGAACACCATCCTCAAGGCCTACGACGGCCGTTTCAAAGACATCTTTGAAGAGATCTTTGAGAAGTACGACACAACAATCGGAATATACTTTTTCTTTATGAGAGTCGTCTTATTTTTGAAGATTTTATGGACTGACTCATTTATCAAATGGTTTCACCGTCTCCATGGCGTGCTTTATGATTCTCCCTCTTCCAGACAATACAAGCCGGAGTTTGACAAGCTGAAGATCTGGTATGAACACCGGCTCATCGACGACATGGTGGCCCAGGTCCTCAAGTCCTCTGGAGGGTTCGTTTGGGCCTGTAAGAATTATGACGGCGATGTGCAGTCAGACATTCTGGCTCAGGGTAGGTCCACTGAAATGGAGGGAGGAGGAGGAGGAGGAGGAGGAGGAGGAGGAGTGTGCCTGTTGTGTCCTCCATGGAGATGCGCTGGTGTGTCGGCCTTACGTTCCCACGTGTGTCCAGGTTTTGGCTCTCTGGGACTGATGGCGTCGGTGCTGGTGTGTCCTGATGGGAAGACGGTTGAGGCGGAGGCGGCTCACGGCACCGTCACCAGGCACTACAGAGAACACCAGCGAGTAAGAGCCACCGAATCGTCCTGCCGTTAACTACAATGAGGAGTTTAGAAATATGACAAAATTCTGTTCCTCCATGGCTGCTGTCAATACATTTTAATTTGAAAAGGGAAAATATTCCTTCACTTTAATAAATTCGCAATCAGTTGCATGTCTGAAAGAAGAGAAAAATGAGAATTATGTGGTGTTTTAAGCATAAAATATTCCTTTTTAACTTGTGTTTAGAGTAGTGCCTCTGTGGAACTACTGGAAACTGCTGCATTAACCAGATTTTGATTTCTAAATAAACCAAATATGAGCTGGTCCTTTGCATAAAGCCTTATAACTTGGAGATTAGAACACGGTTTTCAGTTTCAGCGTTATTTTAGTTCTTTTGGCTGCAAATGATAAGTTTTACATTTCAATATACTGGAATTTAAATGTATTGAGGGAATAGTAGCGCTTCTGAAAAACTGGACAAAACACCATAGTCTTTTCTCAAATCTATTAGAAGATTAAACTTCATGCCTGCGGCTGTTAGTGAAATGTTAGTTGTCTTCACCGTCTGCAGGAGAGACACAACGGCCTCTTTATTTCAGATGGATAGAACCTTGAATCGGAGTTTGGAGCGCCTGGATTTATTTAGATGTTCAGGCTAGAGAACTGTCTGAATTACGCCTCTTTTTTAAAAGATTCACTTTGTGTTTTTTAAAGCGTTCATATGATGCAAAATTCACTTTCTAATGGTTTTTCCAACAGTAATAATCGTCCCCAGACCTGGAATGACCCAGAAGTGAAGACAGTCTGTCCTCTCTCTCTCTGGCTTATTTCAGTTTTTTAAAAGTGTGTTGCTCCAACCAGCCAATCAGAAATCAAACTCTATATAGTGTCATTGGGGGTTCAGCCAATCCCAATCAAGGTAGACCCTCCCTTTGACCCTCTCACAATTAGGCAGCTCTGCTCTGGCACATGGCACCACGAGAGGAAGTACTTCCTCCTCTTCCCAAGATGGGCATGTGTCTGCGGAGCCAGTCCAGCTCACACAGACACAGCAGATTCTGAATGCAGCTCCTATGATCCAATATTCATCCATCCACATTGTACCGATTAAGAACTGTTGGTGGTGAGCCCATGGGAAGGTGGCGCCCGGCGTGGGACACGAACCCACTACCTTGAGATCGCGAGTCTCCTGCTCTACCAACTGAGCTCGCCGGGGGTGATCCAATATTCAAATGGAGGAAAATCAGGGAAAAGCTAGAAACTTTGAATAGAATGTTTTTGGACCAACGGGAGCACGATGAAGTGTTGAAAAGCTTCTTTAGGTGCTGAGAGGTTTGGCTTCCGTCACTCTGATGAGTCTTGGCTGTGATTGATTGGTCATGCTGTGTCCCAGTGGACATCTGAATAACTAGTATGGGTGTTTCAGGGTTTTACATCTTGTACATCTCATCAATAGTGTAGGAATTTTAGTGAAATCAATTTAATCTATGGTTACTCTAAAATCATGCATCCTACTTCACTTACCTGCAGGGAAGACCAACCAGCACCAACCCCATTGCGAGCATCTTCGCCTGGACCAGAGGACTGGAGCACAGAGGAAAACTGGATGGAAATCCAGACCTGATGCAGTACGTCGTCGTCCTCCGACTTCCTCTGCCTTGATTCAAGCACATTTGATACGAGTTCACACACTTTTCGTCGTGGTTCTCCAGGTTCTCCCAGACGTTAGAGAAAGTCTGTGTGCAAACAGTGGAGGGCGGCGTGATGACCAAAGACCTGGCAGGCTGCATCCACGGCATGGCCAAGTGAGAGCTCGTTCAGGGAGCCATGCTTTAAAGGACGGTCTTTCCCCTCTCCTACAACGCTAACCCTCCGCTGTTGTTTGTTGCAGCTGCAAGATAAACGAACATTACGTCAACACGTCGGACTTCCTGGATGCCATCAGGACCAACCTGGACAAAGCTCTGGGCAAATGAAGAAGAGTCAGGAGTCACAGCTGCCAGTGTCGGGGGATTCACTTCTGTGGATTTAGAAACTTGTTTTTACTCTTTTTGTATTTCCTTTCATGAAAAAAAAAAAAAAAAAAAAAAAAAAAGCACATTTGCTGTGTTTCATGCCTTTCTGGCGGTTTCATAGCTCAACAACACTTTGCTGATGTGGCTCTCTGCCTTTCCCACTGCCAATTTTCTATTGAACAAATCAAGTGATTGTACTTATGGATTGATATTAATGGCAATGTTAACTTATGGTGTCATTTAGTTTCAGGCGTTCAGATTTAATTAGAGCATCTCCTCAGGGAACAGTCTGTTAAAATTGAAGCAATAAAGTACAGTCTAATGACTTGATAACACACAGTGTGTAGAAATGCCTTTTTCCCCCTTGACTGTTGATTTTTTTCCCCTGAAAACACACGAGTCAGCACAGACTAAACTGGAAGAGATGATGTGGGGTAACGTTTTAAGTGGGCGGGGTTGGGATGCACATGTGGCGGCTGCAGCCAAATGGAAAAACCAGATGTCACACTTAAGAATCACTAATAACATAAGCCACACACACTTTCCACTTTAATCTCATGTGCTTCCTGCGACCAGCTTGTGTCCAGCAGTGCATTCGTGCAGCACGGTGCACTCCTTCAGAAGCCATCGTATGCGTCCACGCCTGCAGGACAATGAGTCGTGTTTTGCACCAGCAGGGGGCCAAACCTGATGGGGAGTTTTTGGCAAAGCTTTTAGCTGTGCAGCGTCAGAGTAACGGCCACGGAAGCCGTCAAGACACTGCGGTATGTTGCTTTACCCACATGCTGGCACCGGATTTGTATTTTTTCTGGTCTGAAAATGCACCTGGGACCAAGTTTACACACACATGATAACTGCTGGTTGTTCTAAACGGTTTAAAGTGCAGAACGCAGGAAGACAATCACAAGTTTTGTGCATTGAACTGAGAGCAAATATAGATTTTTTTTTTATCTGAGATGCCTAGTTTTTTCTCTACGTGAATATTCTTGATAAAATAAAATATAAATTTATTCTAACAGGTCTTACATCGCTTAAAAAAAAAAAAAAAAAAAAAAAAAAAAAAAAGCTTGTTTTTGTTGTTTCTCGTTTGCAAATCATTCAAATCTCCAACGTCTTGACAGACATCAACTTTAAAAGTAACCACTGACAGGAGACGGTCCGTCTCCTGCTCTGTTCTGCCAAAATCATGAGAAAAGTCAAAAGAAAATGAACAAGGTGCCTCCACTAAAAATGACCACAAATTAGCATTTAGATTACCACCTCACCCCCCACCTCTTTAACAATTTCCTTCTGGGGAGACATTCCACCTGGAAGTGCTGAAGAATCCGCCACTTAATATCATCTGCGCCCTTAAAAAAAGCCATACCTCTGAGCAAAACCATCAGGCTTGTCCTGGGGAACCATTTCATGTGGGAGTATATAATCCGCTCTAGGCTGAGCGTCTGTATCGGTGGGAGGGGGAGAACCTTTCACCCAGATCTCCTGTCTGACCCAACTTTTAGGTCTTTGCAGAGGCGACGCCGACAACTTATCTATCACCTGCCTGAATAAAACATATATAACAGGACAGGAGTGACACCAAATGTGTAAAAAGACACTACGCCCTGAGTTCTTTGAGTTAACATTGAAAGTGAAACATAGATTAGTGTAAAATTCATGTACTATTTAAAAAATAAATAAAACATACTCCTACAGGGTCAACCTCATAGTTGAAACAGAAGAAAGGCCGATTCTTCACCCTGATCTTGACAGGAAACAAGCAGTACCGTCGTTCAGACCGTCCTCACACGGCGACGTCGCTCTGGAATCTTCCCGTCTTCGTCCCACTGCAGGCTGTCGGAGGCCGGAGCCGATCCCAGCTGACCGTTGCTCTCGAGGCAGGACACCAGTCCACCGCAGGACAAACACATTCACATGCACGTCTGATTTGGATCCATCAATTCAAGAAATGAGATCCATCAGAACAAGGTCACGTTGAACATATGAGAAAGGATTACCTCATCCCATCATCCCTGTTATTCATAGTATTTGAATTTTGGACCAAAATAAGCAAAACAATTTAATAAAATGTCGTTAGATAAATATTGTGAGGATTTCAGGTAAATATAAAGACCTGCTTTGTAAACATTTTCACTCGTTTGGTGCACACGAGGGTTAAGATCACCTTTATAAGTGCAATAGAAAAATCCCACTGGATTTAATTGCGAAATATGAAAAGTGTGAAAACTCCCGGAGTCACTGAGGCTGCTTTGACTCTGAAAGTCTAATCCACTTTTAAATCATCAGTTCAATTCCAAATGAAGCAGGACTGAAAACTGGACCCAACAAAACGTGACTGGCTTCAAAAGTGGATTTTGTTTTGTGTGCACAATAAGTTAATACATTTTGTGTTTTTTTTAATTTTTATGTTTATAAGCTGTTGGCAAGTTCTGCTCTGGTCAAAACACCATCGTTACTACCCCGCGTTGCACTTCGTCCAGCTCACAGCATCGAAGGGACTTTTAGTTACTAAAAGTTCTTGTTAAAAGTAGTGCAGTTACTAGTTACTTGGAAAACTAACCTATGAGTTGCTGTTAGTTGGATCTCTCATAGGAAGCACGAGTGTGGTTGTCAGAGTGAAGTTCTTTTCCAGAAACATTTGAGTCGATCGGTTCGTATTAAAGTCCAGTATTTTCAGCCGCATGACGACAAAACGGCTGAGATCAACTAGTGGCAGCAGGCAGGTGTTAGGAAGGTAAACTATTGTGTATTATTGTGTATTCGTGGCTTCGAATGCTGAGAGAACTGCCCCGTTTGTTTCAGAGCGGCCGTCCATCAGGAGTGTAGCTAAACTGAAAAGTGAAGGTTTGGTGTGACTGTGGAGTGAACTGTCATCAATTCATGTCCAACTTCCTTCCTAAAGCAGGGAGGACGCGTGGAGTGAGAGAGAACCGGAACACAGCAGCAACAAGAGTAAAACATCAACATCTTAACTAGAGAACCTTTATTAAATAAGTCATGGGTCAATTTCCATGAGGTCTCAGTTTGATATTTCTCCTCTCAAAAAAGAACTAGTGGACCTTTCCTCCGGTTTAGTGTGCATATGGAGGCTGACCTGCATGGCAGGACAGGGGGAGCAGAGCTTCTTCCCCAAAACACGAAGTCTGAGGAGCGACTAGACTCACTTCACTTTCAATCCCTTCAGCATCTCACCAAGCAGGACTTCCAAAACAGTTTTCATCTTTTATATTTTTCTTTCAGATCTTTGTTTTTTTCCCCCTTTGATGCAGAAAAAAAAAGAACTGCATTAAAAGTGAAGTGAAACTAGTCCTGACGTAAAGAGAGCCGAACTATAGACAGTCGAGAGGACACAGACCTTCCAGTTCGCCGTACCAACTGCTCATCCTTTAACTTGTACTTGAGGTGACACTGCGATGCGTGCTTGTGAAAGGAAAGTCTCAAGTTTACAAAAACCTCGTGAGGAAGCACACGCTGGCTGTGTGCAGCGATATTGCCGTCGCCGGGGTCCCACAGACTCTACAATCTTATTTCCCCCAGCTCTCGTCCTCGAGGCTCGAACCGGAGACGCTCACGGGAAAACGACGGGTTTCAATGGAAAAAGTGCTTTGCATTGTTCACTCAAGAAATTCAAAAACTAGAGCAGTATATCCACTACACGGGGAAGGTTACGAATGTAGGGCTCAACCATGTGAAACAGAAACGGTGGGTAGACACACTGCATGTCGCAGAACCGTTTGTACAGTGAGAAGGGCTTGGTTTGTCTTCTGGTTTCTACCAACGGGAGAAACTTTGGTCGTGAAATGTTCTGGTCAAAAGGGGCAAAAAAAGCTGCAACGTCGACGAGCACGACTGCGCTGACAAACCGACCTGATAAACCGATGGTGTGGCGGGAACGAGGAACGACAATTAGGAACTGCTAAGTAAGGGCATTCAAACCTATGAATATGCTGTGACTATTTATCAAAACTGGGATATACGGTGAGTAAATAGCCGACACAGCGGGAGCTCAACGGCAAAATCTGGCACTTTCAGTCAAAAATATAAGGGCATATATTGGTTGTGAGTGAAAATGATGGCAAAAAAAACAACAAAAAACGAATTCTTGTCACATTGAATGTAACTGATGACTCCGAAACTGTAACTTTTCTTTTTCCCTCAATTAACTGACTGACATGCGCACACACACACACACACACACACACACACACACACACACACACACACACACACACACACACACACACACACACACACACACACACACACACAACACACAGATGTGACTGTCCGCCATCGACAGTCTTTTAAGTCGATAAGCGTATAAATCCCAAAAACAAAAGAGGGAGCTCCAGACCACGCCAGCAGTTTCAGAGTCTCTATCAAGCGCAACAGAGTTGAAATGTTTCCTTTTAAGTGCTCCTCCTTCCCGGTCTCGAACCGCAGTCCGTCAGGTCTGGTTCTTCTGGAAGGAGGAAGAACTGAACGAAAAACCTCTTTCACAGTCTCCCAAACCTGGACAGCAGCGTCGCCATTTCCCTCCGTCTTCCCGAACAAAAGTAGTACTCCAAAACAAGACAATGACCGTATTCTGTGGTCCGTCAACACTCAGGGTGTTGCGTAGCTGCTTGTATCCTTCCCGAAGTTGTAATACTCCTCCATGTCCTCCATGTTGGCTGTAGTGAGTTTAGTGAGGTTCTGGGAGCCTCCGTTGTCCATATTGTCTGGTGACGTAAAGCCGAAGTTCTGTCCTTCGTATTCGCCCTGGTTTTCCATGTCCGGAAGAACTTCTGGAAGAGATAGAGAAGCATCATACAATACGTGCATTTTAAAAGCTTTGCTCACTCTTATCAAAGCCATACCAAGCGTGACATATTTCAGTGAAAATGTGCACCAAATTCATTGGATGTGCTTTTTAACTGTTGATTTTTTGTTTGAAACATCAAATCTTTGTAACTGTCTGCGCAGGAACGAGTATCCTGACAGTAGATTCCAGTGTACTGTGAAAGCAGTGAGCCTCAGACGGGCACAAAATCCTGCTGTGCTCATGTTTGTTTGCTGAGCAAAGACATTGAAGTTGATTCAGACATTCCTGGACTCCACAATCTCACAGTAACTGTAATCCCCGTGGAGCGAGGAAGTAAATCTTCTCTGGTGAAACTTCACAAGTCGATCCACACAGGTACAGTACATATGTTCTCTCCTGCTTCATCCAAACTAGAATCACAAGGGGCCGGAGCCAACCGCATCCAACGCAGGCTGACTGGCCCTGAACAGGTCACTAGTCCACCACAGGACAAACACACAATCACACACTATGCAAGTCACTTAATAAGTAACCTGGCGAATAGCCAACCACGCCATGCGTTTGCATTGTGAAGAACCGGTGACCTATCAGGATCACTAATGACGCTTTTCCACTAGTTCCTACTCAGTCTTATTCAGCCTGCCTCTACTCGCCTCAGCCTCGGTCATTTCCCATTACAATATAGTACCACTACGGCGGGGGCGGAGTCATCGGAGCTTTTCCCCGTCGTGCACAACGAATCACCTCCGATATGATGCAAAGCGAATGTCCATTGGATATCAGCTTATATAATAAATTAAATCGTATATATTTTTGTATATTTATTAATATTACAAAACGTGGATTGTTACGATCGTGCCTCACTGTCCGGTGTTTCGGTTTCACTGGCGCCCCTGTTAACTGGTGACTTCTGCCACCAGCCGTTAGCAGCAGCTCATTTTAAATGGAGACAAGCAAACGGTACGATACTTTAAACTTTAATAAAAATGCAGATTTTGGTCGGGTTTTTAACATCTGCTGTGAAAAGGGGGACACTCGAGGAAGCCGGTCACCAGTTAATCTAAAACACTGTGGTTTGGAGACCTCCTGATACTCGACACAAAAAACCAGACATAAAACACCTGCACATCGTCGCTGCTCCACAGGGTTTATTTTTATGCATCTATCTCTGTTTGTGAGTGTTTTTTTGTTGTGATCGGTTAAACAAATGGCGGGTGAACGAGTCGCCCTCTGACTCCTCTGTGTCGTGACGATCCGGCCAATCAGCGGCCTGCCATCTGCTGACGTCACATTTTCTACTTGCCCTTGCTCGCTTGGAACCTCGGCAGCGCAGGAACCATGAAAGTACCTGGTATTGGGACTAAGACGTAGTGGAAAAGTGTCAATAGCGAGTCGAGTCAAGTCGAGTAAGGCTGAGGAGGAACTAGTGGAAAAGCTCCATAATCGTCAGCAGGGACGGCGCCAGCGACCCTGTAGGAGATTGATGGAGGCACCGAGTCCAACAAGCAGGAAGCTCTGGAGTGACACATTCACATTGTCAATCCTTTGTAGCTAAAGATCATCATGTGCATCCAAGTACTGCTTAAAAAAAAAAAAAAAAAAAAAAAAGGTTAAAAAAGGACTAAAAGAAGAAAAGATTGCGGGGCTCACCTTGTCCTTCAGGTGAGACGTCCATCCCATGCTTGACCTTCATGTGCCTGCTGAGGTTTCCCTTCAGGTTGAACTTGCTGGTGCAGTAAGGACACTTGAAGGGCTTACTGCCAGCGTGGAGGTGCATGTGGCCCAGCAGGTTGTACATTCTGTTGAAAGACTTGCCACACACCTGAGGAAAACAAACAAAATGAGCATCAGGACTTAGAAAATCCTTGAGCACGGCTTGTTCTTTTCTCAGTGTTTAGACCGATGAGAGCAGGATTTCAGGGCAGTTCATCAACATATCTCACTGTGGGTGTAACGACTGCGGACTCGGGACACTCGCCTTGCATTTGAACGGCTTCACGGGCAGGTGGACGATCATGTGGGTCTTGAGCGTTTGTTTCTGGATGAAGCTCTTGAAGCAGACGTGACACTGGAACGGTCTGACGCTGTTGTGGATGAGCATGTGCCTCTTCAGGTTGGCCGACAGCGTGAACTCTCGGGAGCACACGTCACACTTGTGGCCCTTCATCCCCTGAAAGACGCAGACGGGGAAACGGGTCAGTCGTGACAAACACGGCGAGTTCAGCTGCGATTCGGTCTCTTTACAGGAAGTGTCGTAGCTGTGGAATATGAGGTTTGGGTCTCTCAGTGGGGAGGGGTTTCAGGCAGCAGGAACATGCACCATTCATAGAGGAAATCAAGTCAGAATAAACCCCAACGGCTGCATTTAAAGTCATAACAGCCCAGTGTGAACTCTCCGACATGACGCCAATATTTCTACAACCGGTGAGCCTTGCACTTTCCAAGAACGGCACCATCTCACAGGTGTGGGTGATAAAAAAGTAAATGAACTCGCTAAAAATTCACCAGAAATGGAAATTAAAAAAAAAAAAGTTTCAGCACTCGTCTGAGAATCATCACATTTCTAAATGGTCTTCAGCATCAACCAAATAAAAGCGACAACAGAGGAAATTAGAATTAAATTAAAAGCTCAGTTGTTTCAAGTATTAAATGATCAAATAGTTTATAGATCTCAGGCCACTGTGTCGGGGCGAATATTAATCCAGCTACTTAATTATTATGGTTTAAAAACAATGATCCATGAAAAAAAAAAAAAAAAAAAAGAAGTCTTTTAGCCCAATTTGCTGGAAGCTGGAGATGAGATGAGCATTTGGACGGAGTAAATTGAGCCTTCCAGGAGTGAATAGAGCCTCCAGTTTTCAACTTAATTAATGTTATCAATTTAAAAGTCCTCCAGGAGCTGTGCTCAGAGGCGGTGCTGTGGCTCATATGAGAGGTGATTCGTCACAGAAAACACACATTCAGGGGAACATTCCTTCATAAAATGACCGATTCTTATTTGTCTGGAGACATTAAATCATACTGCTTTATCATTAATGGAGGATTAGTGCATCATTCATGCCGTGTTTGTCTGCTGGACATTGTTTGGGGCTTCTTGGCCAAAGAGTCTTGAGAGTCTTGGGAGTGACAACATTTGAAGGGATTCACATTTTAAAAAGGAGCTGCATGTTACATGTAATTGATGCAACGTTTCTGCATGAGGGCCAGCTATATAAAATTCCACGTGGAGTTTCAAACAACTCTTTTCCAGTGAGCAATGAGCATGTCTATGAAGCTTTGAATGTTCTCTTGTAGAACATAAAAGATCCAGACCTCCGAGGTCCGTGTTTCCAGAGTCAGAAGAAACAAGGTGAAGCAGCTTTTAGTTCCTACCTCCTCACCTGTGGAACAAACTCCCTGAACACCTGAGGACAGCTGACTCTCACTTCTTTTAAATCTAGTCTTTAAACAATAGAATTTGCACAGGCTTTCCAATAAGCAATAGATTTGACTTTTTTCATTATTATCTCTTCATAAGACTTCATTTATTCTCCTTTCTATTATTCTCATTCACCTTGTTTTAATGTATTTCCTTTACTTCTTTGTAAAACACTGTGAATGGCCTTGTGTGTGAGATATATATATACACACCACAAGACACAAACAATAATCGAAAGGTGTTCTAACCGCACAAAAAAAGGCTTTGACTAAAAATTCCCTCACTCCAATGATTTTGCTGGAAAGGTATCAAACGGTGCAATTATGTGTGATAAAAGAACACCTTGTTGTTGTGTTCCTCATTTGCCTTATTGTTCCATTCCCTTGTCTATTCAAACTTAATAACAACTTGCTCTGTAGATTCCATAAGTGGTCTTCCCACACGATTAGGGTTATTCCTGGAACATGAATTACATTCGAAGAACGTAGTAGTCCCTTTCATTCTTTAAATACCTGCGAAAATGAGCTATTGGGACTAATTTAGTCACTCATTTGAGTCAAACAAAATAAATACGTTTCTAAACAAGTATACAGTTCAAAGAGCAAGTTTCAGACTTCAGTGAAACATTAGTTGGACCAAATTCTGCTTCAACAACGTGTGGATATGCTCCAGATTCTGTTCATTTTCAACAACCTTTAAAAAGACATTGGCAGACACGAGCAATAAATACATGCTACTTCCCCCTTTTTTTTTTTTTTTAAATGGCAAACACATATAAGACAGGGTTTCTTAACACTTTGGTCAACTAATTGATTTGACATGATTTGTACCCAATACAATCAGGTACTAAGGGTTCGATTTGACACTGGCGCACATGCCTGCACCAACACTGTGTACACAATCTGCTGGAGAGCTGGAACGCATTTCTCTGACCATAACAAAGTTTATGGCAGCCATCTTAGGTCCAGAGGAACAAATTCCTTCAGTACAATAAAACATTTTTTGACCGTCTTTTCTCCGCTCCCATCATATTCTCAACCACAGGAGATGCATAAATGCGGAGAAGCAGGGTCACAAGAGCAGCCAACTCACAACATCTGAGGCCTTGAGGTCTAAGTGGCTGTGCTGCCGCCTCACTGACTCGGCGGACAGACAGGTGGGACGAGCGAGCGGCTTTCAGGTTGTTGAGACGGGCCAGTGTGTGGTGCAGGTTGCCAATGGGTTGGGAGACGGTTGTTTGTATGAGCAGACAAATGTGGCAGACTGTCCGTCCGCCCACAGTCTGCACATGCAGCTTGGCATTGACGTTGTCCACCAGAGGGAGCAGTGAATGGACATCAGGCTTGACAGAGCCACAAAAGAGAACATTCTCCCCACTGAGAATACCGACGGCTTTCATCTCGTCCAGTTCCATGATGAGTGTGGCTTTGGATTTCTGTTCCCCCAGTAGACATAAAATTTGAGTAAATCCTCCCTAATGCAGCCTTCTCATTTGTCACTGTGTGGGATTTCTATCTATTCCCCTTCATCCATCTGCAGAGAAAACCGTGCAGTGCTTCTATTAAATGAAATGGGATTTGTGATCCCCGAGCATCCTCTCCCTCATCTTCTTCTTCCTCACCTGTGTGACTGTGTGTACAGCAAGCAGGGGCCACCGAGCAATTACTCTCCATTCAGATGGAGGCTATAATGAGGAGGACATGACGACGCTCTGCGGTGTGGATGTGCAGATTGAAAGCTTTGTGAAAACGCAACAATCTGCTGAGTGATTTATTGCTTCTCGACGGCTTTTTGATGCATGTGATGCTTTCGCAAAGACGAGGTCAGAGCCTTCGTGAGGGGGAAATCACATCGTACGCAAAATGGGAAATGTGTAGTTGGAACAAATTTTCTTTGGGGGATAATGGCTACTTGATTCTGTTCACATGAAGACTTTCACTTTTCTTGATGATATCCTCAGGACACACATCCTGGAGCTTTCGCAACTGAACTGTGGATAAGTGAATAAATACCCTGGAATGGGAGCGCGTTAGGAAAAAATAAATCACATTTTGTTATTCAGACCTGTTTACACTACTTTTTTGGCCCAACAAAATTCTTGGGAGTTCCATTACAACATATAATTGACAAAAATAAAGAAACAGAATAAAACAGGTGATGGATGTCTGCCAAGCTAAGAGAGCTTTCCTGTTTACTTCACTCAAATCTCTGCGTAAAAGACAGAAGACAGACCTGAAGACAACAGAGGTGTGGCCACACTTTGGTGATCTGATAGTGCCTCTTTTTGTGCATCGATCTGCTTTTGTTCTTTTACATAACTACCAAAAAAAAACCAGAAGAAACTGGAGCGGTCAGGAAGTGTGAGAGGAAGTGCTGGTGTTGGTACCTTATGTGTGAGCGAGTGCTGCCGTAGGTGGTGGAGTTGCACAAACTCCAGGCCGCACTGGGAGCAGGTATAAGGCCTCGGGCTCTGGTGCTTCAGGAGGTGGTTCTGCAGCTGGCTACGGTAGGCAAAAGACTTGTTGCACTCGGTGCACTGGAAGGTGTGGGG
This sequence comes from Lipophrys pholis, assembly GCF_963383615.2. NCBI lineage: Eukaryota > Metazoa > Chordata > Actinopteri > Blenniiformes > Blenniidae > Lipophrys > Lipophrys pholis. The sequence goes on along the minus strand of NC_137636.1, from coordinate 31,660,774 downwards.
GCCCTGGTGGCTGGTCTGGTGGCGTTTGAGGTGGGCGTACGTGGGGAACTCCATGCCGCACTGCGAGCAGACGTGGCAACGGCCCCGCTCGTGCTTCACCTCATGCGCTCGCAGCTCGCTGGGATAGGCGAAGCCGCGGCGACAGAAGCGGCAGCTGTAGGGTTTGACGTCGGTGTGCTGGAGCATGTGTCTCTTCAGGTGGCTGGTCTGGGTGAAGCCTTTCTTGCAGACGGTGCACTTGTGGGGACGCGTGCCCTGGTGGGTCAGAAGGTGGGTTTGTAGATGGCTGGGCTGCTTGAAGAGCTTCCCGCAATGTGGGCAGGCATGCGGCTTGATGCCGTTGTGGCCCAGGATGTGCGTGACCAGGTTGTATTTTGACGTGTAGGATTTATCGCACATGCGGCACTTCCAGCGCTTCAGACCGTCCCCCACATCCACACAGTAGGACTCGTCAATCTGGATGTTGATGTCTAGTCTGTCCACTCTGCGTCCGCCGTGCCGGCGAGGGGGCTGAGGGTGCGGTGGTGGCTGGTGCTGTCCCCCTCCCCCGCCGTCTGTCCACATCATGCTCTGGCTGTTGTCCTCGTACTCGGTGCCCATGCTCATTTCGGCCGAATCGTAGCTTCCCACTTCGCTGGTCTGGAAGTAGCTGCTGATAGCTTCCTCTTGCTGTGTGGGCTTCATCATGGTGTTCCCCTGGTGCTCCACATCGTCTTCATCCTCTCTTCCACCTCGCCCGTGGGCCCCCATGGGGCGCTGGCCTTGCAGTCCCCGGTGACCCTGCTCCGCTCCTCGGTGGGGCACCTGGGCGGGAGGAGGGTGGCCGTGAGCGTTGACTTGCGGCTGGTTAGTCACTTCACGATCACACTCGACACAGTTCTTGTTGTTGCTCCTCAGACTGGCCGGATCCACCTGCACCAAACCACCCCGGGGGGCCATATTGTTCAGCATGTGGACACAAGAGGACATTCCAGGGGTCCCCCCTTCCCCTTTTACATGGGATGAGGACACGTCGGTGCCTTGGAGGCCATGTCGATCTGGGCCAACCATTTTCCCGTCGGGGTGCTGGGGAGGCCCCTGCTGCCACCTCCTTTGACTGCAGCTGGGTTGCATCTGTCCGTCTTCTCCCAAGTTGTCTCCTAGGTAATCTCCGTTGGCTCCGATAAGCTGGTCCGCGTACTCGTAGTCGACTCCGTCTACTGGGGGTGCGGGGGACTCTTTAGGTTCGCCGGTGTAGAAGCCGTTGGGTGCAATGGTAGCTCCAAACACTTCATTCTGGGAGATGAGACCTAGCACGGCAGCCTGGGCCAAGGACAGCACAACTACTGGATCTGTCTGTGTGCCTATGTCCACCAGCCTGGCCATTACCTTGGGCTCACATCTACCCAGGCGCCGGCTCGCCTCCTCCTGGAACACAAAGAAACAAATGTGCAGATAGTCAAACCATCACGTAGCAGTTAGCAGAAATGCACATCTCATTTTACAGTTTGACTCATTTCACTGAGAAAATACGTTTTAGCAAAGGAGAGTTTAGTTGTTTCAGCCAGTTTACGAAAACACCACACCTCAGTCTTCCAAGAAAACTAATCAGTGTTTTACAAACAGGTAAAGCTCCTCGACCAGATTCCACACAGGAAACATGAAAATATTTAGGATCCAGTTTTAGTTGTTGCTGTACATCTCTAATATGTAGTCAATACCTTTCTGAAAGAAATTCCTCATTACACTCATAAAACACGTATTTCCAGCATTTAAATTTTGCGGAACATCCCTGGGTTTGTTGACATGTTGCGGTCATGAAACTCCCAAAGAGCCAGTTTGTACACTAGATCTCGAGGAAAAATGACCATCAACCACTAGTTTCACAACATTTAAGACGCTTGAGCTGCTGCGACGCCATCTTTGATATCCCAGAAACCCTTGCAGCAGGCTTCTAAAGAAGACGTCAGTTAGTGAAACAAAAATATAGTTTGATGGTAAAAAATTCCAGTTTGTTAACATATCGACTCTGGTGTGATCGATTTGGGAAACTGAGCAGAAGTGACACCTTTTATAGGAAGTAATAGTATGTTTAAAAAAGATTCTGGTAGAGTAACTTTAAAAGACAGGAAAGTGATGATTATGCTTTGAAAAAACTTAAACGACATCACCCTCCTCAAAAGAAGAAAAAAGTGTCCAAGCTCATCAGCCGATTAACGCTTTTTGTTTTTGTTTCAGAGTTTCTTTTCAGCCAAGAAGAGAGACAGTGATTTTGATTTCAAAGAGCCATTCATTGCATCACCAGGAAGGATGCGCAAACACAGACAACATTTCCTCCCACAGAGACAAACCTATTCCCAAATCAATCCTCTAGTACCGGCAGTCAACGTGAATGAAGTCAGTCCAAAAGCAAAGCTTCAGATCTGGTGACTGAGATACAGGAACTGTGAAAGACAGCATCCTAATCTAGCGTGTTCACCATGTATGGCTGTGTGAGTGTGTCTGTTGTGAGGGATTAGATGGCCTACTGATCTCCCCTCTCGCACTTTACTGTGCAAGAGAATGAAGAAAACTGAGAAAAATTAGGAAATAAAGAAAAATAGAAACACATGAGAGAAGACAAAAACGGAAAGAGAGAGAGAGAAGCGAGGGGGAATGAGGGAAAAACAGAGGGAGAAAGGGAGGGAAGGAGAGAGAGGAAGCTTAGAGCAAGAAAGAGTGGTGGAGGGGAGGTGGGAGGGTAAAAAGAGGAGAAAACGAAAGGTAGAGGAAGAGTGAAGCAGAGATAAGAAGGGAGGGTGTGCAAGAGGGAAGGAGGAAGGCAGAGAGAGAGAGAGGAAGGGAAGGGGGGGGCTGAGTGAAAGAGTGAGAGGGTGAGTGTGAGGCAGCAGGCAAAAGAGCACAAGAGGAAGAGGAAGAAAGAGAAAGAAAGATATGTAGAGACAGAGGGAGGGAGTCGGAGAGAGAGGCAGTGAGCAACGAGAAGACAGGAGGAAAGAAAATGACAGAATGAAAGATAAATTGAAGAAAACAAGAAATTGACCGAAACAAAGAACAGTTAAAGAGCTGAAGAGAAGAGGCCAAAGACAATTCTTCATTTGGAAGAGATAAACAAAACATATAAATAACTTCACAAACAAAATCATGTTGAGGAAATGGAAGCATCTCTAAAGGCAGTTTCCCTCCGTATATCAGCTCCGATGGCGTCACACCCAAGTTGCCCAGTACATCAGTAAACCACCACTTCACATGCTACAAGAGCCAGTGAACTCACCACGCTCCTCCTGCCGTGTGGCTTCAGGTGCTTTAAGGATCTCATTCTTCACTGCGAGTGTGGAGTGAGAATAGGCTATGTTCCACTCCTATTTATACGTGAGGGATGAGGGGAGGCGGGGCTAACATTATCCTCCTCCTCCTCCTCCTCCTGCTTCTTCAGCACAGTTTCAGTTGTGGCTGGTCACAGCAGCCAGTGCAGACACAAACAAACAAACTAAATGTTCTCCCTCCAATGAGCATGTGGAAGACAGGTTAGAAGGAAGCTCCTCATCTCGCATGTCACTGCAAGGCTCCTCCATAGTCTGGTAACAAATGGGCTAAGTCTCCTCAAAGTCACCAGCTCCACACACACATACACAGCAACAACAAAAATAAAATCAACGTCATATACAGTCTGGGATTATGGATCCGCCAGGCTGCCTCCCGCCTCGCTCGCCCTCCTTCCTCCCATCTCTGTCTGTCATTCTTCGTCTTTGTTTCTGCCTCTCCCCGTCTGTCCCTCTTCCTTCATCTACTGCTGGGTCCTTTTCTGGGTTTCATCTGTGCATCTCTTCCTCTCTGCTGCATCTTTCACTCGCTCCTTTATCAAGTGAGGCCACCAGTATGGAAAAGTGTTGGATTGTATGACGGGGGGGGGGGGGGGGGGGGGGGGGGGAGATGCATGGAAGGTGACTGACAAGGAGATGAGCGAATGGAGGAGGAGGGGGGCGAGTGGAAGGAAAGAATACTCAAGGAAAAGAGAGGGGAGGGGAGGAGAGAGAAAGAGAGGGAGATAAAGTGAGAGAGAAAGAGACAGAGGGGGATGGGAGCAGAATGCAGTAAAAGAATAGGAAGAAACAGAATATGGAGGAGAGGAAGAAATGGACTGAACTGGAGTTAAAAGCAAAGAAGGAAAGGTGTTATTCTCTTGATGGTGCATCAAACAGTCCCATAAATCACTCTCTCTCTCTCTCTCTCGGCCTCAATCCACACAAATTGAGCTCCTGTTTGGGATAACGGGGGGATAAAAAAAATAAAAAATGAAGTTCGAGTTTGAAGAACTTTGATCTCCTTTCACCTCCGCTCACGACCACAGCACCTCCACCACCATAAGGTATGCACGGCGAGATCAGACAGCGGCCTCGGAGGCCATTAAGGTCACTCACATCCTGCCAGCAATGAACCTGGCACATTTGGTGGAAATCGAATGCATTCGGTAGAAAACACTTGGAAAGGTTGGTTTGATGGGAAACTCCGTGTCATGCTTTCATTATTGCATCAACTGATTGTGTCGTTTGTAGACGGTGCAAGTTAACAGTCTGAAAAAAAAGCTTGTTTTACCCTCTGACTTGATTATTGTGACTTTGCTTGAAATGTATGTTATTTTGTGTGTCAGTCAGTTAATTCAACTCCAACCGGCTTCAACCAATAATTGGCAGGAGCTACAAACACTAATCAAAACAATGGAAGTTGCCAACCATAAAAGGGAACGGTAGACACTGGCCTGCATTATGGAGTTTATACATTCATTCATTCTCCTCAGGAGCCATTTTCTCCTCTGAAAAATCGAACTTCCTCCACCGTCACAGACCACAGCTCCACTAGTAACAGTCGGCTCTTTAAAACACTGACCAGGGTCATGTGATCAATGTCCAACCAAATCAGTGAATTAACTTTATGCTAATGGTCGGGGACCAGTAAACCAGAGTTGCTACTTGGAGGAGATAAATAACCAACAGGCTGAAAATGGAAGGAATCAGAGAACGGACACACCATCAACGTGATCTCTGCTTCACCACACACTCCAAATTCCTGCGCGTTGCTTCTGCTTTTCGTTCACAAGCAATAGATTTGAAAATAGACGAGCAAATTGTGACAATGTTGTCAAAACCACACGCCCTCATCTGACGCCAGTTCCAGATTCTCACAAAGAAGTCGGCGCTTGTCTGATCAAAGTAAACAAGTTGGTCGAAAATGTGTGAAAACTGAGATTCACCCTGTTGAAACGAACTCATGAGATTGAAGCTTCGTGGACCCTCAGCTTTTCAAGGGGTGTTATTTAAATTATCTAACCAAGTGCCGTTGAAAGAGCTTTTTGTGGAGGAAAATGATCTAGAAGTGAAACATAGTCATTTCAGTGTGTAAGTTTAATGTGACAATGCGTCGACTTCAAGCTCATTTTAACACATTTCAAGCCGAAACCGAGCTCATTCATCAGGAAACTAATCTCAATAGTGAACCGACAGCATTTCTGCTGTAAATTGAATATTTTGGAGTTTGAGACTGAAATTATGTTTCTGAAGAGATGTCACCTTGGAAAAAAAAAATTTTCTACAGTTTCTGATTTGCACATTTCTGACATTTAATAAATTAATACTTGAGAGATAATTCAGAAAATATTACACGGTGTCCTTTCTGGAATCAAACTTTTTGTTTAGGTCTACTGAAAAGATAAAACGTTCAATGATGACAGACGGACATGAAGTGGTGCAACTTCACAGGAGGTCTTGTGTTCTGCGGGAGTGTTCGTGGACTGATTCTGGATTTTGTTTATGAAGCGAGACTTTCCATAGAATAGGTTAAAATGGTCATATTATCCAGTTTTTTCAACACTTCTACATGATCTCGTTGGTCCAAAAAGGTTGCATTCAAAGTTTATTGGCCCAAATCCAGTTTTAACTTGAATTTCCTCCATTTGAATATTGGATCATAGGAGCTGCATTCAGAATCTGCTGTGTTTGTGTGAGCTGGACTGGCACCGCCCACACATGCCCATCTATGGGAAGAGGAGGAAGTACTTCCTCTCGTGGTGCCATGTGCCAGAGCAGAGCTGCTTAATTGTGAGATGGTCAAAGGGAGGGTCTACCTTGATTGGGATTGGGTGAACCCCCAATGACTCTATATAGGGTTTGAGTTCTGATTGGCTGGTTGGAGCAACACAATTTTTTTTCCCACCACAACTAATTCTTATATTAAACTGATTGTATCACAGAAACACAACTTTTCCATAAACACAGTACTCATAATCCAATGAAAAAATCTCGGGTTCTCTCAGGTGAGGTTCAATATTCTACCTTTTGAAAAGCCTAAGGTGAAGTGGAGGCCATCTTTCTTATGAAGAAATTTTATAAAAATTTCATAAAAATTTTACTTCAAAATGTGTGCACATGTTAACCCCTTCAAACATAATACAGGGTGAAGGCAGAGTTTTGAAACAGTCATCTTGTTGCAGCAAATGCATTTTTCTGCACTCTGTTAAAAATGGCAGCAAGACAAAGAAATCTGACAAAATGGGATTTTTTCAAAAAATTTTATTTCACCCTGATGCCAAGTTTGAAACTGCCATCTGCCAACCTGCACACGAGATCCATCTCTAAACGTCCAGATAAGAGACAAAGGTAGGACGGCGCTGGACACTGCGTTCATGAAGCTTCTGCCCTTGACCTGCAGTCCATCAGAGAGCCACTGACCGCTATTATGGTCAAAATCATTCATGCTGGTCAACATTTAAGCTCCATCCTTGATCTAGATAAGACCTCAGAAGCCGTTAGGCTATCTCTGGGTCCAAATAGATACCGGTTACAGAACCTCTCTCTCATACCAATGTGCAACGAATACAGCTGAAAGAATGAATTAATTAGTCAATGCATAAAATATCTATTTTGTTTACGCTTTATTTCATTGATTTTAGATTATCAGTCAAATGAAGAAGGTGATAAAAATAAAACTTAGACATCTGGGTCAATTTATCTTCTGTATTGTCACTCAATTTTAATTGTAGATTTCAACCAAGTAAATGTCACTCTGCTTTAAAACTACCCTTTCCAAGAGATCAGATAAACTATGATGGCAGTGATTTTTTGGAGGAAAAGATGTCCAGACAAAGTGGGCTCTGAGGAGAAACATCTGATTTCTATGTAGATATTATCTCCCTGTAAGATTAAAAATAAGTTTTAGGAGATGCACACTGTTGTAAAGGTAACAATGGGAACCATTTAGATATTAAAGGTTTGTTTTTTATACAGAACAATGAAACTAAACCTTGTTAAGTTATTGAGATGCTAGAAACAGAGAAGGCCACATACTTGATGAAAAAGGGAAAAAAAAAAAAACAGAAGAAACTTAAAACATTAAGCTCTTATTTCTCAGGGTCCTGATGTTTTGCTTCTGTAAGAATCTGTGTTAAGGTACGAACAATATCCTGCACATTCACCTTTCAATCAAAAAACGTGATAGTTTTTCTTTCTTTCTCCTCCTATGGCTCCGAACATGTTGCAACCTTCACATTTTAAACCACAGGACGAGTAGCATCACAGCTACTGTCACTTCTGGTGCGGCAGCTTCCAGTGGGAGCGAGGAGCTCGGCTTCATGAGGCCGTTCCTGTGGGTGAAGCCCAGAGGTGAGAGGCAGGCGCCTGGGTCGTCTCGTTTACATTCCCCTTGAGGAAGATGGCTGTCACCTGTGGTCGCCTGGTAGCCCAGCGACTTGGCCACTTGTTGAATACAAGCCAGTGGAAGCAACCGGCAGGTTGGAGTAAACCAATGAGGTTTGGGCCTCATGGCGAGGGAGGCAGGCCTCCAGTTCCTTCTGGGCCGACGTGAACAACTGAAACCCAGAGTGAAGGACGGCAGAGATGGATGGGTTAGAAGAAGAGGCAAAAGGCTGCGATTGGGAGAAAAGCTTTGACTTGTTCATGCAGCTTTTATTTTAGAAATGTATGTTTCAATTTGTAACTGGTTTGTTTTTCCTGTGTGACAATCATTTTTTTTTTAGTAAAGTTTGTAGCATAAATGTCATAGAGAAGTGCAGTAAACGAGATGGAGAGAACATGGAGGAAAGAGAGAAAGAGAGGGAAATGGCAGAGGACAAAATGGGGGCGTAATAGAGGAAGCAGAGAGGGAGAGAGAGAGAGAGAGAGAGAGAGAGAGAGAGAGAGAATGAGAGAACAGATGATTGCATGGAATGAAAGAGGGATTGAAGGGGGAGGGGGGATGAGATAAAGAGAACAGGCAAGGGAGGGGGAGTCGGTGTGGGAGCGAGGGAGGGAGTGAAATGGTGGAGTGAGAGAAGGGAGAGACAGAGGGAGAGAAAATGAGAGGCAGCAGTGGGGGATGGGAGGATGAGAAAGAGAGCAAGCAAGCAAGAGAGACTGAAAAAAGAGAAGAGAGAGAGAGAGAGAGAGAGGGAGAGATGGGGCAGGGAGCAACGTGAGAGCAAGAAAGAGGACGGGAGGGGCAGTGTGCAACGTGAGAGAAAGAGAGGGGGGGGGGGTAGAGGAGAGGGAGGGTTAAAGCATGATGGAACCCGGAGTGAGAGAGAAAAAAAGAGAGAGACATGGAGGGAGGGAGGGAGGGAGGGAGACTGAAAGAGAGAGAGGAGGAAAGAGGAACAGAAATAGGGGGAGGGGAAGAGAGCTACAGAGAGAAAAACAGAAAGAGGCAGAAAAAAAAAAGGGAGAGGAAGTGAGGAGTGAGGGAGAAAGAGTAACAGAGCCTATCTCACTCTATTTTGCGGTTCCAAACATGGCTGCAGCGGAAAGAAGAGAGAGGCATGACATTGTTGGTTTCCACAAGTCCTCTCTCTCTCTCTCTCTCTCTCTCTCTCTCTCTCTCTCACAGCACAAATAATACGCTGCCACCAGGAAGACCCACTACAACATGCTGTGGGCGTCACTGGGAGCCACAGGTACGGCAGGTCTGCAGGCCACACTGAGCAGCCTCCACCTCCATCCTCTGCTTCCCGCCATGGTGGCACTGCGTTAGAGAGGAGAGGGTCTCACAGTCCCACTGATTCAGTCCATTGGCTGCCTATGGTTCAGCCCCCCCCCAATCAATTGGCAGTATCAGTTAGTAATAGTAATAATATGTTCACTTGCACAGCACCCCGAAAATATATAGTTCCCTCAGTGGTTTGAAAGGCAGCGTCGTACTACAAACCAAACAAATTAACAAGAAAAATATGGCCTCGTTCACACTGCAGGGAAATGCGACCCAATTGTGATGTTGTGCTCACAGTGACCAAAATCTGACCTGTTGTGTGGCCGTATGAAAGCTCCAATTCTGACTGTTTCACTCCAGACCCAGGCCTCGTTCATACGTGGCACCAATTCTGATATTTTTCTCCATGCGACTGCTTCGTCATCGACGTGCGACTGATGTCACCGATAGGCGCCGGAGGAAGCGGCTTCGCCAGGACGTTAAAAGCTTTTAAAAGCTGCGCTCTCCGTCTTCCTCATTCTTCTCCTCCTTTCTCTCGTCAAGTTGTCTAGATTTTGTCGGCTCGTATTCAACAACCACTTGAAAATGAATAAACATGCACTGACAAGCGTTGCCAGATATTTAGGGTCTCCCCTAATTTGGGAGCCAAACTCTCTTACCTTTTAACTTTGTTTATTTTGTGCATTTGTGTGTTTATGGCGTGTTCTTTATTACACACGATAGTTTTAGGGTTTAAACATGATTCCTACACAGGCTGAGATTTGGGCTGGTTTGTATTGAGGTCTGTGGGTTTAACGTTGTTTGAGCTGAAGACAGTGAGTCATATCTGGCAACCCTGGTGCTGACTGGGGTGCCATCCATATTCACTTCTGTGAACAGCGTGCCCGGCGTGACTTCACGCCGTCTTCTGTGCAATGCACTCTAATGTGAATGATCACACAAAAAAAAAAAATCTGATCCCAGAGAAACATGGGAATTGAGCAGAAAAGACCTGCAGAGTCAACGGAGCTTAAAAGTAGGATTTTAACCTCTTAACCGATCAACTTTATAGTGTAGATGCATTTTCAATTCTGCATTTCTATACAGGATTTTTGCTGTAATTTCTAAAAGGGACAAAAAGTACAAATATACAAGAAGATGTGGTTGTTTTTCTCCAGGCGTCTGAGTTCTGACAATACTGACTTTGTTCAGCAGAGGGCAGTGGCAGGTTTAGTTTTGTACTTATATCTTATTCACTATAGAGATGCATGAAAAACTAAATTTAAATAGTGATGCACTGGTGTTGTCCACAGGCTCCATTTCTTCTGACCCGGTCTGTGACCCTTGACCTCACGTTTCTAACCATTCATGTGTGAGTTTCCCACCATCAGAAGCCCCATGATGAAATATTTACTTTAATGAGGTGTGTTGGAGCCTCTGGACCGTGTTATATTTACAGTTGAGGTAAATATAAAGACGATGACTTCTACGCCCCTGCAGGGCCGGAGCTTTTTGAGCTCTGCTTTTTTTTTTTTTACTGAGAACAACTTTTATGCTGGACATGCTTCCAGATGTAAGCTTTAGTGGGATTCGAACCCTGACCATCCATTCACCAGCTTGCCGTTTCTCCCTCTTCATATATTTGGCCATAAAATAAATCAGAAATGAAATATTTGATTGCAGTGTCACCTCTCCTTCCCCCTTTCAACAGGAAAGTTCTCAATTTGGTCTGATTTGGATTTTAACGCTGCGAGAAAACTGAACATAGAAAACGCTGAAATATTGGTGACATGAAGTGTGAGGCCAGCGGCGGGAATACTTCTAATCTGAGGAAACTCCTGGTTCAGCATGAGATATTTCTCCAGGCTGAAGAGATTGTTCATTTGTATTAAACTTATTTAGCCTCCATACAGCTTCGTCACACAATATTTTCAGGGGGGAAAGAAATAGGAGGCGGAGCTTAAATTGAGCATTATGAAGAAAAACTGCGGTAATTTGGGAAACAACTGCGATGTTACAATACAAACAGTCGGATGTTTTGATTTAATGTTAAAGTTTATATATATTTTAAGAATTCGTTATCTTACATTTGCGTTATTATTAAACAAATTACATTTATTACCACATAAACACAAAAAAGTTGTGAAAATTGGTACGGTTGAGTATCGGTATCGATTCCCAGGTACCAAGTATCGATACTGTATCGGTTCAAATGTACCCATTCCCAGTATTGAGAACATTTTACTTATTTCATCAAGTCATTTTAAAGTGATGATTCAGATAGAGGAGTGACAAACAACAGTGTTGACAAGTATATTAAATGGTTGACTTCTATAAACATCTCACTCCTACATAACTTTCATCACAAGGACCCAGGACTGACGGTTTATTGTTTTGCATATGAATTCACAACTAGTTTCAATCTGCCATGTTGATCTGGGCCTAAAAGAATCTATAGTTACTTAACCACAATGGACTTTATACTGTAAACTTATATTTTGTTCAATTAAACAGTCTGAACTTGTCCTAAAGCAAAATGAAGTTATTTACTACAAGAGGTCTCAGTTGTGTTTTTATTCAGTTTTCACTGAATGTAAATATATTTAGTCACAATAGTGAAGATAAAAACATTTAGATTAAAAGTCCCAACACTTTATAACCTTTACACAATAGGATAGTATAGTAGTTGAAATTACAATGATGTAATAAATACCACAGTTTTTTGGCTATAACCTGTTTAAGTGAACAAGAGATGCAAAGACTTGAATGTGGGAAACGGCAGAGGAAAAACAGAACAATGGTTCACATACACGAGGTCCCCGAGTGCCTGGACAATGAGGAAGTGTTCAAATTTGTGGTGCAGTTCCCTGGTCTGCACCAAGGTTTAAAAAAATAAATAAATAAAAAAAGAACTTTGCATTGACTTCCTCCGTGCACACAATTACTTTCCAACTTTAAAACAATAATGTACACAAAAATTCTCACTGTTGAGCTGCTGCAATGTATATTCTGAGACATAACTCAGGTTGGGTTAAAAGCACACCCAATTAAAGTAAGTTACTTGTCGACAGGGTTTCTGCCGACTTTGACATAATCATTGAGATTCAGGTGCGTTTAATAAAAAACAGTTAGGACAAGGGAGTGCTTTCTGATTCAGAAATGCTGTTATAATCAAAAGAGTGAGCAGAAGTGAGCACTCAGGAGATCACTTCTGTTATTGATGCTGATCTACTCGTACATGTGCAGAAAATCTAAAAAAAGTGTTTCACACGTTTCAGACAGCTTGAATTTCCCTGTGCAGAAGGGGACGCGTTACTTTCCTTTAGCCGTTTTCAAAAGGTGACATTTGCAGGGACTCGATTTGCTGCTGTTGTGTAAACAACCAGAATTAAAAACAAATGTAGTGTTGCCACTTGAAAACGTGCAAACAGGGTCTACATGAACGTTCTGCACCTCTGGTGTGAAGGAGCCGCTGCAACAAACCAGAATCCACTGAAAGGATCTTTATCGGCTCCAAATACTGCAAATGTGAAGGGCAGTGAATCTGCAGCCTGCACTTTTTATTTCAAAGTATCGTGGCTTCCAGGAGCCTACGGGGTTACGAGAGACAACAAGGCTCTTTCTTCTTGGCAAATGTAGATATATATTTTTTTTTAATGCAACAAACCGTAACGCAATAATCTGACGAACAGTAAAGTATTTGTTCACAACCAGGACAGACAGTGTGCAGTTTGCTTTCTCTATATATATTTTTGTCATAAGCAAGCTGCACAAAACGTAATACCTTATTGGCAAAATGTTATAATAATGGATCAAAACTCCTATTACACCATTGGCAAGATATTACATCAAGTGATTTATTACATTGAAAAAGGTAAACGTCACTACATCATTGGCAGGTAATGTTATTGCAGTTATTACAGTATTGGTTGTTATAGTGCGTATTTAGTGGTGAGGGCTGGGTGGGGGGGTCCACAACCATTCTCAGAGGCAATTTAGGCATTTCACCAAGTGTGGAAATTAGAAATTATTAACATTTTTCAAAAGAGGTTTCTAATGTATTCACTGGGGTCACAGTTTTTAAATCAGTTACATAGATAACAACACACTGAGATCTCAGGAAAGACGTCAGTGATCCAGCAATATATATATATATATATATATATATATATATATATGCACACACAGGAATAATTTGAGTCGCCAGATGTACCTGGTGTGGTTCTGAACCTACTTGGGCTCATTTTAGTTGTGAGTCATATCGACATATCGGTGAGGTGTTAGTGTTGCACAGTGGATAGAGACGATCGCTCCCAGGAGCCTCTGGAACATCCCGTCATGTTTACATTGTTTGTTAGCTCTCATACAAGCAGTGCCACAACAGGATTACCCAAAAATATTGCGCCTGTTTACCATCTCTATCCCTGCATTGGTCAACTGATGGCACAGAGCAATAATATTTGAGGTCTTCTCCTTTTCATATTTTTTAATTTGTTTGTTTATGCATATTTCCGTGCACAGGATGGTGTGATGGAGCCACGCCAATCTCTTTTATTGGATGGCAAACAGCTTCGGGGCACATCATAGGAACACACCGTTTCACACGCCCAGTGTGCGCTGCCATGGCTCGTCAGTCAGGCGCCTCATTGTTAGTACATCTGTAACTTCAGCTCCATATTGGAGACCGTTTATCCGTGCAGCGCGACATGAAGGTTGCAGCAATAACTCAACAGCGTGTAAGCCTGACTTTAGACCGCTCGCTCGTCAACACTTCTTTTCATACTGCTCTGAATGAAAAAAATAATAATAATAAAATACACATATGCTCAAAACAGTGGCACTAAATATTTGACCTCACAAACTCATGTGAGTCTAAGCCCGTACAAGCAAGCAACACGTCCTCGCACTACTCAGTGGTGTCGGGGAAACACACGGCGCTGCTGCCGCGGCACAGAAACAGACGATTTGCACCCGTTTCAAACCTGCAGAATCGAGTGCGCGAGGAGTGAGGTCGACGCACCGCTGGAATTGGGTCAAACTGCACTGACCTGTTGTGCAGCGATCCATAAAGATCTCACTCATTTCCTCACAGTTCCCAAGACTCAAGACCATATAGGAGAACAATGGGAGATTGTTTTGCACGGTTTTCCTTCAGTTTTATCTACAAAATCTGCCATCACAGCTTTCCTCAGGTGTATAGTGCAAACCGAAGGTAACAAATTCCCCAACATGGTTTTAGGCATGTATTTAGGGTGTCCATACAAAAGTTAAGCGTAATACATAACTGTTTCTCATTTCATTGGTGGAAAATTAGATACCACCTGTGCGGATTCTGCAAATCTCATTCCTCAGCATCTTGGAAAGGAAAATCCTCCTCTCTGCTTCGGTATTTGAACGCATCAGGACGAGTCAGAGAATTACAAAGCCTCAGAGGCTGCCTTTCAAAAAGGTATATACCACATGGTTCCAATTGACCAATCACGTTGCTCGTTACTAGGCGTAATACAAAACAGGAAGTCAGTTGTGAGTTGTGTCCTCGAGCCGATAATTCGCGATATTCTGGCGAAAAAAGATGAATTCAAGGCAAAATTAGACGGTGACAAGCATCACAAGTAGTGATGGCAGTTATACACATATTTTAGAGGCTTAGAGCAACACGTACGCTATTTTTGTGGCCGTCTTTTCTGATAATTGACCGTCCAAATGACGGCTGGACGGCTCGCTTCCTAAAACCATGTTCCCCAAACAAATGGTATTTTTACCTGGTAACTTCTGATCTTATTCTCTTGTGAAACAGTTAATATTCAAACACTGTTCAATTCAACCAGGGCAGATGGTTCGAGCAATGTTTAAAACGTGAATCAATTACTATTCCAGCCATGATTCACCCCGATGTGACAAGTTCCTTCACAACATTACAATAAAATATCAAGTACTGGAGGCATCAAACACAATCACTTTGAGTGGAATAATAAGGGAAACAAAAAAAACACATTTAAAGTCCCCAGAAATGTCAGTTCTGCTTTTCTGGTAAATGCTGCTGTGGGCCTTCCATTTTGTTCTTGTAGCCGTAACGTATCATACTGCATTGCTCCCTTCCCTTCCTCTTTCTGATCCCTCTTTCCTCATGTTCCCATGGATACACTCTCCTTTTTTCCTCCCCTCTGAGTTTTCCCACATCTTTATCACTTCCTCCTTATGTTTTTGCATCCACCATCACCTGTACCACACTTTTATTGCCTGTTATTACCTCAACCGATATTCACGGTAAGCATATAACTTCTAGGATAGAGAAGGAAATCATATTTGATTGATTTCATTTTAATCTATTCAGCCGTACTTTATGTTGACTTTATCTAAGTTAGGTTGTCTGGGCTCGAGTCTGTTCCGGCTGGCGGTGGGTTAAAGACAGGATGCACCCTCCACAGTCCATCCCCACACATACACTCATGATGGGTTTTCGAGTCATGTGTCTAGATTTTTTCAGGAAGCCAGAGTTCAACAGAAAACCAGTGCAGGTACAATATGGCCTGCCACTGACAGACTGCAACATCCTTTATGGATGCCTCAAGGTGAAGTCTTTTCTTGTGCTCTTCACCAGGTTGAGCTCTGATATTCAACTGTGCCTCCAGAAATGAGACTCAGTGATTTCCTGAAGGAGTAGGTTCATACAGTGCTTATTTATAATATGAATGCAGAACAAAAATAATTTTTTTTATCCCTCCCTAAATGAATTACAGCATAGTTCACAGGAACTGTCCTTCAATAACAGTAACACCAGGCAGCAGGATTGACCCTGCACACAGTAAGACAGCTTCATTGCAGCCTCCAGCAAACCAAGCCTGGATGGAATCATATAAATGGATAAACACTTTATCTGTACACTCGGACAACGAAGCAAACACAATAATCACCAAATCAATATTTTGGAGATTTCAAACCATCATCTTGCCAGGATGGCAATTTTTAAACACCCTTGTGGTCCATTTCTGTAGAAAAACACCCGGGTGATAATATCGGGGCTCTACGGAGGTGAAATGACGAGGATCAACCGGGTGTTCTTGATGCTGGACATAGATCTCTCTCGATGACCCTGCTGGGCTCACCATCATGGCAAATAATCTATTTGTAACTTCAGGGAGGCATCTCATTGGCCACAAAGAAGAATCTAAACATCTGAAGCCACTGAAAATACTCAAAGTACGACATTTAATCAACATCTGGGCCTTTATATTTAGGTGAAGCTAAATGGCCCATTCCACGTGAAGCTGTTAATCTGCGAGACGCCCCAGGGAGCAGCAGGAGAGGTTAGTCTTTAGCATTCGACTGTCACGTTCGCTTTTGACATTAATACTTATTCCCCGATTCATAGCTTAATCAACTCTGAACACAAACATCGTGTTCATAAAAATTCAATTCTAGAGAAGATGCTTATCTCCATTTTGAAATATAAGAACACTCCACTTACCATTTAAAGGTAGCTTGAAAAAGAAATTACTCTACATCAGGGAAATTCTTTCTACAAATGCAATGAGAGATAAATGTAATGTATTTATCTGTTTAGTTTTCTGACGAGCCTTTGTAGCATCCCTCGTGAATAATATTCAAATCATTTGGGTTGAATTATTGCACAACGGACGTTCAGCATCAAAGCACACAAACAGTGACAGATCCAACACTCTTCTGTTGCTTTATATTCTATCACTATATGTCATGCAGTCTTAAATGTCCCATTTCTCTGTCATTTTACAGTGCCTTCATCGGGAATTGCTCCTCCGGGATAAATAAAGTTCTCTGGAATGAACTGAACACATCAGCGTTGCTCCATAACTGTATCCACCGATACCTTTATATTCACATATAGTCCTATTAATTCTCAAAAGGTGCTCGACCTTGATAATCCTTCCGCAAAACATTTAGTCAACTCTGTAAAACACATCGAACTCCGTGAACGTTCCACTCACTCACACTTCAGATGTGAACCGGTTTTCACCACAAATTGGCCAAACACCAAGACGTGTCACTCCGACCAAACGCGGCATAATGGCGGTATTGTCTGTGGCTCCCTTCAGGCTAACACCATCCATCCATCCATCCATCCATCCATCCAGGGAGGCCATGCTAAGCTAACCACTACTGTGAAAGAACAGAGATACCCAGCGCAGCACTTCCTGACCAGAGCGCTACGTGGTGTCATGGCTGAAGGGTCATCACTGAGGGAGCAAGAGACACAGGCTGGTGTGAAACAAGAGACAGCCTGCACATAGACACAGACACAATGCACGCGCACACACACACACACATCTAAAATTACATTGAAGAGGGCATGAACTAGGCCACCGCTCCGCATGATGCTGGAACGTGGTAGGTAGCGGACCGAGGAGAGGCTGGCACAGAATCCAGTTGCACAGAATCTGCGCTCAACTCTTTCAGCCCAGGTGGCGGACGGACGGTCTGACCGGGCCCGTCGACGCCAGCGGCCAACTTTCTACACAAAACACTAACACTTTCAGGGATGAGACAATCAGCAGACTGTATAATACCGAGCTCTGTCAAAACAGCAGCATTATCAGTTCAACACTGCTAATCTTTTTCACGCAGAGACTTTGGCAGGATTGCGGTGCACAGCGACAGGCCTGACCGACTCACCAGACAACTTGTAGCAACTTCACACAGCAAAAAGCTGGCGAAGGACAACACTGAGGCAGACCAGCAGCGAGAACCAAAACTGACAGGGATGACTCGCACCTAATAAGCATTACATACTGGAGCTGTCTATTAACCCCCCCCCCCCCCCCAAGTATGCACCAAGAAGCAGGCTGAACCTTCAGAAATACCAATTCCGCAGTGCAAATTGTGACTTCATAATGTCATTTAGGGGCAGATAACAGATATGTCCTTGTGCCTGATTTCTAGAAAGAAGAGCTGCACCTTCAGGCAGAGCCAACATGCTGACGTACTGATGATGTTCATCAGGTTTAATGTGCAGAGCTTAGCTTGGTGTTTGTATCCGAAAACTGCTGGGGGGTGCGTTTACATTACACCAATATTCATATCCTTCTTTTCTTTCACGCCCCCCGAGTCTGCTGTTGCAGTGTAAACACAACATGTTTCTTTCTTTTTAATGGGTAAGGTGTCACGTGAAACATTGTTGTGTAAACAGGGCCTAAACTACCAAGTAAAGATCGCTCCAGATAGTGCAAGTTAAATAAAAGTCACTCTGGAGTGGATAGCACTCTGGCCCGACAGTCCAGGGATCTTTCTGTCTGGCGCTTATATGTTCTCCTTGTGTTGTGTTTTGGCCCCAGTTTTATTTTGCACATATTACAGCAATTGCTCGTCACACTGTCGGAGAGGTTTAGAGCAGACACATCAGAAAAAGATGGGACAAAATGTATCTGCCTTATCCCTCTGTACAGAAAAGCCAAAACATCCCACCTACTGGTGCTACTGTCCTGGATTGGTGTCCTCATTTGCAAAGAGATTGTGCAAGATTTGGCATAATACATACGAGAAGCGGCAGGGATAAATAATCATGGAAGTGAATGTTTTTGACACGCAAACCTTGTGGTAGAGCGTCACCAGCGGGAGATCTAGAAAGCTTCATTTTAGCTGTAGCATCATCCTCCTTTACATAGTGCCAGCCATTTAACGTTTCATTGCAATTCGCATGATCATTGTTAAGATATTTGGAGCCCGGCCAACTGAAAGCAATGCCAATGCCCTTGAGCCATGCCACAAAAACAAGAAGAAGAAAAAAAATCCCTGGCACAGATGATTTCAAAGTGAAATCCAGACCACACTTCTCCCGCTGCCTCTGGAAACCAGCACATATCTGCTCCTTACAGATAATTTAACTGTGCAGCAGGGTTTCTGGCGATAACAGTTGACACGACTGGCTTTGTTCTGGTTCTCAATCATAATCATCCACATGTTTGCAGCAGTCGGTTTATTGCGATGGCAGTTGGGTATTGAGAAGTAGTGCATTAAAGCGGGACTCAGCCAAAACTGCATCAGAAACGTTACGCAGTTCAAAACAGTGCATTAATTAATGAAGCCATACACGGGACACAGTCAGCTCGCTGCAGGCACCCAGTTCAGCTACATTTGCTTATATTTTTCAAACAAATCAACTTTTTCGGTTTCCAGAAGGTCTGACTATTGTGCCTCCCCAGTGCAGTCACACAGCACATGCAAACAAACCGGTGGTCGCCCGGCCTGGCTGCAACCAAAAGGCCCCACACATTAGGCCTTTGTGCTGGGAGAAACATCAGCGTCTCTTTTTCTTCTCTTTTTTTTTTTTTTTTTTTAACCCTGCCTGCAGCACAGCCGAGCTGCAATGTGCTGACACCATCAGCAGCTATTCTAAACCTTTTACCACAACCGTATTTCTACATCCCGATAAAGAGCAGATGGAGGGAACCAGAAAGCCTAATTCTCATTTATCTTCATTAACACGGGATGTGTCTAATTTTGCTGGTAAGATGATTGGTCCCGTTTCATATAGAACGCCGTAGACACGCTTTCTGCTGGTTTTCATCTAACAGTCACCCCGTCGCTGATGATCCATGAACAAATGGCTTATGATCCCCTGAGTAGCATACAGATTGTGTAGCAGCAGCAGCACTGTAATAACACATTATTGATCCAAACATGGGAGGATTCATTCATCACTGCGTTACTCCAAGTGGCTAAAGGATGTAAAGAAATATGGAGTTAAACTTGAAGGCATAATTTCTGCCGAAAGAGCAGGAGACTGAATTGCTGCCAACTTGTTAGTGCTTTTTATCAATCTTCAAGATATCCCCACACACTTATTAAATCAAGTTAAGGAACTGAAACATGAGGCCGTCATTATAAAACAATCATTCTTCATCATATTCTGATACACACTGCAGTGTAGGGATAACTGCTCTGGATATATGAAAATCACAAGGCAAAGGTGAATCGCAAAAAAAAGCATAAGAAAAATTTTATATTTGGCCGAGGAGCCCTCCAGCAAGCGTGGAGAGGCGAGGAACTCATCAAACAGAGGCAGTCAAAGTGCCTCAGACCTGCATTCAGGGCACCAGAGCGCTGCAATCGATGGAGCCTCGACTGGTCACCCACTAGAGCTGCTCGGCAGTTCAGAAGTGAGGAAAAAGTAGAGAAAACACCAATAGATTCAGTCGTTGAAAGCAAACACCAGACCAACATCACTCAAACACTTCGTAGGACAAGATTAGGAAACCAAAGAGGGTCAGATGAAGAGATGTAATCAGATGGGACGTCATGATGAGGACGATGAGGTGAGATGGTCATTGTGGTGTCCGACACCCTGCGCCCCTATTAAACTGACATTAACGAGCCAAAGCATCATTTCATGGATACATTTTGTAATGAGTCAAGACCTGCATGGTAATAACACAGTCACTTAAATACGTCCATCTATAGGACTCTCAATCAAATGACCCACAGACCACAAAGGGAGGGATGTCTTTTTAATTAATGTCAGTCACTGGACTGCATTAGAGTACACCGACGGGGCTTGCCAACTGGTATGCACAGTATGCAGTCGCCTTGCTGCATGCGGTGCACCGTCCTCGTTACACGATTCCACGCTGCATAGCAGGTATGCAGAGGGGTCAGCGGAGGGATTGCTGGTCCTGGCCATGCATTTCATTACAGAAAATGGCAGTACAAAATGAGGCGGGGGGGGGGCATATGCAAGCTCAGACAGCCTCCCAGGACCTTCACATCCCCCTGACAAGGCAGTGCGAGATGCTCTGCCCTCATTAGTGCAGTGGAGGAAACCTACTTGGCCTAGCAATGATCTCTGGCAGCTTTTAAGAGGAGACAGCCAACTGGTGGTAGCCGGCATCACACACACACACACACACACACACACACACACACACACACACACACACACACACACACACACACACACACACACACACACACACACACACACACACACACACACACACACACACACACACACACACACACACACACACACACACACACACACACACACACACACACACACACACCTTCCCTCAGTGTGTCGCAGAGTCAAAACAACCCCTCTGCACAGGGTTGTGACCAAACTGGAGCCTCCACTGATTGATACACCCAGCAGACAGATCAGGAAGCAGCCTCATCTTCATCGAGGCACACCTTTGTACTGTAGGATGGAAAAAAGAAATGCACAACCTAAGAGTGCAAACTTTGTTGAGCCCAGGCCTGCAGGAGACACCCCAAACTGCAGGAGACACCCCAAACTGCAGGAGACACCCCAAACTGCAGGAGACACCTCAAACTGCAGGAGACACCTCAAACTGCAGGAGACACTTTTGGACACCCCAAACTGCAAGAGACACTTTTGGACACCCCAAACTGCAGGAGCCAGCCCAGCCTAGAGGGGCAACCCTGGGACAACCCGGCCTGCAGGAGACACCCTTGGACACCTCGGCCTGCAGGAGTCTGCAGGAGCCACCCCGGCCCGGCCTGCCGTGCCGTGCCTCGGCATGGAGGGGGGCTGAGAGGGTATTAGTGATGGGCGAAGATGGTTGTTGTCGGCCCTTTATGAGTCTATTTCCCCTCCATTCTCTCCATCCCCCCTCTCAACGCCATCTGTTTGTGTCGCGGGAGAATGTGGAAGTAAAAAAAACCCCAGAAAAGACGACATTTTGGCTGGAGTTGCTGACCTACATCGGCCGGTTGTTTTCGGCGCGTCGCGAAAGAAACGACGCAGCGAACCTCCGCTGTCCCGGACGGTTCAACACGAAACAAGCCCGCGTTAACCGCGCCAACAATTCGGAGGCTGGTCGGGAGGAATTTAATAAGTTATGGTGGAAACACTCCTCCTCCTCTTCCTCCTCCTCCTCTTCGTCCTCCGCCGCCGCCGAGCCGCGTCGCGCCGGCCCGGAGAAGTCTCCGCTCCGGATCCACGTTCAGCCCCGGTTCAACGTCGAAAACCAACAAAACAACAACAAAAGCGCAACTCACCTGATTCCAAAATCGGTTTATGGTGGCGACGTGTCTGCGGTTGATTTGACTGCGGGACCAACAGTTCGTGCCGCTGGGTCCGGTTGTGTGTAGCAGGAAGGAGGGAGCGGAACGGAACGGAACGGAAGGGAAGGACGAGGGTCTGACGTGAATGAATAAACAACCGAGCTCCTCCTCAACGCCACAAGTCCCAATCTACCGGCGAACAATCAACCTCCAGACAGCAGCTGCACGCAGCCGCCTGCTTCCACACCGGGTTTTAACCTTTAAGTGGAATAATGTCGACTTTTATTGAGCACGAGATGTGAACGTAACATTTCTTCAAACACCGTCATTAAAAAAAACAACTAACAAAACTATGATGTATGATTCGCCTACGTGTTCTTTTAAAATATACACAAACATATATAGTGACCAAATCGTATTTGACTTTAAGAAACGTATATTGTATGATGTTATTCAGCACCAGCAGGTGGCGCTATGCCTGCAGCATCATAACCGACTCCTCATGACGGACCCCTGCAGAGGAGCTGGGATACAGTAGGATGCATGGAACCGGGTGGAAACTGGAACTACTTATCACTGTATAGCTCAGGGGTTTTTTCAGGTTTGAAAATGAAATTCATGCATGTTGGTTGAGATTAGAGACGTGCGATTTGTCCTGGTCACTAACTAACTGCCACCATTTCCACAAATCTCTGCGGGAGACCCTCTAGGTCACAGTTTGGTTATCGGGTAGTGAGGATGATTTTGAATTTGAATTCTTTTATATGAAGGAGAAGATGGAAGCTTTCTCCACAGAGGATCATGTGATCTGCATGCTTGAATCTTAATGCAACCTGAAACATCCAAATCAAATCAGTGAGATTCTTATTAATAACTTACTCCTATAGTCTCTGAAGAAGAAGAAGAAGAAGAAGAGCGGGGTGTCCAGGGAAACCTGCCCTGCGTGTTTCAGGCCTCTCCCTGTTGCGTCACACGTGTTTGCAATGATAGGAGACATTTTCAGGAAGCTTGGTGGTGACCGTTATTGGATTCAGGTGTATTGAGGTAAAGAGACATTTAAAACATGGAGGAGAGGCGCTCACTTCTGCAGCATCACATAGGTTTTTTTTAACCAGATGATCCTCACACAGTTCTATGGAGGGCAGGTGGTTTTGTTAAGTCAGCTGTGGGTGTTGGCATTGGTGTTATGGGATTGTTTCTGACTGGATGGATGGATGGATGGACTAATTAGAATTGAGCTGCAGAGGGAGACATGAATAAGTCTGAACACTAGAGGGCACAAGCACACCACCAAATACAAATCTCTGAGACTCCATCGTTCAGCGTCCAAGTGAATCCCAACACACATGATCTAGATACCTTAATTAATTCCCTGCTGTTAACAAGCCAAGAATGACACCAGGGCTCGTCTTATCAGCTGTCAGAGAAAACCAAGCAGAAAGGTAGCCCCTCTCTGATATCTGTTCAGTGATACAGCTTCCATCCAATCAAAGGGAGTCATTTTATAGCTTGAAGAACGCAACGTTTAATTGAGCAAATTGATTTGTTGTTGACAATCGGAAAATGATTGAGTCGTGTGTGTGCATGTGTGCGTGTGTGTGCATACCTGCACGTGTGTGTTGTCTCGCAGCATTGCCTTCCAATCCTGTTGTTCTGTGCTATCGGTCTACCCAGAAGGCCGAGCAGCTGGCCCCTCTGCAGAATGTGATTACCCAGTGTTATTGACTGAATATGCTCTTTTACATAAAGATGCTCCGGTGCCCTTCGGTGTTCAGAGGCCCATCAATACAAATGCGCTGTGAATTTAAATGTTTGCAGGTCAGTGGTCTTAAAACTTGGGTTAGAACCGTGTCAGCAGAGTGAGACAGGCTTTTATTGATTAATATGTAAAAGATTCAAGGGTAAAAACTGTTTTGTCAAAGAGAAAAAAAAAACACTTGTTTTTCCATAGGTATAGCAGACAAGACTGGAGCGTAGAGCAGACAATGTGGGGGTGTGTGGAAACCTCACTGGGTTAGAGCTCATACTTGTTTAACAATGGCCATCTGAGGTTTTCTCACAGCCTTTCTCACATCATATGCTTCCTTGTCGGCTGTTACCTAATGGAGCTGCTTACACAATGGACACTATGCAAAGTCGCACACGCTTCTTTTATTATGAGCCGGCATGATAACGTTGCTGCTGCAGCTGGTTCATCTCCGCACGTGTGTGTTTGTGTGCGTGTGTGCGTGCATGTGTGTGTGTGTGTGTGCGTGTGTGTTGCAGCAGCCTGTGTATTTAAGTCTCTGCAAACAGCTTCAAAACGTTCTACCTGTGGGTGGTTATTTAACAGTGAGGCCCATCTCCTCCTCGCCTACCTCCTCTCTGCCCTGCCTGTCTAGACTGTGATTACCATCTGCTTCATCACTCTGGACGGTCCACTGTTTACTGTGCTCTCTCCATCCATCTTCCTCTCTCACACACACACACACACACACACACACACACACACACACACACACACACACACACACACACACACACACACACACACACACACACACACACACACACACACACACACACACACACACACACATTGACACAAACACAGAAAAATAAGACGTAAACTCAGATTTCTCTGTGGCTGATCTGCCAGAAAATAAAGTCCTTAAAGCAGACTTATGCTTTCAGTGTTACATCTGAGGCCAGTATCTGTCCGAGGCCGTATTTTCAAACTAATGAAAGACTTTATTTTCTCAGTCGCACCATGTAAAACACACATGTTCTCAAAGGGAGAGGACCTCGGAGGGAAACTTCATCATGTGCTACTTGTTATGGTCTCTGCGAGCCGGGACATGTGTTATGATCAAGTATAATTTACTTCTAAAAGTGCACAAGGAGCCAGTGGTGATGTCATCCACGTTAGAGTTGTGTAACCAGTTACTGATTGTGAAGGCGGTGCAGAGGAACTGGAAGAAAAAAACTACTAATTCAATAGGACTTTTGAGTGCTAAGATCATGAATATGCTCCGGAATTCCTGCATCATAATTGTGTTAAAATGGAACATAAGAACTTTTGCATGACATTAGAGACTCCCACATCTAACTCTACAATAATTTGTTAAGAAGTCATTCTCACAAATGAGGAATGAGGTTAAAACTGATTAACTCGTCCTACAAGTTTAATTTCACACGTTAGACGTCCATAAAAATGAAAGAGGCCCGGGTGCTCCGTTTGTTGTTCCAGTGGATTTTTAACTCGAGGCTGGCATGTGTTTGCTGTTCAATCGTAAGCGTGTAGTACTCTGTTTTCCCATTCACTTGACAGTGTTTTTATTAGGGTGTAACAGTATTACCTCATTCCTCCTCTGACAGCTTCACTTCCATCCTGCAGTGCTTTTCAGAGACGTGCAGGCAGGGCGTGTTGGGGCAACCGAAGTTCACATGTTCAAATTCAAACCAAATCCTCCGGGAATGCTGGTGCTGTTGTGTAAGACCCTTTTCGAAGAAATATCCTGTGTTGTCACGAAGCATTTAAAACACGGCATTCTATTCTGCACGGCTGCGTGTGTAGGTTCACTCTGTTGTTCACCCTCAGCTGCAGGAGGTTTGAGGCATATCAGGCTGCATGTTTTAACGTCTTTCCGTGCGTTAAGTTGAAACACACTGACAAGGGGGCATTGCTCACGCATTTTTCAGGATTGTAGGGGAGGCATGCAAACTATGGCAGCAGTGTGAATACCACACTGGGGTCAGAGTCACCCAGGAATCCCACACGTTTAATATAGTAGAGGTCTCCTTTACCCCCTGATGTGAGACCAGGAACCGACACCAGGGCTTCCTCCTGCTGCACTCCTACCCCACCAGACTGCCAGGCTCCGCTCTGCTCCTCTTCCAGGGTATCATCTGGAGTTGGGTTTGTTCAGGGGTGAACACTGCAGTTTACACTTAGACAGGGTTTCCTCAGAAAGACAAGCGCAGGAAGAAACATGTTCATTGACAGGTGGGTGAAGGACACATGCAAACTGGCTATTGAGGAGCGTTTCTTTACTTTGCACCACGTTATTTAAGAAAACTAAACAAAAAAAACTTTAAAAGAGTGTTGGAGAAACAGTTTTATATCACCACCCTCTATGTATTCAGTGGGGACTTGTTTTGATCATTTATTTCTGAGTACAGCGCTTCCTTCCTTCAGTTACCCTTAGAATGACTCTATTTGCAATGTAGGATAAATGAAATGATCCTCGTGTATCATAAATCCTTTAGACTTGAGCTTCTGGGAGCACGGATGAAAAGAATCAAGCTTAAAGAACTAAAACAGCAGTTTTCTTGTTTTATCTTGTGCAATCCAGACTAATGACCCCATGGGCCACGTCGTGCTGTGGTGATTATTATTCTCGCTTTATAGCGAGAAGCTCATGAGTCCAAATCCAGGCTGGATCTTCCTGTGTTTCCATGTTATCGCTGTGCACGCATTGGGTTTTTTCTTCAGGTTTCGCACAAAAATATTCATTAATTGATTCATATAAATGTCCTGCGACTGTGAGTTTGTGTGTGACTGTGCGTCTCCCTGCGTTTTCCCAGCGACGCACTGGAAATCAAGGAGTGCTCTGCTTTCACCCTGAGTTAGCCGGGATCAGCTTCCCGTGACTCTGAGCTTTATCAAGGGGTATAGAAGAGAGATGAATGGGCACACATTTTGAAAGGTCGACAAAACCTTTGAGTTGAATTAAGTTATTTTGAATTATAATGTTATTGAGTGTGGTATGATTAAAATGTAATATCTGGATATCAGCACTCGACGATTAGTTGTGTGTTGTGGTTCCTGCTGTGGGCGTGGCTCAGTCACTGCTCCCCTGTAAACAGTGTTTGTTGTTGTTGTTGTTGTTGTTTCTCTGCAGTAAATCCAGTGTCTGTGTTGTACCAGTTGAGTCCTTCTCATGAGAGAGATGCGTATTATTCTGTTTGCACACTGTGTAGAGAAAGCGAGATCAGAGGAGCTGTGGTCAGGTAGATAAAACATCTCCGGGTCACAAGCATTCATGTTCCAGGAATTTCTCCTTGTATTTGGGAGCAGGTCAATTTCAGCACAGTAGTGGTCCAAACATGAAGTTTGGTTTCAGAAAAACAGCAAGACCCATATTTTCTGTGTCATGAGTCCTGTGCTCTTTGAAGTGAGACCAAAAGTGAAATTGTAACTTTCTACTTTTCACTCAAAGGAAAGAACAATGTCTTAATTGCATTTTGCTGGAAATCTTAAGGAGACTTGGTTTCTTTGAGAACAGCAAGGTGGTAAAACCTTTTCTGAGAAATCATACAACATTTTCTCAATTTTTAATTTGAACTCATTTCATCTCAAACTGAATCATCTTACAATGGGGGACGTATGAAGAACATCTCAGTACATGCTAGTATCTTTACGAGAAGCCTGCTGCATGCCTTACATATATTGCTAAACTATGAGCTCCCCAGCCACTTGGAGTTTACAGTAGTTGGCCGATGAATCACGATAAGTAGAATAAATCAAACAGAACAGTCTTAAAAAATTTTTTAAAATTAAAACATTTAAGATAAAGCTGATGGTTAGAAACAAGTTAAACTTGCCCAGCCAAGTGTATTTAGTGTATCATGAAGGCAGCAGAAAGACATGTTACTTATCTGAAAGGCTCGCTGCACAGTGATGTGGTTGTTAGCATTCTTGTCTCGCACTACGACCAGGAGTTTGCATATTCATGTGTTTTCCTCAGTGACTTCAGTTTCCCTCTACAGTCCAAATACATGCTCTAATTCTGCCCATACATTGGACTGTGTGCCTCTCTGTGTTTGCCATGAGACGGACTGGCCATCCTGATGGATGGAGTGATGGTGGGATGGATCGGAGAGCCTTACTCAGTTGTGTTTGTCTTGTTTGGGTGTTGAAGGGACCAGCTTGGACAGTCCTCACAAGGAGAATGAACACTGAACTGCAATGCTGGAGCTGATGAAGCCATTTGGAAGAGAAACAAAACATCTTCAGATCCCTCAACAAGTGAACTTATGATATATTCTCATACACAGAGAATCTTTGATTCTTAACAATGCAGTGATTATTTATACTGGAAAACATTTCCAGCTCAAATATTGGTCCAAATGCTGTTACATGACCACCTTCTAATAGCTCTAAGAATCTGGGGTTCTCCAACCCTTGCTGCATGGAGAGTCTGCAACATGCAAGGCACTAGGCCTCCAGGACCAGGGTTGGATCCCTGGTCCAAC
The DNA here is from genome assembly GCF_963383615.2 of Lipophrys pholis. Classification (NCBI taxonomy): domain Eukaryota; kingdom Metazoa; phylum Chordata; class Actinopteri; order Blenniiformes; family Blenniidae; genus Lipophrys; species Lipophrys pholis. The sequence goes on along the minus strand of NC_137636.1, from coordinate 31,632,607 downwards.
TGTAATTACACCCGTCACCCCACAGGTGTAAGACCAGAGCGGGGCACTCCTGATCCTGGAGAAGCCAAGTCCTGCATGTCTTTAATGCATGCCCGATTTCAATGAATGTGTCACCATGAAGCTCTGCAGTGAGCCTGTTGCTGCTCCGCTCATCAGAATCACATGCGTTGAGCAGCGACACATTGAGACCCTGCAGGACTGCAGACCTCCAGGACCAGGAATGTCCACCCCGGGGAAAGACAGGAGCTTATTCAAACAAATGCACCTTTTTGTTTTTTCTATTTATGAAACTTTTTGTTTTTTTCCTTCCTGTCTCACAAACTTGTAGAATTGATCCAATGTCCTCTCTGTCCCAAAACACTTTAGCAAGTGGCACTACAGCGCCGAGAACAGGACAATAAATTGACCCTACTTTGTCTTGTCTCACTCTGCTGACAATGTTTAGTACATTGTAAAGCTGTTTTTAGGGCTGTACACACACACACACACACACACACACACACACACACACACGTTTTACCTGTGTTGATCGTGCTCTACATTTCGTAGTAAAGTAGCCCTTCCTGTTTGTGCCACATCACTAGTTTGGAAAGGAAACAGTGGTCTGTTCAAAACCTCCCTGTTAATGAGCTTTTCTTGATTCTGAACCTCATAGAGACTAATTGACTGTAAACAATGTGTGTGTATAAGTGTGTGTGCGTGCGTGTAGTTCATTGCTATCATGATGATGGCTGACCTAATGGGACTAGTTTGTTTTCAAAAAGACTCTTGCGGCAAAAAACAAACAAACAAAAAAAAAGAACAGAATTTTTTTTAGGAGGCTTGGATAGATACTTGCCAACATGTTTGTAACTGTGAAGAAGGGAGCAAAAACAAGTCAAATGATTAAAATATCTAACATGTCAAGAAAGAAATCCTCAAAAATCTAAATAACTAAAACAAACAAACCTGCTGAATCAGTTAAAACTGGCCAAAAAGATTAAAATGATGATTAAAGGTTAAACAGCAAAATTGCCTCTAAATTGAAATATGGTGAATGTCTGTTTAGCAAAAGTGCTCATTTATCATTAAATGTGTTTTGTGGCTCCAGAAGAATTTTAATTTGTCACAAAAGCAGGTCTTTTGATGAGAAAGCTTGCAGTCCTCTGACACAGAAGCTGTGTGTTCATGTAAAGTGAAGATGGCCTCACAACTGAAAACACTGAGAAGTAAATGCTTTTGGATTGCAGCTTTCAGGCAGTGGGCAGCATCACCTTTTCTTATCACATGTATTTTCTTTCTCCTGGCAGCTCATCACGTTTAATACGAGTTAAACAGCAGCAGGTCGGCTGGTGCTTCACATATGTTTGAATAGCAGTGAAGAACAATGAGAAAGTTGAGACACAGTTTATCAAGCCCTCCATCTCAGGACACAAACGCCTCCTTCAGAGCCGAGGGCAGCGAACATGCAAGAAAGTGATCCTGTTCATGTGGGAGAAAAGAGAAAGCAGAGAGGGGTTTTTTTTTTCCTTGTAGTGGACGCTATACAAAGCTTTGATACAAACCTTGTGATTTCGGTCGGGGGAGTGTTGGCTCTGCACCTGCTGGGGGGTTTCTTCCTGCTCCTCTGAAGAGGAGAGCGTTTTGTGGCCCGAGGTGAAAGGCCAGCACAGGTGCTGCCGCCGTTTGATGTCGACGCTCTGACTCGGGGGGGAAACCCGCCCACCTGTATTCACCGTGTCCCGGTTATTGTAAAGTTTCACTCCTTCGAGTTCACAGCGGGGCTTCTCTGTGCCATGTCACATCAAGAATTAGTGTATGGCACGTGACAGAAGAGATGGAGAATGAAGTGTAAAGCTGAGAGGACGTTAACCTGAGGGCTGCTCTGACCGCCGGTGGCCTGAACTCAAGGTTATACCTCCGAGATTGAAGGAGCGGCTCAGTAAGTCGCTCTGTCTCTATAAGTTTACACTTACCAAAACTCAACATGTTCAACATCTTCAACTCCTTTTCACATTGAAACAAATATGGATTTGGGTCAGCATTAATGATTTGGTGGACGTAGTGAGTGGATGCTGAAGCGAACATCTTGATCTCTCTGTCATTATAGTGTTTAGTCATTCTCTCTATCATACCTGGTACAACTGCATTTTCAATCTGTTTGGAAACAAGTTAAAAATATATATTTTTTGTTTTTACCCAAGAAATTGTGACACACTGCCAAGCTGAGAAAGAAAGGTCTTTATCTGTTTATTTACCTGTGATGGTGTCGAGTATCTTGTTTTCACTGGTGTTGCAGGCAGGAAATAAATAAAGGAATTCTCTGCCATGGCGTGTGTCCATGTCTGTTCATGTGAGAGCTCTTTAATTCACCTCTGCATGTTTCACTCTGTTCTTCAGTGGGTTAATGCTGTCAAACAAGATAGTCGGTGTCCTTGTTGTGAAACCAGGAGTTCAGTTTGGACATGTCGTCGGTTGCTGTCGTTGGTTGCCAAGTGAAAATAAACACAAACAACCTTGGTCTGTATTTTCTCAGGGTCCCTGTTGTTGTTTGTTACAGACCAGCAGGGATACTGGTCTCTTCATCGAAGTCAGAATTTTGTCCAGGATCCAGTTCAAACTTGTACTTTTCTCTTTTCAAAAGGTGAATCCATCACCGGCCTGCCACCTCTCCCCATGCACCACTAATTCTGTTGTCTCAGATTAACAAGGCCGTTAACTACCTGCTGCAGCCTAATAGATGAGTGTTTAGTGGCTCCACCTGTCACTGCCTAACGGGCAATCCAAATGAGACAATGAGAAATCATTTGCAGGAAAGTAATTTACTTTATTTTATTTTTGGAGCCAAGTAAGAACGTGTCAGAGCACAGTGGTTGAACATCAATGTTTTCAGAGTGTGGGGCAAGTATTCCCTTGTCGAGTGGGGTGGTGCGGTGGGGTAGGGGGCAGCTGTGACAGTTCTTTATGGGAATTTATGATGAAAAAGGAATTGGGAAGTTGCAGGTTCAATTCCCAGTCCCTGTCCGTACGTCAAAGTGTTTTTCAGAGACTAAAAGGATGAAATAACATTTAGTGCAAACCATAAACAGCAACGGCAGTATTCAAACACTGCACACTCTGATTTCAAATTAAAAGCATCTAGTAGCAGAAGAGCAATGCTTTTTATTTCCAAACCATTAACGACACGATCTTAAAAAATCTAGGAATGATTCCTAAATCCTGCATTCAGATAAAAAGAAAGACTGCCCTGCATGAGAGCGTGGTGGGAACAATGTGGCTTAAGCTTTGTGAGGGAGACTCATCATCCCACACAACAGTCACGCTTTGAAGAACAAGCCGGCGAGTTTAATTTTTGGTTTCGTACTTGGGTGGGATTTTATATTCTTCGGCAACCACAAATAAAATTTGGTTCACACCATCACATTGTGGCGCAGGAGTCTCGGCGCTGATTTCTATACATCTTGCATGAACTGCATTAGTAATCCCCCAAAGCTCAAGTTGGACGAAATACTTATTCATGAGGAAGCACAGGGAAGAAGGTCACAGAGGCCACATTTACCACATGGCTGAAGTGATGATATGAAGCTTTGGATTGATAGAATTCTACAACACTTCAGACTCATTAGATCTGTGTCTGTGTTTGTGTTAGACTGTTTTACAAACTGCCAGTGCATCAATATTGCAATTAATAGAGAAAAGCAATGCTCATGAGCTGATAGCAGCTCTATTTCTGTATTTCTTTTCAATCTAAGAGTTTCATTTAGCTTTTCCGCAGACCTGGAAGAAAGGTTTAATAGAAATAGCTCTTAAAAGGAAAGGCTTTGACGTCACCATTTCACTCACATCCATTTTAAGTCACAAAAGCGTGACTCTGGCCGCTGACTCGTATGTCAAAGCCGCATATATTCCTTTGTCATTGTTTCACAGATGCTTTCATGTATCAATTAAATCCCGACAGAAAGGGTTATCTGCTCTCTCCAGGGTCAAGAGAGGGGCTTGAGATGATGCTTCAGCACATCCTGTTACCACTGAGTCATTTTAGCACTGAAAGACCAATTGTCTTGTGTCATTAAAGAGAAGAGAGAAGTCCCAGCAGCCTTGTTGGTCACATCTGCCTGACTTTATTGTGAGATGTGATGGTTATTACTATTCTCTTCGCGCTATTCACTGAGATGTTCAGTTCCTGATGTCAGATTTTCAAGGTTAAAGCGCTTTTAAAAGACATTTTGAGCCAAAAATGTCATTTTGACGATGCCACAAAAAAGTGCTCCTTAAAAATAGTGTCTTATTTTTAATCTGTTATAAATATTATTAACAAAACAAAATCAGGATTAAGTCATACTTTTTACACATATTTTTGTTTTTCAGTAATTAATTTAAAGCTGTTGGGACAGTTCTTTATTTCTGTTTTTGGTTTATAGGTTTTCACATGATATTTCATGCAGTGTTGATGGGGACGTTATCACTGATAACAGAGAGAAGTTTGCTTGAGGACTCAGAAACAACTCAAAGGGGGTAAAACTTCGAACCTCCAGAGGCCGTTGGGATGCAGAACTGAACCCTCGCCGGGTCACCTGACCCAGGGTGTCTCCTGCCAGAACCAAAACACTCAACAGAGCCAAGATGCAACACTGACGACGAATAAAATGTTGTGCATCAGAACATGTGTTGTTTGAACATTCCCACAGTGCAGCGTAATGCAATCCTAACCTCTCTGAGAAAATCTCCCAGATTTCGAAACGCTCCGAGGGCCTCAGGAACATGCAGAAGTGGACACTCCGGCAATAAAGAGAAAATAATGTTTAGAATAACGCTGAAGTCCAGGAAATGAGGAGTGTTTCAGGAAGATGAGTGCACTTAACATCCAGGCCCTTGTCGCGTGTTGCATCATTTCCTTCTTTTCCCCTCATGGCTGATTGGATTCATATGTGGAGGGATGAACTTGGCTGAACGGGGCAGCGATGACTCCTCGAGTCCCAAACAAGGCCAGCAGTGTGAGGGTGTGTTAGTTGTCGCCTCTCTGCTGGCTATCCCCCTCTCTCTTTCTGCCTTTCTTCTCGGATGTGTCAGTCCATCAATGATTGATGTCTCCCCGCAGGACCTGCCTCGTCTCTCACCTGCAGCCTCCCAGCTGCCCGGCGAGGTCAGGACCGGCCCTCATCCATGAACACACATAACAGAAGCTCCTCCGAGGCTATGCGATTTTCAGATAGTCCAAAAGACTGATCACATGTGCCGGTCTCTACATGATTCATCTCACCTAGAGTATTCCCCTCCTCGCTGACATTTTTCTTTTTTTTTCTCTCTCTGTGCGTTTGCTTTTTCTTCACAGAGATTCAGGGGGTGACCGATCAGTGCAGATGTTAGCTGCGGCTCCTTTCTCCCACTCGCAATTTTGTAGGAGAATAAGTGCTTTTATTCAGTGTATGTCCCACTCTTTATTGCCTTTCCCAGGAGCACAGGGATAAAAAGCCACTTTTCAGCTGCAGAAGCTGTAATTCCATGTTGTCAGAGCCCATTGTAGTGCAGAAACTGCATCTGTTCTCGTCTTGTATTGTCTATTGACGACGTGGGAGCGGCAGACGCCTCTATGGGCACAATTATGCAGCTCCGTGAAGCAGCGAGGCTGCATTTCCTTACCCGTGGATCAGCGTTTTTCTTGAAGCCAAAGGTGAAGCGAGACTGAATAAATATGTTTATCCTCCTCGGCAATAGACCTCTAAGCTTTCTGCTAACGCTCAGCTCCTCGGCGCCTACAGAAACAGATTCATGCAAATGAGCCGGTCACACACCCTCCGAGCTTCGTTTCTGTTTGTTTGGCCTTGGATTCTGGTTTAGGGCAGAGATTATTCTGGCAGAAAGTTTTGCACTAAGAGTGATGATTTAAAAATGAAAAAAAAAAATAATAATAAAAATCAAGAATCTGGAAAGACATCGACCCAGCTTCTGAAGGCTGAAATGTGTGAATGTTGTTGACAGCAAACACTTAATTAGTACAATGAATATTTAACAAAACATCTTACAATAAATCTCCAGAAGTCGTAAACATGTTCACATTTTGTACTTTTCACGTTTGATTGTAGTTTTACCCTCGGTATACATATAAAGAGTGATAACATGGAAAAATAGGACATGAGTGAATGAGTCTTGATTCCCAGATTGTTGAGACGTTTGGCAGAACGTAACAATTCCTCCTGTAAATGCAACCAAACAGCAATGTTCTCAAACACAGGCCTGCTGGTTACACAACCAGATGTGTACAATAACAATGTCAAATGACTCATGAGCCTTCAACGGTTGATATGAAGCAGGACACTCGTGCTCCTCTTGTTTGTTTCAGTTTCTTTCACTCTGCCTTTCCTCTTACAAAGAAAATAAATAAAAAGATCTAAGACGTGAAAGTTTTAAAGAATAACTGAATATTCTTGTTTTCTTGACTATATTAAAAGAAAAAAATACCAGTGTGTCTCTATTTGTTTATTGTGCTGCAGAAGGCTGTTTCTGAATCTCTCCCTTCCAAGAAAACTGATACAAGCTTCCCAGTAAACTTGGGGAAAACACATTTGGTGCACTTTTGTCAAAATAATAAACACATCCCTAGTTCATTTACCTTTGTGAATTGTCAATCTGTTGGTCCTGATGCTCAAATCGTGTATCACCCACATCTCCTCTCAGTCTGGAATATGTACAATATGTGAGACTTTTAACTTCAGACAATAATAGAAGTCGGACATTTAAAAATCGTCAATTTCCAATTATGGAAAATTGACTTGTATGGATTCGTTTTGAACCGAAAGCAAAATACACACGTAATGCTATAACTCTGACGCTGGTGTTTTGATCTGTCGGAAATGACATTTGCATCAGTATATGCATTTCATATCCATTGTAAATAATATCAATTATTTTAGAAGGTGGTGAAAAAATATATTTTCAAAGGTATTAGGAAAAGAACGTGTGTTAATCCGTGAGTGTATTGAGGGATGCAAGGGAAATTACAAGAAAATGGCATGTGCAAGATGTAAATAATAACTATGTATAATTGTAATGGATTGTACAGTGATACAGTGTTAATACATATAATTAATATTAGTTATAATATAAGATTAGTCAATCGCTAAAAATAGATTAGAATTAAAAAGGAGTGTATTTACGCTTCATGCTCTTTCTTTCAACTGCGTACTGTAGGTTTTCTTTATTGCTTCAATGTCAAATAGAACTTAATGTTTTTCTTTAAAAAAAAAAAAAAAAACATAAAAGAGAAAATAACAAAGGTATGTTTTATTTGTTTTTAAAGTGGGGTCAGGTTAGGTTTTCCTCATTAAACTCATTCAGCTTCCTGACAATATTTCCCCTGGTACACGTGTTCGAGCTGTAAATAGTAAAAATTGGGCCAAATGCAGTCTAATTCACTGGCTTACACTGCAGCTTGTCAGGAATTTTAATTGTAACTCAAATCAAAACAGTAAAAATGAAGCACCGAGTATCACTGTACTGTGAAAACACTTCCCAAGCAGAAGATCCATTTCTAACCATGAATTTCTTGGCGATAGTCAAGAGTAGCATGATAATCTTGCACGCTAACAAACCAGCTTATTATTTCTTCAACCTGATGCAGCTCAAATATTAATGTACTAGAGAACAAAGGATTTTTATTTGTAATGGAAATAAAAAATACCAGATTGGAAAGAAGTTGTATTTCAATGAGAGCGGTTCGCAGCCGCGCCTCATTGGAGGACGGCTGCAGGTTTAAGTCCGGATTTGCATGTTTGTGTGTTTTTTCCTTGGTGCTGTTACCTCCTTAAGTCCAAATCTGGAGCTCATTGGTGATTGTAAAATGTGAATGTGGACAGTAGGTGTGTCCTGCCCACTGTCAGGCGGGTTCCTCTGCCAATGAATCAAATAAAGCCGTGCAGATGAAGGGTGGATGAATGAGGTAATTGTGTTAAAACTATTACACTGGATTTGAAAAGAGTAGACTCATATAAATATAAATATATATATATATATTAAAAAACCACAAAGTACATAGTACAAACAACATGCTTACACAGGCAGGAGTGGCCGGGCTGTTCAGCCAGAAGGAAGTTGACCTCATCCTCATGAGAATCGTCAGATGGCTGACATCATGGCTAACCTACCCATCACAATAATGATCCATCCCCCTTCCACATCTCAGAGAGTTTCCTCTCCCCCCCTTCTTCCCTCACAGCCAGAGAGACAGAAGAACATGAGTGTGCGCTCATTCACAGATTGGCACAAAACAGCATTGAGACGCTTCAGGGTCATCCACGCCGGCGAGCCTCCTCGACGTCACATCTGCCACAATAACAATCAATCGGTCGGGTTTCACCTTCGGTGCTGTGAATGGACGTCTGCTTCTGCTTGACGGGTCTCATTGGTTCCAGGAAGTTTAACGCCTTTAACATTTAACTGAGCCCAATGTGGCCGTGCTGCCGTTTGCACATGACCCTGATTTATTATACAACTGATGAAAGAGGAGGAACAATCGAAACAAAAAGAAGACCAACCCGAAAGGGGTTCTGCTGTTAGTACCCCTGAGAGAGAAAGAAAACATGGAACATGCTTATTTACATAGCAACTAATTTAATTGATTTACATTTACAATCAGCTTTTTGTTCTCTGTGTAGTCTTGCTGAACTCTGCGAAGCGTTTTCACATCTACGGTAATATTTGTCCTCCACTGAAGGAAAGAAAATCAAGAAAAAGCTTCCATCAGCTTTTTCCCATTCCCCTTATGTTCCCACTATGTCATCAGTCTTGTGGATGACTGGCTGCCGAGCTGATTAATTGGCTGGCTGGCCGCTCTGCAATCTGACTGTGATTCTGTGACTGACTGACAGACTCAAATAATGAATAATTGACTAATTTTTCTGCCGGCCTCCTGCTGAGGTGACATGCGGGCTGGTTAGCTGGTGGATACGACGACATCCTGCTGCACTGCCAGCTGGTCAAAGAAAAATACATTTTTCATCGTAGTTTATCTTCCTGTGTTTCCCCGACTATTACGTGGCTTTCAGCCGTACTTTCACAAACCAAGGACATAATCTGATTGGCCTTTTGTCATTGGCTCTGTGTGATCAAGATCAATCACTGTGTGAAATGTATTATAAATAAGAAGTAAAACTCCAAACGGAAAATATATTGAACATTGAGTGTAGGAATAGACCTGTAATAGTGCTTAATTTCACTTCTATATTGTGAATAAAACTGGAGTTATCTGATCGTCGACAATGCTAAAATAGCGTTTTTCTTGTTTTGCACTGTTTAGATTTCTGTCAAATATCTTTCTAACTGAACAGAAGAAGCAAATATTGATGGGACAGGAAGTGAGCAAGGTCCAATCTAATATGTTGAAACTACAAAATGAAGAAGGCACCTGCACTTTGTTCACTAAGAAAAACAATTGTATTTGTCAACTAAAGCAAAATGATGAAATAAGTCATGAACTGAACAATAAAGCTGTTTATTACATCTGCCAAAGGCGTAATAAAATCATGGGCATATATTTATCTGTTTATATGTCTGTTTGCAAGATTATGTCAAAACTACAGCACAGATTTTGTTGAAACTTTCACCACAGATACTGTAGGCAGACATGAGGTCGTTACATTTTGGAGGTGATCCGGAAACTTGTTTTTTTTTTCTGATTCCAGGTAAACCTTTGGTGGACGTCAGAAATATTTGCTTTATTATTATTGTTATCATCATCATCATCATCATCATCATCATCATCATCATCATCATCATCATCATCATCATCATCATCATCATCATTATATAATCATCTGCGTTTGTCTATCTGTCTGTTAATAAGATATTTCAAAAACTAATGAGCGTATTTTTATTTTAAAAAAAGGTCCACAGGTTCATTAAACCCATTAAATGTTGGTTAAATGTTGCAGTAGGAAATCTTGATTTTACAAATATATTGTCTAATCTTGTGTTCTTTCAAATTATGAAGTAAAATCATGCGATGACCAAACTAAATAAATGACCTCTGGCTGAAGTCAGAAATCTCTGATTGCTCTTGTTTCTAGTTTTACCCTGTGGCCCCACTGCTGCCAAGAACTTTCTGATCTTCCCCTGCGATGAACTCTATTTAAAAAAACTATTGGAAATGGATGAGGAGTCGGGTTAATGTTAAAAGGAACACGTCGGTTTGTGTCAGCTTCTGGTGAACGTTACCCAAACAGGAAGAACTGTTTCTGTTTGATTATTAGATATCTCTTTTTATTTATCTTTATTCAGATAGAATTTGTGGCAGTCAGAGGTTGCTTCAAAATCACATTGCTTATGTTCACTGTTAAAAAAAAGAAAAGTCTTCTCCAAAGAATGGTGCGGCTAAATGTTTCAGATTCTTGGTCCGTCTCAGGCGTTGCCACGCTGTCGTCACTTTGAAGTAGAATGATTTCATAGTGAAGGTTTTTTAATGGGATTTGTAGAGAACTTATAGGATATTAACACTTACCCTCTAAAAGGAAGGTTACAGAGGACTTAACTGAAGGGTTCGGGGGGAGCAGTGCAACTCCGGCAAAAGGCAATCAACTAGATAATGATGTTTGAGGATCAGACATGAATCTGAGAATCCCATATAAGGTTTGGATTGTATCTCACTTTCAAAGCATTTTGCTCGGCGACGCCGGGGAGTTCTCCGTTGTTGTGAAAGCTCTGCCAAGCTGATGGAAGGAGATGAAAGAGGTCAGGATGGGACAAATGATCACGTTCACATCGCCTCCTGACTTCAGTCGTTGTTTGCAGTTATGACCAAGGAATTATCTCATTAGGTTACTCCACTGATTTGTCTTTCAGTGCTGGGGACAACAAAAAGAGCTGTTCCTAAAGATCTGTCTGTCTGTCACCACAGGCGGTCACAGTGAGGGATCGCTCCCAGAAAAATTCCATATTTGTCCCTTTTCTCCTCAGCTGCCTCGTGAAAGGGGGTCAAGTGCTGATTTAAATCAGGGAAACATCCTGTTTCTCTCGTCCCTCCTTTTGATCTCTTTTGCTCTCTTGCAGTCAGTCATGAAAGACACACCAGTTTGGGCTCTCCTTGTATCTGAACACACTACGATGTGTCGACTGTCTGTAAAGAGATTTTGCATTCTTCGATTCGGGGTGAGTCTGATACCGCCAACGTGCCCGGATAACCCTCTTCAGTGTTTGTATGTTGTGAGGATGAACCCCAGACTTCACCTGCTTCTTTTGCTCTTTATTCTCAAAAGAAGCTCTTGACTGGAGAGCGGAAGATCTGGTTCAGAACAGAACAATTTGTTCTGCCAACACGAGAAGGGGACACACACACACACACACACACACACACACACACACACACATACACAGAAAAAGTTCCTTCAAGACAAAGCCAGGCAATTAAAGCTGATGAGTTACAGCTGAGGAGACAAAGTGATAACCGTTCTCTTGACACTTCATTAAATCCCTTGTAACAGAACATGGGAAGTGGCCCCTCAGTCGGTACAAGTTGTGGAGCATGGTGGACGTTCAGGTGAGGAGAGACGTGATTCTGGGAGCAGCAGTCAGTAGACTGTGGATATGAACGAACACATCTTTCCTTCTATTCAAAATAAATTAGGCGACGGCGCCATGGCGATCCAATAACTTCAAGCCAAAATGTGTCGGTTGACACTTGGTGTAGCGAGCGGGGGCCGTGTGACGAGAACGCAGGGCGTCTTCTAAAACTAGCAGTCAGCACAAAGTCGTTAACTTCTGGGAAAGTGCTTGTTCCTTCAAAACTGTCAAAAAGAAAGAATGAATCAAGATCAACGGGGAATAAGCTTGCATGTTTTTTAATAATTGTCTTTTCTATAGTAAATCATTATCAATAACTGAGCTTCTTTGCATACGTCTGAGTGCAGCTCCAATAATGCAGAAAGTGTGTAACAAGTAGCTCTAAGTGTCCGTGTTGGATCTGTGTCAGTGTCTGTTGTAATGCCTCTCATAGAAAACAGCCTGCTGATGAAGCCGAACTGACACAGACGTCCAAATTCAGTGTTTTCAACCTGGGAGAGACTTTTCAAATTCCCTTTTTTCACTCTGTAAATATGAAGCAATATAGCAACTGTTCGATGTGTTGACAACTGAGAACAAGATAATTGTTGTACACCAAATGTGTCTGAATGTTTTTCCCCCTTTTGCTTGATTTATGTGATTGCGAGCTTGTTTTTCTGTGTTCAGGCAGCACGGATAAAGCATCCTTGTTGCTTATCTGTTATTGAATGCTGCAACCTGGAAAATAACGAATGTCTGCGTTCCATCCTGCATGAAGGTATAATGGGTCCAGAGAAAAACTGGTCGAGGTCGATAATGCTTCGCATCATCATGGGATGGAGCAAATAGCACTTTTTTCTTCATTAATAAAGAATATACATGAAAAGAAAATCTGTTTTTATGCGCACCGATGGTTCAGTTGAACCTTTTTTTTGTAATACAACCATGACTGTTATTTTGCCGTGTCAATGAAGCAGCAAAGAAGAGCTCATAAACAGAGAGCTTACGTTTGGCATGTTTATTTATAGAGCGCCATTCAGACACAGGGCAATTCACAGTGCTTTACAAAGAAATTAAAGAAATACATTAAAGCTTTACAGAGATGAAAATAAATACATGAATAAAAGAAATACATTAAAGCTTTGAAAGAAATACTACTACTACTATTAAAGCAAGTAATGAAGAATCTTTATCTCCATAAGTTTGGATAAGTTCCACTGCCTACATTTAGAGACACCAAATCTGTTTTTTATGTCGTCCAAGCACAAACTCGTAGTTGTGCGCATGAAGATAAATATTTTGTATTTCACAGGACGGAACATCGCTTCAGGCTTTTACCTTCCTCCTGTTTCTAATCTTCCGAGGCTCATCACCTTCTGTACTACAGGAAACACAAGAGTGGAACCAATCTTCTCATGTGAACGAAATGGAAGGACTCAGTGGATGAAAGCATCAAAGACACGCCGTTTCAAGCTCATGACTTTTTGTAACGGACGCTCACATATTCCCCAGAAATATTCTCCACAGCACATTATCCTTATTCCATTTGGTTTTTTCCTCAGAACTGCACACCAATGCATGTCTTTGACCCGAGGCAGAGTGGTTTGAGTGTTAACAGTGTCTGACCTCTGCTGTCCTTCCATGCACAATCACAATACGTATGCCGCCGCGCAGGTTTCAGCGCCACACAAACGGAAAAGGCTCAAGTGGACCTATTTTCCTATTTGTGGTCTCGCTGGGGTGAGAAGAGAAGGACATGCAAGCACCTTTTTCTCTGCGCCACCTTAGTGAATCCTCCTTCAGCTGCTCGGGGGCAAGAACAGAAGTCACTGTGTATCTGGGGAGAGAGACGGAGAGAGGCCTGGCTGGCCATAGCGTTGCCAAGGCAACAGGCAACATCGTAGGCATGGTGGCGAAAGAAGACGGGTCTAGTCTGACAGGGATAACCGAGACGCCAGGGGACACCTCAGTGCATTAAGATACTCCACACTCCCTTTTGAAGGGTAAAAAGACATTTTTTTTCTCTACCAACCAAACTAAATTAAAGCATAAATGGTGCTGCTTAGGCGGTGTCTGAAATTGAAGAACCCAATATCTGGAATGTTGCTCACGGCTGGACACTGAGAATTTTCCGGTATCCAGACGAGGATGAATGGACACTTTGATCTGTTTCTCATGTCTGTGTTATTGGATGTATGCTCTGCATTCCACTGGACATGAACATACATTTGAATTTACATGCAGTTTTTCCCAACAATGAAGTACAGGAAGGGATATTTCTCTTATATGAAATACAGAATTGCTTTATTTTTTTAATTTTTTTTTGATGATACACATTCCACATGCCCATCTTACAGATCTTCATCTTCTCTTATATTTCCATCCTACTTTTATTTTCTATTCATTATCAGCAATCACACATAAAGAACTCCTCTCAACTGTATGTTCTTTGTGCCAATAAACTTCACAAGGTGTTTATAAGATATAATATGCTCAGTAATATTTGCTGTACATTCTTCAGAGACTCACATTTGCTACTTTGACCGACACAATTCATCTCAGCAAATTTACTCAATGGTGTTGAAACTGACTGTTGGCTAGAAAATAATAGTCACCATTCATTTGTTTGTTGTTTTTTTTGGGGGGGGTGGGGGTGTTGGGCAAGTGCCTATTTTAACAAAGCTATTGCGGCCATGATAACAAGCCAGACAGTTCAACAAATATCTGCTCATACTTCAGGTTCATAACTGATGGATGTGATCATGGTGTTTTTCCCACTGAATGACAATGACACCACCCATTTCCTATGATTGCAAAAGCAATCAGGCAACATGGCGGCTATTATCTATAACTGTTAACAGAGTCTGTGAAATATTCCACAATTTGCGCATGTGGACATATTGAGGGTGCATCTACTGCAGCTTGGCCTGCCAGTCTCATGCCAGAGGTCTTGATTAGTGTTTCGTTCGCAGGGCCTGGGAACCATGTTGACTTTAGCTGTGGTCCTTCTCCCAACAGGGCACAGTTGTGTTTTTATAAGACCATGCAGATACAGCTCCGCTGGAACGTACTCATAACAAGCTGGTCAGAATGGGCAAGAAATTAGCTTTTTTCTTTTAAAGAAATGCAAACAGCTTCAGGGTCCTGTTTTACTTTTTTAAAATTGCAACCCCACTTTTAAGGACAAAGGGCAAAGTTGTAGGCTTCATACAGGCATAGTGATTAGGGATGCACTGATACCACTGTTTTCCCCAAAATGTATATGAGTGTATTTGAGTACATTTGAGTACTCACCAGTGCGCCACGATACTGGGTACTTAGGCCAATAAACACTTATTGTATTTTTAAATGTTTTTATTTGAAGAACATTCCTACATTGTGATTTACTGACATTCAAAATTAGGCTTTTTTATGGCACTGACACATATACTGTAAGAAAACATTTCAGTAAAACTTTGTCAGAAACTGCAGGGTTTCCTCTACATTCATTTAGGAGTGGCAGGCCGCCATTCCGAAATCCTCGCCGCTGCTGCTTCAAATGTATTATTATTATTTTTTCAATTGACGATAATACACACCGCCACAAGTCTCCACCTTCACAGCAGAGTCCTGCACTGGGTTGGATTCCCGTGAGCTCGTCCTTCAATGGCGGGGTGAAGTGCCGTAAAGTGGTGTCTGTGGCAGTTTTCTGAGTACGAGTACGAGTACTCATGCCTGGTATCGGACTGATGCCAGATCTCGGTATCGGCGCATCCCTCATAGTGATCCACAAATAAAAACATTGTAGAATACAATAAAACTTTACTTTGGACATTGTGAGATTTGCTTAGAACCGGAGTGGTGTTGATATTTAAGTAACAAGCCCCACAAAGATGCATCGATGCAAACATGGGAGTTTTCATCTAATCCTTGCTTTACACAATTTTATAACTTAACCAGCAGTTTCTTTGTAAAGTTTGTTGTTGATTACAATATGAGCCCTACAACTCACTCTGTACTCCTTTCTACTTTGATAAAACGGCATTTTCGATCAATACTATTGTCAAACACTAAGTCCCCTCCAGGAAACATGTATATCAGCTGCTTTATAGTGCTTATAAATAAAGATGGATCAATATTTTCTTTAAATTTGAAATACTATTGTAGGATTATATAACATTCAATTTAAAAGGGTCATATCATACAGCGTTTCAACACTTTCACATGGTCTCGTTGGTCCAGAAATGTTGTTTTCAAAGTTTATTGCCCCAAATCCAGCTTCTCCTTGATTTTCCTCCATTTGAATATTGGATCTTAGGAGCTGCATTCAGAATCTGCTGTGTCTGTGTGAGCTGGACTGGCTCCACCCACACATGCCCATCTTGGGAAGAGGAGGAAGTATTTCCTCTCGTAGTGCCATGTGCCTGAGCAGAGCTGCCAAATTGTGGGACGGTCAGAGGGAGGGCCTACCTTGATTGGGATTAGCAAAACCCCCGATGAGACTATATAGGGTTTGATTTCTGATTGGCTGGTTGGAGCAACACACTTTTTAAAACTGAAACAAGCCGGGGAGAGAGAGGACAGACTTTCTTCACTTTTGAGGCGTCATTCCAGTAATGGGGATGATTATTACTGTTGGAAAACCATTAGAAAGTGAGTTTTGCATTTTATGACCCCTTTAAGATTCCCGAGCCTGAATCACCACATCATGCAGTGTGTGAATGTGTGGATCCTGTTCGAGGCCTGCAGCAGGCAGCACTCTCTTCTCTCGCTGGATTCACTGTGACCTCCATGGTTTAATCCACCGTCCCTGATCAGGGTCTCGTCAAGAACATCCACTATGGAGGGTGATGGAAGCCAGAAGGTCTCCAGCCTTGGCCCCTATAGATTTATCAACTAATGACGACGAACAGAAGCAGCAACCACACACTTAAAAAAAACTGAATACCAAGATGAATTCAGCAGCTGACAGACAAACGTCTTTCATGTTGCATTCGGGAAGATCAAGACTGTTGAGGAGCAATGAGGCACTAAAAGAGACAGCGGCTCTGCAGCTCTTTTTCTTTTTTTACATCTAAACTAATAGTAAGCGTAATTCAAACTACAATTGTAGCACTTTTTTGCAAAAAGAAAAACTATTACTGATATCATGATAGTAAACAATTAAAACCACATTTCTGCCAAAACCAGTGACCTTACAGTAATTACTTTCATGCCATCCAACGCCGCTGACACTTGTGGTGGGAAACACTAACTAGACCCTCAGGCCCAGTTATTTTTCAGAGCCTCGTCATTCATCTTTGTTAGGAAATATTTTTGGTTCATGAATACGGTGTTACCAGCACAAAACTTTACCTTCGTCTAGTCCTGTCTGGAAATCAAGTTTTCTCTGGTTGGATTTATAAGAATACACGGGGAGTAAAGAGGTTTTTATCCTGCAGCATGCAGCACTCGTGCACGTACACCTGTGTTTTTCTGAGTTTAGCTGCAGTCCAGCAAACTCCCAGTGCATCACAGCAACTCCTTTAAGAAGCACTGAAGTGGAGTGTTCTGGACATACAGAGCTTTTCCGGACACCCTGTCCATTACTTAATTGTCATGAGTCATGCACGTTGGATCCAATACTCTGACATCTTAACACTTGCACTTAGATTGCATCATTTTACTCCTAATCTCATCTGCACTGTTCAGTCCTGTTAACAAATTCTTTGCATGTTGATGCCATTTCCATTCTTTCCCCAACAATAAACAGGCAGCAGCTCTTAGGAAGCAGGCATGTTGGGAGCCACATGTAGCCTAAATGATTCACATCCACTTTCATGTGGGCTCTGGACCATTAACCTTTGTCACATTTCATTTGGTGACTTAAGAGGTCCTCTAATGGATTGTGACAAATAAAAGGTCAACCTTATTTAGAGCTGGTTTCAGGAAAAGAAGTGAAGAAGATATAATTGATAGCGTTCCATTCAACAGGTCGATGTGACCTGTGTAAAAGCAGTGTTGTAATTATTCTTGCAGCATCATTTTACCTTGAAAACCAGCAGAATTTAATTGAACTGATCTGGGGGGGAAAACAACCTGCACCATTCCCTCTAGATAAATAGAAGGTCAACACTAATTAGTGTTGAGATGTTTGTTACATTCACATTAAATCGTATGAAACGAACAACAAGCTTTGTGCAACTTCCTGTATGAAAAGAGAGGAAAAGAATATAAAGGAGTCTTTTCGGGCCAGTAACTGATCACACGCTAAACTTGAACCTGCAGCAGGAATCATTGGGTGAGGGTGTGTGTAAACACACCCGATATCTCGTGAAATTAAGTTGGCAGGAGGAGCACGAGGCAGCACTTCTAGTTGATGCAGCAGCCATTCTGCCAGAAATACTGGAACTGGAGAACAATCATCCATCATTCCAACTCGGTGGAGCATTTCCTGTTTGTTTCCCCACGAGACTCAGCCTGTGCTTTGAGAGATCATTATGATCAGGTGCAATAAACCAATCAGGCAAAGAGTCACTGTGTTTGCTAGATTTTAAACTTCAACTGTATTTAACTCTGTAAATGAGGACCACGTGGAACAATGTACTCATCATAAATCTAAGAAAGTATGATCCGTTAAACTTTAAATAAAAGCTATTTGTGTGATGTCAATCAAAAGTGTGAGATGCAGAGAAAATAATGACTTCTGTGATAATGAGATCTTGACAGTGGCCCAGTGCAACGGCAGGAGTTAGGACATGATCACTTAACTACAACAAAAGTTCAACTAAACTGACAGAATCACACATGAGACAGAACAAATACAAGCACATGATAAATGTGTTTTATTTCAAAACAGGGAAAAAGAAAGTTTCCCAAGCCAGTTTCAAACTAGATATTGTCTCTGTAAGGGGAGAGCGCTGACCACTAAAGTACAGGGCAGCTATAATAGTACTTTATTGTTGAAATAAACATTAAGTGCTGCACCTTTACGTTATAGAACTTGTATTGGATGCAAATTAAACAATGTTTTTAATACATGCCCCGCAAACTCTGCTAAAGCTGTTTTGTATAACTGTATTATATATATGTCTACTTTATCATATCTATACCAAAATGCAACTTTAATAGAATTACAGTTTTGCCATATATCTGCACTGAATGATCTCAGCATTGGTAAGAATCCACTACGAGTATTAGTCCTTCATTGAAAAGCACTTCAAGCCGTTATTCTGCAACATACAGCAGTTTCAAGTTAGATTTAAGGTTGCTGTCCTTCTTTAGCCTGCTTTTAATACGACCACCCAGCACAACATCAATAACATGCACTGTTTGCCCCACTGGTTAAGCGATCATGACATCCAGCTACATCTTCAAACAAATCTAAAAGTCCTATTTTCTGAGCAGGACTGCCTCCACAAAGCAACAACAAGCAGTTTATCACCCCACCTGTATCACTTGTGCTTTCGATGCATTGCCTATTGTTATGTTTAATTTTGTTTTTCTTCCTGATGTTACATTTATCTGATCTGGACTCTGACATTTTGTGTGAAGGGAATAAGACATTGAGTGGGATTCAGTGCAGTGACTTTAGAAATGAGGCAAGGTGGCTATAACTGCATCCTGAATGACAGTGCAACTTACAAATGTGCTATAACTCAAGCCTGCAGGCCTAAACATTGACATAATGAAAATTAATGAAGAGAGCTGTGAGAAGAGACTTCCTTATCTTTGTTCTTCTGCCACCTGCATCCCTCCTATCTTGTTTTCTGCCTGTCTTTGTGCCAGATTGGTTCAGACAGAGCAGAGGTGCGAGGATGACCCTGAGCTGTCATTGTTTTCCTTCTAACGCCCTTCCTTCTCACTTCTTCTGCCCCCCCTCCCCCTCTGCCCCTCCTAAAGGACGGCAGACTGCACAAAGACAGGTGATTGCTGCTGCTTTAAGTTAAAAAATAAATAAATAAAAAATGTGTGTGTGCGTTTTGTCTCTTCCATTTATGCCCCAGCCAACAGAAAGTGTTTGGAATCACTCACCTGAAATGTCAGTGACTTCCTAACAGGGTGTCCATCAGTGCGTTTTCAAGCTGACAAGGGAGCCATTAGGCAGCACTGAGAGTGTGTCCTGTGGTGAAACAGGGCGGGATTGGGATTTTTGTATCTGCTTGTTATAAAAAAGAAGGAAAGGAAATCAGCATCTGGAACACATCTGTACATGAAAGCTGTAAAAAAAAAAAGGCTTATTTATAGTTGCCAGGCGTTTTGGGTACATGAGCTTTGAATGCTGCGCACTGTGGTGATTTTCACCTTTCCTGATTATAGGTGTCGCTCATATTCACACACACACACACGCACGCACGCACGCACGCACGCACGCACGCGCGCACACACACACACACACACACGCAAAAACGCACGCACGCACGCACGCACACACACACACACACACAGGTGCAGGGACCATGACGACACTGTGGACTGTATGCAGCATGGACACAATCTTTAATCATTCTGTGGTCTGCTGCAGAGGGAGAATACAGTGAAGCAGACACACACACACACACACACACACACACACACACACACACACACACACACACACACACACGCACACACACCTTCCCCCACCCGTAGCCCACCGCCTGCAAACCTACCATTCCCTAGTCCATGATGTAATGCTATCAGACCCCTCCTCTGCTGTCTCTCCCTCCCTCCGTCTCTCACACACTCCTCTCTCTCTCCTTCCCCTCATTCTATTGGTGGCTCCCGTCTGCATCTGCTGGATCAGCTCTGACTCCCCCTTTGCACAACCACACACACACACACACACACACACACACACACACACACACACACACACACACACACACACACACACACACACACACACACACACACACACACACACACACACACACACACACACACACACTCTCACTCACACTCCCATGCTCCCTCTCTCACACACACTTTTACACATACACTACCAGGGGGATTCCTCCGCCACTGCAGCCTCAGCTCGCTCCACCTGGCTTCTGTCTGCAGCCGTGGGGGGGGGAAGCACGGTGAGTCCCTCCTTTCTCCTATGACAGCGGGCAATTCGGGGTTCACGATGAGACAAAAGGATGAAAGGACGTTTGTTTTATTCTGCAGAGAGTGACGAGCGAAACACCGGCAGGCATTGCTGCCACTGCAGCTGCAGGGGGGGAGAGGCTCGCAGCTGAGTTTGTGCTCGGAGTAATGAAGTGGTGTGAGGCTGCTCAGTTACTACAGATACCGGTCATCTTGGCTCCGGGTGCCATGGAAATCCATCCAGTCAGGTCTTGGCTCATTGTTTGCTTGTGTCCAAGTGGTGGTGCCTTGACGCCATGTATGAAGTGTGTGTGAAGTGTGTGTGTGTTGCGTGAAATGTATGCATACGTGTGCACGTGCATCCTGAATTAAGAAGACTCAATGTGCTGCAAGCGACTGTGTGAGACATGTCAATCACCTTGCTCAGAGAGAAGAGCGACAGCAGAAGCTGAATCACTTGATTGTAAAAGAAAAGCTGCTGCTGCATTCAGAGTCACTGCTGGTTCAGATTGTTGTGATTCCTACCTGATGGACAGGAAGGAGATATTGACGAGGTGAAGCCCCGACAGTCTCGTTATGTATGAATGTTTCAGTTGTTCCTCTTGTGTCACCTACAAAACAGGGTGTGTGCCTGTGCTGGTAACTTGTGTGCCAATGACATTTGGACTCCCTCTGTCCTCTCTCCTCTCCATTATGTGTGCTGGGCTCTTTCATTGTGCAGCTCAATGACATTGAGTCTAATAGGAAAAGTAATTCCATTATTGCCTTTGCTTTTGACTGCTAAATGACACATTAATGATAATTGAACTGAGCGAAATGAAATCACCAGTGCATTTTTCTTCCCTCGCCAATGTTGACCAAATGATGTTTTGCGTTGCTCTGTACTGCAGCCTCACCTTTTATATCCAGTCAGTTGAAATGTTAATATTTTATATGGCTGGTCTACTTCACATGTGGACACTCATTACTTATTCATCCAGATGTTTTTTTCCCCCATTCCTGCATTGCATGAACGGGAGAAAGATTCTGGAAAAAAGAAATCATTTGTTTTCTGTTTCAGTACAAACGCTGATTCATTTTTAAGCAGTTTTGATCTTTTTTTCAGTTGATTCACACAAAGGTGGAATGTAGAATTCAAACAAACCTTTGGTATTTCTTGATATAAGTGCAATCCATCAGTTTCCACCAACTTGTCGGATGCAAACCAAACAGTTCATATTTCCAAGCTTGTTAATCTGCATGCCAGTCTTCAATTACCGTATACATAAATTAGCTATTTTAAGCTCTCCATTAATATCAATGATTGTGGCTATAACCACAGAAAGAAATGAGGAAACTGCCAACGACACTTTGAACGTCAGCTGGCCTTATTCAGATTTCCTTCACTGCCTCATGGAACAGCGTGTGCAAATATGTTGGTGGATTTTTTAATCGATGATTAGCACATGAAACGACTCTTCCTCCAGGCTGTTTAACTCTGACACAGTCTCTGTAGACATGAATGGAAAGTAATTAGGATGGTGGTCCAACTAAACCGTGGATAAACCAACAGGCACTGAGGAAGTGGAGTGCATGGTGTGGTTCTTTTTGGCTGCTGAAGCCGTATTTTATTGCTTTAAAGGTGAATGTGTGGTCATTCTGGCATAGTTTATTGATTTCTTACTGACTTAATCCTGTTACAGCTGAATACAATCACCGTGTCAAACACTCTACTCGCCCAACGGCCTTTAAAAGCAAGACCAGGAGGTAATTTATGCAATAATAGGTTGTCTTTGGTAAACTTGGCGAGAGTCTTCATGTTAATACTCTCTTTGAAACAGCTTCAGATAACAGATCTTCCTTTAAGTGCAAGGACTGATTTTTCACTTCCTTTAACACAAATTGTAACTACAGACCCGCCTGTGAGGTGTTTTCAAAGCTGCAAGGCTTTTTTTTTGTTTGTTTTTTATGGTAGATTGGACCTGATAAATGTGTAACCATCAAGCTGAAAGTAAAAGCCAAAAAGTGCTGCCCCCCCCCCCCCCCCCCCCCCCTCCCCCCACCCAAAAAAAAATATTGGTGGACAAATTAAAAAGGTCAAATCGGCCAGTGCTACTAATTGTGAAACCAGAAGAGAGAAAAGGCTTCACATGACTCTGTCACTGTTTACCTCAATGCTCCAGGTTTTACAAACACATAAGTCGAACAGTTTGTTTTTCTTTGCTGTATTTTTTATTTATTTTTTTTAATCAAATTGCTTCATTTCCTTTTCCATTTGCACTAAACAGAGATGCCACATGTATTTCTAAGAATAAACCATAAGATGACGTTGGACCTACTTTTGGAAAAAAAAAAGAAAAAAAAAAAACAACCTCCCAGCAGCTCTGGTTCCTCCATCCTGAAGTGGAAAAAAACTGTCCTATAGTGTCCTCGTTCATTCAGACAACACACACACACACACACAACACTAACTAAAAGATTGTCAGCTGAACGCAGTTTATCTTCAAACATCAGAAATGAATTCAATGTAACTTGCCTGCAGCCAAACTGCATTGATAGAAGTGGAGGAAGCACAATGACACAGCTGAAAGCTCAAGGATACCTGGCACTGCACAGATCTTCAGCCCAGACCAAACACTGAACGCAGTGAGAGTAAAGCAAACTACGGAGGAAGATCATCGTTTGACAAGAGAAAATCCTCCTGCTTTGTTTGTGCTTGTAAATGTATGAAGTAAACACTTGATAGTATTATCTTTGCTCATTTGTTAACGATTAGGTCTTTTTTCGTTTTTAAAATCTCTTACGGATGATATAGATAGATAGATAGATAGATAGATAGATAGATAGATAGATAGATAGATAGATAGATAGATAGATAGATAGATAGATAGATAGATAGATAGATAGATAGATAGATAGATAGATAGATAGATAGATAGATAGATAGATAGATAGATAGATAGATAGATAGATAGATAGATAGATAGATCGATCGATCGATCGATCGATCGATCGATCGATCGATAGATAGATAAGTTATTGTCATTCTGACAATTACATCAGAGATGCACCGCAGAACAAAGTCGGTCGACGATAAAACACACAAAAAGTACCAGAGAGAAATTAACTTTAAAATCCCTGAGATAAAATAAGGTGCCTAAAATGCAGTGCAAGAATAAAAGTGGAAATAGGTTCAAACAGAAGAATGAACAAGTATGATTTATTTATAAGTATTATAAGTAGGGTGAGTTGCAGGATCAAAGTTTCCTTAACTTAATGAAGCGTGTGGATATATTAGGTATCTTCCCCATTTCCTCACATTAATACCAAACTAGTAATATTACTCTGGAGACGATCACAGAATCCATGATTAAACAACGTATTCGTAAAGGTGCCGCCCGTGTGGAATTTCTAGAACTGGAGAAATGACAATGTCGCGTCATCAGTGCTTCACATATATCATAATAAGCATGGGCAGGTTTTTCCTCTTTGCTTTTGTTCCACTCCCAAATAGACACGACTCCTATTTCTTCATTTGGCAACTTTATTTGCCCGGGAGCCGGATTTTTTAGATTTATTTTCTTTCCACAGCAGCCGGCAACACGAGTTCCATTTATCACAAATCCACGTTCCACACACACCAACTTTCGACTGCCGTAAAAAAGATTACTGTCGTGCTGTTGCAATATTTTTAACGTAGGTTATTAAAGAAACATACAATATTTACAAATGAAACCAACATGTCTGTTAACACAAATAAACTAACATTTCCTATAATACTTCCAGGTCGTGACACTTTGGCAAAGTCTATACTCCCTGATGGATGCATTTAACTTGAAGTTATGGACAAAACATGAAAAACTGTAACTTCAAGCCATAACTCAGTCACACAGGGGACTGTATTTTCACTTCCCACTCCCCCCTTTTCTTTTTTTTTTTAGAGAAAGTCATATTTAAGGTACTTTTTTGTACCCTGAGGACTTTAGTATTTACGATTTAATTGCATTTACATTGATATTGTTTTTACTATTATCATTTATTGTTAATAGTAGTACTCAACACTGTACATGTGTAGAAGTGATTTTAGAAGCTTTGACTGAAGTCAAGTGTGATTTGGAAGCTAAAACTGATGAAATGTGATTTTCCCAAGTATTTCAATGAGTGAACTTTGTGGGGTTCACCTGTTAAACTCAGACCTACAGTATTCAGAATTACCAGTGTTTGGAGCTTGTATATTCAAGTAGTCGAGAGTCTCCTGTTTAATTTAACATCTAACATCATATCATGGTTTTATGTTGTTTCTGCCTCTCAACTCAGAGTCACTTATTCATGAACGGTTGAATAATCATTAAAATCTTAAAGGATAAGCTTGGCCATAGAGATGCATTTTCTTTTAACTGGATATAATGCCATGATGAAAAAAAAATCCCCAAATCATTAATTCTTCCTCGGTGCCTTGAGGCTTTCTTCCACAGCCTTCCCCCCTTCACCTCTCGCCCCCCGACTGCTGCGCCCACTGCCTCGCAGCTCCACAAGCAGGAAGAAAGAGACGGACAAAGAGAATCAGAGCGCTGGACACACACACACACACACACACACACACACACACACACACACACACACACACACACACACACACACACACACACACACACACACACACAGATGTCTCAATTTAAACTGCACTTGGTGTCACAGGCATCACTCCCAAGCGGCTCTCGGGGGAAAACCACACAAGGGGGCATTAATCTCATAACATCCTATAGAATTCATATTAATGCCACGTGTGGGCCCCTCCCCCCCCGAAGCTGTCACACAGCTGATATCTCTGCTAAATCATTAGGGAATATAAAGAGGTCTCCGGACTCTTCGGCTGGCTCCTGCATGTTCATTTGGCTACAAGAGTTTTAAATTGAACAATCTTCACCACATGACTCGTTCTTGTTTTCTGTAATTTGAATATTTTACTAACCTGTGGATCAAATATGCTTCCAAATAAATCCATACATGGGCTGCTTTCCTTCCTCGGAGGTCATATCATCCAGCTTTTCAACACTTTCACAAGGTCTCGTTGGACCAAAACTATTGTACTCAAAATGTACTGCCCCGAATCCAGCTTTTCCTGGCTCACAGGAGCTGCATTCAAAATCTGCTGTGTCTGTGTGGGCTGGACTGACTCCGCCCACACATGCCCATCTTGGGAAGAGGAGGAAGTACTTCCTCTCGTGGTGCCATGTGCCAGAGCAGAGCCGCCTAATTGTAGGAGGGTCAAAGGGAGGAGCCTACCTTGTTTGGGATTGGCTGAACCACCGATGACACTATATAGGGTTTGATTTCTGATTGGATGGTTGGAGCAACACACTTTTTAAAAACTGAAACAGGCCAGGGAGAGAGAGGACAGACTTTCTTCTCTTCTGGGGCGTCATTCCAGGTATGGGGACGATTATTCGTGTTGGAAAACCATTAAAACCTTAATTTTGCATAATATGACCCTAAACGTTGTGATTTTTAGGTGAAGCTTCACGAGTAGGGTCAGTTCAACGATATCTTCACACTGTCTGACTGTCTTCTGTAACGAAAAGTTTGAACTAAAGTTTGAATAAACCTCTGCATTAAGATTAATTTTTTTCCCTTCAAGAAGTGGCTCTGAGATTACAGCGCCTGTATGGAATGAAAGAAAGAGCCAATTAGCACTGATGATGTGATTTACAGCTCCTGTTTAATTACCATCCCAGTGACTAAACACGCAGGCCACACTTCTGACGTGTGTGAGTGTGAGGTGGAGAGCAGAGCGAGCTGTGAGCATGCAGGGATGGATAGAAGTGGTAAGAATGAAGCTACCTCTCTCTCGCTCCTCTTTGATATGGACATGAGCGACCATCTGCCTCAACTGAGGTATTTTTGCTTTTTCTCTGTGATGCCATTTGGTCACATTTGGCTGCTACCAGGATGAACACGGGGGCATTCCCAGGTCAGTTCGCCCACATTAAAGAAAAAAAAAAAAAGAACCTCCCCTATCCTGACTACTGCAGTAAAAGTGGATACTTTTTGATTTGTCTCTGCTTTTGGGAAAAACAAACAAACACTGTGACCATAGTTGAATGAATCGTAATTTTAATACTCAGTGGTGAAAGAGAAAAAAAAATGGTTACATTTTTAAATCTCACCTGCCTTTAAAAAAAAATACTAATTTAATTTCACTGATATTTTCAGTTTCACCCATAAGAATTGAAGCCTGTGGATTTTACAGAACTTCAGTCAGATGTTTAACACACAGATCAGGCCAAACTGAAAGATATGTGTGCAAACAATCAATTAATTTCCTTCAAAGAAATATCAACGCATCAATTCTAGTGATCAACTGATTATTTTCACTGTCCTCGTTTGATCCAAAGCTCTACATTTTTCATGAACAATTACTAAACTAGTGTCCGTCCCTCAGTTGTGCTCAAACACTCTAAATATCACATGATAACAATAAAACAGCAATCATGTTAAACATTGATTTATAGCTCAGTATACAAAACTCATAAGCTTTGAAGAAGAGATATTAAGATGTGTTGTTAATGTGCGTCGTCAATCAAATTGAGACTCTGGAAAGTAAAATAACAGAATTATTACTGGTAAGATCCAGGACATTAAATTGTATAAATCAGTGTTTCATTGGACTTTTAAACTTTTAACTAGTCAACGTTCACTATAGATCCTATGGAAACTTGTTTATATATGTCTTTAGAGCTGTTTCAATGAATCATTTAGCTTTTAGAATAGTATAGAAAATCATGCATGATGATGAGGTTCTCATAATTATCCCCCTTCCCCAAAAAAAATCAAGTAAATACATCTGGGATTGGAGACATGACTTTCCCCCCCGAATGTGAGTTGAACATATGGTCACAGCCATCAGCATTTTCCATTTCACTTAAAGACATCAAAACAGCCAAGGCATTGCTCTCTCTGATATCGACAGCCAACTTGGCAAAACAACCCATTTCGGGATCATTTATAGGAGAAATAAATTGGAAACTTTCGGAGCGAAGGACTGCATCAGTGGAATAGTCATGAATCATCAGTGTGAAGGGGGGGGGGGGGGGGGGGGGGGGGTCTAGGACTGTCAGAGCGCGACAAGGTGAGAACATGAGATGAGTCTCGGCCTCTCAACATGGCAGCCTGCAGGGCTGACCACACCTCAGACGCAGAGCTTGTCCTTGTTGCTCGTGAACAACTTCCATCTTCCTCCGTTTAAAAATATTTCATAGTTTGACCTGATGGCGACTTTATGAAGGAGAATCTTCAAAGTCATGAAGGTTTAGTTTCCTCTCAGGCCTCAAACGTCTGCAGACTTCAAAGGTTTCAGCTTCATTTAAGATATTTTCATACATCCCTCCATTCTTCCCTCCATTCTTCCCTCCCTCCCTCCCTCCATCATCCACCAATCCATCCACCCAACCCTCCTTCGTCCCTCCATCCATCCATCCCTCTTTCATCCTGCCATCCATCCATCTATCCCCCCCTCCCTCCCTCCCTCTCTCCCTCCACAAATCCATTCACCCATCCATCCCCCCATCATCCAACCCTCCTTCCCTCTCTCCATCCCTCTATCTATCCATCCCTCCCTCCCTCAGTAGCAATAACAATGCCTATATTCCAATAATCGGGATCACAAGTGAAAAGATTTTTTTAACATTGAGCTTTCTAAACAGACTACGGCCATCTGAAACAGTGCTGAAGAGGACAAGCATTAGAAATTACTTTGACTATCCCAAATGACTAATATCTGTATTTACCTTCAGACTCAGAAACAAAAGCTTAACATGAAAATGATCCATGTAAAACTTCAGTTTGTTCAGGGAGCTCCTGGCAGCTTTGTCTTCTTGGCATCAGTAATTGCTGTGAATGCCTTCATGTAGTGCAACTTCACAGTCCTTAGAGTCTCTACGTCGGAAAGAAAAGGCCTGACGTATTAACTCAATAATGGAAACTTTATAATGCTGGAAAAAAAAACAGAAATGTCCTTCAATGCACTCAATTGCATTAAACCTGCAGTTTGCAAATTCCACATGGACATAATACACACTCTGTGTGTGTGTGTGTGTGCGTGCGTGCGTGCGTGCGTGCGTGCGTGCGTGCGTGCGTGCGTGCGTGCGTGCGTGTGTAATGAAATAATCAAAAACCTTGATATCGCTGACATAAGCTCTGCGCTGCTGTTTGGGATTTCATTGTGTAGTTAAACCAGATTCTAAGCTCATCTCTAGATCTGATGTTGTCTGTCATCTACTTAACCCCAATAAAAGCTCAACAGGGGGCCGTGACCTTAATATGAACGACTGCTGCGTGGACGCTGCTTTCGAGTTCATGTGCAACAACGAGCAGACAGTAACTGAGAACGGCAGCAGATTTCAGGTGACGAGGTTAAATAACATGAAAATGTAATAATAACATAGTGCACTCATTTTAATTCTTATACCCGCTGATCCTCATATATGTAGTTAAATGTTGAGATAGAATTTACACTTTTACACAATAAAGTGATCTCTGGTCCCTTTCAAATGCTTGGTCTCGCTTCGCTTACAACAGATGTTTCTAGTGGGCGCGGGGAGAGGACGTGACGTAGTGTGCAGTGCATTATGGGTAGTACAAACAAAGCTAACTGCACGAAGCAGACGAAGCAGACGAAGCAAGAAAAAGTTGGATAAGATCTCGATGGCAGATGTGAATTAATGTGGAAGAAGTAGTGAGGAAGACTCTCATTGATATTTGGTTTGAAGACTAACTATCGTGGTTGTTTGTGGCTACCCATTAGCCACGAGCTAACTAGCCTAGCCACCACGGGCTAAAGCGACAGGACTTCTAGTTTTGGTCCGGTCCAACCAATGAGCCGTCTTTCTTCTTCACCTCCTCTCTGGTCAGAGTTTGTTTCAGGCGACAGCGCCCCCTAACCAGCAGCTGTTGTAATTGGTGACATTTTCCAGGCGGTTTGATCCGGTCTCTAAAATGAATGTGAACGCCACTGAACCAAATGAAGGGGTGAAAAGTCTCAACTCCCCTCCCTCCCAAGTCAACCGAGTCCTGGACTATCTGAACGTGAATGGCCCCGATGAGTGATGAAGTGAGATTCCAACAAGAAAACCTCTGGTTACAAGCTTGATTCCCTAATGTTTAGGTCAGCACTGCTCTGAGGAGAACAATTTTTGAAAAAATGTAGGTTAATTTTAATCTTCTTCGGGAGTAATCCTTATTTACAAATGACATATTATTTAAGTCCTTGCATACAAAAAAAAAAAAGAAGACTAAATTGGAGCACCTGTTTCACGTCTAACCCTCACCTGTCTCCGTTTCTTCAGTGACTTGTGGTGCAGGTGGTGTTTGAGATACATTGGCCTTTGCTTTATCTGAGGCCGAGTGGTAAAAAAAAAGAGAGAAACGTCAGAGGATGACAACATTTCCAGAAAAAAAAAGTCTCTTGATTCTGTCAGAGCGAACCATCAGGATGTGGCCTGAAGCTCTCGGCGCCTGGTTGAGTTTCCGTCAACATATTTCTTGAGGTTAACAGTCAAAAAACCAAAACAAAATCTGACACGTTCCGACGTTGTTGCTTGTCATTGAAAACAAGGAGATGGAGACTAATTATTAATTTAATCTTCTGCCCTCCAGGCCTGAGTTGTGGCTTTGTATTGTGTGAGTTTGTTTGTGCCCTCTCCGCTCGTTTTCTGTTTTCAGAAGTACAAACTGGCAGAACTGCATGACTGAAAGAACTTCTCTTTTCCCTCTTTTTCAGGGTGAAAGGAGATTACATGAATGGCCGAGTCTGGTTGTGCTCAGGTCGTTGCCTTTGTATCATAATCCCCTGTAATTCTCTTTGTGGTGGACACACTCGGTTGTCAGCCATTGTTTGATGGCTGCTTGAGTTGCCCTAAAAAGAAAGAAAGAGAACACCACTGATATGCAAAGACAGCGAGGAACTTTCTTTGACAGTTTTTGGAAAAGCATGAGAGAGAAGATGCAGTATATTCAGAGCCTTCTCTCTGTAGTGTCACCTTTGATAGCTGAGGTATAGCTTGTTTTTTCAATACCACTCTATGAAATGTTGCTTAAATTTGCAAGACGGAGCTCATGCAAGGATTTTATATGCACTTTTCACTGTGCGCAGACTTCAAGGAGCGTTTCAGTTTTATTTTAAACTATTGTTTAAACTTTAGTTAGGCTAACATTACCCTTTTCACCTTCATTGTGGAACCTCTAGAAAACTGCACATAACAATGCGTACATTTATACAATTTACACTAAACGTAACTGGCAACACGCTCATAAATACTTAAATATTCTCGGGTAGAAAGAACAGCAGATATACAGATTATTCAGAGTCACATGGCAGTTTATGGCTTCCTACACTGAGTGCCGTTAAAATATCACCTTAGACATTCCAAAGTGGTTTTTTAATGATCAAAATTACAAGCAGCTTTTTTATTTCCCTGTAATCTGATGCTGTTTACATTTGTCATGGAGCAACAGTGTGCCGATTATACACAGCTCCCTTTATGAAAAGGTGCACACTATTTTTCACAAGTTATACACATTGCATGTTGGTTTCTTGCACAACTGCTGACAATGTGAAATGGTCGCAGCATTCTAAAATACTGTGAAAGATGGATTGATGTGTTGTTTGAAAATATACCTGATATACCTTTTGTTTTCCCTAAACTCAGAGTAACTGTCATTTTTTATTTTTTATTTTTTCTAACTATAATAATCTATAAAAACGTACTTACTATGTGCAATACATCCACCCCCATACTCTGTACATGTCCACACTTATAGGCACAGTGTGCATATTCTTATTATATTGTATTTTATCAGCTTTTTTTAGTTTATGCTATGTTTGCTTCTTTTTCTTTACTATCCTGTTGTACCACTGCAAATTTCTCCACATGTGAGATAAATAAAGGGATATCTTATCTTATCTTATCTTATCTTAAAGTAAGCCAGCCCCAAAACAAATTAATTTTCTAAAAGGGACTAATGAAGCTTCAGCTTGTATTTGTTTACAAGTATGTTAATAAATGATTCATCTTAATAAGTGCTCTCTAGTAACTCGCTGTTTAAAAGTACAATAATTGTTATAACTGGAGGCCTCTCTCAATCTAAAAAAAAAAAAAAAGGCAAGATTGTTGTCGTTTATAAACGCAATATATTTAAATGAAGTTAACATTGGCTGAAACTGAATAATAAACAGCCCCACCTAAGAAATGCACCACCAGCCGCCACTGTTCCTCACACTGAAAAAGAGGAACCCGAGTCAGTAACAGCCAGATGATGAAAAAAATAACTAACTAACTGAACAGTTAATACGTTTCCTTCCACTTACGAATGTGGATGATAAAAAGAGACGTCAGCTGCACTCTTCATTTAGGAGTCTACCTCCTGGTACTCCACTAACCTGACCACCTGTGATCCAGGTGTTCACTGGACTGCACTGGAGTTTCATGGACGCATTTCAGGTGATTTCTCTGCGCACTTTATATCAGCAGTCAAGGGGAGGGGGACTTGGGCTTTTTTTCTTTTTCTTCTCTTTGTTCACTCGAGGTGATCAAACGTGTGAGCAGTGAGTGGTTTGCAGGCTTGGAGCGTGTGCTGTGGGAGGAGCTAAAGTTTGGGGGCTTGGAAGCGATCCACCCCGGGTTTGTAGTGGAGGAGGCGCGTCCTGGTGCGCACCGTGGATGGACTGTTCCTCACAGGATTCACGATCGTGCAGGATTCTGAGCGCTTTGTGGATTTAGACGTGATTCCTGCTCTGTTTTGGTTTTTCCATCGTCTGTGGAGATTTCTGCTGTGACCGAGGCTCATGTTGCGCCGCAGACTGTGGATGGTAAGATCTTTACGCGCCCGCTCGGTTTCCTTTGGTTTCCACGTCAAACACCTTTCGGAGATCAGCGGCAGCAGCAGGGTTGAAAAATGTTTTCAGACAGAGGATTTACAGTATGCAGATCTGCTCAGCCTGTTCTGAACGTACATTTTAAATAATCAGCCATATGAGTACATTTATTTATTGCACTTGAAGCGATTATATTTTGTTTCTCATCCTGATCATCGGGGGCGTTTTTTCCTCATTATCAAACCAAAGCTTGACTATATTTCCACGTGAACTTTGCAGGGTTGCTTTCTTGTCATTCACATGTCCTGTATGAGAAGTGTCCTCACTCATATGCTCTCAAACAAAATCCTGCCGTGGATAAATGTGCTACAAGCCACTATGAAAACTGTTTGCATCGCATTCTGGTTCTGTTGGTCAGAAACTGGCTGTGGAGTTTGAGATGCAGCCTCATGGACTTGCTTCTCTGCCTTCTGTCGACCCATGTGGGTCACCTGCTGCTATTTGCATCCATTATGATGGAACAACAAACCCCCAAACGAGTCTGTATAACTGGCCCAGCTTTGATTTTCAGTAAACTGAAAAAAAAACAAAAAAAAAACAAGTAGAGAAAGTTAGTCCCTGTAAAGCCCTGATTAATCACACATTGCAGTTGTTTGCACCACAGGGATCCTGCTTTGCAGTTGCTTAATGACCCTCACTTGTTTCCTGGTGTTCTCTTCCAAATAGCTGACCTCTCTTATCTTTGCTGGCATGTTGTAAAATGTGTTGACATACGCCCCTGTTGATTTGCATTTCGGCATTAAGATGCACTAAACCAGGGGTGTCAAGCATCGGGTCCACGGCCAAAACCAGGCAGACTTCATCTGGCCACAGGATGCAGAGGTGAAAAGGAAGGGAATGCACAATGAGTTGGCTGCACGTCTGCCCCTCCTCGCAAGATGGAACTAGAAATATTAGTGAGTTCATCCATTTTAATGTTTAATTTATGTACTTTGTCACTGTGATGCAACCGCCTGCCACTAGTCGGCGCTACAAACCACATCGGAGTGGGAGTGCTTGAGTTGAATACAGTTATTTAAAAAAAAGTGCAGTCGGGAGTTGAACAGACGTCATCTTGCAAAACCTGTCTGTACTTTCATCTACAAATCAAAACAAAGTAGTATGTAGGCTGCGCCAAAAAAGTATCTCATCACTTCAATGAAGCAATGCACAATGAAAAGTGTTTAACCTGCATGGACGAACAGCCGCTTCCAGCCACACTTCACCAGTTCAATAGAGAAGGACGCGACAAGCTTCTGTCTGACTTTATTGGAAATAAGGGTTTTAGAAAGTCAATAGCGTGCACTAGGCCTCAATACACACTGCTGGAGTGACTGTTTTCTGAAACATTTTTATTAAATTTTTTTCTTTTTTAATTAGTCTGAAAAAAATTCACTTAGTCAGAGAATTTGTTTGCCGGGCTCATCCCCAATAAAAACAACCACAAATAAATTTTGTTAAATTTTTTGATAAACGTAACGACCGTTTAGATGATTTGTCGATCGACGCAGGTGAATTTCACAACACCGGGACGTGAAACGAAACTGCAAATGGAAACAGTTGTTGAAGTAAAGCAGAATTACAGGGCGGCTTTGGGTGAGCCAAATAGTTTCATCATGAATGGCGAGTTTGTAGAAGTTTGCAGAAATTGTGCCTCTAAGGAAGTGACACTTTACCTAAATCATTTTTTAAATAGTATTTAAAATTGCATGCATTGTTTAACATTTATTTTTTTTCCTAAACATTTTCAGATTATCTTACTTCACTGCACCAAACTAAGCTCAAAATTGAAGTTGTATTAATTCATAGGCTACTATATGATATGTTAACTGCTCCAGTCCCATCAAACCATATTAGGTTGTTTCTGGCTTCTGAACTGAAACAAGTTTGACAAAACTCTCCTCGAAAC
Source organism: Lipophrys pholis (assembly GCF_963383615.2). Taxonomy (NCBI): domain Eukaryota; kingdom Metazoa; phylum Chordata; class Actinopteri; order Blenniiformes; family Blenniidae; genus Lipophrys; species Lipophrys pholis. The sequence continues at coordinate 31,598,273 of NC_137636.1, read as the reverse complement.
TGTAAAGCTCCATTTTTTTTTTCATGGTATTTTGTCCTTTAGTCAGGATTACTCATCAAACTTGTGCTTTCCACTTTACTGCAGGAGTTAATCTTCTCATTATTGTGCTTGTAAGTGTTGAAAGCTTTTCGGTGTTTAGATTTTCTTCGTATACATTGTGACTATTGGACTCTGAATGACTGGTGAAGCTGTATTTTCCCTTTAGGCCTCAGCTGCTCTTCCTCCTTTTACCACCAAGTGATCCGGTAACACTGATAGTGTCTTGCTTTCAAAGTGTAAACAAAAGTGAAGAAATCTTTTCCCTGAACTACACGTGCAGAACATCAGAATGCGTGCCTGACCCCGTCCCTCCCTCTGTGTCTGTGAGACATGCAGACCCCCACCCACACATTCAAGCACTCAAAACAAACACGGAGTCTCCACCCAACACTCCACCCACTGTAACAACTTCAGAGGAATGGTCAGCATGTGGAGAGTTTGTGGTAAAGCGCTGGAGGGGAAGTGAGGACCGGGGAGGCGGGTTGGTGATGGCCCACATGAATGTCCAGAGGGAATTGAATCGCTCCACACGGACTGATGGGAATGTGGTTGTCTTCATATATATATAATGCTGCGATGTGGGAAAGTCGTCACTTTGTTGAGCTGAAGTCAGATCGTTCCCAGCGATTCGATGAGTCATCAGGAAAAGGCCTTCTTGCCCCCCCCCCCCCCCCAAAAAAAAACAACCCACATTCTCCTGAGGGTTTTTCTTTGTGGTTTTGTTGTATTGCTATTTAACATTTGACACCACAGTCGCCTCAATATGAGGAGTTCATGAAAACTTATTTTAGTGTTCATGCCACTTAAACTATAGAAATTCGCACTCTCACATAGCACCTTGGTGATAAGGTGCAATGACTCACATTTGCATTGAAACTTGGCTCGGAGGCAGTCTGGGCCGTGTCCTGGCATAGCTTTTCAGTTGCAAAACTATTCATATGCAGTACGACCTGCAGGCTCTGCAGAGGGGCCAAACGGGAGGCCGAGGCAGACTCATAAATGCAGGTGATGTGAATGAGACGGGAGTCGTCCTGCATCCGAAGGCGTTTTGTCTTCCTCTAGTGTTCTTCTCCTGTTGCTTTACACTGGAGGGGAAAAAAAACCCCACCCTTTTAAGATGGTAAAATCTCATAGACTAAGCTGTTTTGGGCTCATCCGTTTAATTAAGAAGACATTGACAGATGCATGTTAATCTCCGCTTTGTTGCCAATTTACAAAATCCAAGATGTCTAACCTTCATTAACCATGAGAGAAGGTTTGAGTCACTTTGAGCGTCCGTCATACGGAAGCACTCGTGGACCATCTGTGTTGCTCGACTGTCTTTGGGTGGAAATCTGTTATATAACATGTTTTCTTTCTCCAGAGAGAAATTAATGTCTTCTCTGTTTTCCTTCTCTTGTTTTGAGAGAAATGTAGAGGAAAAGATAAACTGTGACTTTGTGATGGGGAACAGACTCTCTGTGTGCCTGGAATGTTTTCCTCTGAGAATCTGCTGATAGCCTTTTCTTATATTTCATCTGTGGACGACACGGATACACTCGTTGTGTTTTGATTTTTCCTCCAGACTTTTTCAATGTTCAATATTTACATGGGAAATCACTGGACTCGTATCATTTGGCTATAAAACAAATACCTTTTCATCTTCCAAGAGGGAACAATTATGTGGCGCTTGCAACTAAATAAAAAGGGATGCTGCTTTTTTAAAGATATTTATACTTCTTTCATGGGTAATGTAGGAACTTTATCTTACCTCCGACACCGCTGTTCGGAGTCACTGCATCCGTAACGTTTCTTATAACGGCTCCCAAGGCGATTCCCCTCCGCAGAGGCATACTAACTACATAGTTGTCAATATGTCTGCTGCTGCAGTGTGAATGAGACTTTCTTTTTAAAGGGTCAAGGTGTTGTCACATGAAATGCTGTCGTGTAAACGGGGCCTTACTTCTAGAAAGCTCAAACTACCGGAAAGCAGAGCAATGAAACTCCCAGATACACTAGTCATGAGGTTAGACCCTGGGACTTTCACAGAATGGCTGGCCCAAATCACAGAAATGATTACAGTTTTACACGAGGTTCTCAGTACCCTCTAAAACATACGATAATATTGAAGGACTACGGGATCTTGAATGTTAAACACATTTTGAAAAAGTGGCAGAAACACTCTGACAATTCTACAGCCATTAAAACTAAATATTCATAACAGTCACAAGTGGGTGTTGGTTCGCCTTTCCATGAAGATATAAATGTTTGTTTTTGATTATGTGAGCAGATGAAATTAACTGGAGGTAATGTGTTATTGTTTTTTTTACGTTTGAAGCACGATCCCTGCAGGTGATTGTTACACAGGGGAAAAAAAGTGGATTTTTCAGCTCTTTTCCTCTGTGTTTGGAAATCAATTCATCATAACGTGAACAGCCTTTCTAATCATTTCCAATTATTTCCTTTGGTTACCGTAGGGGATCTTAATGAATTGATTCCCTATCTGCTCCATGTATCAGCCATTATCACAAGGGCCATTGCCATGAGGGAGGAGACTGTTGACTTATTACTTCCTTTATTGGCAGCGGCTGCTCGCAAAGGCAAAGAAGGATCTCGTACCTGACAGTAAACAAAGCAGAAGTGCTTCAGCTCTTCTTTTTGAAGTCGACATGTTTGCCGAGGGTAAACAGCCAACGGAAGAAGAGATAAACCTGGCAAATGACTTGAACAAACTGTCACGTTTCCACTCAAGAAAAATAACTCATGGTTACCGTCATTGGTATTCATACCTGGACGCGCTGAAATGATTTCAGTTTCGGTCTGACGGGGGTGAAGCGGGGACCAGGAACAGAATATGGTCATCTGATACGCTCCTAAATCCTATTGCCCGGCTTGTCAAACCTTGTAAAGAAATGAGTCTTCACATTGGTTTAACTCCAGGGATTATTCCGCTCAACACTCAAGGTGTAGGTCATGAGATGAAGAGTCGGACTTTGGGTTGCTGGTGCTTTGGATTTGATGGTGAAATTAGCAGATGGACTGTGACGCCGTCACTGTGTGGCAAAGAACTCACAAAAGCCCCTATTGTCTGATTGCATGTCTGTAAATCTTCAACTCACTTTTGTCACGCCACAGAGTTTGTTCTCAGTCTGTCATCGTCGTCATCACGGACCCAGGGGATGAATGAGGGGTTGTTCTGTGTTCTGGTCAGTTTGCTGCTTTGGTTTCTACCCGAGCTAGGAAGTCACAGGGCAGGAAAATATATTAAATACATTTTTGCTCCCCCCTCCTCACTGCGGGCGTCTTTGGACAATCATCAAATTCATTTCTGTCAAGATGCAGTGCCTTAATGGAGAGGAATTTGTTTTGTGACGTTCACGCCAAAGGGAAGCTGTAATCATGAGGATTTCCTGATTGGTCAGTGCTCCATTAGTTTAAATGGGTCACCGGGTTAAAAGTGTGGAGAGTTTTCCAGCCCAGAAGCGCATAATAAAGAAAGAGAGATTAATGCAATCTATTTTCCCGTCAGTTTGTCGTCCAATCGCGTTTCCTCCCTGGGATATAAAGTTGATTTCTTCTTACGTGACTTTAACATCTCTAAATGTCTCCATAGTTTCTGTAGCGGGGGCCGCGTCGAGTGGGAAATTATGCCTCCTATCACACTGCGTTCTGAGTGGCGCGCAGCTCATTATTGACGCATTGCAAGTTTTTCAAGAACAGATCTCCCACCGTTCCTCGTCAGGCTTGAATAAGTTGAGGCAAGGGCAAGTCTGTATCAGAGGGAATAAGGTGACCCACTCTCTCCTTAAGCACTTATCTCCTCTGCCAGTTCTACTTCACTCACTCGTTTGAAATGATAATTGCCGCTTTCTGCTCGGCAAAAGCAGAACAGTATGTACACTAATGTAAAAAGGAGTTTGAGTATTCCTCAGAAGCTATTGCTGCTCAGGATCAGCCTGGAAGTGGGGTCACATCTTGCTCCCTGCGCTTCATGTCGGCATAATGTGAAAAGAGCACGTCAGAAGAAATGTCACAGAAAGACGTCGGTTGGTAACCCTGAAGTTTGCACAGAGGAATGTGAAATCGCCCCGTTGTTGCATCTAAATGAGTGTCTTGTAGTCGGAGACGGACGTGACGGGATCATGGAAACGCTGCATGTACTGTCATTACACAACGAACACCGATCGGGCTGCTAGCTCAGGGTCATGCAAAGCCAATTAGGGCATATTCAGTGGCCAGACTGGCACCTGATTAACATGAGAGAAAGAACCGAACAAGTGGAGGCCACTGTGAGAGCATTTCATGTCCTCTTCAACAATATCTAGCTTTTGTTAAGCTGCTTTTAAAAGCTCACAATCACTATTTCGAACATGAGACTTTTAAAAACCGAAGTATTGCATTTGTCTGAATTTAACTGGACTTTAAAAGTTTACAAACTTGGACTAACACAAGGAGATAACATGAAAGATTTCCAGTGATTTCCAGACTATAAGCCACTACTTCTTTCACACGCTTTGACCCCAGCGGCTTAAACAATGACGCGGCTAATTTATGGATTTTCGCGGGTGATGCGTTCAGGTGCATCACGTAACTTGGACCTTTTTTCTTTTTTTTTAATTTGGTGGATGCGGTTCATATTGATGCGCTCTCAATAGTCTAGAAATTATGGTACCTTAGCATGTATACAGAGCCGCTGGACCTGAACATAACTAGGAAGTTAAACAGTTTGCAAAAAGGTAAACAGCAGGTCAAACAGAAGAAGCCGGCTGACTGAGAACTGTAAACATGACAAAAACTGTTGGAGTTAGTTTGTGGATGGTGACGGAGACGCACTGTCTCAGCTTGATGTGGGCTATTATTGTAGCCTGTTGATATGTAGCTTAAATCAAAATGAGCTGATGAGTGCATATTGCCACCGAGCCTTGCAAATGTAAACCTACTGTGTGTTTTATGAGTTGCAGTTGGCCTGCAGGCCGTAGATCGCCGCCTGGACATCGACTTTGAAACACATCGTTATCATTAAACTTTTGGGGAGGATGTTTATCGGTGATATCTTTTGAAATACCTGCTAATGACCATGTTATTGTTGTGTGTCTCTGAAGTGATGTAGTGGTTGGCGTTTGTCTTCATGGTTCTGGTTTCTGGTCTAAACACAAGCAGATAAGCAAATTGTGCATGTCTGGGACTGAGGAGGAGGATTCAGAGGGCTGGTCAGCCTCGGGAGCACATGCCAACTCTGATTGCTCTCCAGTCGAGTACATCTTGTGCCTGTTACGCTAAAATGGAGCTTTGATCCAACTTCTCTTCTATACCAGTGGCGGTTTGAGAGGGAGAGGTTTTATGGGGTCGTGAGAAATGACTGGGTTATGACCCAAATATCAGAACTGTTGACAAACTGGTTTTATCTGAGGGAAAGAAACCATCACCAGTCCACCACAGGTAGGAATGGGTGCCTTTCACATTTCAACTGACACCTGGGAATCAATACTGGTACTCAACTATACCAATTTGTATTACTTTTGTGTGTTTATGTGGTAATAAATGTTAATTTGTTTAATAATTTCTCAAAAATTTTCATTTTAACATTAATTTCTCAATATAGAAACTTTAACATACATCCAAACAACATCCAACTGTTTTTGTTGCAATTTCGCAGTTTTTTCACAAATTTCTTTAACATGAAAACCCTCAATTACAAAAACGCTGTGTTTTTGCTTAATAATGCACACATTAGAACCCAGCTCCACAAGCCTCCTTGTGTCACAGTCACAAGGAGGCACTTAGGTTTTTAAAAAAATGGTACCGTTTGATTTTATGTGAATCGGTACTCTGTTTTACCGATGGAATTCGGTTGGTACCAATAAAAGTACCCACTTCATTACTCATCCATAGGGCAAACAAGACAATCGCTCAAACTCACTTTAACACCAACGGACAGTACAGATAGAGCAAAAACCCAGATGTACATGGGAAGAGCATGCAAGCTCTACGGAAGGCCTGCCGTCCCATCCTCAACCTATGATACTCTTTATGCAAAAAGGCCAACAGTGTCCAAGACCCACAACCTGGGATACTGTGGCTGTGCACTTCCCACCAGTACTTTCACTTGAAAAGCTCTGCATTGTGTTCTTCAGTGCTCCAGGGACTTGGAGCAGCAGGATGCATTACAGCCAGCGATCAACACTAAGATGATTCTGTGAATAATTAATTGCACTTGCAGGGGAAAGTCATCATCCTGATAATATCAATCTGCTACCACGCATGTGAATCAATAATTAAGTATTTAATTGAATTTCAGTTCCGGGGGACTTCTACATTAATATCTAATGACATATCCTGTTGTGTCCAAGAAAAGATTCCCAATGCAACGATGTGGGAATAGATTAGAAGAGTTTCTTCAAGTCACAGTCTGAAATCTGTTGCATTGTTTTTCAGAAAACTGTCAAATAGATAATCGGCAACTTACTGTCATAAGCAGGAATAGATTTTGGCAATGAACTGAAGAGGGGCACGTTAAATCTGTGGCTGTTGATTGGTGGACAAACCTTTTTATTCATTTTTTTGCTGGTATCCTTTCCATGAGTTTGTCCCTTTCAGTGAAGCTTTGCCTTCAGGCGTCAGCATCCTGAATCTTCAGCTTGCAGCTGTTGTAAGTTAGAGATCTCAGAGTTGGAGTGTGCATAAAGGTTTTCATTTTACATGGGGTTAAAATCCTCTCTGCAGTGTGCCGACACTGAGGCCTCGGTAGGTTTGAGAGCCAAGAGAAAATCAAGTTACCTGCAGGGTAGAAAATGATATTGGACAGACATGAGAGAACATTTTTCTGTTGTGTTTTATTTTTCTTCTGAACCATTTTGTAGAAGAAAAAAAAGTCTAAGCAAGAAGCCAGTGTTATTCACTTGAGCTTTTTGAATATTTGCATTTAATCAGTATTTAATTTCCTGCTCTATAGGAACTTCCTCTCTAAGAAGTGTGCTGGACTTGCTATGAAGAGGCTGTCCATATTAAAAAGCAATGAAAGGCTTCTGTGAGAGGAAATCCTGGAGATTTGTCTCTGATTGGCATTACAGCCCAGGAAGCACCACTGCAGAAATTCTTGAGATTTTTAGCCATATCTTCGCGGTCACTTCCTGCTTTTAAAATTCCTCGTACCAATTAGCATCATGTTTGGTCGTTTTACAGCCAGAGGTGACGACATCAGACCCACATGGTGATGATGGGGCGCCTCTCTACGTCCAGGCTGAACTGGAGTCGTGTTATGAACATGCTTTCAGTGTGATAATGTGTGTTTGAAGTCACGCGGGATGGAGGGCAAGTGAGTGCGTGCGCGCTGACGTCTGCACTGGGTGATGTCATTTTCCGTGCTAATATCTTTATCGCTGCGCCGGCTCATCCCGACATGCTGATTCACGGTTTGACGCTGTGTAAACGCACCCAGTCACTGTGATGATGAATTTACTATGAGCTCTGCCAGCTTAGGAAACAATTGCTGCCGTCTCGACTGCGGCACGGGGTGCTTACGGTTTATTTTTAACACAGTCGTGATTTATTTAGCAGTTGGCTTTCTCAGTGCCAAGAGCGGTGGGCTCAGCCGAAACCAGCCTTTTTACTCCCCCCGACGTACAACACTGTCAGGCGCATCTGGGAGGAGTTATGTGGGGCCTCACACATCCACCATGCTTGGATTTGTACCTCCACAGACAGAAGTAAACAACACCTCTTCTCCCTGCAACTGAAGAATTAACGTGAGAATAAACACTAAATATGAGCTGAATGAAAACTGAAATTGGTTCAGAGGCCTTATCGAAACAGTTGTTTTGTTTTATTGGGGATCAGTTTTCAAATCAATTACACAGTCTGCAAGTTTCGTTATGAAAAGAAGATGCTGTGACATGTGGAGCTGTTGGGTGCAATTATAGTCCACTTCATGTCTGGCTCCTGTTTTAGCTGTTTGTAGTTCAGTGTTTTGCTGTAGGGTTTATAAAAACGAGCCGGCTTGAAGAGCCTACCCCCACAATCATGAAACACCATATTAAATATGTCATATTAATACACAATTTTGAATATCATCGAAGACATTCATGTTTTAAGTATCTGTCTTTAATGAAGTGTGTGATTGAGCTATGTTTAGTGTTGGTCTGGTACAATTATACTTTTACTAACTTTGGTGTTGAACCCTAATCATCTGAACCCAAGGGGTCATGTTGTTTTTGGGGTAGGATGTCAGGAAAAATCAACCGTCACATTATACCAGAAAGAAGCACTTGGTCTGATCCAGTGTGTAAAAATTTGACACTAAGCAAAGCAACATTCAAACAACAGTTCAAAAGAATGTTTGTGTTCAGATTTCCTTTCATTGAAATTGTATTTTATGAAATTATTCAATGATTAGACACCATTTGTGATGATGAAATGTACCTCTACAAGACTCTGCAATGAGTACGGATTTAGAAAGTATTTTAAGATTAGAATCACTGTTGCTCTGTGGATTTCATAACCTTTGGTCCAACATTAAATTGGACAGTAGAAAGGTGACGGTAGTACATCGTTGCAGCAGCTTCACTGTGTGGTGTGGTAAAGTGGCAGTATCCTGTTTATGGTTTCATGACGAAAACATAAATTGTCCACAAACCTGCCTCTTTTCTTGTGTAGGACTACAGATTTCAAGCCGCAATCAGACATTGTCGCAACTTTATCTTTTGTCTGAAACGACCAAAGTCACGGTAGAGCCAGCTCTACACGCAGCTTTTAGGTAAATCGGAAAAAAAAACAACTCCCAATGAAAACCTGAGACTCTTTCAAAACGTTTAATAAAAAGTCTGACTCTATTCAACCACATTGTTTTCTGATTTACACATATAAACTACTAAAAATGCACAGTGGTTATAGATATTTTTAAAAGCACAAAGTGAAAATTAAAGTGACCGGCTTGTATTGTTCAAAGAACAAAACTGCCGGTTGTTTTGTTGCGACACTCCTGGAGGAGGAGAAAGTCTTAATTTGAAACAAAGTGAAGGTAGTTACTGCGGGTTAACCATCATCTCTGCATCAACCACTGCAAGCCCCGTCATTGATTTGGGGTAAAATTGCACCACCCCCACATCTCCCTGCTTGATTTTGCAGGCAGGCAGTCGTGCACTGCCCACTCAGCGAAGCAGACGGCGATAAGTGTGAATTATAATGACAGACACAGCAAGGAGTCTCTGCCTTGTCAGTCACCTACCGGGGGCCTTTCTGCTCAACATAATAGCTCCATAAATCTTGCTGAATAGTCATCTGAACCCAAGGGGCCATGTTGTTTTTAGGGTAGGATGTCAGGAAAAATCAACTGTCACATTATACCAGCAAGAGGAGAGCATATGTTTGACCCAGTAAAAACTATTCAAACCTTTTGATGTCTTCACTTCATGTGCTGAGGGACAGCTTCTGATACGTTTTCAATGCACATTCCCAGAGTTGCCCTCAAAGCTGTAACCCTGTTAGAAATGTATTTGCCACTGTGCCATTAAAATGCTTTTCCGGCTCACTTTTGCTTGGATTTCCTTACGAGGCTGGCAGTGGGTTGGATTTTGGCGTCATCTCGCCTCTATTGAACTCTGTGATGGTCCTCTGTTCTCAGAGTCCTGCTCAGCTGCTGATTATCTGCACAACTGCCTCAATCTGTGCCAAAGACCACATATGAGACTCGTCACTTTAAAAAGGGGAGTTACTGGGAGTCCAACACAAAGCTCTGTCATTTACTCAAAGCTGAGCAAAACGTCCGTGCTGCTTCCTGGGCAGTGAACTCACCGTGACCTGGCGGAGCGCATCGTCCAACGTGTCCGTCACATATTTTCTCCCTCTGAACAGATGCAGGTATTAATGGGGAGCCTCCGGGGAGGTTGAGGAGGTTAATGAATCTGTAGCTTTAAGCAATATGGCGCCAGATTCACCCTTCACAGATGCAAGGAGCAGCAGCGCGTCGCCGAGATGAGCAGATGGGTCCTGTGGCATTGAGAGTGGTTGGTCACTGGTTGGCCGCAGCGGCTCCAGTTGAATAGCGCTCTAATCCTATAAGTCCCTCAATTGTTGCCTCTAATAAGATCACTTTCATTGGTTGAGTACTTGCTGTCAAAAATGATTTAATGCTTATTAATATGTAGAACATTTTCCTTCTGATCCCTTATCCATTGTTCTTAAGCATGGATTAGAACACGACATGATTAATTTGAGTAAAATGAATAGACGTGTGACCTGATGCAAGTATGTTAAAAGAAAACGGTGCAGCATTACATCGGTTTACTTGCCCTTTGCGCTCTTGCTAAGGCTAAGCAGACGTGCCTCAGGCATGCAGAGCATCCGTCAAGTCCTCCCAGGTGCTGACCCCAGTTATATGGACATTTATGAGTCATCGTGTATTGTGATCCTCCAGAGACCTGATGTTTCCTGCTATGCTCCATGATGAAATGTCCTCCATAATGACAGGACCTGCTTTTGCACTGTAAGAAGGCAACAGAGAAAATTTTCTTTGTGGATTTAATTAATTTACTTAATTATTATTATTATTATTATTATTATTATTTTGTATCCCCTCAAGCTTATGCCGATGGTTTGGTTGATATGAGCTACGTTATTCATTGCACTGAGTCCAGATCATATCAGGGTACTTTAACCTGAAAAGGATGTATTTCATATTAAGTGTTCACACTTTCCTGTAGAAACTTATGGAAACTTTCAGTTTTCGAGTCCGTACCTTTGCAGGGTTTCTTCACTCTTCTATACAGCATCATCCATGTTGGGGCTGCAGGGTGTTGGAACCAAATGATGAGCCGTGTTTCTTCTTTACTTCCTCTCTGGTCAGTGTTTGGAATATGAAGGATCATGCAAAGAAATCTGATCCTCACAAAAAAAAATGGGAATTGAGCATCAAGACCTGCAGTGTGAATGTAGCCTTAGGTTGTATGCCCACTGACACCTACTTTTCAAGCAACTTTGTTTAAAATACAAAGTTCACACAGGACGAAAATAGACCAAACATGACGAGTGTGAATGCACTCCCTGTTCATCCATCATGGAAACTTTATCCAGCTTAAGGTCATGGGGTGCTGGAGCCAGTCCCAGCTGACTATGAGCTCAAACAAAGTACACCCTGGACAGACTGCCCGTCCTTCCCATAGTAAACACAGAGACATATAACCACACGCTGTCACGTTGACATTGAATTTAGAGTGACTTGTTGACCTTAAACATATGTTTTTGAACTGTGACAGGAAACCAGAGAAAATCCATCCATTTAAACTTGGAAACTCCTGATTGAAAGTCCACCCAGACGCCAGCAGGGACGTTCTTGGGTCAATCTATGGGGCAAGAGTTCTTACCAGAGTGTGATCCTCCTCAATCGATCAAAACAATACTCAGTGAAGTTACACAATACTTGTCCCAACTTTTATGGTGACCAGAGTATCCACACATTATTATCAGTTGGTTGCTAACTATTCCAGACAGGGAAAGGTCAGTGCCAGAGTGTTGCGATATTTTTCTTTATGCATGACTGCCACAGAGTATCGTCCAAAAAGGGCTCTAATTTATCAGAGGAGCAGGAAAGCCTCCTCGCAGCACCCCTCTGTTTTCATTAAAGTTTAACAGACCTCTGGAGTTACATAAGGATGTACCCTGGGAACATGGAGGCCTGAGGTGCACAACACATGCAGGGCTGCCATGCTTGTTGTCCCAGCAGGCATGAGAGGGACCACCAGAGGAGGAGGGATGGTGGGCGGATGTTTCAACCTCCAGTGACTCGGATAACTTCAGCGAAGCTCCAAGAAACAAAGCGGCCCTGGTGGGGAGGTGAAAAGTGATGCTGGTATCGATTGGCTGCTCAGGATCTGAGGGATGAACAGAGTCTAGGGGCCTGTACTACATTACAATGTTTAAGGTTTTGAAAGGTAATTTCCGGTTGATGTCTGAGATTTCAGGAAGACTCTGGTGGCTCATTCACCACACAAATGGATGGTTCACTGCTAATCTGCTGGTTATATTGAAGATAACCTGGCAAGAAAGGTAAATACTCATTTATTAATGGAAAAATCATTCCACAAGAGGGCGCCGCTCTGAATTAATAGAATAGTAGAGTGCTTGTAAAAGAGGGAAGGAAAATCAATGATGATGAATGTGGTGAAAGCAGAGGAGGTAGCACTACTGCTGATATTGAGAAGGAGGTATATTCAGAGACGGCGTTGCAGGCAGTTTATTTGCTTCTAATCTCAATACTGCCCCCCCATGACTCCCAATAGTACTGCAGCATTTAGTCCATGAAGCTTCCATGCATCACATTTAACATAGAGCATGAATGAGTCTTAAAAGCTCCACCCACTGTTCAGTCAGTTTCGAGTTTTCGAGCAGGTTATTAGACCGTTTCAATCACTAAGCAAAGCATGGCAGTTGTCATTTTTAAATTAAGATATGAAAAGAAAACTTTCACTTTGATGTCTATTTCTACATTATCTTTTATTTATTCTGAAAATGTTGCTGCTGAAAGAAGGAATCCAAGTTTATCCCTCGGAGAGCAATAACTTAAACAGATTCACTAATTTCTTTGCAGTCAAAACTACTCTTATGACTGTTTGTATTGCACCGATAGTGTCATTTTTCCTTCATCTGTGAAGCTCGATGAGTGTTTTATAATGGAGTTAATCACACAAATGTCTAGCATCAAACCCATAGTGTATTGTCCCCAGGGATAAACCGTTTTGTTTGGGCGACGAGAAAACTCCCTCGAACTCGGAACAGGAGCTAAGTAGCAATATTTGGTCCCCTTTAAATGCTGGGTCTCAGTTAGTTTACAAACGATCTTTCTGGCGGGCGGGGTGAGAGGACATGTCCGCAATGGATTCTTGGTAGTAAACAAACAAAGCTCACCGTGCGACTCAGAAGAAGCAGACGCAGAAAGTAAAAGTTGAAATATATCTCAACGGCAGACATAGAGTAGTGAGGAAGACTCCCATTGATATCTGGTCTGAAGACTTTATATCAAGGTTTTTTGTGGCTACCCATTAGCCACGAGCTAACTAGCCTCGCCACCACAGGCTAAAGGCAAGGCAAGGCAAATTTATTTATGGAGCACCATTCAAACACAAGGCAATTCAGTGCGTTAGAAAGAAATAAAAGAAATTCAAGAAATAATTAAAGCTTTAGAAGAAATGAATTTAAACAAATAATGAAGAAACGTATAATAAATAATGTAAGAGACTTATTAAGAAATTTAATAAAGTAAGTAAAACCTATTGTTTATTCAAAAGCCTGTGCAAATAAGAATGTTGTGTGTTTCACATTTACATAAGAATGTGAAAGTCCTGATTTAAAAAAAAAGTCAGTGTGTCAGCAGGCTTGAGGTGTTCAGGAAGTTTGTTCCACAGGTGAGGAGGTAGGAACTAAAAGCTGTGCAACAGTGAATAAACCTCTTCCTGAGGACCTCAGAGGTCTAGAGGTTTTATATTCTACAAGTAAATCTGAAATGTATTTCGGCCCGAGACCATTCAAAGCTTTATAGACCAGAAGGAAGATTTTGAAGTCAGTCCTTTGGCGCACAGGCAACCAGTGCAGGGATTGGAGCACAGGTGTAATGTGCTCCACCCTCTTTGTGTTGGTGTAATGTGCTCCACCCTCTTTGTGTTGGGGAGGACTCTGGCTGCAGCATTCTGGATGAGCTGTAGTTGTCTGACAGATCTCTTACTGAGGCCTGTGAACACAGCGTAACAATAATCTAACCTACTGAAGATAAATGCGTGAACAAGTTTCTCAGAATTTTGTTGAGTCAGAAATCCTTTGATTCTTGCAATATTTTTCAGATGTTAGTAAGCTGATTTTGTTATTGTCTTAATGTGGCTGTTGAATTTCAGGTCTGAGTCCAGAACTACACCCAGATTTCTGGCCTGATTTGATGTCCTGAGTGACATGGAGTCAAGATGAGCACTGACCTTTAACCTTTCTTCTTTGGGGCCAAAAACAATGAGCTCAGTTTTCTCTGGGTTAGAGATGATGTTTATGATATTAATATATGATATATAGAGCTGTGTATCGGCTGCATAATTATGATAACAGATGTTCTAATGTTCCATGACTGAGCCAGTGGGAGCATGTAGCTGGTAAATAAAAGAGGCCCAAGGATGGAGCCTTGAGGAACCCCACAAATGATTTTAATTTGCTCGGATTCATAATCAGCTATTGACACAGAATAAAGCGGTGGGACTTCCGGTTTCAGTCTGGACCAATCAGTGAGCTGTGTTTCTTCTTTACTTTCTCTTTGGTCAGTGTTTGTTTCAGGCGACAGCGCCCCCAAACCAGCAGCTGTTGTAATTGTGTGACTTTATCCGGTGAACGTCACCCAAACCAATTAATGGACTATCTGAACGTGAAAGGCCTCAAACACAGATGATAGACTGACTATGACGGGGTTTTCAACAGTCATTGCTGTACTTCTTTACAGCCTATCTTTTCCTTCTGTTGTTTATTTTACATAACGACTTACATTCAATGCCTAATTCATGATTGTATGTGTAAACCTGTAGGTGCTGCACTTGAGACCCTTGAGGTAACCAAGCCACTTATGACTACCTATAGCACACAAGTTATCCACAATGGTTCGTGGTATTGGATTAAAGCAGATATCACAAACATCCTGCGTTTTTTTTATTTTTTTTTATGCATATCCTGAAGTGGCCTCTGATGTCACGCAGTCTCGTCAGTACCAGCTCCAGCTGATGTGCTGACAGGCAGCAGAGCGATTGTAAAACTTCAGTTCATCCTGCACCATGTGGATGTATGTTGGAGCTGATCAGAAGTTTAAAGTGCTCGTCCCCAGCAGGGCCTTTACTTACCAGACGGCCGGGGGCGGCTTGCTGGACGGCTGTTGGATTTATTAACCACCGTAAACATTTGAATGAGCTCATGTGGGAGTTGTTGCAGTGATGCAAGCGGCGCCATGTGCTCTCCAGTGTTTACTTTCTAAACTTTACCACCTATGTGTGTGCTTCAGGGAGACATCCAGCGCCGTCGGGCAATAAGGGGAAGCGAGTTGTGTTTTATCGCAGGCTTTATTGCGTTCACCGAGCTGAAGTGTTGGTTCTTTTCTCAGGATGTCGGTGAAATCAGGAGAAATGACAGGGGCACATTTTAAAGGCTGCAGCGGTTGAGTTGTGAACCGGCTGGTTTTGTCCCCCTCGCAGCTCGGCTGGCAGGAAGTCACTTTGACCCAGATTGAAATGTGTCGGGCAAATGGCCATAAAATTCATTACAGCCATGCAGATTGTCCTCCGGATGAATTTTAATAACTGTGTTGATCCTCCGACCTTTCATTTAGCTCCATTATTGGATCAAAATAGTCTTTCACAAAACATGAGCACAAATACACATTCACATCAGCCTCAGCTCGTCTTTTTGTTGAGTTAATTTGCAAATTTGCTTGCTAACAATCAAATTTGAGCTGAATAACTTGATAAAACATTCCTTGAAAGGCTGATTTCTTACACTTTAAAAAACCTCCTCTTTGAATGTCTAACAACAACAACAACAACAGGCGTGTGGATCCACAAGTCTTTCTCTGTGATTGGCTCAGTGGTGTCTCGGTGTATACCAAAGTGCATACAAAAACCATTTTATTTTCTACTTGCTCGTGTACTGTGATGTTTTCCTTCAAAACAAAGCTGTAACGGTGGATATTTCTGTGGCCAGACAGATAACACGTGTCTTTGTAACATCACAAACTCACAGATGCCCGTTCAGATTATTTACTAACACATCTTCTGTTTGCATTTGACAGCACAAAGTATTTTGGATCATTTTGCAGGATATATTGGACCTTTATTTTTAAATGAAGAAGTCATTTAGTTGATATACATGCTTTAAGAGCTGCTGGGATTTGCATTTTTAATTTTGACAAAACAGTATGCATAATGTGAAAAAGAAGACCTCAAGTTGTGTCTCAGATCGTTAGTTTCAGCAGCGACGGTTTCGTTTCATTCTCACTGCTCCGAGGGTTATTGTGGGTGAAACAAAGCATTTGTTTTCAATGGGAACATTTTTTTTAGTTTCATTAAGCTACATGGTCCTACCAGAGATTTTGTGTATGCTTCTGTTTATTCAACGACCGACTATAAATGACTTTGCTTTTTGTATTTTGGTTTCAGAAAAGTTTCTCATTCAGATGGCAATGCTTTGAAAATGACTGCACACTACAGTTTTCATGTCGGGCCACGAGTTAGTGCTGTGTCTTCTGTCAGGCAATCCGTCTTGCACGCACGTAGCCAAGATGAAAAATTCAAGCTCCTTTTAATCTCTTCCCATATGTGAACATAATGTGGCTGCATGTGATCCACGTGGTGGTGTAAATGTACACATAGTTGAAGAAGCATTGTCAAATTCTAAAGAGTGAACATCACACTCTGGATTCCTCCGTTGCTACTGTTTGTCTACTCACCCATAAGCAGACAAACTGTCGCATTTTCTCTGTTTACTCAGAGACTGATGCTGCCGTGGTCGGAGATCTTTGCACTCTCGAAGCCATTTTCAAATAAGGGTTGTTTTTTTTGTTTTTCTCCAGAGAGTTCCAATGCAGTTTGTGAAAACAAACAGCCCTGACGCAATGAGAGTGTGTCGTTTTACTTAAACATGGCTGTGCAAACAAGGTCCATATTATAATTCTAACACAGATGCTTGTTTGAGACGGCACTTGCCACACTAGAAAATGAGTATCAAACATAGTGTGTTCCACAACAGGCCTATTTTTTCTCCCCTATTCTGCGTTTAACTGTTTTAGTAAAATTAGCAGACGAAACACAGCCAGAAGGTAAACTCATAATGTGGTAGGTAAAGTTACCCTGTTCTTAGTAAAATTACATTGATATTGAATCCATACTGTAAACGTGCATATTTTGAAAGCATGCATTAACTGTAGGCAACAAATATTTTCACATTACACTTTTACTGTGACATTATAGTTTTATTCTTCTTTGGAATTTTTTAACAGGGCTTTGTGCCGCTTTATTGGTCGAGCTTAATTGAGATGCAGTGTGGCTCGATGGAGCCCCTTAACAAAGACTGTTTTGGTGCTTTTCCACCAGCACCTACTCAGTCTTACTCGACTTGACTCTACTCGCCTTGCCTCCATTCGCCTCAGCCTTGGCCGGTCTTCTTCACATGGCTTGTGTTGCTCTGCTGCGCCCCTAAAATCCCTTCTTGCCGGTTGGCCAACTGAGAAGTCATCGTTTTCCTTTGTTAATTAAGGTCTGTTTGATGATGCACAGCTGGTCTCGTGTGTTTTGTTTTTTACAAAATGAAAGTGATGCGAGTACAACCTAACTCAGACATTTTCCAAGAAAGCTGACATCCCGTTAAATGAAAAAACCTGGCATGCATCTACATTTGAGGCACCTATCTGCACACCCGCACTGAGGCCAATAAAAAGTCCCAGAGCAGATCTGCTCATCGAGCCTCTTTGTGACAAATTACAGACTCGTCTCGAGATTCTCTGTTCTGTCATTAATTTCCCAACACGGCCACAAAATTAGAGCCGAGCTCCCATATTATCTTCATGAGGATCTCTCGCCGGTTCTTGATGACGGCATAATTAAATACAGGGATTAAAGAAAAGATCCAGCAGGCGCTTTATCTTGTGGAGAAACCGCGGGCTGCTGTGCAAACATCGCATTGGACGCTCACTTTGACTTGTAAGTTTGTGAAACCCTTGAAGCCGCCATATGACGAGTGTGTTGATGTCGGCTGGCTGGTGGCCTGGTTGATCTGTTTGCTTGGGCTTTGCTTTGGCAGCGCAGTGGAAAAGCAAACAGTAAAAAACGTGAGTACGAGTGTGCATCTCGGTTGGATATTAAAGTTTCAGGGCGGGAGACGAGGCAGTTTTCACTGATGCCACCGTCGGTGTGAAAGCTGATAGCCACTTGTGTCTGTTTGCAGCGAAACCCACACAGTCCTCCAGAATGAACCTCGACCAAATGTTGCCGTCTTTTTACTCATGTACTTTAAGACGATGGCGTCAGATTGGCTGTAAATCTGTTATTCCAGCCTGTGTTACAGCTGTGCTGTTGGCTCCCTCTAAAGAAAAAAAACCTTCTCTATTCTCTCCACAGATCCAACATGACTTTTCCACCATGTCCACTGGTCGAGGCTTGATGCTGATCCTCACAGAGTACTGTGAACAAATGACAACAAGAAGCCTTTAATCTGGGAAGGATTCCTCCTCTCTGTGCAGAGAGTCGACTGTGTGTAAGGGCCTCTGGGAGTACAAGACTCGAGTCAAGGACACGTTCTCCACGTTCACCCCACCCCCCACCCACGTCAACCTGCTGGAAGATGGGAGTAAGAAAATAAAGCTGGAGAGGAGCTCAATGAATTCCAAGGAATCCTAAAGCAGTTTTGTACGTGTGTGTTAGAGAGTCGGCCAACCATGTGGACGCTTGCTGTGACCGTCCACCGCCGTCTGGCTGCTGCGCTGCTATTGGCTAGCTGCCTCCAGTCAATAACCGCAACCGAGGACGACGTCACGCCACGCATCAGTTTCCCCTACAGTAAGTGAAAGTATCCACACTCCTTTTCAAACACGGCTACGATTAATGGAAATGACCAGAAGGTCTGAGCTAAATGACATAGATGCATTTTCTCGATTTGGGATTGTGGGAGGCTGAGCGCCAAAGTCCTGTTTACACATTTTTCGGCTGCTTTCTGACACAAGAACTGTCTTTAGAAATTATACTTTTTGAAAGCACTCCTAAAGTTCAATATATTTAACCTTTATTTAACCAGGAAGCGGAACCCTAGAGATGGAGATCTCTTTAACAAGGTGACCCGGCAAAGAGGTTCCTCAGCAGCACACGTCACACCCTCAGATTTCAAACAAACTGTTAAAAAATGAACAGTATACAATAGTTAAAAGACAAAGTGCAGATTACTTTAGACGAAAATCACATATTCAATGTGCTGGTGTCTGTCTGAACAGGGAAAACAAGTTTTTATAAACGCATTGCATTGGCACGTGCGCAAATGTGTCGCAGCCGGTTTTCTACGTATCTGTGTGGATCTACGACAGTAACGTTGTGGTTTTAATAGATTCAACAAAGTTTCACATTTATTTGTTGCTTATATCGACGTTAACTAGGTAGGTCAGGCAGCTACATCACTGTGTGAAACACTGAGCAGGGAGTGTCTCCATGGCAACAGACCCCGATCTCCTTTCATTTCCTCCATGAGGTGCCTCTCTCATCCACTTTGGATGGCAACATTTTCGGCAGTGTTTTGGGATTTATTCAGAAACGGTTAGCCGTTAACGTCACAAAATCTCATTGCTTGTTCCTTGGATGATGACAAATCATCGCTGAAGATTTCATGCAATTCGAGTGAGTAGTTTTTGCCCAACACACACACACACACACACACACACACACACACACACACACACACACACACACACACACACACACACACACACACACACACACACACACACACACACACACACACACACACACACACATACATACATACGTCCAAACTAAAAAAATAAATACACGCAGACGAAAACATAACCTTCTTGGCCAACTTCGTTGGTCACCCAACTTTCATTGCGAAGGTAATTATTGCAATACGCAACAACATCCCATATAAAACTTGCTCATTGAACATGGCAGTGATTTGCACTGTGGTTGGGAACTTCATGTTTTCCTGATATGTGGGTTTTTTTTCTGAGGGTACACTAAACTCCACAGACAGGATACCCAGGCCTTTCATGAGGCAAGGATATATATTAACTACTACTCCACTGTGTGTTCCAGCTGAATAAAGTTAATAAAGGTTTTGACTTCTCGATAAGCAATTCCCCTTTAAAATAATAATAATAATAATAATAATAATAATATAATACTTCAAACTTGTATAATGTTGTTTTTTTTTAACACTCTCGGCTCAACATCTGGGCTCATGTGTGCTCACGGTGTGTGCATTTTTTTAATTGTCAAAAAAATTGACATTGAAAATAATTAAAAAACTGTGAAAGGGAAAATGTTCTTCTCTGATGTTCATAGTGAAATAGTTACTTGAATAAGTCACACCGAAGCATAAATAGACCTGTGCACTCTATTTCTTGGAAAAACGATCACAACGAATAACACTGGTTTTCCTGCTTTCAAAAGATCATATTCAGATTTTCTTCTAACTTCAGGTAACGGTAAGCTTTTAATCTGTTATTATGACATCATGGCCACCAAGCAAATATTATGAGCCCCTAATGGCTCTTCCTTAAAATAACCAAATCAAAAGCTTATAAGACGGGAATAAAAGTTACCATCGAACTTTATTATTATAAAGTTTCAGTTTTTTTTGTGATTGAAATTCTAATTTCAGAGGTCAACTTGTACAGACAGGAGCTGGAAATCAGCAGCCGGGCTTCATCGTGCCTGCAAAAATCAAGAACACTTCAAAAAAACAAGAGTTTGGAGGTGGGAACGTCCCACTTAGAGCGATGATGGCTTGACAGGAGAACCGCTGTAATTAAAGGGGACGGGGCTTATCAAGCCACCGATTCCATACAAAATAGGACAATTTAGGTCAGTGGCAAGGGAATGCAACAAACTGAGTGGCGAGAACTGTGCAGTGCTTTTGCAGCGATAAGCTCACAGAGACGTGTCAGAAATCACAAGTACCTGCAGGTCAGAACGCACACATGGCAACCTGAAGCACCACGGACACCACACCCCATAGCGACATGTAATTACTACTTTTGTCTCCTCGCGGGATTCTTTTATCAAATGTAGATGTCGCTTTACAAAAGGGGTGTATTTTGAGCTTTCACAGAGTGGTACAGTTGGAGGTGACTTGCTGTGTGTTGCGGCCCCTGCCGTCCGGCTTCATTCCTTCACGAGCACTTCTTCCTCCGTTTTTCCCTCTAATTGACCTTTTGGTAATGTGCTGCTGAGTGCAACAATTTATCTCGCAAATAAAAGCCTAATGTGTCTCCTGGCGAATCCGCTGATTGAGTAGAAGACCTTCTCTGCACCTGACTTCATCAATGTATGTAATTGCTCCACACACACTACAGCACTGTGGATTAGAGCCTTTATAATTCATAAACACTGAGCTGTTTTATCTCCCGTATCTGTTCAGCTGACAGCTTTTTGGTAATTGATTGACGCATTATGAGCTTAAGACAAACGAAGAAGCTGTTTGGACGTGACTCGCTGCCGGAATTGACTGCATTTGTGAAAAGCTTCTCTAAACACGGTTCACTTTTCGGTATCCTCTGAAGGTGTAAGCCAGCCAGTTGCTGCCTAAACTCAAATCGTTTACGTCGTTTCTGTCCTCATTCAGGCAGATTTGCTGACTCTGCAGCGACCAAAACATGGCCTAATAGAACTGTAGATGCGCCTCGGTTTGAAGCTGGTTACAATAAAAACTCTCTCTAATGCTCGTTTCTTGCACTTGGCCATCTCGGGGAGGCGTCGTCTTGAGTTGCCTCTCAAATTGTCGTTGCTCGTATCGGAGAACAACCTTTCCCACACTCGAGCCATTTCACTTGTTTCTCAAAAAGAGCTAAATGGATTAAATGAGCCAAAGCTGCTTCCCAGTGTGCTCTTAACCGCTGATGTTTCTTTTCCCTTCCCACTTTGCACTCCTCCACTCGGCATTCAGAATCTAAATTTCACGTATTTTGACATGAGGGCGATTGAGGCGCTGGTCTTGAGGGTATAAGTAGCACCGTGAGACATGATGCTTCAGCAACTGTTGATATGTTGTAGAAATGTCACTGGCGTTGATTGTAACTTATCCAATTAGACTGCAGCTTTGCATAAGCAGGGTCTTCAGCATCGCTGACATGCTAAATGTTTCCTTTATAAACCTCCGGGGGTTCAGGATGCACTTCATTGATGAGAAGCATGTAAAGCAGGGCACCCTTTTAAACTTGCATTTCTAGGTGGTATTGTCCGTAAGAAAACCGGGGGACCCGGTTGTTTTCTCCAGAGACGACCCTTGTCCCTCTCCTAGAAAGGCGTCCCTTGTCTTCTGTGTCCTCCTTCCCTCTCCTCGGCTCCTTCCTTCTCTCCTAATGAGCAGGCTAATCTCTCATGTGTGGTGAGTGGAGGTTTTTGTGGTTGCTGCAGAGGGAGAGCTGGTCTGTTTTTCATTACGGCTCTTGTGCAGAGAGAGGCAGCGCCAAGGATCACGGGACTCAACGCAGTAAGCATCGGTTTGACATGTGGCACGGATCACTGCTCGTCATCTAACGTCCCCAGCAACATGTTGCTGGGTTTCTACGGACATTAGCTGAAGAAACTAACAAATCTTTTTGTACTCTATTTTATTCAAGCTGAGACTTTTATACACATTCACTGTACTTTAAAAAAAAAAAACCTCTATAACTGAAAGTCATTTGTATTCTACATAGCAGAAACAAAGTCAACTCACCCCTCAGAGGTACCTAGAAATAATTGTTCACCTTTGTCAGAACATGTATAAATCATCACGTGCCCACAGTCCCTGCTTCTATCTGCTCACTCACTTATGCTGCCAGCATGAAGTTCAAGACTGTCGACTCACATTTAACTCTAAATGGAGCCAAAAGGGTCGCCAGTAAAATGCATTTCAGCTACCGAAACATGTTTTCACGGCTTTGCCGTCCGGTCACTCAGCCCCACTGGGATATTGAAGTAGTTAATTGTTGGTTATTTCAAAGACACCAGACACAAACCAGACCAAAACAAAAGGTTCCTCAATCTTCTTTTTGTTTTTTGTTTTTTTTTGGGGGGGGGGGTAATTTAAAACGCCACATGCTGTGAAATGCTGCAAAGTCTCACAATAATACAAAAACAGACGTATCAAAGACCATTAGATGGTTTCTTGAAGTGAGTTAAATTTATGTTGTTTGTCATGGTTTCCATGTTGGAAAGACGTTGTATAATACCAAGTTTCCATACAGTCTCATCCCTCTGAGTGCCACAGGGGCTGGAACTGATTCCAACACACACACACACATAATCTCACACACACTCAAATTCACTCTCAATAACCAACACTACAGTCCTGTTACCTAAAGTCATGATATAGGCTCCTCAACTGATCCAATCTCCTTTTTTTTTCTCTTCCTTTTTAAGTGAGTCCTCCGTTTGTTATATTTCTATGTTTTGTTGCAGTTTTTTGTTTTTTTTTAATTGGAGCAGAAAGTCTCTGGCCTGTTCAGACCTGTCTGCTTCTCTTGACTGCTGACATGCCGACCCTCATCTCCTGCAGCCTGACGAGCCGAATACGAGTGGGGGAAAAAAAAAAAGTGCAATGCATGCTTCAAGGTTTACCAGGGGTCTGTGGGATGAACAGTCAAAAATCTTGGGTTCCTCTTATAGTTTGAGATTTTTAGAAGCAAGATTGTTTTTATTTGTCCTGTTAAGCGTCGGATGAGCTGATCAATCACGCTTGGATTAACGTTCTCTGTGCATGGTCCCTGAAAAATAAACAAACTGAACTAAATGAAGCTCCAGCAGAGGGGCAGCTTGAAGCCTGACTATGTGAAACAGAGGTTTTTACATTTCAGACCATGTGGCACTCATTTATTTTTCTTTAGATTAGAATGAATTAATAGTAAACAAAGACTTCACGAGTCAGATTTAAAACTCTTTTATCAAAGTATCATCTGTTAGTTTAACATAAAGATTTGTAGGTCCTGTCTTCAACACAATGTTAGAACAAATAGAACCAATCAGACACAGAAGCTGTTCAAATCGTCCCTTTAAGCTGAGTTCTTGTATTTACTGTATGCTCACAGCACACAGTCCTTTTTCGTTTACGTTTGGTTCGTGTTCATCAAATACTGTGCGCTTCCTGTCATGCATGCTAATCCTCTGACCTTGGCAGCAAGTGGATCACGGTTCAGATTGAGAGGAGGGGCGGCCAGAAGGAGGGCGGGCCGGTGGGGGTCAGGCCAAACACTCGTGAGGTCTTAGACATGCTCCGATGCCCACCTAAAACCCCGCGGGGACACGCCCACTGATCCTGAAAGGAAAAAGTGCTTTGTGGCTTCCAGCAGAGGTGGCACTCGCAAGTGCCTGCATGAAAAAAAAGAAAACATAACGGCCGCAACAATGGGACGTAATTACAGCACATCGACTCCGTCTGTTTCAGACGCCTTAATGGTTCCATCGCCTGCATGCTCCAGGGAGTGCACAGAAAAGTTCAGTCTTTGCAGATTTCGATCAGGAACGGTTGATTTGAAGAAAATGGCAGGCGGCGAGTAATAAAGCTGCAGCTGTTAATCAAGATGGACAGAGAGGAATGCCAGTGTCATTAGGTGATTTTTTTGGGGGGGGGGGGGGGGTTTCCATGCGCCACTTTGATAAACAGTAGATTGTACAAGATGAAAACATGAATTGCCACATGACTGTTAAAATATTTCAGCACATATTTTTGATTTTTATTAACACTGTAACACAAAACTTCATCTTTACAAGGGCCTGGATGGGACTTTTTTGTGGCGAGGAGAAACATTCACATGGTTTTTTTGTGGCCCTGGATGATAATCTGCGCGGCTCTGAAATCACGCAACATTACATTTTATTGTATTACATGAAAACAAAGGGTTTTAGTCATACTTCCATACTCGCAATAAAAATTGATTTACTTCCAGTGTAGCATAAATGTACAAGGACCTTTTTTCATTTTTTTTTTCTTTTAGAATGGAAGACATCTCAAACTTTCCTATTTGTCTGGTATTTACTTAGAGCCGTGCTCCAGAGTATTTTCATCTTTAATAGTGTAACATCTGCAGTGTGTCTTGTTTACACTATCCTGTGTTTAATGATGAAGCTGCACAGAGACACGAGCTTAGAACAGACTTTCCTCTATTAGCAGGGTTGATGTGGCACTGAAGAAAATTTCTTTTCTTTTTTTTTCTGGATCTTAGAATTTAACATAGTGGCACTTTTGGCTCTTGTGAAACATCTTTCCATGGTATTGAATTATTTCATGCACTTAAAGCCACTTGGTTAGCTCTAGTTTTTCCTCTCACTAATGCATTTCACGCTGAGAATGGTAGTTTCTCGCAAAGTCGCAGAGGGGGCAGTGTCAGAAAATGGCTGCTTTATAATCTGTAATTATCAACTAAATGGCCTTATGAGAATTTGTTAAAGTGGATGTACATGAACCATTTCTACTGAGCAATGCAGCGTGAATGTTCTATTTCAGAAGGCACCTCAGGCTTCACGTGGAGGCTGAAGTGAAATGGTTAAAAGAAGCCGTCTCATGTATCTTTCATTAAAGTCAGAACTTTCCTGATTCGGTTCCAGTCTTTTAATACGCTCCATATGTCTCTTCTATTCCGACTGGTGGATGTGTGTGAAAAGAGAGGCTGAGGTGTGTGTGTGTGTGTGTGTGTGTGTGTGTGTGTGTGTGTGTGTGTGTGTGTGTGTGTGTGTGTGTGTGTGTGTGTGTGTGTGTGTGTGTGTGTGTGTGTGTGTGTGTGTGTGTGTGTGTGTGTGTGTGTGTGTGTGTGTGTGTGTGTGTGTGTGTGTGTGTGTGTGTGTGTGTGTGTGTGTGTGTGTGTGTGTGTGTGTGTGTGTGTGTGTGTGTGTGTGTGTGTGTGTGTGTGTGTGTGTGTGACCACGAGGCCTGGTGGACTATACAATAAGTAGCACAGCTTGAGGATTTTAATTAACTGACTAATTGTACTTAAATCTAACCTACCTGATTTTTATTTCAAGACGGCTCCAACAAGTGACGTCCTTCAGCTTCAGGCAGATGCTCTTATGTGGGAGTTAATGTAGTCGATCCTGTTTTCTCCTGATGGCAGAACGAGTACGGGGATGGAATGTGACTCTGGAAAGTGAAAGCTTGTAGCCGTGCGTGTGCGTGTGCGTGTGTGTGTGTGTAGCCCATTAGTGAGGAGTGTAAACCAATGTGCTTGACCACTTCTCATCCTCAGTCACTTTGTGGTGGACGAGTGGAGAGCCGGAGACTCCAACCTGCTCTTCTCATCAAGGACCTCTCCAGACACAGACACACACACACACACACACACGGCAGAGGATGCTGTTTGTTTGCTGTACGTTCCAGACCTTCAGCACACGCAGGTCTAAAGCGAATGTTCACTTAGTAAACTGCGAGCGGCTCACCGGTGCCCTTGAAAAGCAACTGAAACACTTTGCAGCAGAGATGCACTGACATGTGCTTTGGTGGGATTGTAGCTGCAGCAGAAACCATGTGCAGGCATGTGCGAGCCAGCTGGATTTTGATGTTTGCATGGCCGACCCAAATGGCAGACTCCACCCCCCACCCCACACACACACACACACACACACACACACACACACGTCTTAAATCCACTTGGCAGACTTCATGTCATTCATTGAGCCAATCCTTCACTGTGTGTGTGTGTGTGTGTGTGTGTGTGTGTGTGTGTGTGTGTGTGTGTGTGTGTGTGTGTGTGTGTGTGTGTGTGTGTGTGTGTGTGTGTGTGTGTGTGTGTGTGTGTGTGTGTGTGTGTGTGTGTGTGTGTGTGTGTGTGTGTGTGTGTGTGTGTGTGTGTGTGTGTGTGTGTGTGTGTGTGTGTGTGTGTGTGTGTGTGTGTGTGTGTGTGTTTTTGCAGCCATGCTTGAAGCGACATGGTAATGCCAGTGAATAGTCCAATGTGCTTTAACAATTGTGGAATTAAATTAGATTCAGTCCTGGGCAGCCGTACCCGTCAGGAGGTCACTCTTAATGACTTTTATAATCCTCTGGTCTTATTCTTTGACCAGTCTGCAGATGGTGGTTAATGTCACACTGACTGCCAACCGTTGAGAGATTTAGTTTTTAGGAGTAATTCCAAAAATTTATACCTTTGTTTTTTTTTTTTTGTCTTGCTGTAGCCTAAGATTGATTGTTGGCGTGCCAATCATCATGGTACACGATCACAGACTCACCCATAAGCCACCAGTATCTAGTCCTGCATCTGGTTTAATTGCTGAAATGATTATTTCTGTCTGCCCACTAAAAAAGAAGACGTTTTGGTTTTGTTTAGTAAGATTTGCTTTCACAATAAAAGCTTTATGAATCCTAAATGAACTTGAACTACAAGTTCGACTGTCTGATGATCATGACATAAAGCAAAGCATTCAGTTTTTATTTTACTTTCGTGTGCTGACCTCTTCTGCTCCAAACATGTTCTCGAATCAAGGTGTTTAAGCTTCATTATAAGAATTAATCTACCAGTGATATTCTCAATATGCAGTACCATCCAGCTTTAGCAGTTTTTTGAAATGTTTAACCAGTAAAAGGACATGTAATAAAATGCAACAAGCATTCGATGAGGAACTACTTTTCTTCCATTAAAAGTGCTGAAGCTCAGAACGAAACACGTTTTGTGTTTGCTCTTTGGTTTTTCAGCTCTATGAGCTGCTTGGTCATTGTTCCATCAACACAGACTTATTTTCTTTATATTACCATCATTAGATTCTGATTAGATTCACACAGACTGCCTGTTGTCTGACAATCAGAGATGTTGATAATCCTACAAAGTGTATTGAGCTTTGACACCAAACAATCTTTCATTCCCTTTTTGAAGGTAACAAGCTTCAGCTATGAATGCTCTTCTGACTGAAACTATAATTGCATCTAAGCTGTGTTAATGCCACTCACAGCATCAGCATTCAGGCTGTTTGCACCCAATAGAATGCTTACTCGGATACTCCTCTGAACGAGGTTTTCAGTAAAACAAAAAAATTATGTCATCACTCATGATTTATCTTCCCTGGAATACTGTGTTGGCAGTGTTGTATTCCGTTAACACAGTGCGACTATCACCCCATCACCCACGCCGGGCATTACACACACACACACACACACACACACACACACACACACACACACACACACACACACACACACACACACATCATGAATAACTCTCTCACATGCTCAGAGTCTCTCTCCGTCTCGCAGCGGTTGATTTTCTAAGCTTTCAGTAGCGATAGTCTGCTGCACTCCATCACCGCGGCGTGCAGAGTGTTGGGTGGGTGCGTGCCAATCCAGAGTGCATCAGGATGACACCTAACAGCCTTTAATTACAGAGCCGAGCATCATGTCTCTGTCTGCCTCTCCTGCTCTGCTTTTACAAGTAACCTGTGTTTTCACGTACTGACCTCATTCTTCTTCTTGTGTGTTTGACGGATCAACGTTTGACATAAGCATTGTTCACTGTGTCAGAGTTTGTAGACTTGGGCACATTTCCACCCACATTATTTTATGGTTTTGTGGTTTTTCTCCTGTTGTCCTGGTAGAGTTTCTGCATCTGTAATAATTTATCACCATTAACAGTGTTTTGATGTGTAATCAAAGATAGCAAACACTGTCCAGCTTTGGGGGAGAGGAGAGGAGAGGAGAGGAGAGGAGAGAGAGAGAGACTTTTTGTTTGTCTACATTAATGTGTTTTCCAGTTATTAACATTTTCCAAAAAGACCAGTTTTCTTTCTACTTCCATATCGAATTCTAATCTCTACATGAAGCAAGTCATCGTTAAGAAGTGTCTAAATCTTGAAAGAATCGTGTCTTTAGGTCCACAGGTGTGGCCAGTGACTTTTCCCGCACCTGCTCCTCTGACGCTCTGAGGTCCGTCTCCTCCAACTTTGGGCACAAGCAGCTTTTCTGTACCGACTTGGCCGGCATCCGATAGCGATCTCAGTTGCTTACGCTCACCAGCTATGAAACAACCATCACTTTGCCTCAACATCAGGAGGAGCATCGCCGAGATGACCTTGACGTGACTTCTCTTGGCTCCTGTCGGCTCCGGCGCTGCCATCAACCCCATTGTCAGATCATGTCAAACGGAGAGCCTTGAAGCGGTGCACTGTTGTGTAGCTTTGGATGGCAGAGGGCAGAGATAGTGGGAGGGGTTGTTTTTTTTTCTTCTTTTCTTTTTTTTTTTTTAGAACAAATTTGTGTCTTGCATGCAAGATAAGCCGACAGTGAGATTAATATCGGCTGCGCTGCCCTCTCCTCTCCTCTCCTGTTGGATTTCTCAGCCTGGCTGCGAGTGCACCTCTTTGTCCCCGTTGCCCCCTCGCCTTGTGACTTGGCTCACGCTCGGCTGTAGTAAATCTGGGGCATGTTTACACTCGGAGCTTTTAGGAGCGTCCTGGCGGGCGTATACCTACCAAGCAGCCACTCAGTCACCCGCCCTTGATGTACCATTAAACCTTGAGGATAAAAAAAAGAGGGTTGATCCTGCTTCATTTTCTCTGAAATATGATGCTTGCCAAGCTGCTGGCATGAATTGTATTTCCCAGCGACGGTGTGTCTGCACCCTGCGATGATGTTTTAGTTACCTCAGTGGTGAGTAAGCACGGTCTGATGTGACTGCAGGGAATCGGAGGCACGCAGATCTGAGCTGGTGTTACTGTGCGAGAACCGTTTTCATCACACAATCTTAAGAGGTGAAAATAAGGGAGAGCTTCATGAAAAGCACCCTTTCTGCTCTGTTTGTGTTCAACTAAGATCCTATTATAGATGAATATCTTTTGCAGTTATTCAGTACTTTATTGATATTTGTTTTGAATCCTCGTGGTAACTATGACCCAGCATGCAACAGCAGTTTGTTTCAGGTCAGCGCAGACACGGCAAAAGGCAAATCTCTGGAGGGTGCTGGGAGAAACTTGATCTGCAGAACAAGTTGAAAGGAACTCGCTGCTAAAGAGGCAACAACTTCTGTGAAATATTGCCGGCATGACTAGAACGCCTGGATTCGTTTAAATGTTACGGATGTAAAAAAGCTAAAAAAAAAAAAAAAAAAGAAATGCTCTGAGTGATTCTGTTCGTTTTCCCAAGATTTCTTTTTGAAGCTGAGTATCTGGCAGTTGTTCAATATTACTTTTGCTTTTCTTGCTACTGAGAAGTTCACGTTACAGAAAAGAAAAAAAAGGGGCAAAGTTTAATTTTCTGCTTCCTCTCTTCATTTTCTAGATATAAGTGGTTGACAAGTATTTTCAGGGACTGAAAGTGTTCAAGATTTGCAGGCGGATATTTAAGCAGTTGAATTAGCGTTTTGCTCATCAATACATCCATATACGTGTGTATAGCTTCATCAATAATCAGACAATATTTGATGCTGTTCATGTGATTAAAACTCAACAATAACTTAGGAATGCATGAAAAAATGAGACCAGTTGATCTAATTTGCAATTCAACAAGCTTGTAGCTGCTTGCCATGTATTCACAGACGTAGTCTGACTGTCACTCTAAAGCAAACACTTCTGTGATCACAAAGCATTTGCTCACCAAAATCCTTTGTGATCTAATGTTTCTTCGTGTTTGTTTGTTTTTTTTTTTTTTTTTTTTTGTCATCTTCAGCCACACCGATTAGCAAAGAGAGAATACAGTGAATATTCAGCCAAAATTGAATTTCATGAATTCATGTAATTAATTGCTTTGGGGTTCTTGTGTCTCAATGGAGGCAAAGACATTCAGCTCTTTAATGTCGTCAGTGTTGCATGCAGACTCGGTTATTCCAGCTGTAAACTCTCCTGAAATGATGCATCTTCTGAGCTGCTGCTCTGCCTTCTGCACAGCCGTGGAGAATCGAGGCGAATGCACTCGGATTGGTTCCAAGACTGAAATTCAAAGGACCTGCGGCGCTAACTAATTCAGCCTGTTAACATCGGCAGTAAAGCGGCCATATTGATGGTAGGTGTGATGTGATGACCAACGGCGGAGGACGAGGGCCCGGCTCGGTGACAGCCAGCTGATTAAACAGGGGGGTGATGAATGGAGCTGGAGCCTGGCTGTGAAAAGGGCTCGCAGTCACTACCGTTGTCCGTGGATCCGCTGCACTCTGCTCTAAGCATGTCAAAACACCCAAGTGATGCGCTGCGTCGGAGAGGGCAAGAAAAGAAGAAAAATCCCCCAGAAGAACCGGAATG
The DNA here is from genome assembly GCF_963383615.2 of Lipophrys pholis. Lineage (NCBI taxonomy): Eukaryota > Metazoa > Chordata > Actinopteri > Blenniiformes > Blenniidae > Lipophrys > Lipophrys pholis. The sequence continues at coordinate 31,567,341 of NC_137636.1, read as the reverse complement.
CCTCGGATTTCAGTTTGGAATCCTCGCAGCTTGACACAGCCCTGACGTTTGTTACGGTTTGACCTTCTGCTCTTATCAAAAATCCATCTCAGAGCACTTGGAAAATAACATTGTCTCCTCCCCCCTTCCTGCATGTTCCTTCATAGGTCAACGTCTCAATCCAATCTTCCCAGTTACCACAACTCCCACTCAGTACCCCGACCTCAGACCCGCCCTCCCGCTAAGTGGCCTCGGCCTGCAGGAGGAACGTTTCAGGAGTTTGCTCTCTCTGCTCGTTATTCCATTGTCTGTCTTCGACATTGTCATTGTGATTTATGTCACAGGGATTTAATATGCTGAGCAGAGGCTGCTTTTGGTTGTAGTGAATGTCCAACACTCGGGGGAGCCGTGACAATCCAGCTATGATCGGTCGCTCTGTGGGGACGAGCGATGCCACTCCCTTTGTCTGCATGCTCCTCTGGGGCTGAGTGCACCGATCTTTGTGAGCATTTAGGGGCATTTTAACTCCTTAAATGTTCCTATAAATAAAACCATTATAGCCTTCCCCATCACAGGAAAGCTTGCTTTTCCTTTCCAGAAGAACCAATGGATGACAGGACAGTCTTGGTGTTTTTCTTCTTCGCTCTATACCTTCCCCTGGTTTTTAATGAAGAGCCCCTCTCTTTATTGACTCCAGATGTCACAATGTTTTAAACAGAATGGGGGCTGTTGATCTGGAGGAGGCCCAAGATTTGATTTTGGACTAGATGGGGCTCGTGCAGCTGGCTTTCGCTCCCGTTAGGGGAAGACGGTCATCTGCCAAAGTGCCTTGAGTGTTAGATGAACCATTTGTTTGTGAGCATATTGAAAAGTTTAAGTCATGGGCCGTAAACATTCATTGCCGTTTGCTGGCGCTGTTTGCATTATGATCTGGTGCACCACCTGCATTGCTGAAAATAAACACACCACTTGGTGTATCTTTCTTCTGACTGTCCGAAGCATCTGACCAGTCTGGATTCAGCTTTCCTGATTCTACTAGGGGAGGCTGTAAACTGGTCAACTGCAGCAAATATTAGCATTTACGTCCTCAGAATGGAGCAAGTAAATGGAGTACGTGACCCCTCTGTTTTGTCTTTGGAGAAACACGGAGTGTGGTTTTTTTAATAATATGTTTGGAATGGCAGGCAAGAGATAAACATTTCTAAAGATCGTCAAAAGCTAGAAAATCTGCAAGGAATGTAGAGATACAATATCCAGGCTCTCGTGGCGTACTTTGTACTGATCTGTTGTATATGAAGTGATAACGTGCGCCCAATATGATAAAAATGGGGCCCAGAATGACCTTTTTCTTCACAAACTGAAGGTTGTGATTAACTCATTTTCAGGGGCTCCCTGCCTGCAGCACTGGTGTTTTCAGCCGGGGCTGTCTGCTTTGGTTTGAAGCAGTAAAAGAATTTAGTCGTTTGCTTTACTTCTCTTGATCTATGTCATTGTGAACGCAAATAGATGGTGTGTTACCAATGCTGTGTTTATTTGTGTGTAAACCACCATAGTTTTATTAAACGTTTCTCTGTTGAACATCAAATCTGGTTTGATTTTATTTTGACACCTTCGGGTAGATTTCATGGCACATATAGTGGTGTTAAATCTGGACTGGTGGCGTTCTGTTAGTCTGTGTTGCACCACAGTTGATTTCAAAACACATCGAGTCCTATTGAAAATTGCTGAGTCACAATAACGCTCCAATAGCACCACAACCAGGACAACCGGCACCAGTGTCACACAGTTTGATATATAAAAACTTCCAGGTATTAAACGTTGGAGTTATCTTCAAGAAATGTAGATCTTCTTTTGTCATTCCCACATCTATAAATACGAAAACAAATCCAGGTGTCTTTTTCATAGGAGTTAAGCTGGTTAACTTGCATTCAATTATGATTTATCACACATTAAATCAAAAGTGAGCAGTTGACTTGACGAATCGCCTTCTGACTTAAAACTGACTGAAGCTATGAGCCACTGCATCTGCCGGCACTATAAACAATTGTTGGTGATGTGAAGAGGAATTCTATTAAAGGAGCAGTGCCTACATAAGACCTGTGCTTGATCACAAGAGGTATTTGAAGCTGAAGAAAAAGAAGCGGCATGGGGGGGGGGGGGGGGGGGGGGGGTGTTACTCTTTCTGACTTTTGACCGCTGCTAAAGAGATCTATTTGACAAGCGAGCAGAATGAAGGAGATTATCATTGCGGAGGGGCGGCTTTAACACTGCTGCCAGTCCTGAGTAAAAGAGAGAGGCGGCCAGCACAGGGGAGTGTGAACGTGGCTCGTTGGCGTGAGTGCGACATGTTCTGGTGGCGCTAACAGTAGCCGCCGGCTGCCACTGCGCCGGAGCGATAAACGGAGACGGCGGTCGCCTCCAGGAGTGACGGTCACAGGAATGACAACAGGCTCCGTCGGAGTTTTCCACGTTGTGCGAATCAATTTGACAGAGGCTCACAACTTTGTCGTCGGATGTAATGTGATGTCTTTCTGCTTGTTCTCTCTTCCTGCTTGATTTGTGTTTTTCTGTGAGGCCGTGGGGCATCCTCTTATAACCGCAGCAGAGCTGAACATACTGAAAGAAGTTCTGATGGGCTGAAGGGTTCCTTGTGTTCTCTGAAACCTCTGCTGATGGGACGTTTGGATTGCTGAGGCCAGCACTAAGGTCATTCTGTGGTCACTTGTGGTTGTCATTTGAGATTTTAGCTTCGAACAGATGTGTGCAATCACTCCATGAAAAACTTTTTTCTCCTTAAGAGGAGAAAAACCTGCAGGTTTCTGTGTCTTCTTGTACTTTTAGCATCAGGACATGTCCTGTACCCCTCTGTCCTGTCCTGTCCTGTCCTGTCCTGTCCTGCTATGCAATAATAATAATCAGCTGCATTTGTTTTTCTCCTGCGTTTTTCCTCCCAGATGCAAAGGAGAGATCAGCCAAGAGATTTTCAGCCGACGGGGTCTTCAATTACACCTCTCTGCTGCTCAGCCAGGAGGACGACATGCTCTACGTCGGAGCCAGGGAGGCTCTGTTTGCTCTCAGCCTCTCGGACATCAGCAAGACCAAACTGCAGAAGAATGTGAGTGAAGCCAAATGGTCAGAGGTCGCAGCACTACTCTCATGGTTTGCTTAAATAGAAGTACTGATACTTGGCCAGAAAAATAACTCTAATTCAATTCAAGAAACGGTAAGAATGTTTCAGTCTGAAACTGTGCGGGAGTATAAAACCCCAAATCCAGCTCTGCTGTGATCTTTAGATCTTTATCTTAAGTTTATCCAGAAAACTTCTTGACAAAAGAATTTTAATAAACAGATTAGTTGAGTAATAACCATTTCCCAAATGTTATTCCAACAAATAACTGTAAGTATAGATATGGAATTGCTGACAATTCCACAGAAAAAGGTCTGTACTCCTCTATGACTGGCCCTCATGAGACTTTCACACCCAGTTTGAGTCAGTTATTGCAAAACACAGGAAGTTCTTCTTTTAGACTTGATCAAAAATTGTACAATCGCTCTGCGTCTTTCCTCTGCTGTTACATCTCTGATGTCGAGTTGTTCTTATCATCACTGTGAATAACGAGACAGTTCTAGGAGAAAGTACAGATATTTCGGTTCGAGGTAGTATGTAAAAGGTTGTCTGATAAATAAACGCTAGAGTATAGAGGTGAAGTGTTTACAATATGTTCCTTCTTACTTCTGCAAACGGGCAGTTTGTAAAAGTACTCGCATGCTTTACTTAATTAGATACTACAGATACTAATGTCAGACGTTTCAACTTCTTTACACAAGTGAAATAATTAAAAAATATATTAGTGCAAAATGTCAAAAGTTAGGCTTGGAGACAATCGGAGGCAGAATGGCCATACTGACTTATTCAAGGTGTTTTTTTTTTGTTGTGGTTTTTTCAATCTCCAGCTGACGTGGGGCACTCCAGCTGGAAAGAGAGAAGAGTGCAGCTTCAAAGGGAAAAACCTGGAGGTGAGAGGCATTATTTTACAGCAAGAAGGCAAAACGTGTCAGGATACCAGTGGAGGATACTAGAGTTTGTCTTCCTCGCAGTGGAGCCGTGAGACAACGAAATGAACACGAGCTGTGTTGACAAACCTTCCCACCAGTTACAAATGCATTTATCAAGTGTGCAGGCTCGCTGGGGAATTGCTCTTTTCTTCTTCTCTGCCTGCCTGATACCTTGTTGTCATGCCAGCTGTTGTATCTCTGGGCGACAAGCCTCAGCAGCCTGTGTACTTGCTCTGTACAACATTGGTCTGTGTATTACAGAAATCTCATAAGGCAACTGCTTTGTGATGCTGGGAGGCTTTTTTCCCCGGCAGTGCTCCAGCACAGGGAAATGTTTAACGCTTTCCATTCAACATTCTCTCAAGTATTTGCTCTGAACATTTTCCTTATGATTATGTTAAAGCAGAGACTCTAGAGAAAATCACTTTGAGCACGAAGACTTTGTCTGAATTTATCAGCTTGACGTTCTCTCCTTTTCTTCCCATTTAGACTGATTGCTTCAATTACATCAAGATTCTTCTGCGGCTGAACAGCACTCATCTTTATGTGTGTGGCACCTTTGCCTTCAGTCCCGTCTGCGCCTACATCGTAAGTACTGACCTCTCAGTCTACGCACTGTTCAAGAGTTCGTCCACTTGATTTTTCTCCCATGAATATTAGAAAGTCTTTTCATTTCTTCCTGCACTTTGCGCTGGAATCAAGCTGAATTCGGATCTTTTTTGGGGGACTCGGGGTCCTTTTATCCGGCATGTCAGCATTGGATCTGCGGTTATCCAAGCGTAACCAAATCCTGCTGAGGCACTTTAGCCAGACAAGTCAACGGGGGGGGGATACACGAGCTGTGTGGCTTCCAGAGAGGAAAATAGTAGATCTGTTTATCTAGCAGAGGAGTGATGGTAACCGGGAGTGGGATGACATTGATTTCAGTGATAGTGGGGCGCTGGAGCTTGGCGACAGCTCAGCTCTTCAAGCAGGGCGCTTAACTCCAGCCTTTGACGTCAGAGCAGAAGAAAAACATGAGGAATGTCAGGCCTGACTATGACTTGGCAGGACGTTAGGTCCCCGAACCAGGATTCCTAGGAAGTCTGAGCCCTTTTGGTCCGGGTGAACACTCGTCATGATTAAGTCCACAACCATGAGTGTGTATTAATGTGTGTGCGTCTGAGGAGTCCGAGCAACCACATGCTCTCAGAGATGCACAATATTAACATCGATGGATGTTTTATTTTTATAGCGCTTCTCATAACAGTCGGGAAGTCTTTATGGCCAGCAAAACAGGACACTGAGGCCAAGAAGATACACTGAACACTCAAAGTGACAGATGTGAATCCAAACAAGCTCCCTGTGAAGCAACATCCTTAAACTGAAGAAGCATGGGAAGATTTTCCATCACCGAAAGCACTCCATACTGTCCTGTTTGATTTGATTACTAGCGAATGGAGCAAGTTATTACTGTTGCTCCAGATTGTCTGCATGCATTTATCATGCCCGCCTTAAAACAGACCTCGGATTCCCATGTTTGCATTAAATGACTCTCTTATGGCCGCGGTTATTCTTCCTGTCAATACTGGCTGCAGAGTAGAGGAGCACAGCCTCGCATGCTCCTTCTGTGTAAAAGTGTTTTTTCCAACAGCTGATGTCAAGCTTTTGCAATATCTTTTACTCAAGTAAAAAATTTTTTTCTATCAGCTCCCGCTTTAATGAAGAAAAACCTGCAAACCTTAGCGTAGTTCACACTGAGGGCTACTTAAAAATAAATGAGAACTGCACCGGCATTGGAACTACTTTTTGTATCGTTTATATCATCTTTGCTTTAAGTGGTAATACTTTGCAACTAGTATGCAATTGGTCTATTTTTTTAAACTAGATGGATCATTACTCAATGTATGTTTCATTAAAGATCTAATATGACTGATTATACACAAGAAAGGTTGAAGGCTACATTTCATTCCGAAATTCTGACGTATGGACTACGGTATTGTTCAAACTCCTGGGATGTTGCATCATGTATTTCAGAGTTAAAATGTTTAGATGTATTCTTATAAGAAATAAATTTCATTGAAAGTTTTACATAGTTCTGTATAGCACTGTGTTAGTAGATTTTTCAGTTAAATTTGTCTCGAAGAAGAATACACATAAACATTTTAACTCTGCAGTTTATAACACAAACACCAGCAGGTCCATCCATTAAGACTTTCCTGCTCGTGACACTCGGCTATAATTCTGTTTAGTCCCTTTTGTGACATAAATCTTTAAAAATCTGAAAGAAATATGTGATTTTTTTGCTAAAAAATCAGTAACCGCTGGTCAGTGTAGTTCTTGCAAACATCGGTCAGATACTTTTTATGGGATAAACTGATGATAATACATTACCTTGGCTTTGTTTATAGATATAAAAAGATATGTCACAAAGGGCCAACCTTCATGCGTTATTTGTTGGGATTTCTTTTTTCTTTTGTCAATAACAAAACCCCTGTTCTACCTGATCAACTGGTCTATTGTGTTTAGAGGTACAGTATTGAAATGAACAAACCTTGAAGTTTCTGTTCTTTCGCAAAGTTCAGCCCAAACAGCAGTATGTTCGATGTCGCCATAATCCCCGACATATCAGATTACTGTGTTTATTGTCATGGTGAGAATGAGCTTGAGGTCGCTGGGCTCACTTCAGCCAACACTTTTACTATAAGTAGAATTTAATTGGGCTGTGCCTGAGGGGACGTTCGCTGTTTGTGTCTGTCTCCAGAACACGTCAACATTCAGGCTGGAGAGAGATGAAGTGGGCGAGGTCGTGATGGAAGACGGGCGCAGCCGCTGCCCTTTCAATCCCGAGTACAAATCCACCGCCATCATTGTCGGTAGGTCTCAACGCAGCTGCAGCACCCGTGTTATGAATGGCTTCCTGTTGGAAAGAGCCTCCGAAAGCAAGTTTGGCGGTTTACTGAAGCTGCTTCTCGTGTTAGCAGCTCCGTCTTTGATTCAGTAATGAGTTGTGATGTGCCTGCAAATGTTGTGCGTCTGCGTCAGGCTGTCTGATGAATAGCCGGACACCAGCAGACTCTGTTTGTGTTCAACTTCTTTAGCGAGCAATTAGTAAATAATTGAACTGGATATGAGAGGGAGAAATAATTTGTCTAATCCCTCGCTCTCAGGCTTTATTGCTCTATGACTGACTTCATCTCCAGCCCCTCCTTTTCTTTGTGATTCATTATCTTCAGCGCTGCTGAATTTCATCCTTTGCTGTGTTCCAGATGGTGAATTATATACTGGTACAGTTAGTAACTTCCAAGGCAATGAACCAGTCATTTACAAGAGTTTGGGGCAGGGAACTGCTCTGAAGACGGAAAACTCTCTAAAATGGCTCCAAGGTAAGAATCCATGCAGTGGGGATACAGTGTGTCTTCTACATGTCTCCTGTTATGTAGCGTCCACAGCAGATAAGCTCCAAAGCATACAGCTCATTAGTGAGGCACATTCAGACTGAGAGCAAAGACAAGTCCAGTGTGATTGCAGGAGCCCGGTCCTATCAGCTGCTGCACATGCACATCAAATCAGCTTCCGCCGCCCGCCACTGAGTTTGCCAGAGTGAGCTGCACTTTGTGCACAATTAAGACCTCTCTTGTCTTTTGATCTCTAGGTAATTCATGCAGAGTGCTCCTGATGAGACATCTGAGTACAATTACACAGTGGATCCCATTTCCTGCACCGTTGCAGGATTGTGTGATCTGGCACACTGGTGTAGACTTATTCCCAAATTTATGAGGGGACAAAAGTGATGAAACGGCTGAAATAGAAATTGTCCCCTGGTGGGCACGATAAAGGTATCACTCGTCTCTTTAACTGTGCTTGTTTTTCCCTGCTCTTGACAGATCCGGTCTTTGTGGGCTCCTCTTACATCGAGGAGAGCCAGCCGATAGGCAACCCTGTGGGTGACGACGACAAGATTTACTTCTTCTTCAGCGAGGCAGGGAAAGAATTTGACTTCTTCGACAACACCATCGTGTCCAGGATTGCTCGCGTGTGTAAGGTGAGGCGTCCTGGATGAGGGAGAAGTGATTACGCAGGAGCGTCATGCGAAAGAAAGAGGCGCAACAGGGCTCAGGCTTCCTGTCCTTAATCCTCGTACAATTACAAAAGCAAGATGTGACACTCCCGTGTCGAAGCACGCTTGGTAGCATTTAGCTGTACGTCATGTCTGGTTAGGATGCCATAGAAATATGTCACTGACGTGTTAAAGCCCTCTCCGTTTGAGAATACAAACATGTTTTCAACGGATTTAGTTTTCCCTTTGCCTGAATCATCACCTCCTCCTGCTCCTCCTCCTCCCTCCCTCCCACCCTCCCCTTCCTCTGCAATGTCAAACCCCCTCTCTTTCCATCTCCCCCACAATGTCAGCTGCACTCGTCCATCCCGCCAGCTTCTTGCCTTTCTCCACCGGCCCTTTGAGCTTTGCAGGCATTATTAGTATTCAAGGATGCTTCGCAGCAATATGAAATGCTTTTCCCCTCTACTATATGGCCTGTTCCTTGCCTCAAGCAAGCGCATTCAAACTGTGGCGACTGCAGAATTCACCGTTTGTGTCGTTGTGGAGTTCAGCTTGTTTGATCGTCAACCGTTCAGTCACGGTTTTGTCTTCATCACCTGTGTGCAGATCAATTAAAAGTCTAAGAGGCTGCGCCCGATACATGCGCGAAGCATCCCCCGAACTGATGCCTCTTGTTCACTGAGGCAGTAATGTGAGTAATCGTGGGGACAGCATGTAATCTTAAGTGACAGCTTAATGACCTCGTCCTGTGAGGCTCTGGCGTTTGGAGCTGCGACACCTCTCCCAGTCAGCGGAGCAGCTCCCGGGTTCTATATATGGAAATCCATTGACAGAAAGGCCCCCAGACTGTGGCGACTTGCTGCAGATAAACTGTGCAATAGAAACGTAGAATGGCTTCCTCAGCTCCGTGAAGCGCCCTTATTCGCCTGGAATGCAGCGGTTCCCTATTTCTCGCCGACGTCCATGACAATACAGGAGTGCTGCATGTGGCTCATTGTCCAGGCTGCTGTGCAAAAGCTTTCACAACATTCACAAATCACAATGACTCGTTGGAACACCGCTTAGTCCAGTTTCTATTAACAGAAATGCTTCTGTGACATGCGATTGTATGCACATTATTGTCTTGTAAATGTCATTCTCCAGTAGCTTTCAATCTGCTTTGCAACTAATAGTGTTATCAGATTTTATAATCACATTTATTACATTCACATTCCCAGTTTGAACTACTCCCACCTATATTAGATGTGCAGTATAATTGATTTAAAATTGCTAGATAGATTCACCTTCCTCTGGTAAGCTCTGTTAATGATTTCATAAAGTTAGTTTGACTGCAGCTCGTCTAATGAACTGCGACGAAATGTCTCCTGTTTTGCTCCTTTTAACTTCAGATGAGGTTCAGCTGATTTGAGATGCTTCCAGGTCAAACTTCAACATGTGACTGCAGCATAAAGAGACAGTTACAGACCAGATGATGTTTGTGTACTACTTTATGTTGTAGTGTCTGGATTCGGTTCCAACCTGGACAGGCAGACAGTCACATTTATATATTAAAGCGCTAATTTTTGGACTCTGGTAGGGAACAGGACTACTTAGACAAAACCTATTCATGCACAGGAAGAATATGCAAATAGAAAGGCCAGAGTGCCAAGCACTATGTGGCTCATCATGTGTGATTACATGCTTTTTTTCCCCCTTTTTTTGATAGCGTATCACATCACATGTAAACACATTGTGATGTCAGTCAGAGCAGAAAGTGCTGAACTCACAAGGTTAGTTGAAACCGAGGTATGAAGTCTCCTCCCTGCCGGCAGAGTCCGTATCTTTTTGTCAACTGACAGAAAACATGTCCTCCCTTTTCTTCCTCTTTCTCCGGCCAAATCTGAATGTGTTGGGATTTATTTGTTATCTGCCTCCCGCTGGGTGTATAGGTTCATGTTAGCACAGAAAGAAGACGTGAATCCGTGAACGTCGTCTTTTTTTTTGTTTTTTTTCTTTAGTTCGTCTAACTACTGTTTTACTTGACTTTGTCAAGGAACTCTGCTTCCGAGTTGTTTTTTCTCCCCTCTTCCTATCAGCCCCCCTCCCCCTTTCTTCCACTCCCTCTTTCTTTTGTTTATTCAGGTGTGAGCTCTGAGGGACTGTGGAGAACAGGCAGATTATGAACACCGCAGCGCCAATTTCTTTACCTCGTGTTTGTCTCCTCCTCTGGACTGATGAACGAGAAGAATTCAAAATGTGATAATAATAAGAAAAAGAAGAAGAAGAAAAAACGTCTGAGAGGCGATTAAATGCAGGACAGAGAAGCAGGTGTATCTTTGGAGGGCGGATATCGGAGAGGGAGTGGTCGATGCGATTGAAAGTAGAAGCGGCTCAGTGGAGCGCAGTGGACAGCTGAGAGAGCAGGAATGTGGGCTCCTCATTATGTGGACGGGCTCCCAACACCACAGCCTTGTAATTGGCTTGTCGGCCCTGCCTCCATCTCACAAGGGCTCCCCTCACCCTGTGTGTGTGTGTGTGTGTGTGTGTGTGTGTGTGTGTGTGTGTGTGTGTGTGTGTGTGTGTGTGTGTGTGTGTGTGTGTGTGTGTGTGTGTGTGTGTGTGTGTGTGTGTGTGTGTGTGTGTGTGTGTGTGTGTGTGTGTGTGTGTGTGTGTGTGTGTGTGTGTGTGTGTGTGTGTGTGTGTGTGTGTGTGTGTGTGTGTGTGTGTGTGTGTGTGTGTGTGTGTGTGTGTGCGTGCGCTCCCTGGAAGCAAAGGTAGTTCTAGTTTTGCACTTTGTTTCTCTCCTCGCTCCGCCGTGGAGGAGCTGCTCTTGCTTCAGGAGGCCAGGCTGACGGGATAGTTTGGATCTGAAACAGCAAAACTGCCCTGAGATTGGGCGAGACGACTTGTTTTGGTTCTTTTCCTCCTTCTGTTGTTCCTTTTGTGTGTTTCGGCTTGCTTGCATTCGGGAGGAGTTACCTCTGGTGTGTGTTTACAAGCTTTTTGATAATTGCTAGTCCTGGTAAAGTCGTCTGATAACTGTTTATGTGAATGTCTTGTGGCGGCCTAAAGGGAGGTTGAAGGCTCTGGCCTTGCGTTGCAGCAAAACCGACTGATCTGTTTTATAAAGCTTCCATTAATCATTATGGTTTGTTTTTTTTCTATTTGACAATATCCTCTCATTTTAAAGACTTTTTATGTTGTTGTTTGAGATCTTTTATGTGGAGAGGCTTTCTTTTGGAGTTTCCCTTCTTTGGTTTGTCATTAAAACATCCTTTGTAGTGCAGTGCACATGTTAATGTGCTGCGCCACAGAAAAAGGATTTCAACTCGGGGACTTGCATGAGAATGTTGGGACTGTGGTTGATTGTCCAGCTTTTTTCCTTGAAAACAGAATGTGATGGTCACAGTGAATAGTAGGATCTTCCTGCACTGCTTGTGACTTCAACAGCACCCTCTAAAGCCAATGACTGCAAGTACAAGCACACAGACGTGTGTTTGGGACGGCTTTGCAACCTTTATGACCAAAAGAGACATTTTTGTGATTTTCCACCAAATGAAATTTACCTGAACCCGCAAAACATGTTTAACTGTTTCATTTCAAATACAGCATTAATATGAGCAAGGCTTAATGGTGACTAATATCAACACATAAATGAAACTATATACAGGGAGGAGTTATAGAGCCTTATGGCCACATGAAGGACAATTAAACCATTTTGGCTTGTCAAAGCATTATTTCTTATCATTCTGCATTTCCCCCTTTTTTATCTGCTATGCAAAAAATGCATTGATTAACAACATTTTGTTTATCAGTGCAAGTCAAATCTAACGCGATACAATGAGGATGATTTGTCTAAACTGTATTAAAAGTTAAGAATGGTGTGGGTTAAAGAGAATTGCGTTCCATTGTGAGAAGTATAATCAAACAGAAAAATCTCATGTAAGTTAATAGAAGTACATGAGACTCTGCAGCTGATGTATGGGGTCACATTATTATACTTTTATTTACATACTGACTTCAGAAACTAAGTTTATAGGAAGTGTTGTGTCCAAACAAAAGCAATAAAAAGCAGCACCAGTAACAATCAGACAGTGGTGACGCTTGGTCTCTGACGTTGTCTTGAGTTGTTTTCACATTCCCATGAAAGGCAACGTGTAAACCCGATCAAAAGTGATTTTCTGTCTGATTAAGTTGCTGTTGGCGTTCCAGCTTGACACAGCTAATTGCCGCCGGAGGCCTCGCCCGCTGCTCCGCTGACTTCTGGGGCTCCTGCTCTGTTGTCCAGAGTTGACTCGGAGGCCACGACATTCCCTCTTCACCCTGCAGTCACAACCTCACCAGCTGCAAACACACTTTAGCCACAGCGGAGTCAAGCTGCCAGGGTCTGCTGCCGTCTCATCTACTCATGACATGTACCCCCACACCCCCTCTCATGACCCAGCCCTCTTCTCCACCTGCATTGGTGGATCATGCATGGCCATGTGCCTACAGGCTGAATGAGTAGAGACTGTTCTCCAGAGGGCTGTGCTGTACCCAATAAAAACCACTGAGACATGAAACGGTGCCACCTGACATGCTGTAACATATTGGATCTCTTCTCAGGGCGATAAGGGGGGTGAGCGGGTGCTGCAGAAGAAATGGACCACCTTCCTGAAGGCTCAGCTCCTGTGCTCGCTCCCCGACGACGGCTTCCCCTTCAACATAATCCAGGACATGTTTGTGCTGAAGCCCATGGGAGACAGCTGGGAGAGCACCGTGTTTTACGGCGTCTTCACTTCCCAGTGGTGAGACACCAAACATTCAGACTGTGACCGTGCTGCATGTCGTCAGTGACAGTAGCATAAATCACAGACATAATGTGATTTATGCTACTGTTGCAGTCGATGATTATACACAGTCGGTTCTGTGCGGCTCACACGCACCATCTAGAGCCAGTTCTTATTCAAGATCTGCACCAGAACTTGGCAGGCTGCCGTTTTTCACTTGGCTCCTTTAAATTTAGAGCAGCTGTAATGAGCTTAAACACTAACAGGAGCTCATGCAACCCTGGTGTCTAATTAATGTATCAACAAAATAAAGGTTTAATATGGAAAGCATGTCGGCGCCCACTCTGCAACTGTTCTCCATTGAGAAGCCGCTGCGTAGTTTTCTTCAATCAAACAACTGCACAAAGCATGAGTTTAATTTTAAAAAGGTGTATTCTGCTTTCAGGGGGTTGTGTTGCTAAAGCTTTCAGATTACCAGCATAAAGTGTAAAAGTTTACAGCGTAGGGTCACAGGTTATATTATCTCAGATTAAAACCTTGTTCTTTTTCCACCTGCAGGTATAAGGGCGCCTCGGGGAGCTCGGCAGTGTGTGCCTTCACCATGGCCCAGGTGGAACGAGCATTCAGCGGCCGCTACAGGGAGGTCAACAGGGAGACGCAGCAGTGGTACACCTACAACCATCCTGTACCAGAACCTCGGCCCGGCGCAGTGAGTGGTCCGAACACAATGGTTTTTCAAGGATTCAAGGGGTTTTTATCGTCATACTGTTACACGTTATACATGTCCTGCTATGAAATTATGTTTGCGAGGCCGCCACCAACAACAAATAGTGAAGAATGAAATGAAAAAGAAAAGTAACATAAAATAGGTACAATGCAAGATGGGCAAACAATGTATATACTATATATGCTGTTTGCATAGTAAACAGATGACAAATAAATGATTTATTAACAATAAATGATAAATAATTTAATGAGAAACAAGGTAATGTTTTCTGGTTAAGTCTGTGAATCTTTAATTATCATCAGTCAGACGAAAGTAGATTCAAATACCAAGTGGACATGAGCAAAATCCTCTTAACTTATAAAGCTCCTAACAACCAGACTCCGTTGTAACTTAAAGAACCGTTAAGGCTCCCACAAACAGAGCGATTTTCTGCCGTCTGAGACGAAAGATCAGATCGTGGGCGAATCGTTGGTGAAATCCGCGGCCGCGGCTCGAATCGGTCGGGCTTTGTGCTCGGCTTTAGGACGGCCGAGGTACCCTCCAGGTCGTCCTCTCTCTCTCTCTGAGCCGCGACCGTCTCCATATTCTTCTCCTTCTCTGTTTCCTGGATTTCTTTGCAAACACATTAATGCCACAACGCCGAGGCGCCGTTCATGTGTTTGTTTCGGAACACATGAACACGACTGCGCAAACCCGCCAGCAAGTGAGCGAGTGTGTTTGTACCGTCTGCAGACGGGATTATTTACATTCATCTTGAGCCGCGTGAGAGACTGTGACTAATGATCCTAATGATTGTTAAAATCTCACAGTGTGGGGAAAACTTTAGTCCCATATCTCCCCAGAACACTTCGCTCTCAGATTGCTGCCCCCTGGAGGTTCCTAGGTTTTCTACCAGTAGAATGGAGGCGGAGCTTTCAGCTCTCGGGCTCCTCTCTTGTGGAACCGGGTTCAGTTTGGGAGGCCGACACAGTGTCTAATTTGAAGGTTCAGCTCAAGACTTTCCTACTTAACAAAGCTATATTGAGAGCTGCTTCAGGACCCTGGACCATTTTCTCGTGAAGCTTCCATGGCCTGTTCTCTGCAAGAAGCACCTAGAAATGACAGTGTTGTATTTGGTGCTATATCAATCACGTTGAATTGAATTGAAACATCTGTATTTGATACAATCTGTACAATATACTTTTGACTGTAGACATTTCAACACAGCATCAAGATGTTTTCATTGCTGTTCAGCAGTCAGCTTCATGTGCCATGGCAGATTTTGCAAATAATATCGCCACGCTCCATAAGATTTCTTTTACATCTGTTGGTTTAAAATAGTGATTAGATAGATTGCAGTTACACCTGTCCGCCGGACGACTGGGCAGTGCATGTCTATGTATTTAAACCAAGTACTTAGTGTGTCTTGGGTGTTCCTTCATGTTTGAATATTTGTGATATTCTCCTGGCATAAGCCACCATGAATAACTCTTCAGACGACAGAAGTCTTATTCGCTCAAACTTGTGAAGACTTGCCTTTACACCGCATGTGTCTGTCACAGTTTGTTAGTGGTGTCATGTTCTCATCCAGCCTGTTGCACCATACCCGGTACCACAACTCAACTGAGTCAAACTACAAACGATGGGTTTGAAATCCCCCCTGTAAACCTAAAGACTTCAGGATAATAGTCTATTAAAATGGATTATAACGTCTCAGTATTCAGTAGCACCAGCTATTAAAAGTTTTCAGATAAATCCGAGGTTCACTGTTCCTCTCAGGTCAATAAAAGGCCTCATCTCATTGCATTTCCAGCTCCTCTTGAAGAAGCAGAGATTCATTCTTCACTCATAATTCACTCTCTTCACAGTGTGTGACCAACCATGCCAGGCAAATGGGTATCCAGTCGTCTTTGCACATGCCAGATAAAGTGCTCAACTTTGTCAAGGACCATTTCCTGATGGACAGCGTGATCCGCAGTGCTCCTCTGCTCCTGAAACGCAGCGTGCGCTACACCCAGATTGCCGTGCACAAGATCCAGGGCATGGAGCGGGCTTATGACGTGCTCTTCATCGGAACAGGTACACCTTGTTGTGCAGCAGCCTGAAACATAAACAGGGAAAATAATACAGCAGAAGCTGGAAGCAGCATATTTCACTGGTGCTTGTTCGGTGTGTCTTCCAGACGATGGAAAGCTGCATAAGGCCATCAACGCCAACGATAAGATGCACATTATAGAGGAGATGATCCTGTTTCCTGAGCCTCAGCCTGTGCAGCACATCGAACTGGATCCTCAAAGGGTAAGTCCCAACTGTAGCATCGCCCCATTAACAAATCAGAAAATGTGACGATTAAAAACTAGATTGTCGCTGTCCAAACAGGTTTTATGCTTACTTGTGTTTCATTTACTTTGAACTTGTACTATTGAAGAGTTAGTATATCCAGAGCTGCAAACTGCCATCAGAGAGTTTCCTCTCTCCTGAGGGGGCTGTTCGTTGTGTTTTCCTGTAAGTTATTGTACCATCTGAAACAGACTTTATGAACCTCACTGGCTTTTTATCCCAAGCTAAATTTCATTACCTTTTCTCTCTTTATTACATAATGGCCTCTCCCCCGGGCCAAAGCCGCTAAACTGCAATCTTATCTGGGATTATGTAATTCTAATAAAGTCAGAGATGGTTCTTGTGAGCATATTCTTAGCTCCAAATAGGGATGTGTGAGACTTAAAACTGAAGCCACATGATGTCTATCTCGTATACGCGCAGATAAACTAGTCTAAATATAGGCAGTTTATTTGGCAACAAGGTCTGCCGTGCGTATGAGTGCGACTCCTCCATCGTGGAGGAGCCGGAGCGTTACACATGATGGCATGAAACATAAATGAGAAAAGTGCTGGGTAACGAACACCGAACATCTGTCCAAAGACACATGTTCACGGCGTTGCTCAGTTGGTATCAAGAGAGAGAGCAGCTGTCTGGAGTCAGTAGGTTATACTCTGTTTGTTTTAGGAAACTGCTCGGTGCACGTTTCCCTGCTCTGAAAAGAGAAATTCTCTAATCAAAAGCAGGCCCAGCCCTTGGTATCACTCCCTCCCACTGATGTCTTTTATTTTCTCCGCTTCAGGGTTTGTTGTTCGTGTCGTCGTACTCGGGCCTGGTGGAAGTCCCGGTGGCCAACTGCTCAAACTACCTGAGCTGCGGCGAGTGTGTGTTGTCCAGAGACCCGTACTGTGCCTGGACCGGGCGGCTGTGCCGGGACGTCAGGATGGCTCCACCTGACAGGTAAGAGCTCCCAGAAAGTCACATTCATTTATGATCGGGGACAAAACTCTGTTCTGTTACAAACGCGCTGCAGCAAGGTTTGAAGGTTGCAGTTGTAAACCCTCATTTTTGTCCATCTTAAGACCACCAAACGTGAGAAAACAAATAAAGTGATGGTATGACGAGCTGAACTGCTGCTTCAGCATGTCAACACTGTTCATTACCTTGCTGCAACATCGTTAATTCAAAGCCACCGGTTTGCAATTAATTGTTGCCTCTTCTCAAAAATCAGAAAATTTTTGAAACGTTAATTATATTGTCAGTTATTTCTACACTCGTCTGCTTGGTAATTGGAAAATTTCCCTCTGTGTAAGACAAAGTGTCATAAATACCCTTTTGTGCAAATAAGTCAAACTAAAAAGGATCTAAAGTGGATAATTGTTTCACTGGATTTCTAAACACTGCTTTTAACGTATTGTTTGGAACAAATCAATCCCCTAAATAGGACTTTTTGGTAGCATTTTGTTTCTATATGTTAACAATAGTCATACTGTAAGTTGCACCAGTTTTATGCCGACAGTTCTGTTCAAGTACAGCTTTCATTAGAAGTTTTCTCTGTTTTGCAATCTTTCTGACCAAAAGTTTCTTTTTCCACTTTCTACCAAACAATAGTATTCAATGTACTCAAAGAAATGCAAAAGTGACCAGATACGGTCATTTTCCCAGTTAAGGTTTGATTATGCCAATTATGTCCTTTGGTTAAGAAAATAATCAGATTTTATGCAATTTTCTAATATTTTGAAACACAGTCTTTGATTACGTGATATAATAAGATGGATATATGAAGAATAAAATAAAAGACTAGAATCTAAAATACATGGATGTTTTACTGTTATGTTGTGGTAGAAAAAAACAAAAGGATTCCATTATACTGTACCTTTTAACAGTCCTCATGAAAGACGGACGAAAACAGAAGCTTAATTCTTTGAGGCTGGTTTAACAAACAGTGGATTTGTTTACTGAATCTCTACTCAATGCATGCGTCACTTATTGGGTACGTCTGACCTCAGCATATTTTACCTTGGCAGTTTAACGTGATTATGTTTTTACAGTAAAGATCAACCAAAACAAGCACCAGAAAGCTTCTGGAGCTCATAATCACGTGCTTGAAAACATCTTTTGAGAGCAGAGCCGTCTCTTAGTCATGCTGATGAAGCGGCACTCTCGAGCCTCAAATTAAAGACTTGGAGAGCAAAATAGATGCATCCATTTAAGGTGCATCGAATTCCAGCTGCTAACCCTCCGCCTGTTGTTTTGTTCGCTCTGTTTTGTCGCAGCCACTGGCAGCAGGACGTGGAGGAGGCCGACACATCGGCCATTTGCAACAGGACTTTTCCGAGCCCTAAATCCACCCGACCGGCTGCTTCTCGTGAGTGTCGTTGCTCTGCGCTGCTCTGTAATTTAAGCGTCGTCAGTCACTTCAGAGACACCACAAACAACTTAAGAAGCCTGTCAACAGCCTTCTACTTTGTATTTTTTTACAGCTTTTGTGTGAATGCTGTCTCGTCACCTGACTTGATTTAAAGAATTCTGTATTTGGTTTCCGTTCGTTTCACAGTCGTGTGATTTTGAACACACATGCTGGAACGCAGCTGTGATGTTTATTCTGAGAAATGACTTCTATTACATTGACGCTTTATTGTGGTGGGATTATAACCAGCTTAGGACTCACTGACTGCCGGCAAAATGTATGAAAGAGTCAAAACACCAGCAGGAATTCCTCTGTTCCGATTACGATGGACTGAGAAACGGCAATTCTGAAGTTGCGGCGTCCAGCGTTTGGACCATTTACAGCACTTTGGTCCCTGCTGCATTCACACTTTGGACATTAATTGAACCACACCATACCTACTTTATGCACGCCAGGCTGCAGGGGAGAGTGTACACACAAATAGGCCACAATGAGGCAGAAATCCCAGCAGGGTTCATTTAAACCAGACAAAACAAGTCATATATTTCTGCGTTTGGACATTTTAACCTTGTATTTTTGTTCATGTGACAAGAAGTTCTACGTAAATTCTTTAAATCTAAAACCCTGTAAATCAAATCTTCAGTCATACATTTGAATGTTTTCTTTATTTCACGCAGGCGGCTCCCCGTGTCAGCTCATTACGATCCCTGCAAACACTTTCCGAGTGCTGCCCTGTAAGCTGCGGTCCAACCTGGCGCAGAGGAGATGGCGGTACAGCGCCAGCGCCAGCCAGTTCCTCTACGCCACCCCGGAGGGGAACCTGGTGGTGGTGGCTCAGTCTGAGAGGACGGAGACGTACGAGTGCTGGTCAGAGGAGGAGGGCTTTCGTCAGCTGTTGGCCAACTACTGCGTGAGGGCGGAGCCCCGCCAGGAAAGCACGACCCTGATCGGCCACTCGCGTACGCCCCACATTACACGGGAGGAGACCATCATCCTGCCCGGCAAGTCTCCGTCGGAGCAGGTCCACACTAAGACGTACTGGAACGAGCTGATCGTGGTGTGCGCTCTGCTGGCGTTCTCCCTGGTGGTGTTCTCGCTGTTCGTCATCTACAGGAACCGGGACCACATGAAGTCCATGCTGAAGCAGGGCGAGTGCCCCAACATGCAGCAGAAGAAGCCGCGGATCGTCGGGAAGCCGACCGAGAGCCTGCCGCTCAACGGCAACACCATCCCGGTCTCCACGTCGGATCACAAGGGCTACCAGACGTTAAATGACAACTACATCTGCAGCACGCCGACGCACGAGTCGTCGCCTGACAACAGCAAGAGCTTCTCCGAGGCCTCGGACAGACGGCCGCTGAACCTGAAGGAGAGCCACGTGGAATACTCGCCCACCTGCCCCCGGCCCAGGGTGAGGCTCGGCTCGGAGATCAAGGACTCCATCGTATGAGAGCACAGCATCTGCTAAACAATCACATCCTGTATCACCGCAGGGGGTACAGTCCACCCAGCACAGGAGAGGAGACCCTGACATCCTCCTACATCACGGCACGTCTTTTCTTTCAGCCATCTTCGTCCTGTGAGCAGCGCGGAGGTCATTTCATTTAACCGATTCCACTCCAGAGCCGGAGGGTGGCCCGGTTGGTCTGAGAAAAAAAAGAAGCGGCGTAACCCTCTTTTAACCAGGTTCACAAGTCATGGCAGCTGTTAAGAAGAATTATGACAGTCTTTTCCTTTATTTCTTTCTTCTTTTTAAACCATTTTCATGGCCACTAACTTCATATGTGTTTTAGCCCAGGGCTGGAAAATATAGGGAAGGAAAAAAATAAAACAAGCAGAAGACCTTTCTCCCCTACTCAGTGTTTGTCTCCATGTATGCAACATCCAACAATAAATCGTTTTGTGGATGTTCATCACATGTACAATTCCAATAAATGCAGGCACTGGTATTTTTCCCAGCCCTGTTTGCATAATCTTTGCACATTTAC
The DNA here is from genome assembly GCF_963383615.2 of Lipophrys pholis. Lineage (NCBI taxonomy): Eukaryota > Metazoa > Chordata > Actinopteri > Blenniiformes > Blenniidae > Lipophrys > Lipophrys pholis. The sequence goes on along the minus strand of NC_137636.1, from coordinate 31,547,093 downwards.
CACAGAAGGTGGCTGCCACGCTTCTGTTATTATGCACACTAGAAACAAGCTCCATGATGGCCAAGAGCTTATGTTCAGGAGAATATGATACAGGTAAACCATCCCATCATGTGTGGAAGCGAGTCAGAAGCACATTTGTTCCTTTTTGCCGAATAAATGACTTGACTGAGGAGGAATTTCTACAAGATTTCCACAAGAATCTGCAGTATCGGAGCTGCACTGAAGAAAAACAACAAAAAGAAACCGCAACGTCGATACTGGAGATCATAATTGATGGTCCGGGACCTAAAGACTGACGCTTACCTCCTGAATGTATGATGTTGTTGAACAAAAGTCCGTCTCACTCACAAAACTGCACCGTGAACAATTTAGGGAAACGACTGCAATTCTGCTCATCTGACATCGTCCTGTCAGCCACGTCCGGCAGCGTGGAACCGACACACAGACGCCCAGTTTCTTTTGGGGTGAATATGGAAACAGAGACATTACATAATGCAAAGAAGCAAAAAATAATAATAATAATAATAAAACGGGAATGAATACACCTCTTTTCATATTCAGGGCAGCACCAAAATCATCTCGTGCCAAAACCAACTTGATTGTCTTACTGAGATGCAATAGTGCCATTCTGCTAAGATCACTCCCATCGTATTAATATCCATCACATGGTGACGGACCCGGGGTTGGGTTTCTCAAACATTATTCTGGCAGTAATAACGAAGAAATAAATGTGAAATGCAAAGTTGGCAATTCTCTCTGAGACTGTTATCTCGCGACAGCTGTTGCAGACTGTGTGGAACAAAATGATGTACCGACTGGTGAATTGTGAACTGGGGCCAAAGGATACAGCTTGGCCATGATTTGCTATGTGGTTACCGAGTTAAAGAACAATCTCGTTTCCTCCTGCCTTCATACTGGCGACTGATATTTTAGCCTAACAAGTGCTCACAATAGAGACTTCATGGTTGTCTTAAGCGCTAATAGCCCGCTTGTGATGTAAAAGAATGAATAATGTGGCAGTAGAAGAGCTAATAGACTAAATCTGCACAAATTAGTGATCTAGATGCACAAAGCTTTGTGTCGGCGCAGTTTAACCCCCCACCCACCCACCTCCCCACCAGGTTACATGTCTCACATGCATGGCATTCGCCACTCTTGGTCAGAGGTCCAGGTGACGTTAATGTCAAAGCACAAGTAATCAGGGTGACGAATACCTACAGGTTTGCACATTTCAGTGATATTGGAGCATGCTGTGAGAAATGCAACTGAGACTGAAGGCGTGGCTGCCAAGGGGGGGAAAAAAGATTTTGTAGAGATCCGTTGTTCCAGGGACCAGTGCAGCCAATGGGAACACTCTTGCACCCACATCACTTAGACTTTTGAGACTTAACAGAGTTTTCCCAAAGATGCAGGAAGCCAGTTGTGTTGTGTAAAACCCAATTAGAAACATTCACACAGCCGAACGTGACACCACTTGTCTTAGAACACATGGAGAGTTCACTGTATTGACCGCGTAGACGTACAGTATATATTCCAGTGTCATGCAGGATCAACATAATGCTATTTTCAACATGGAGCAGACGACGAAACGCTATGTAACGGCTACAAGTTGACAAAGTAACTGCACAGCATACTGCGCAACAGTGGTCAGTGTTTCCTTTTTAAAAAAAAAAAAAAAAAAAAGTTTTTTGTTGTGTATATACAGTACCTGTACTTAATATTGTGTGTTTTTAAGGGACCTTGTGCAAGATGTGTTGTAGAGATAGTCTTGAAACTAGAGAGTGAACACTGCTGATCTTTTGGTTTTTTTTGTTTGTTTTTTTTTGTTCATAGTGCTTTACTGCCTACTTCAGCTTACATTTCACCCCGCTGTTAGTTCAGCACCTGGGCTGGTTTGTATCAAGCATGTCGGAGCAGGAAATCAAATCTGTTCATCTTTCGGTGTCGTGCTGAATCAAAGGGGCCATCTTATTGTTGCATTAAAAAAAAAAAATGAAATTCAATATCTCATCTGTCCAATTACAAAGGAAAACAGACTATCAGCAGAAATGAAACCGGATTTAAGAGTAATTATCACTCTATGAATAAGTCTGTTGATATCACATTTATAATTATACCTAAGTACTTTAAATGTGCCTGAATTAAATACCTAGGTGTGTAATCTTTGCATTATTCAGTGACACTGTACTTGAGATAAAGTGCAGGAGTTTACTTTAGTTGGATATTTTCTTCAATTAGGTGAAGACAAATATGCTCAGATTTTGGTATTTCTTTCCCCAAATGGTGAGAACGAATCAGTGTTGGGGTTCCACGACTGGGTAATAGTTGAAATTGGCGTTTTTGCTGAATCCTTGGTGACACCATCATCTGACTCTTTACCTTAGTAATGAGGCTTATAGTTGATTTCATGGATGTTTAGAGAAACATTTTCATGCTCTTTAGTCAGATGTAGACAAGCTTCTTCCTCATTTTCATTCTCCGACGTCGTAATGAGTCGCCGATCCAACTCTGCAAGAAAGGGAACATGCAAACTATCCAAAAAGTGCAAGTTTAGCAAAAGATACACCAATTCTATACGAGACCAAAAATAAACCCAAAAGGATCAAACCCCACAGGGTTCCACTGAGACTGGTCTAAACCTGCTTTGAGACGCTTGCTGGACACCCACACGACGTGTAACGCCTTTAGATATCAAGCTGTTCTGCCTTCAGCCATGTGCCACTTCGTGCTCACTGCCCAGCAGTGACCCTCACCAGGGCAAACGCGGTGAATGAATGGCGTGATTGTAGCCCTCGCTGGGCGCACATTGAACTCCACAGCACAACGCGGGTCAACAGTAGATTTACAGTTTGAGCCAAGCCAACACTATCTTAACCTGCTAGCATGGCTGGGAGCTGCTCAGAGTCCTCCGGTAGTGTGTCGCCTTTGTTTTTATTCACAGAAGTCACACACGAAGGAAAAATCTTAATCTTAGGTCAATGTTAAAGATTAGTCTTATTTCTCTCAGAGAAAACTGATATTAAAGTACAACCTGATCTCACTGGGTCATCTCAAATATGACTGAATATGCATATTTATTAGTGACGTGCTTTTTCAGTGTAACGTTAACAACAGTACCAGGGTACATGGTTTAGATTCTGAGTAGCTCCTCAGTGATGCAACATACTGTACTGGATATGAATGTAGCCAACTATATATTTGTAGAAATCTACATCGGTCTATTTTCCTAAAAAGAAAAAAAAAATAAACCTGCATCCGTAAGGCAAATCCACGGTGACATCTTTTTAGGATTTTGTTCATGTAGTAAAAACTACAAAGAACCAGCACAACAAAAGTAATGAATGGTTTGTGCTGGATGATGTAGTACTGCAGTCGGATGCGAGCACAGCTCCAAATCCTCCGTGTCGGCTCAGCCGTGAGACACAGCGACAGCTTTGCCTCAGCATACTGAACACCATAAGCTTAGTTGACTGAATAACTATTAGACAAATGTGGTCTTGCCTGCATGATTCCTTTTTTTTTTAATTATTTGTTGTGTACAAATAACATTGTGAACTGTATTTTTTGTATCATTGAGATCGTGACTGTTGTTTTTATTATATTGTATATAAAAAGCACTTTATTTTAATTTTTTAAGATAAATGAATAAAATACATGTTTTGGCACATGCATGTGTGAGTGCATTTTTCACTGGGGATTGTGGTGAGAAACAAACGGGACCTGAAGGTGACGCGCTTCGATCGCAAAAAGAAAAAGGTTTTTTAAAATAGCCTATTCAACTAAAGATATTGGAAAATCCAGAGCAAGACTTGGCGAGTTAGCAGTTTTCCTTTACTGGGGTCAACAATGATCAAACACATTCATTTAGCAATCAATACGTCCATCTTTTATTCCAACATAATCCAGACAGGCTAGCGAGGATCTCAGCTGGCACTCGATAAAATCCAATGTCAGTGAATTTTTTTTAGATAATAGGAAGACGTCAGGCTGATAAGGTGCAAATTCCACACAAACCCTTGTGTGGCGTTCAGGTAACAAACGTCCACTAGAGGTCACTTTTTCCACTTAACTTTCACTGTATTTGCTCAAATGGCCTGATTTTTGCTGAGGAAGCTTACTTTGACATACAATTTCAAAATTTGATTTCAAAATTTTCACTTGGTCAATAATACCCTGTCGGCAAAATGACTTCCTTTGGTGGCGTTCGTGGCTTTTTTCATCCACTAACTTTACAGCTGTAAAACTATGTATGATAAATATTTCTTTCAATTTTTTTTGCATAAATCTAGTTATCAATCTCGGTCCTAATCAAAACTACCAAATATTAAAAAAAAAATATTTATCCGATATATTTTTACAGCTGTAAAGTTAGTGGATGAAAACAGCCACGAATGCCACCAAAGGGAGTTTTTTTGGAAAACCTGATCCTGCCCAAAAACTAGATATGCTTTAAAGTTAATTACATTACTATTCTTTGACATATCCAAGACTGTGATAACATGTAAAACAATTATGATGTCGGATCACATTTATATTGAAAATGGATCATTTTGTGTGTATTTATTTCCCATATCAGTGCCTTTATTTTCTAAATTGGCATTTAAAGGGTTAAAAAAATTAAATATGTTTAATACTTGGTAGTTTTTATCAGGGCTGAGGTTAACAGATCTATGGCAAAAAAAAAAAAGATCCAATATATTTTTACAATCGTCAATGTTAGTGGATGAAAACGGCCACCAACGCCGCCAAAGGGAGTTTTTTGTTTTTTAAATCTGATGCTGCACAAAAACTAAATATGCTTCAAAGTCAATTATATAACTAATCTTTGACATATCCAAGACTGTGATAACATGTAATAAATTTCTTGTCTCCAATCATTTATTATATTGAAAATAGGTAATTTTGTGTTTTTCCCCTCCCAAAATCTTCTAAATTGGCATTTAAAGGGTTAATTTTAGTTTATTTCTAAAAAATATTTGGTAGTTTTGATCAGGACTGAGGTTGATTAACAGATTTATGCCAAAAAAACTTGAAAAAAATATTCTTCTGATATATTTTTACAGCAGTCAACGTTCGTGGATGAAAACAGCCACGAACGCCACCAAAGGAAGTTTTTTTGAACGCTGCAGATATGATGTTGACGTGCCATTCCTTAAAGAGGTCATATTATAACTTTTCAACACTTTCACATGGTCTCGTTGGTCCAAAACTATTGTATTCAAAGTTTATTGCTCCAAATCCATCTTTTCCTTGATTTTCCTCCATTTGAATATTGGATCATAGGAGCTACATTCAGAATCTGCTGTGTCTGTGTGAGCTGGATTGGCTCCACCCACACATCCCCATCTTGGGAAGAGGAGGAAGTACTTCCTCTTGTGGTGCCATGTGCCAAAGCAGAGCTGCCTAATTGTGGGAGGAGTCAAAGGGAGGGCCTACCTTGATTGGGATTGGCTAAACCCCCGATGACACTATATAGGGTTTGATTTCTGATTGGCTGGTTGGAGCAACACACTTTTCAAAAACTGAAACAAGCCAGGGAGAGAGAGGACAGACTGTCTTCACTTCTGGGTATGCATAAAATCATTCCAGGTATGGGGACGATTATTACTGTTGGAAAACCATTAGAAAGTGAATTTTGCATCATATGACCTTTAATGCAAACCAGGAAATCTGCATGTGCTGCTAAACTGAAATGACTGAATGTTCATGATTTGTGTAAAAAGTAGCCCATCATGAGCTTAAAGTGTACTTTACAAACACGTTAATATATTTCAGATATCAACATCTCCTAAAATGTGACGGATTTGTTCCTCTGACCTGATCTGTGCATCATATAAAAAGAATTAAAGACGAACACTAAAAACCAGGCGGACGCTGTAGTTTTGTCGTCTTGACTCCCAGCAGGATTGGTCCTGCTCAACACTCTGACCAGAGAGGCCAGCCGCGTCATAAGCAGCAGCTTTTTCAACCAATAGAGCTATTTTTGGACAGAGTGCAGCAGCCACTCAGCGCCGAATAATATTTGAGACCCAGTTTGTGGTTGATATTGTTTTGTTTGATCGTGTGAGCATTTATCTGTTTTAGATCATGTTTCTCAATAAACACAAAGTTCAGGTTCTCAATTATGATTACATGTTTTGAGTCCAAACTGGCCCTTTGTGAAGATAATAATATATACCTCTGTTAAAATCCATCCGTTCATCTCCAGCTGCTTTATCCAAACCAGGGTCCCAGCTGGCGGAGCCATTCCCAGACAACACGGCCAAATTGCAGGGTAGTGGAAGTTTTCTCAATCCATAAGGCTGCTAAAGTGCAGCGTTCGCCGAGCTGGAGGAGACACACCCGGGCCTGATCACCGCCGGCTCCGTCCAATCAAATCATCACGCAGAGAGACACTATTCAGATGCATGAAGCTGCAGGAGGCGTCACCAGCAGCCAACATCACAAGAAAGCTCATGGACAAGGAGATTAGAGCGATTTAATGTAATTGGCTCATAATGTTCTGAAGATCATTTCATACCATTAGATTATTCTTTTGTGGTCAGGATGCCACAGATTAGTACATTGATAGTGGAGCTCCATGGATAGTAGCCTACGCATTACCTTTATTCGCACATAGTATTACAGCTGAGTTGGAACGGTTTCACGTTCAGGGCTTGAATAAAACCAGGACTAAATTGATCTGGTTAAATTAATCCACACTAATCCAGTGGCTTTCTGAGATGTAGTTTATCCTCAGATTAACTAGTTCCAGACCACGGAGTCTCAGGCTAAGGTAATCCAGGAGTCAGTGAGCATGCTGGGCTGGAATGTTCCTATGTGAGTTCTAGCAGTTTAGGAAAAAGGAAGGAGTTCCCCAATCTTCAGTGAAAGACAGAAAACACTTTGAAAGGACATGATCACAAAGTTCCACATAATTGAAGACAAACATCCTGATTTAACCACAGAAACCTAGAAAATTAATGCATGGACTGACATTTAGACTATGACTCAAATAAAAAAGTACCAACAATACCCTCCAACACACACACACACACACACACACAGCACCGCCCACCACCTCGAACACCACCCCCGTGATTTAGACCAAGATTAGCTTTAGTCTCCCTTCAAGAAAAGAGATTATTTAACTCTAGATTAGGCCTAGTCTGAGACTCATCCACATCTGAGAAAGCATTTCATTAAGTCCTGGTTTAAAATGGGATTTAGCCTAGAACTAGGCTTAATCCCAGAACAGAAAACCGGGCCATTAAGTTAATCTGAAGTTAGTTGGAAATCAGACGCTGGTGAACACACATTATTCTAATAAAGTGAATCAGTCGAGATTAGAGTCCCGCATTTTCAGCTGCACTGCAGACAGGAGGGGAACAGTTTTGAGCAGAGCTCTCTTGCTCTTTAAATAAATAGATTAATGAACAAACGACGAGCAGAAGCAGCTTCAAAACATCTAAGATGGGCAACCATTGTTCAGAGAGGAGAAAGCAACTCTTAAAAATGTAAGTTATCATTAAGTAATGTGTTACAAAATACATCAGCAAAGTGGAGGCACAGTATAAGAAAACATAAAACCATTTGAAATCACAGACATTTTCAGAGTGACGGTCAAGAACCAATGTGTGATCAGTGTAAAATATAAAACTAGGAAATGTATGCTTTTCTTTTAAAGTAAAACTTTTGAGTGGATACTATATAGGCAGCATCCCTTATCAGTGCAGTAACATTCTCAACCTGCAATACCAAGAATGGCCAGTAAGTGGCAATACACGTTGAAATGTGGACATCTGAATCACATGAAGATTTATTTTTATTTAACTGTCTTAAAGAACTTTGATACTTACTTTTTTTCTAGGAATTCGGACTTTTTCGTTTCATCATATATCTATATATTCATTCAATAATCATTTTATCTCTGCTACAAAGCAAAAATAACACAACTGCAAATAAATCTTGCCTCTATGAAGCCATTTGATTAAAGTTCCTCTAAAAAACGAATACATTTATTGAAAGAACATGAACCGAATATGACTTTAAATGTTGGATAACATAGCTGGAACTTTATTGTTTATTATTGCTCATGTAAATGTGTGTCCCTCTGTGTGGAGATCTTCATGTAAACCAAAGTCATTCTGCTGCTTTTTCTCCCTCGTTCAATATCATGTTGGGAACTTTAAACTGACAACGGCAGCAGTTCTCCTGCCGTATTCATCCGAAGTAACAAGCTCATGGAAAAGTCAGTATAGTTACTAATCACCACCAGTTACTAGAATGTCACTTCAAAAATGTCTCTTGATATCTGTTCTTCGTGATAACATGGCTTCTTCAAAATATCACACTGTTCAGGTCTTTCAAGCAATGCTGACCGTCGTTTCCCCAAAACATCTGCAAACAGCCCAGCTGTTTAGATGATGTGCAATTTGGTGCATTATGATAAGGCCACATTGCAGATGGTGTGTTTATGAAAAGAAAAAAGAAGAAAAAAAACCAAGGGATCGTCTGTCGCTGTTGTACGACAGCTTTTATGTGAGCATTTGACGGCACACAGGCAGTGGTAGAGTTCTTTAAGTTAACAAGTGAAGTGCAGCTTTCCAATGGAAATGTTGGGGCATCTGGCTGTGAATACCAGACTCCAGTTGGAAGATACTTCAGGTTTCTGGGGAAACTGTAAAACAGGTTCATTACTCGTCATTCACAGATTTCTAACATGTGGAGGCAAAATAAATAATCCTGCTGCTTCCTGTGGCCACAAGTCATCTTCTCCTTCCTGCCTGTTGCTTGTAACAACAACACAATACACAGTTATAAGGATTCAATTAAGACTTACCGAAGCTTCAAAAGTAATTAGGTTACTCCAAATAAAAAGGGAATAGTTACTTTAGCCTTGTGTCACTGTTGACCGTCCCTCTGACTCTGATCATTAATGTGCATCTTGTGTTACTGTGACGTCGATTGTCTGAAGTTTTCATCATTTATTGTGAGAAAGATTCTCTAAAATCTGAATGTCACTGATTCAAGGAATAAATGGATTTACGAAGTAAATGACAACAATAAGAATCACCAATGAAATTAATTTATGTTTATTTAAAGCTGTAATAATATTGTCTGACTGAGTTCAACTGAATTATTGGGGTTTTGTTTCAGAAAAGAGTCGACACGTCCTGTGAAGTGAATTCGGCAAAAATCTGGTAAAGCCACCTTGAAGCTATTAAATACTGATATTCTTCATTTATTTAAATGATTCTTTGGTCCAAACCGTGACGAGGGTGAGAGTTTCAAGATAATTTAAAGATAATTAATTGAAGGAAAAGGGTTTGATGCCCCATCTCCCCTTTATGCAGGTTCTGCCCACGTTTCTCACATCTGAATATAAAACCTGTTGTGCTTCTTTTCTTTTACTGCGACCTAAAAGTGATTACATTTGAAAAACATAAACGATTTCAATTCACATTAGGTTATTGGGGGGGGAGATCGATATATTTAACATCACTGGATGAGAGTTGAGGGGTTCCACACTGTATTTAGTTCTCTCACTTCACACTGAGAACTCCCTCAGTTTGAGGCGTCGACATATTTTCTGTGTGGCATTTTTACTAAATCCTCACTTGAGCCCAGCGATTTTTAAACTCAACAACACAAATAGTGTATTAATGTGCGAAAAAGAAGAAACCGGCGTCTGTAAACTGCCTGTAGGTGTGAATGTGTGTCTGCCTGCACTGGTGACCTTTCACCTCCACCAGGTCAGACGGGATCACCTATATTACCCTAAATCAAATTAAATGTTCTAAAAGATGCATGTGTCACTCTTTAAGAAAATAAAATATTGATAATGATAATAATAATTATATAAATAAATAATAACTAATATATATACACACACACACACACACACACACACACACACACACACACACACACACACACACATACTGTATATACTGTGTGTGTGTGTATGTGTGTATATATATATACACACAGTATATACAGTATGTATGTGTATACATACATACATACATACATACATACATACATACATACATACATACATACATACATACATACATACATACATACATACATACATACATACATACTGTATATACTGTATATACTGTGTGTGTGTATGTATATGTGACCCATCTGTCTTTATTTATGTATCAATATATTTATACTTTTTTTTTGTTATTTTTTTTATATATATATATATATAGCCGCACAGCAGAAACGTGTAGAGAGCTTCGCTCCAGCAGCTGTGGAATTGTATATTTCTTTTTGATAGATGTTGCCCATTCATGGCACGACACAATTCTCTTTGTCGTGTCAAACCAGAGATACTCTCAGCATATTTCTCAACTAATCAAAGATAAAACAAAAGCATCTTCTGAAACCGTTTTGTCGTGAAAATGTAATTTGATGACGGCTTTTCATCCCCCGATTGTCGAGTTTATTTGTGGACAGATTATGTGGAGAAGACTGAGACAATTACAGCTTCAAAAGAAAAGCTTTGGCTTCAGCCGGCAGCTCCAGGATGGACTGTTGTAGAGAGAACAAGAAACAAGAAAACAAGAAAAATATTTGAATAAACACTGAATTACCAGTGTTTTCTATTAAAATGTGTTTGTGCCTAAAACAAACAAAATCAAATAAGTGCGTGCGTATAAAAACTTTTTAAAAACTGATTATTCCTTTACTTGTCTGCTATATCCAGATCCAGTCCATCCCTCCAGCGCTGCACGGCGGCTGAATCAGTGTCACTGTTCATCCTCCTGCCTAAATGAAGGAATTGTGCCTTCATGGTGGGGATTGACACCCGAGTTATCTGAAGCAGCCTCGGTGCTTGTGAGATATTCTCAGACGTGGACTGTGTGAGGAGGAAATCTGACTTCAGCGGTGTCCCAGCAGCCCCCCTGCTGTGGCAGAGATCAGCTGTTGGCGGGGATAATGGGCCTCTGCCCGTGTGTGTGATATCTCTGATGGTCACATGAATAGAGAGTGAACCAGCGGCTCACTGTGACTCTCACCCGACATGCATCCTCGGTCAGGATTGATTACAAGGAAAACATTTTCTTCTTCTTTTCTTTTTTTTTGGGGGGGGGGGGGTCAAACATTTCTTTGCCGTTTTCTCAGAATCCCCCCAAATCTCCCCGTCGTCTCTCTGTTTTGATGCCCTGTGACGGATCTCATTTGCTCTCAACCCTCAGCCGCTCATCTGCCGACACCGACCATTTGATGAAGAGCAAAGACGGTAATTTGCTCTTCATTATTAACAAATCACTGCGCTGTGAAAAGGGCCTGTTGTTTGCTGCAGCCCTGAAAACAATTACAGTCGTGCTGCATCTCAGTCGTGATTGCATTGCATATTTCATGGCAACGCTTGGTTGATGGCGAAATTGAAAAGCAGGATTTACTTTTCACAGTCGATGAAGGAAGCTGGAGGATCTTTTTAAATGAATTCAAAGCTTCTCAGGTTCCATGTCGTCGTCATGTGGAAGGTACACGCGTGTACAAGAAGCCAGGCTTAGAGAATACTGGTTATACAGTATTTGAACATCTGGATAAACAACAAGCAAATGTAATTTTTCTTTTTTGGGATGTGAAACGTACGAGCACAATTCTTTCTCGTGTGGACGAGGAAAGTTTCAGTTTTCTAGAAAGCAAACGATTCAGAAATGTCCACATTGAATCTATTGATACACACTGGAGTTTGTTTAATCTGGTAATTAGTAAAACTACATGGCTTTTTATGCTGACTGTGTATTATACTCAAACTTTATTATTCTTTCAACTTTCAACGATCACACCTTGCTTGGTAAAGTTGGTTACAGCGGTGCATAAAATTGATAGCTAGATATTCAGCGACGGCCATGTGTGACACATCGCAATGTTGTCGTTTTTTTGTTGTTGTTCTGCAGAATTGTTGCTACACACGCAAACACACAACCAACCAAAACGAGTTGTACAAGTATTATGCACTCCAAGAAAGAGGAAAAAAAAAAAGCAGAGTCTCTGTCTCTATTTACACAGACTGAACTGTGCCAGGGAGCCACATCCGCGTATCAATAATAGAAATGGTCTCTGAGAAACACTTGTTATGCTTGTTCAGCTGAAGTGCTTGGCTGATTTGAAAGGAGCGTAACGGTGTTGAGAAGATTACAACACAAACCTGATCTTGGTCTGCAGCTTTTGTACATTTACTCTGGTTCACTCTGGCTGGTGAGATATGACGTTGAGCTTCATGGGCCTCTGAGATGTGGAGGCTTTGATAAACAGCTGTGGCTTCAATCAATGTTGTGGGCGTGGTTTCAATCAATGCTGTGGGCGTGGTTTCAATCAATGCTGTGGGCGTGGTTTCAATCAATGCTGTGGGCGTGGTTTCAATCAGTGTCGTGGGCGTGGCTTAAATCAATGTTGTGGGCGTGGCTTCAATCAAGGACTTTTACTGGATGTTGGGTCCCGCAACTAAAAATCTTTATATTTCACAAAGCTGCAGATTTCGATATCTTTCAACTCATTATAACTGATTTGAATTTTCAAGTATTGGTTACTCAAACCGTCCCACTCTCACAATCTACAATTTCCTAAAAAAAATAAAATAAAATAAAAAACCCGACTCAAAGACGATTGTTTTCCAAAAGATGTTTAATGGCTGGACATAGAATCGTGTAATGATTTCATATCCAAACAAAAATGTACTCCCCTTAGCAAAGCTTATATATGGATCATGGCACTGACGTGTATTGATTGAGTTGCGTGAACCTCCAGCTTCACAGGACAGCAGCCCTCAGCAGATCTGACATTTAATAGACAACACATTCCTCCTGTCACATCATTACTTGCAGTTTGATAACTGGGCTGTTACTGCGATAAGGTATCGTTTACGCCCTGTTGTATAGTTTATAACACCCATCATTCCTCACGCAGTCACTATCTGAAGAAAGGGTTTTGGCCCTATCTCTGTTTAAAGCTGCTTTCACCTTCAAAATAATGGGATGGGAGGGGAACTTGCCTGCGGCTATGTTTACCAACCACATGATTAATGTGATAATTATATTCTCATATAAACAAAGCTTGGTGAACACTTGTTCCCAGGGTAAACAATTACTGTATGCAGCTGGAAAGGAGACAAATCTGACATGTGCTGGAATCTGAGCCTTTATTTAAATACAGTTGTTGCAGAAAGTGTTTGGGCTTCTTCACTTTTTGAACATTTTACTGTTTTAAATCATCGACATTGAACTCAGCGACCCAGAATGAAGAAGCACAACAATGTTCCTGCAGAAAAATCTTTCGAAGTGGACAGTTTCCAGAAGTATCTGAAGTCAGCCTTTTTGTTTGAGAGTGTGGAACCTGGCACGCACAGGTCCTCAAGATACCAGAGCTGTAGCGCCGCATTTTGTAATACCGGTGCAATATGTAATAATCTGCTGCATTTTGTAATAAACGTTGCTGCGTTTTGTAATAATTGTTTCATATTGCAACAGTTATTACAAAATGCGTGCGCGTAGAGCTGCATTATAGTGCAATATGTAATTATGTAATATATGTTTGTTATTGTGTTTTTAGGCTTTTTATCATATGTAAGAATTACGTAACATAATGCAGATTGCATGTGTTTATGTCTTGCAACATTTCAGTGCACCCATAATTTGTTGTGCCAGTAATAATTAATTAGTGTAGCTTTTGTTTCTGTCTTGTGAACACATTCTCCATTATAATGAATACGGTTACATTTGATTCAGGAATAAAACATCCTACTTGTTTTTTTAGTTTTTTAAATAAGTCCTAATTAAGCTGGAAAGTTTAATGTTATTCTGATTTGTATGATGGCTTTTCTAATTTCGGCATTCATTTTGATGATTTATTACATAATGCACCAAATTATTACATTTTCTTTAAAAAAAAAAAAAGAAAAAGGTGAGCACCCGCACTTTGTAATAACTGTTGCAATATGTAACGAGCTATTATTAAATGCTCAGTTTATTACATAATGCGACGCTAAAAGAACCACAATAAAAGTCAGGATGTCAAACATGTTTTAGTTCATGTCGACGTGAGTCGGGAAGGTAACTGCTGACTCTGCAATAGTTCCCCAATTCCTCTACAAAGGTGGAGTATCTATAAAAAGCACGAGCATCACTGTATCGCCTCCCACGCCTCAGGATGACGTGGGTTAGGTGGCGGGTGGATGAACCTCTGCAGCGCCTTTAAATTGATGTCCCCTCTGGCGTTGACTCGAGGCTGAGGAGTTCACTTCATGTAAAAGACACGACTCTGCCCAGTCGATATTGGCGAGACGAGGTTTTTCTGGGATCGAACCAATTTGGCAGAACTGGAAGCAGGAAGCGGGAGCTGGAGCAAGAAAATGACTTAATGAATGAATGAAGGTCAAATAGAGTAGGAACACCTTGTATAAAACCCGGCTCAAGGTGCAGAGATTTTTCAGCTTGATAGGAAAGTTTTAGTATTTTAATAATTAAGTGCTCTGGCAAAAATCTGGACTTTCGTACTGCAGGGCATCAGAGGACAGACCTGATAGACACACTTACCAAGAAGACTGGAATCACCAGTGATACTAAAGTGGCTTATAAAGCTGTAGATTTTTTTTTTTTTTAGTTCAATACTTCTGGAAATGTTATATTTTGAGGTCAAAATGTTTCAAGCGCTCATTAAAGTCAAGGTGGTTCATCGTGTTTGAATGGAATGACATTGATGAGATTTACAGTCACACCAGTAGTACCACGAAGTACAAGGAAAGAAACCTCACAGTTTCTGTGGTGACTGTGTGTTAAGCTGAGCTGCAGCCCGACTGGGCCGACGACAACACAGCTGAAGCCCCAGACCCCGCACGGGGGGGGGGGTTTGGCTGACTGAGCTGTAAGATCCATGAATCCCTTTGCTCAGCGGTCTGGGGGACGTATAACCCGGACACAACTTTTGTCAGTCTACCACACAAACTTTAAGCTTTAAATCTTGTGTCCTCGCGGGGAACATCCAGAGATTCACATGCTCTCCTGAGTACAGCTGCAGAGTTGCACCGCTGGCTGCTGACCGTGTTAGACAGTGGATTTCACAGAGGAAAGTGAGAGACATTCTTTTTTTTTTTTTTTATTTCCCTGCTCTCCACTGCTGAGCACTAAGCCTCTCGTGGTTCAGTGAGAATGAAGAAGTCCAATCCTGTCAGTAGGACATCTCACCTGTGGATTTATAGCCACTAAACCTCGATTTAGATTTAACGGCATCGACGTGATGTCGGGATGAAACTGGACTACATTTTTACAGTCGCTGATATATTTTTACTGGTTACCTCCTGTTTTTCTTGGACTCGGTAAAAGCAATGAAATAAAGCTAGATTTAGCAAAAAGCTCCACCTGAATCGCTGACTCTACTGATGGCGTTACGATGATGAGCGGTTTTCAGAAGGATGAAGAAGGACGAGACATTGGGTTCAATGCAAGCAAATTTATTCAAGGCAATAGACAGAGCGCTCTACAAACACAACCGACACAGGACAGAAACAGACTAACCTACGCTTCAGGTCAATCCCCCCAGATAACCCTCTCTCTTCCTGGCCCCCCCAAGGCTGAGAATCCAGACGCCACATCCTGGTAGGAGTGACGCTATTCTAACAAAACACAGGTCACACAGATACAGGTCATAAAAGATGCAATAAAAGGTCAGCGAGATGAACTAAGGCCCCGTTTACACGACAGCAGTGTGCGGCTAACAAGGTGGGGAGATTCTTTCACGGCTACGGAACCTGTTACTGCGCATGCGCATCTCTCCCCCTCCCTCCTGTCCGTCCAGTTGTAAACAAATATGGCGGCCCCAGAGTGGTATGACTGGCGTCCATATTCTGGTTTTATCTTCCAGATCAGTAGTTTTATAGTTGAGACTCACCCCTGATATCATCCGATGTGTCATCAGTCCATACGGATGTCGGGTTCTCTCCATTTTCTTCACGTTTATAGTGTTTTGTTCTCTGCACACACGTCTGTGTAGTTTCATTACAAAATCAAGCAACAGCGCCCTCCAGTGGCCCGGCATACTAACTACATCATTGTCTCTGTGTCCGCTGCTGCAGTGTAAACACACTCCTTTTTTTTACCGGATTAGGTGTTGTCACGTGAAACGTTGTCGTGTAAACGGGGCCTTAATGTACTTGTATAGGTCAGGGATTACAGGAGGAATACTGTCAACAGAACACAATGGAATTTCCGTAAAGGAACTTCCTAAGGCCCTAAACCCTAAAATCCTAAATATCTTCTCCAGTAAGTGTCTGTATGTTTACCCTATGATGGACCGTGAGCCTGTCCACAGTGAACCTGTCTGTGGCTTAATGGCAGCTGGGATGATCTTCAGCTCTCTTGGCTCTGGGTTGTAAGTTCAACAAATGGATCCCCGCTCCCGTCTGCAACCATTGCTTCTAAAACTCCACATTTCAAACAGAAAAAACCCAAAGAGGAAAATTTCCCTCTGCTCTGTGTCTGTCATCACCACTAAGACCCTCTCAGTCTGTTTTAAGCAAACCTGCCAGCAGCCGGTCACCCTGTTGGGCCGTGTGCTTGAATTTAAGTGAGATCTCTGCAAAGCTGTAAGCAGAGCTCAGTGGATGATGGCGATTAAGGTTTTGGAATTCTTTTGAATTCAAGCAACCTGCTGATTTTGCATTTGGTCCTCATCACTATTCAGCTCTGCAGCTGCTCGCCTGCTATCCGAGATGGGGAAAAACGCTAAAGTGGTGATTTAATTATACGCCCTGTAAGCAGAGGACTGACAACACAAACTCGCTGGATTTCAGTCAGTACACACACACAGCTTATTGACTATAAATAGTCTGAGCTTCAGCTTGCCGGCCACGAGGACATTAAAATATCAGCAATATGGTGTTCATGTTCATTAGACGAGACGTGTGGATGAGGATAGTCCTTTAAAAAAATAAAAAATAAATAAATGCAAATTGAAACCTTAAAATTATCTTAAAGTGTCAAGTTAATTCTAAACCCTGCATGCATTGTGTCAATACCAGAGGTTGCGACAAGGTCAAGCACTCATAACACACGAGGACAACCGACACAGTCACACTCAATCTGCCTGAGCAGCCACACGAGAAGCAGCTGAGACATACTGTGGTGTGTGCTGCCACCTGGTGGCCACTCAGGCACATTAGTCTTTCTGCAGGCTCAGCTTGATTGCAGAACATTTGGTATCGAGTGTGACTCGCCACTGATAGAAAGAACGCTGAGGAAACTCAACCATAAGGTGTGTGCACAGGTTTATTATGTCACGGGTATTATATGAAAACGGGCTACTATGTTGAGCTATTGTGTACTACTCATAACAGGAAGTATCCATGAAATACAACTGGTCAGAGTTAAGATCACTTTCATTTCTAAGTTACACTGAAAGCAGAATAAATGCACACACACACATTGAATAAGTGCGAGGGAAGGCGCAGGCTTGTCGTGGCTGGTTATTTGTTGAACATTAAACACTGATAGACGTGATTACTTTATCTCACTGTGTCGTCACCTTGAAACTGAAGCGGTTCAGTCACTTTTACAAGGAGAATTTTATATTTACTAAAACTCAGACCTCGACGGAAGTCTGTTTCATTCCACACCTTTGTAAGGTTGTTATGTTAGGCATTTCACCAAATTACAAAAAATACTAAATACGAAGAAAACCTGTTTTACTTTTAAATATATTGGGACAAATATTTAAGACTTTTGAAGCGATTAAGCCATTTTATTTGTGTACCTGGATGTATTAAACCAACACTGCTGGACAACATGGAGCATTTTGTTCTGGTATTTACGGAAACAATTTTAATGAGTGAGATCTGGAGGCGACGTCCATGCTGCACCTCGAAGATTTGAGTGGGAGAAACGGAATGTTTGTTGGAAAGATCTTAAGATAGAAACGTAAACTCGATGTTCTATCATTAGTCCAGTGTAAAAGATAGTTTTCTAGGTTTTTTCCATAATTCACCAAGACTCCTGAAGGGGGAAGAGTTTGATTGAGCTAAATAAAGGTTGTTTAAACTATGGTAGTTTGAACAGCTGTGGGTCAGCGTGAACTAGAGATTTGATGTTGCAGGATACAGTAATCGATCCCTTGTCTTTATGCTTTAATCGTTTTTGAATTACGATCTGATCAATACCAAAATGAGAAGTATGAACAAACTCTAAGTATAACCCGATGCCACACAATATTTTATATGAGATGAATTAAACACTATTGGAATACTTCTACACTTTATTTTCCTTCCCTACTGAATGTGACTGTCGGGATTAAAACCGTCTCCGAACAAACATTTGAAATAACTTCAGCAAGCATGAACTAAAAAGATACACTTTATTTGAAACCAGCAGGGGACATTTTTGTACAAAAATACACAATTGTTTACGCGGATGCTTTCAATCAAGAATTGTTCATCATCCGCCGGCGCTCCTCTGCATGCAGCACCAGCGTGGGACAGCCACTAACTTGCCCAGACAATAATTTCACTGTGTAAAAGAACAAATCCAACAAGCAATGTCATTTGCCATCGGGAAGAATGGAGGATCCAGGATTCTTGAATCTAAGACAAAAATGACAGACCCCTTTTTTCTTAAATATCAGGAAGAATGTTGAACATGGGATGTTCTCGAAAACACCGAGCTGAATTAAATCTCCGTCTCTTGTCCGTTACTTGGGTTTTGGGGCAGCTTTCCCACCGTCGCTGCCCCCGTCGGCTCCTCCGTCGGCCCCTCCGTCGGCCCCTCCATCAGGCCCTCCGTCAGCCTTTTTCTGCTTCTGTTGCATTATCTCGGCATCCCTAGGGAAGAGGAGAAAGACCCGTGAGGGGAAACTCGCCTGAAACGGGCAAAATTGTGTTTACAAAGAAGCACTGAGGCAAGTTGAGAGGCTAAATCTGAGCTCGCCACATTTCTCGGACCTGCCGCAGACTGTTGTTTACCTCTGCTTGCGGGCGGCAGCCGACAGCCCATCCCCGCTCTTCTTCCCTTTACCTTGCTCATTCTGCTTCTTGGCGTTCTTCTGACGGGCAAGCTCCCGCTGGTTTCCTCCTGAGAGTCAGACAAACAAAACGTCCACAGTGCAGGTGAACAAAAGCGACCTCAGTGACACAAACATCAAGTATGTCAGCTGCACCTCAACACGCCCGTCTTATGCAACACAGCAGTGGCGGATGGGTCGATCCAAATATGGATAATATCTAGACCTACATTGGCATCGACATCGAATGATACCAGTGCAGATTGAAATAATATTTTGTTCTAATTTGTTCTGGAGTGATGGCCTTGTACACTTTGTTTATCTAACAATAAAAAAGTCCAGACATCACAAGGCATGGGAGAGAATTGTTTTGTTCTTGTTGTTTGAAAGATTTGCTTTATTATGAAAATATAATATATCTATAAACCTTTACCAAATTCGGTTGTAGGGTTAACTAATTAATAAACCAAATCATAAAAAACACTCAAAGGTCATGGAAGTTCGTCCAGATTTAGCCATTGGATGATGCATTAACCTTGGATATTAAAAAAAAAAAGATGGGTATCGACTATACTGGCCGTGTATTTACTTGGTATCAGATCACCACTGCAACACAGTCACAAGAAGCGATCGCAGCTTGAACACATCGCATGGATGATGAAGGAAACACAGTTTGAGGTACAGCTCGAGCTACAAAGGAAGGAGATGGTGTGAAGCTGAAACAGCCGACGTGGCAGAGGGGCGCTGTGGAGAAGCTTCACGTCCACAACAGCAGCAGAGCATCTTCCGCCCCGAGAGCCCCGAGCCTCCAGTTGAGTAGATATAAACACTGTGGGGGGAATGATGAGGCAGAACGGACTGCCGCTGGTAAACAAACAGCGTTTACACTCAACTATCCAGGTTCCGGGGTCCCCTGGACAACACTGTACACTCAACTATCCAGGTTCCTGGGTCCCCTGGACAACACACCTACTGCTGCTCGCGACGTCTCGACTGTCGTACGTGGCACGCAGTCTAAACACACAATATACATCCACAAGACACACTCTCAAGTCTCCATCGTTTTACACAAAGCCCAACATCCGCGGAGCTTACAACGTGTGTGACTTCTAAACGCGGAATGTTGTTGTAAATCACAGTAAATATATCCCGGCGCACTCCAGCAAATAGACGGCACCCTTGGCGGCCGAGGCCAGCGAGTGGCAGTAACAGATACGGACCACATGCAAGCAGATAAAGTACATGAATGCCTTACAGTCCAAATATATGTCGATACCCACTGGTCATTTTAGCAGCCAACGCTTCTTTCCCTCGGAATCCAAAAGAGTTCAGCCTCAGGGCCGCTGGCTCCCTTCCTCTTGCTCCAGTCGTTGCTTCTGCTTTGTGGCAGCACAGAGGACGTCTCGCGAGACTCCACGGCAACCAGAACGTTCCCTGCCCGTCCCAGCGCACTGCGCATGCGCGGAGACGCTCCTTAACTCTGACTGGGAAGTGAGGACAATCCAAAGTTATCACCCTGTTTGAAAAATATTAATATTTATGTATAAACAAATTGTTGCGTGTCATATTTTTTTTCCAACTCAATTGTTTGAGAATATCACAAGTTTTGATCATTCTTTGGGTATTCACGGTCTTTTGCCACACAAGTGTTTGTCTTTTGAGAAATCTTTTAAGAAAATGCTAGTTTGGTTCAGATATAAGGATATGGATATATAGTCAGATATGTTGTTTTGTATAATATCACAGAGTACTTAATTTCTGTGTTCATCAAGAATGTTGATATATTAAAAAAATAAAAAACCTTCAAGACAATGCTGCACCCTGATTTATCCTTTGCTTCCTTCTCTTGATCATCCATCCATCATCCATCCATTCATCCATTCGTCTTCTTTCCCACTTTATCCTGTTCAGGAGCCAATCACAACTGACCAGACATGGGAACAACTCACACATGTGTAAGTCTCAAATAAGTCACAAGTCATTTTTTCTTGGGCAAGTCAAGTCAAGTCACATTATTTCCATTTACTGTTTCATTCCATTCTAAATCATACCTACTGACTTTGCTAAGTTGTAAGTAATGATCTGTTTTTAAACAATATAAGTGTTTCTGGCTTGTAATTATTCAATTTCTGAACCTGTACTTAATTTACTCCATCTCAAAAAGTATTTGAAGATAAAAAGTTATTTAATTATGTAACAGTTTTGACCAAATTTTCAAAGTTTATACTTTTATAAGTTGATTTTCACTGTATGCGAAAATGCACATGTAGCAGGAAAGCCTGTGAGGCCCTGTTTACACGACAATGTTTCACATGACAACACCTAATCCGCAAACAAAAAGTGGGGGTGTTTACACTGCAGCAGCGGACACAGAGACAACGATGTAGTTAGTATGCCGGGCCACTGGAGGGCGCTGTTGCTTGATTTTGTAATGAAACTACACAGACGTGTATGCAGAGAACAAAACACTATAAACGTGAAGAAAATGAGAGAACCCGACATCCGCATGGACTGATGACACATCAGATGATATCAGGGTGAGTCTCAACTATTAAACTACTGATCTGGACGATAAAACTAGAATATGGACCGCGGGTCGTACCACTACGGGTCGTACTACTACGGGGTCGCCATGTTTGTTTACAACTGAATGAGCAGGAGGGAGGGGGAGAGATGAGCATGCGCAGTAGCAGGCTCTGTAGCCTCCATCAGTCTCTGCAGGAGGGATTTGCGCCGTGAAAGAATCTTTCCACCTTGGGAGCCGGATTAAAAACTTTGCGGATACAGTGCATCCAGACACTGGTGCCGTGTAAACGGACCCCCCAAAAGTGAAGAAAGTTTTGCGGATACACTCGAATCCGTTGTCGTGTAAACGGGGCCTCAGTCTCACAGTCAACTTGTATATTCTCAGACTGGAGTCGTCAGTGTTTCTCCATCAGTTCTGGGTAGTTGTCTGCTGCCACTAACAAGAGTTTAGTATTACTGGTGAAAAAGGTGTGAGCACAGTGGAAGTTGTCGTTGTGTAGCGTGAGTGTTGTATGTGTATCAGTAAATCTCTGTTTTCTTTCTCCCCACAAACGCATCACAACACTTACCTGTTCACAAATTCTTAATTCCACGCGTACAAATCCTATTTTACAAGCGTCAAATACAAAAGATTGACACTCACATTGTTGCTCCTGTTGTTGTAGTTTATTTGGTGTAAAACATATTTGTGCCACTGAATCAAATGATGTGAAATTGTGGACAAAATTTGAAAATGTGCAAATCTGAATGTGAACTTGTGCAGTAAATGTTCAATGCATGTCAAATAATGTTTCACAGAAATATTTATGTTCTTTTAAAACACAGATAGAAAATCAATAACTACTTTGACTTGTTCTCCTTTAATCATTCCTCTTTCCTGTAGCAGCTGTATTATATTATAAAACCTGATAGACGATTGCTGATATAATTAATTAATTCTCTACTTATTGTTTATCAGATTTGTTAATCTGTTATCTGGTAATGCTTCGTGATAAGAAGGGATTCTATTGGTTCTGGTGATTTTAGGATAAAGGATCAGACTGTATGCTGCGTCGATAAATTCCTTTTGTTGGTTTTTGATTATTTGGGTTCAGCAGATCAACGTTAAAATCCTCCCAGATAAACAAGACCTTTCGTGTTGAAGTTGAACACATTTCCTCGAGACGCTCCCTGAACATTTCTAAGTTAGAGCCTGGTGTTCTATGTAGATGCAGCTTGCAATTCCCTTCTTTTTCTTTTCCATATACGGTTCTACTGTTATACATTCAAATGCACCTTGGCTGCTGTCATGTTTTCTACTTCAGGTTCATGTCCACATACACCACCCACCCCTCCACCTGCCATTTCCTCCATGGTGAAGTAACTTAGGGGGAGAAACACGTTTTTCTTGAGACCTTTGCAGTGTTTCATAGTCATGACGGGAGAGGGGAGGGAGATCAGTAGCAAGGGAAGCAAAAGCTGCTGCTGCTTCACGCTGCAACATCAAGTCCAATTTCATCTAATCCACCACTTCTGGAAGAAGCTCTGTGGAACGGCTTTTCAACTGGTTCATGGAGCTCAAGCAAGCTTCTCTTCACTTTTCACACACAAGTTCTTTTTTTATCTTTTTATTAATTCATTTCAAATATGTCAGAAATATATAAAATACACATATATACAAAAGATAAATAATCAATTTACAAATTTGAATATACATTGACTTCTCTAAATAACAAATCATACAAAAATCACAATTATATTTTCCAAGACACTCGGTACAGTACATCCTCATGGGCCTCATTTCATAAGATGATGGTGTTATGACTGTGGGTTTCTGCTACATTATATCAAATATTAAACATTAAGCATTAATCTTAAGCTCACTGCCGAGGTGATGACCACACATGTCTCATTAAATCCACCAAACACCTTTTATTGTGATTCTGACACAGTCAGGAAGAGAAAAGTATTGTTAAATCAAGGCCATGATAAAATATTAGATCTTTTTTTTATTCACTTGGAAATTCAATGATGTGCGGACACTTCAGTACTTGTATATTCAGGAATCATTGTGTGTAACGTGTCTGGGTCCCCAGTACCTTTAAATAAGATTAACTTTCACTCAACAAACATCTTCACTAAGATTTGAGAGTTATATACGTATTCATACAAATGTACAACTTCTTTGTGAATTGCATATACAAAACAATGCTTTTTAACAAAACAAACAAAAAGACTGGACAGTTAACTCTCAACGACGGGCAGGTCGTCCTGTGGATCAGTGGAAGTGTGTCCAGTAAACTGCAACTTTACTAATAACAACAGACGCATCACGTCACATCTTCAGCGAAGTTCCATCTGAAACTGATATCGTTTTTGGACATTTACTGAATTTGTAACAGCCACACTTTTCTGTCCATCCATCTTCTATATCGCTTTGTCCAAGTTCACTGGATAAAACAGATGCATGTACTGTATGCATGTGTTTATACATGGAAGTGTGTGTGTGTGTGTGTGTGTGTGTGTGTGTGTGTGTGTGTGTGTGTGTGTGTGTGTGTGTGTGTGTGTGTGTGTGTGTGTCATATTACACAGCTTTCTTACTACATATTTAATACTACATTTTTAATGCAGAAAGATATTCATAGGTGGAACCATATAATATACTAGATAAGGGGTAGAATTTGATCAGTTTTACTTCTTACTCTTTTTCAGGCATGTTAATTAAATATATGAGGTTAGTACATGTGTGTCTATGTTTATAAATGTGTGAGTATACTTAAATATAGATTATCTATTTTCTATGAATGTGTTCATAAGCGATGATTTATTTATAAAATCAAAGGGTGTAAATATATCTATATGGATTTGTATGTTTATGTATATGGATATTGGTTTAAGTATATCATATACTTAAACCAAGCAGTAGTTATATCAGTATTAATGAGAGTAGGAGTAGTTTTGTAGTTCTGTTCGGAGCAATGAAAGTTTACCTTGTCTGAATAAACATTCCCTGCTTTGGTCAGATCTTAAAATGTCTCCGTCTTTTTTTATGTCCTGTGTTGTTTGTCGTGCAGAAATCGCTCCGATGATGGCCAAACCTATCAAAGCGTTCAAGAACACATTCTCCCGCCGATAGTGTGAAAGAGACTGAATGTATTTTATAAATTCCAGCTGTTTTTTTAATCTATTTTAGCAGCATTTTACTGGAGATCCTCAGAACACACACACACACACACACACACACACACACACACACACACACACACACACACACACACACACACACACACTATCCCTACCTACCCAACATGTCAGACTAAGTTCACAATATTCAGTGGACATAACGGTTGCTTTTATAAATCGTCAGTAAAACTTAAGCGATGACCTCGGTGATCGCCACTTCCACCTTTAGAAAATGAAGCCACCTTGTTTCAAGAAATACCACAGATTCTGTTACCTCCTCTTGCGTTTTAGCAGACTTGTTTAATGATGTGGGGGAGCTGCGGAGTCTGTAGGATGAACAATAAGGAAAGAAGTCAATCGGATGTCTGCGGATTCAGTCCAACCTGATGAGAGATATATTTATTTTCGACACTGGGACCTTGGAACGCAACAACATGGGCCCAAATAGAAGTAAAATAAAAAATTTACTTTTTTTTATTAAAATTTACTTTTGCCCGGACCTGTGCAAATTGTTTTTGTTGTTTTTTGTTCACCATAAATGATGATCTGTGACACTTTATTCACATGTTAAGACAACTGCAGAGGAATAGGGGTTGTAATGTGGAGGAAAAGTGAACAAACATATTTTTGGGGACTAAATAGGGGCATTTATTAATCTGATTAGATTTAAGTGAGTTCTGAATCTTTATTTACAGTATCTCCTGGGCTATTGAAGTAGGATAACCTTAATGCAAGCAAGTTTGATACAGTCCAAGCAATCATTAGTATTTATCTTGAGCGTGTGCCTGTGATGAAGCTTGTGATGGATACAGGTAAATAATGGTGACATTTGGCCACTGGCCAGCTGGACTGGTAAATAGCTGTTTTCAAATATAGTAGTACTTGAAAGTTTTATTCATTTAATACAATACTCTCTATTGCGACAGCCATGAAGTAAATTGTTATTTTTTCACTCGAAAAATAGTGTAACAACACCACTTCAGTAGTGTCGTCCTCTTGTGGTTACAGGTGGTAAATACAACCACAATTGACGTCAGATAAAAGGACATAAGCAGGGTTTCATGTGGAATTAGACGTGTTCACGTGTGGAAGTGCACACTCACCTGTGACAGAGATGAGAGAGTCGGGGTTGGGTAGTAGCCATCATTTTTGTTGACCACTACCCATTCTTTCATTCATCACCCTTTAACCCGTTTAGTCCGCTGGTTTTCATTTCTCCATTCATCCATCTTTGCTGCGGTGTGATAACTCTGTGTGGTTTGTTATTAATAAATGCACCAGAAGCACCTTTAGATCTCAGCCTATATGTTACCACAGCCTCCTGACGCAGTCACAAATCTGCCAACCTGAGGACCCAACCTCATACTCAGTGGCTAAAAAGTTGGTTTGGGAAGCCGCCACATGCTCATTGTGTGCCCTTATCAGTATTTTACCGATAGCTGCTGGATTCATATTTGTCCTGCATTTGATACATGTTGCATTTTACTACAACTGATTAAGTTTGAGCAATTTTCAACTACTTTATTTACAGTTGCTGATCTGAGCCACAGCAGTGGATCATGATCAGATGAATTCATGAAGCACTGAAACAACAGACCATGAAACAATTAATCAAATGGTGAAATAATTACATAAAGGTTTTTTGTTTTTTTTTAACATATGAATTTGTATTTGAATAATTTGATGACAAATATATGTATCTAATTCCAAAAATGACACATTAAAGTAAAAAAAATTTAATCTGGGAACTTTTAGTCTTCTCTTCATCCCTCCCATTACTCCTTTGCATAATAGAATTCCTTAAATTGCGCGTCCTGGAGGCTGTCCTTTATTCTGCTCAGCTGTGCGCAGGAAAAGCTCTGCATCCGTTGATACCTCCGTACTGCGGGGCACATGTCATCCACAAGGTGAGTCTCTGAAACCCTCTTCAAGATGACTGAGTTCAGGATGCGACCAGACATTGAACGACACACTAACTATCACAATACAACTTTTTTGTCTTTTTTCCTTTTTTTAAAAAAATAAATACATTTTCATCCACGAGGCCAAGTGTTGCATAAGGTTTACTAACGCGCACGGGCGTGTTTGAAAACGTAAAAGAAACTAACTTTTCACATTTTCATTTTTTTAAACCGATTTTGTGAGTTTCTGTCCTGGTCTGATCGCGCTCACGTTATCTGTACACATACACACACAAGGCACAGGGGCTCGTGACGCGTCAAATCCTGAACCTCGAGCTGAATGATGCGAGGACCGACGTGATCACAACACTGAAATTCATAAAGTCACAACTTGTCAAAGTTTCCTGCGCTATTTGTTGCCTTTTTTTTCTTTCTTTTTTTTAATTTACAAAGAGTTCCAGCCATACCACTGACCGTCAAGAGGGGAAAAAAACTATTTGAACTGCGAGATAGAATCTGCATTTTTCCAGAGGTGGATGGGGACCGATCTTGCCCAAATCTATCACTTGCATGCCACAATAACCTTCAAAAACAGGGGGGAAAAATCTTTCCACATTGTACCTGTGTGAGAACAAACTACTGGCCAAAGCTGGGCATTAAAGGGGACATATCATGCTAAATCCACTTTTTTAGCCCTTAAATGCATTTTGGTGTATATTTAGAGTGTTTAGAAGTACAGAAAAGTTCAAAGTAGTCTCTTCAGGTGCTCCGTTGATATCTTTATATTCTGTTTTGGTCATATTTTGCGATCGGTTTCGATTTTTCTATTCTCTATTACGTTTTTTGAACAATGACGTCACAGTATTCTCAGCGGAACTGCCAAATTAGGACATCGACGTTTCGAGCAATCCGCCATTTTTGTTTCTCGCTGCGATTTTGTAGTCCAACCGAAGTTACGAGAGGATAAGTCGAAATGTTCGGTTGTTGGATGTAGTAACCCACAAGCTTCGTTACACCGTCTTCCAGCATCAGAACCTTTTCGAAGTGCCTGGTTGAGTTTTATTTTTCACAGAAATGTACCCACATCTGTGGGTAAGGTCATTTTTGTGTGCGCGAATCACTTTAAGGACGACTGCTTCAGCAACCTCCGCCAGTATAAAGAAGGATTTGCCGAAAGACTTGGTCTGATTGAGCGGTCAGTTCCTTCTATCTATGGAGACGACGAACAGAGCACTTCGGTAAGCTGTATATAACGCTAAAAAGTGTGATGATAAGACGTCCCTGTCATTGTTTTGTTAGCATTAGCAGTTGCACCGTCTTCATATGTTAGCGCTGTGTGCTCGTTTTAGATTAGAATGTAACTTCTGTGTTAAATAGTCGTTGTAATACAGGCAGTATTGTAGTAGTGGGCATGGATGGAGAAGTTAGTGTAAATATAGTAACACACCATTGCGTTACATCCATATGAAGACGTTGTTCTGAAGGTGCATCATCGTCATTTTCATCTCGCTCCGCCGGGTCCGACTCTGGCTCCAACATGTATGGCTGGATGGACAAATCTTCCGTTGTTGACATTTTGTAAATAATGTGTGAATATAAAGTTTCTGCGCCGCTAGATAATTGTATCTGTTCTATCAAACTACAAAGATGGCCGAACAGGGTGACGTTGAACCGAGTGTGACCTCTGCAACCTGGAGAGGAGGCGGGGTATGAAGTGTCTCATTTGCATTTGAAGAGACCGCCCCAAAACGAGTTGCTCTCAGAAGCGCATCAGAAAAGGGGTTGAAAAGGGGCCCGTGGAGCTCTAATAATGAGGAATTCAGACCCAAGCATTGCAGTTTCGCGTTGTATAGACCACAACTGTATGATTTATATGTAAAAAGGAAGGATTTAAAAGCATGATATGTCTCCTTTAAAATGAGCTCATAGTGGAATGAAGCGAGCCTCGCACAAAACCACTGGGTTAATCCTTCTATTATCCCCTCAGTTAATTTTATCATTCATAAAGTAATAGTAGACTTTTTTTTTTTTGCTTCATATTTCTTGACTTTTCTGATTAAGCATAAAATCACCCTGATGACATTTTTCTTCCAAATTGCTGAAGACATGTTACACCCATTGGTGTTCCGGTCGGGTTGTTTTAGCTGTGTCAAACGTTTGTCTGTGTGTGTGACCCAACATTCCCACACCTGCAGGTGCAGAGTTACTTTTGAGACAGAAGTAAGCCTTTAATGTGGCGGCATCTCACTGTGACTTCCCTTTTACACACAGGATGAATTTGGGGGAGTACTTTGAAAGAATCGGCTTCCATGGTTCATATGACACACCGGACCTGGCGACTCTAAAACTGATCCACAAACGGCACGTCATGTCAATCCCGTTTGACAACCTCGGCATGCACTGCGGTGAGACTCTCACGATGGACCTTCAGGTAATCTTTGATAAGCTCGTGAGGAGCCGTCGAGGAGGTTGGTGCATGGAGAACAACGTTCTGTTCGCCTGGGTGCTGAGAGAAATGGGCTATACCTCAACAACTTTGGGCAGCAGGATCTTTCTAAATCCCCTCAAGGGCTACAGCGATGCCGAGGAGCATATCTTCAACAAGGTGGACATTGATGGAGTGGCTTATGTAGCAGACGTGAGTTTCGGGTTGTCACAACAAATGTGGGAGCCGCTGGAGCTCGTCTCTGGAAAAGACCAGGTTCAGTTACCAGGAACCTTCCGTTTCGTAGAAAAGAGCGGCGTGTGGATGCTGGAGAAGATGTCGAGGAAACCAAACATTCCTAATCCACAATTTGCTCACACAAGTCTGATCAACAAGACAGAAACGCAGCAGATCTACTGCTTCACGGTGGATCCTCGGAGTGCGGAGGATTTCATGGGGACAAACCACCAACTCCAAACAGATCCGTCATCTCTGTTCAACAGAAAATCCATCTGCTCTCTGCAAACAGCCATGGGATTCAAGGCCCTGATTGGCTGGACCTACAGCGAGGTCACCTACAAGCCAGAGGAGGGCGTCGATGTGTTTAACATGAGGAAAGTCACAAATGACGAGATAGAGCGAGTTCTGAGAGACGAGTTCAAAGTGACCCTGCAGAACAAACTGCAGCCGGTGAACAGGAAAAGTTGCTTAACTCTCTGAACATCGCTTGTCTCATAGCCGATATATTAGAAACTCTTACATTCCCTAAATTCAGAAATCGGATTGTTAAATTTAGAAATTCAGAAATGACAGAGCAAGTTAAATGTATTAAATCAAAGTAAACAGATGGTGAAATTTGG
Organism: Lipophrys pholis; assembly: GCF_963383615.2. Lineage (NCBI taxonomy): Eukaryota > Metazoa > Chordata > Actinopteri > Blenniiformes > Blenniidae > Lipophrys > Lipophrys pholis. The sequence continues at coordinate 31,517,229 of NC_137636.1, read as the reverse complement.
TACGGAGAAAATAAATCAATTCAGAAACACACAGCAGTGATATTATTCCTTGATAACAAAGAGATTTGCTCTCCTGTTCTCATTCTCTGTCGTCTATGTGCTCATTATTATAATCAGTGATGCTTTCATATCAGACAGAATTTTAGAGAATGTTCTTCTGGGTGTTGAACGCATTTAATGACACTGTACTGTGAAAGAAGCTGAGTATCAGTGGCGTGACACATCAGTGGATTTCTGTGTCAAATCCGAGTCGTGGTGTACCTCTGGGGTTGGTCCTTGGATCAAAACTATTTATCTTATATATTTATGACTTTGATTTCTTTATCTAAGTCGCTCAAATGTGTTGTCGCTTTATTTTAATCTGGGGGAAGATTGAAGAAGTGTTGGATGTGGTCAAAAAAATAATAAAAAATAAATAAAAACATGGTTTGATATTAATAAATGATCACTTAATCTGGGGAAAACAATTGATCAATTTAAAGTTAATAGAGTGATGGTAAACTAAGTTTTTGGGTGCCGTGATTGATGAGGTATTGAACTGGAAATCACACAATAATTAGATGGCAGTAAAAAATATAAAAAACAATTGCTGTATTATTCCAAGTAAAAGATTTGTTCGATAAAGTATTGTATATGTTATATAATTCTCTCATTGTTCCATATCTGACTTACTGTAGAGACGTTTTGGGGAACTGCCTGTAAAACAAACATCCAGTCGATCTTTATTTTACAGAAAACAGTCAAAAGAATAATCAGTAGAAAATAATATAGAGATCCAACAAACCGGTTATTCATTCAGTTCAACTTGTTTAAATGTCATGACCCAGTAGATTATATGATTCTGCAAATGATGTACATATCTCATGAACAAACTTTACCGGTAAACTGTCGAGAACAGATTTGCAAAAAGAAAAAGCACACGTGTTTAGATTACTGGAACGCTGCTTTGACATAAAAGGGATCAATCAATGGAACAATCAAACAAATCAAACCCACATGCCAGATTTTAAAAAGTGATTAACACCCGCATATTATTCAAATATTATTATAATACTTTTTGTTGTCATGATTGAAAAATTCTGTGAGTGAGAGTGGCGATGCAGGTCTGCTGACTTGATAGTCATTATGTTTGTTGTATATTTGTGTTCTTGTTGTAAACTGATTGGGGGACAGAAAAGGGATGGTTGCCTCAGTTCATTCTTCCTTCTGCTCCCTTTCATTCATGAGTTGGGAAACTATCTGTGGTTTTTTTTTTCTCTTTTGTCAATGAATGCAATAAAAATATACTCATGGTTTGATAGAATTAAGTAATTGAAGGTTTGGCACAGCAGGCAGTCTTGATCCAGATGCTGATTCATCTCATTTGTCTTCGTGTGAATAAACTCTATTGCATCTAGCTCTACCTGTCTCCTGGGTTTTGTTCACCATCTCCACGCCACTCTTGACTTTTTGAGAAGTATCAGGAAAATGGAGATCCAGTGTTGTCATCTGATCCAGACTGGGATCATTTCATTTTTCTCCACAACACTTCTGAGGTGTGGAAGATAACTACCATAACTTTTGTTTCCTGCAGTGGTTAACCCTCTTAACTACTCTTTATTTTTTCTTCTTCTTTTCTTTTTCCCCTTGTGAGCTAGGGCAAACAATATGATGTGATTGAGAGCCTTCCGGAGTCAGAACAGTTTTTGCTCTTGCAACAGGAAGAGACCTGGAGTCTCCTCCTGTTGTTGCCTTTATTAGAAGTCGGCATGGCTGCTGTACATGACCGGGGGGGGAACGCTCAAAGAGAGAGAGAAGAGAAGAGACGAGAAGAGAAGAGAAGAGAAGAGAAGAGAAGAGAAGAGAAGAGAAGAGAGATGGGGGGGGGGTAACATACAATACCCTTGTTCGTGCTACATATATTATATGCAGTTATCACACTGATCCAAATACTTTCCAACTGTTATTAGATTAAACCAGTCTGAGCAGCTCTATCTAGACAGTAAGATGATTTTCTAGATTAAACCAGCCTGACAGCTCTATCTAGACAGTAAGATGATTTTCTAGATTAAACCAGCCTGAGCAGCTCTATCTAGACAGTAAGATGATTTTCTAGATTAAACCAGCCTGAGCAGCTCTATCTAGACAGTAAGATGATTTTCTAGATTAAACCAGCCTGAGCAGCTCTATCTAGACAGTAACATGAAGCAGGAACATGAATTAACAAAGAGGCAACAACAAAAGACGAACATTATTTTGAGAGTTTGAGCAAATGATGACAGAAAACAAGCAACTTCAGCAAAACCTTTCGTGAGGAGTGGAAGTGTGTGTGTGTGTGTGTGTGTGTGTGTGTGTGTGTGTGTGTGTGTGTGTGTCTAACTACTCTGCTTAGTCACAAGGTAGATTTTGTGTGAACTGATCAGTGCCAACATGCATTTAACACCGTCAACAGTTTGCTGCACGAGGATGCAGATGGAATTGATCACAGAATCTGCTATTGAAGACGTTCAACAAGCACCAGGTCAGATACTCTGCCACTACTGACAAAGAAACCCTTGCGATGTTGGTACTCCAGCACTTCAAAGTACATCTTGGGTCCAGTTTTCTACCAGTGGTAGTGCCCAGCAACCACAATTCATCCGTCTTAATCTCGCATATACACTCATAACCAGCACATCACGAGGTGAGCACTGGTTATACAGGAAAACCTCCCGGACATCCGCCACAAAAAGTGGTGCCAAGAATGTCTTTGCAGATGTGTAGGATAAGTTAAATATTTAAACTGCCTTGTTATTTATTATGAAAGTTATATGTATAGAATTTGGGTTAAGGCGCTGCCCTCAGCAGACTGTCGTGTGTTTGACTGTTACAGGCTGTCTGAAAGAGTTGACAGGATTTGCTGAACCAGACAGGCGTGAGGCCACGGACCTATGGAAGCCACACCCCGCCACAGGAGAGAGAGGGGATCCGGGAGTGGAGGTGGCGCCATTCAAGTGGATTTGTTTATATATCAGCTAGTTTCTGGTCTCGCAGCTCCATGTTGCATTTGTTGATTGATAGCATTTCTGTTTGAGGCGGCAGAGTTAAAAAGTTACTGGTTCAATAAGTAACAAGCAATCTCACTGCTTTGAACTGCTCATGTCTCCTGGAACCTTCGTCAGAAGTCTTGAAGTGCTTAGGAACTCCTTGCTTTTCAGCCACAGGAGGAATCATACATTGTTCATCTGTTTGAAAGAAATAAAGAATCACTTTAAGTATGAATCTAGAGAAACCTGCTGTGCAATATTGAGTTTGTTCCTAGGATTTTGTACAACATCTTCCAGCTCACTCCCTGTGTAAAATAATCTACAACACATCAGATTTTTTTTGGTGTCACGCTTGAAATAACAGAGAGAGCTGTCCGCTGGTATGAAAGCTGAAGTTCGACACTCAGCAGTCTTCCAGCCTGAGCTTTGGATATCCTACAAATAATTGATGTCAATGCATAGTTTCCCATTCATTTTGAAACAATATAGATCGCTGCTCAATGCCACTTCTCCTGCCAAACTCGTTTTATTTCAGGGGGGCCACATATGGCCCAATCCTGGTGTGGGCTGGACCGATAAAATAATCATAACAACCATTACAGTTTAACTTTAAAGATTTTAGTTGTTGTGGCGTCGAGTGGAAGTTTTGAGAAAGTCAATGTCTTTGCCAATTGTTTCACAATGAATTCTGAAACTCATTGCAATCTCAAGATAAGGCCGAGTTTAATGATACTTCCTCGTGCAAAGTTCAATGTATTGTCAACAACACGTCTCTTTTAACTGTTGCATTTTGTAGCTTTATACGTGCATGTTTCTACATGATTACCCTGAACAAAATGTGTTACCAAGTCATGGTTACTTTGTAAATAATAGTTCAATATGCCTGGTCATGTCCTGGAGCAGATTTGGAGTCTGGTACACAACCACAAAACATTACAAACGCACAAAAAAAATGCCTTTGGAATTAACAAAAAATTCTATTCTTTCTTTAAAAAAAAAAAAAACAACCTCATACACATGCACGAAGCATTACATGGGTGAGATTCCCAGTACACGCTCACAAAACACATAACACACGCACACGTTACAGAAGGTTTTTATTTTTTGAAACGTTTCGCTTTAAGACCTTCATTTTGAAAACACGGGGGTAGGACATGTCACTTCCTCATGCCTGAAGCAGGACAGCATTTTGGTGAAAGGAAGCGCCTTTAGATCAGGTAAAAACAACAACTATGTAATCGTGCGAGAAACATAAAGGAAAAACCTCTACAATGGTTACGGAAAGGCACACGCTGTGTTCTCTCTGTTAGGAACGGTGTGAAGTTATAGAAAGTTTAGTTTTGTGGAGCTTGTTGAAGGTCCAGAGGGAAGCTGCTTCGTTTGTTTACTGATCGCTCATGTGATCCATACAAATCTACTTTTAACTACAGTAATGAGAGATAACTGATTGCCCTGTTGCCTCGTTTAAAAAACAAAACAGGAAATAAAACGTGTTTTTTTTTTTTTTCGTTTTTTAAACGACCTTTAAGTAACTTGTGTTCTTGATCATAACAAAGATACAAGTTTTATATTACATGATTTCGTATATGATATATGTAATGAGGCTGGCAGGTGATGAAGCACTAGTTAGTAACTTGGTACTTTTTGATTAGTTTCAAATAAAAGACACAAATTCACCAAGAGAGAGCCTGAGAGACAGAGGAAGCTGCACAGTATGAGGTGAAACTATAAAATAGTTGAGCAGAAAAAAAAAGATTAATGTTGATTAGCTGTTTTAAATATAAAGAAGAGAGTAAAGAGAAAATAAATCGTGAAAATGAGTGGTACAACTGCACTAGATGAGGTGGAGCTCCAGAGGAGGCCAGTCACATTAAAGGCTCCTCCTATTTGTAATGAAGTACAGAAGTTTGTTGCACTGGTTTATTGTTACTGACTGAATATTATCACGTTGTGTAAACCCCGATGTTTTCCACACGCAGACAATAATGTATTAAACTGCCTTGTTTTGTTGCTTTCTTTGTTCAGCCAAGATGAATTTGGAGGAGTACTTCAAGAGGATCGGTTTTCATGGCTCCTATGATGCTCTGGATCTGTCAACACTGACGCTGATCCACAAACGGCACATCATGTCAATCCCTTTTGAAAACCTCAGCATTCACTGTGGCGAAACAATCAGCACAGACCTTCAGGTAATCTTTGATAAGATCGTGAGGAGCTGTCGTGGAGGTTGGTGCATGGAGAACAACCTTCTGCTTGGCTGGGTGCTGAGAGAAATGGGCTTTGACACGACGACCTTGGGCTCCAGGGTTTTCAACCTTATTCTCAAGGACTTTGCTCCTTACGAGTCTCATCTCATCAACAAGGTCGTAATTGATGGGAAGGCGTATATAGCAGACGTGAGTTTTGGAGTGTCGTCACAAGTGCGGGAGCCTCTGGAGCTCGTCTCTGGAAAGGACCAACCGCAGGCACCGGGAATCTTTCGTCTTATTGACAAAGGGGACATGTGGGTGCTGGAGAAGACTGGAAGGAGACCAGAGGTCCTCAATCCAGAATTTGCTAAATCAGGTCTTATCAACAGGGAGCCAACAAAACCGATTTACTGCTTCTCATTGAATCCGCGCACACCTGATAACTTCGTTGACGTAAACCGCAAGCTCCAAACCGATCCAACCTCCCTGTTCACCAATAAATCCATCTGCTCTTTGCAAACAGCCACAGGCTTCAAGGCCCTGATTGGCTGGACCTACAGCGAGGTCACCTACAAACCTGAGGATGGTGTTGACGTGTTTAACATGCGGGACATCACAGATGATGAGTTAGAGCGAGTTCTGGGGGAACAGTTCAACGTGACACTGCAGAACAAACTGCAGCCGGTGGGCAGGAAAGCAAGTTACACATTATGAGAGAAACAAGTACTTCCAAATTCCTTCTTATCAAAACTGGTTGATGTACTGATCATTGCTGTCGCCTCAGACCAAGACTGTCTAGGTTCAGCTCTGATTGGCTGGTCTGGTGTCCAGAAAAGCACTATATAAATCCCATGCATAAGCAAAAGTAATGCATCATAATGTATGGAACACACGATCTGGCAGTGAAATAAAAAAAAATGTTGTGTTAACACTTCATTATAACCGACTTAACTGTAACAGGTCCGAGTACGTTATACTTGCTGTACTTATACTTACATTATACACAATGCACACATGGCTAATAAATGCTAGCCCCGTCAACAGTTAAAGCATGGACCGCTCAAAATGCAGTTTGTCTCTATTCTTTTAATAAGGGTGGTTGTAATTAGCATGCTGTATTTAATGTTATACTCTACTCAAGTTCATTTGCCTGGATTTTAATTTTGAGTTTTCCAGATTTTTTTAAAAATGTGATCTTCAGTGCAAATCTTGATTTTTATTGCTTGTGCTTTGATGGTAGATTTAATAACTTTTTCAGTATTATTTAATCCTATTTTTTTCATGTATCAGCCTTTGTTAATACTTTATCATTTGTTTTCATATTTTATATGATAAGTTTATTGATAAGTTTCATATAAATTATAATGACGATTATTTTCATAATGATTATTATCCCATGTTGCCTTGATTTTCCAAATGCCATTGAGAGTTCACTTTTGAATAAATGTGATTTAAACAATTCAACTATGTCATTGTGAATATATTTGCATTCATCAGTGTGGTCAAACGTGTGCTCAGTGTTTTTTGCTTGTTTGTTATTTATAAAACCGAATTTTTTTACAACCCAGAATCAAAACAGAGGTAATAGTTTTTGGCCCCAAAGAGGAAAGCTTAAAGGTCAGTGCTCATCTTCACTCCATGTCACTCGGGACATTAAAATGAAGGAAATCTGGGTGTAATTTTGGACTGAGACTTGATATTCAACAATCACGTTAAGACAATAACAAAATCAGCTTACTTCCATCTGAAACGTATTGAAAGAATTAAATGATTTCTAACTGAACAAGAGTCAAAGGAACTTGTTTATGCATTCATTTTTAGATTATTGTAACGATGTGTTTACCGGTCTCGGTTAAAAATGTTTTAGACAGCACACTGTGGTGGAACACATTACACCTGAGCTTCAAAATCTTACTTCTGGTCTATAAACCTTTGAATGGTCTCTGGCTGGAATACGTCTCAGATTTAGTAGAATATGAAACATCCAGACCCCTCATGGCCCCAAGAAGAGGTTTACTGACTACTTACTACTAAGTGTTGCTACCGTCAGAAATAAAGTGAAACAGCTTTTAGTTCATTTCAGGTTTACCTGTGGAACAAATTTCCCAAACACCCGAGGACTGCTGACACACACTTCTTTTAAATCAGGACTTAAAACTCTATTATTTGCCCAGACGTTTCATTAAACCAAAGATTTTACTTATTACCTTTGTCTTAACTTAACTCTTACTTTATTTAATCTCCTTTTCATGCTTTTCTTAGTCCCTTTACTTTCATGTTATTCATAATCTCAATAATTTGAGATTAATATTCTGAATTGCTTTACTTTACTGTATTACTTTTATTTATTTGTAAAGCACTCTGAATTACTTTGTGTCGGAATGGTGCTATATAAACATGTGTGCCTTGCGTTGCTTAAAACTACTCATTTTAAAAAAAGAAAATACTCAAAAGAAAAGTTGACTAAGCTTCCATCTTGTTTTGGAGTCAACAGCGCCCCCTGGAGTCCCCGTTGTTTAAATACACCTGAGCGGGAGTCGGGGTTCCAACATTTGTTCCGCCTTTTTTCTGTTTCGCCCAATCAAATTACAGCTGGAGACACAAGTCAATCGCGATTGGTCCGTGGGCCCGTCCTTCATCCTGTGGGCCGCGGCTGTCGGCAAGTCTGCAGCGACATGAACTCCTTGGAGCAGGCCGAAGGTAATGCGAGCGCGGAGCATTTTAACGTGTCACATTTTATAAGCATGCTGAATCGTTTTCTTTTATCCCTTTTGTTGTTGCCAGAGAGAGAGTTGAGCACAAACGTGTCGAAACGTGATGTCAGACGTAGACATGACGGTACGTTAGTTTACCACCGTTAGCCTGTCTGCTAGCTGAGCTAGCAGCCTCACAGTCTGATGCGTCTTCGTATTCTCGTTAATAAAAAACTGTTTATATTAATATATGTTGTTCTTGCATCAGTGTTACCCATTCAGCCTTTTCCGTAAAATTGTAGAACATTTAGAATCCGTGTTCACTGTGTACGGATTTGAGGTTTATGATGGCTTGCTGTCATAGATTGAGCTCTGTAGTTCAGGCTTCCGTACAATCCGGTCAATTTCTGTGGCGTTATATCCAGCAGTGTGGCCTGTGAATCACGGTCGTTTAAAATCTATTTCTGTTGTAGACCTGAAGGCCTTTGAGAGAAGACTGACAGAGTATGTCTCCTGTTTGCAGCCTGCAACAGGCAGGTGGAGAAGTAAGTACATGTGATGATGATGATGATGATGATGTGGGGAAGTAAACAACTTCCTCACTTGAGTTCAGCTGGTTTGTGTGGAGAGAAAAACACATCTGATTAAGTATTTTAAATAAGTAATAAAGTTGATGAGTAACATTAATCCATGAATATGGAAATGTCTACATAGCCAGTGTCAGTTGATCTTCATCAAAACTAACTATCTCCATCACAGGCATATCTTAATCCAGATATGCTTTTAGGATTCTAAATTTGAATAAAGTTAAAGTGTTTGTACTGATGTTGAACAGCGTTAAACAGTAATAGTAATTTGGTGAAATGACCTGATGTTGCTCCTCTCTCTTTTCAGTGATTCTGATAGTGGTGTCTGTCTGTACTGCTACCGGGGCCTGGAACTGGTTAATCGACCCCGACACACAGAAGGTATGCATTAACAAGAAAACACATCTTATGTAACGTCTGGCTTCATGGTAAACCTAATCACAGATTATATATTTTCTACAGCCGACGGCAATGACAGCTGTGTCACTCTCAGCGACACTTAAAGAAAATATGGTTTTGTTTGCAGATAGACTTTTAGCGTGATGTCTTTACTTCCAATGCACACTTTTACAATTCCAGTGAGTGCAGAGTAAAAAGAAAATTAAAAAGGTGGCGAAATGTAATTATTACATGTTCCAAATTCTATGAATGACCAAATTATTATTGTTTTCATGAGACAGTTTAGAGTATATTTGTTATCAGTATCAGCACTGTTTATACCCAATGCCAAATACCAGGGGTGGGCAATGTTTTTTGGGAGGGTTTCCCAGATAGGGGACTTGGATTACCTTACGATGAAGGTAACTTTGCTGAATAATATAAAATAATCCTTTTAAAAAAAAAGTGTGCCTTTTGATAAGTTTCTCTACCTGCTCTGCTTAAGCTTTTTGTATTTCTCTGCTCGTTTTGTTTGCCGATGGCGATTCAAATTGTAATTCCTGAACCCAGCTTTCTCTTCTCCGTTAGTTAGGCTTCACTGTTACTTTCACTGCCTCTATAAGATGCCTGTTGGTGGGAACACATCATTCTTTCTTAGTTTTTTTTTAACTATGAATCTGCATTTCTGCAGTGTAATAAATGTTCGGTCTGATAGCTAACACAGAGGAAGAGAAGCAGAACTGTTACATTGCATGCATGATATTCTTTATTTTCACAACTGCTTCTTGACTTTGCATAAATGTTGTTTAACAATTGTGCAAGAAGTTGGATTCCTACGACTAATTCCAGAATTGTGAGTACATTAAATGCTATTAAATAGGTTTTGGTCAGTTTCCACCATCAACCCAGGACTTAACAGCAGTACTCTTATTTGTTTGAGAATATGTGGGTGAAAAGCAAGTGAAACGGAATGCAATGGAAATATAAAATTGCTGGTTAGTGTCAACATTATGTTTCAGTTAAATTTTTAGTCGTCATGCTTCAGTCACGAGGCTCACCAATGTTTTTAGCTTTCAGATCGTTTACAGTGAATCTCTAACAGTTGATCTGGTGTTTCTGTGTTTTGGACAGGTCTCCTTCTTGTCATCCCTGTGGAATCATCCTTTCTTCACCATCAGCTGCATCACATTAATAGCACTCTTCTTCGCAGGGATACACAAACGGGTCGTGGCACCTTCCATGTATCCTTTTTATTTGTTGCGGTCGATATGAAGGCCTATGCGAGCCTGTTTCAGCGTGTTGATGTAATGAACATCCTTGACCTCTGCTGCATCAGTATTGCTGCTCGCTGCCGCACAGTTTTAGCAGAATACAACATGTCCTGTGATGACGTAAGTTCACCGATTCCTACTTTTCTCTTAACCGTACTTTGGATCTCTCTGAATTCTCTCACGCCGTCCCCGCTTGCACCTATTCACAGACGGGGAAACTGATCCTGAAACCTCGACCCAACATTCAATAACTATGAAGCGGTGAGCTTCGTTCAGACGGAAACGTGTGCTGGTCACGTGCTGACCGCTGCAGGACCCGCTCGGAGTCTCCAGTCCTAACGGCACAGAGGGGGACTGCGTCGTCACGGTGGATGATGGAGGAATGAACTGAAAGGGCCTTTTAGCAATGTGGCTTCTGCACTCATGGCCTTTGACATAATTTTACACTCTGCATGAGTTCAGACTGTTTATTGCTGATGTTGACAATACATTTTATGGAATTGTTTTTATTTTTAGAGCTGTTTACCTAATAAATACATTAAAAGTGAAAAGATGTGTGTTTTTATGTTTTTTAAACTGTGGAAACCTCGTGGTCGCGTTGCGTGTCGTGTGTTTTTGCGACAGCGTCACTCTGACGTCACGGCAGCAGTTCCGCTTTCCGGCAGGGTCCATTCTTCCACATGGCCTCAGAGTAGACGGCAGCCGGACTGGTTGTGCCAAAAGCCAGGTTGTAAAGTGACGAAACGGCAGCAGCATTGACTCTGTTAAGACACCGCGATGGGTAAAAGCAAGACTACGAAGTTTAAACGTCCTCAGTTCAACACGGCGGGGCTCCCGGTGAGCGCGGGGAAGGAGGAAGAGGAGCAGGCTGATGAAGACTGCCCGGCTGTGGAGCTGCTGGAGAAAGTAAGGACAGCACCTCTGCATCGTGTGTCACCAACATTAACTTACTTCACATCGAAATAAAGTTGTTTCGTCGCGTGTCAGCAGGTTTAGTTGTGTAATCTAGGACTCGTGTTTATGTTTATGATGTCGAAGGCTGTAAACTAATGTCATTTTTATTTGCTGTCCTCTTTTAGTCTCCATACCCGCCTTTAATTATTTACATTTCACAGTCAGAACTGCTTCACAGGTAAAATCCTTCCAAATAAGATTCGTCATTAGTTTAGTAAATATCAATGCAGTGGCAGATGTGGTGAAATAAAATAAATACAGAAGACAAATTCAAAAGAATATACCCAAAGCAATTGGCTAAGTAGTCAGTTCAAACATAAACTCCTTGTTTATATTTTTCACTCAGAAACCTGTGCATAGTTTAAAGGAGAAAGACTTGCAAAGGGTTTCAATCATAACCTGAAACAGACCTTTGGTCCTTCAAATGATGCCTATAGAGGCCAGGCCATTTAAAGGTCTGTGACTTAAATAGGATCCATCCATCCAATATATAGCTTCATAATGTTCAGGGCGCTGGAGCCAATCCTAGATTACGATGGTTGAGGGCAGGATACACCCTGGACAGGTCAACAGTCCATCACAGGACAAAAACAAGACAGCCTCACACACTCACATTCACACTTAGGGTCACCAGTTAAACTCCATGCATGTTTTTGGACTGTGGGATGAGACCCACACTCATCTGGGGGAACATGCAAACTCCACACAGAAAGTGCTCAGCCCGTATTTGAACGAAGATGTTCTTTGTGCGATCCGTTGGAATAAGATTCCTATCTGGAATTCAGTGTAATGTGAGGTTTGTTTTTTAGAGAGCAAGTTGTCTTGGTTCTTGTTTTTAAAACAAACGATTTGTGGTGACACACAAAAGGAAATCCAATAATTCAATGTAGATGCTACATGTGAAATTATGAGACATTATGATAATACACACATTTTAACATCAAAACTGAGTTTAAATGAAATATTTTCTAGAATCTCTGAGCATACTGAGGAACCTACCCATTGCTTTCAGTTTTCCAAGTTTTATCCACCAGCATTTGGCTTTACTATGTTTTTTTGTTTGTTTGTTTTTACTGTTTTGGCATAACAGTGTTGGGAAAACGGATCTTTTTCTAAGAGGCTAAATCTGCATGTCTGCAAGGAAAACACTTTAGAAAACATTGATCAGGAGCAGGGATCCCCAACCCTGGTCCTGGAGGGCCCCTGTCCTGCAGGGTTTAGCTCTCTCCCAGTTGCAGCACACCTGATTGCAATGAGGGGCTCGTTATTGGGCTTTTTCCCAACCTTGGTGATGACGTCATTAGATTCAGGTATGCTGAAGCAGGGAGAGAACTGAAACATGCAGGACAGGGGCCCTCGAGGACCAGGGTTGGAGACCCCTGATCTGGAGTCACATTCTGATCAAATATAATACCTGGATTACTCGTGTTAGACTTCAAAACAAGGGGTTGTATTGTGATATTTCATGAATCATCTTATCAGTTGTAGTGTTCAGCATCTCACCCTCGATCATTACTTGCAGGCTAATCTGCCATCCAGTCACTGATCGTAGATACAGTTATGTCGTTTCAGTAATGAAATGTTAATACAACTCATGTCTGCGCCCATATAATGCATTCAAATAGGTTTAATAATTTAATGCAGACAGAAACAGTCATAGGGCTCAAGACAGAACACTGTTCATTGTGTGCGGTGAACTTGGGTGTCCTGAAAAGCACTTATGAATAAAAAATGTTTTTAATTATTATTATTATTATGAGTGTTGCACATACAAAGAAATGATTTTGATTATGGATAAAGAAACTGGTTTGAGAAAGAACGCAGACTGTTTCAGCCCAGGACGTTTAGTTCACTTCAGTTTATTTGTGTTCCCATAAGGAAAATTGTGTTACGGCAAAGTGTAAAACTATAGAATAATGCACATACATGAACACACATGGCTCAAGATGGGGATACCAGTGTTTTGAAACAACATCAATATCAGTGACTCATTAGGAGGGTAAAAGTAAACAACAACAAGAAGGTCGGCTTCAGCAGTCTATCGACTATAATATCAAGATTTTTAGTGCCATCCGTGCATATTAGAGGTTCCTGCCTCCTGTGAGAAGTCATGAATCAAATTAGGATCGGCAATGTTTATCCATCGTGCAGAAGCGGCATGTAATTCTAACCAAAGTGCTGCAGAGAAATCACCTTTTTTAGATGACAGCATTTTATCACTAGAAGCCTAAAATGTTTGTTTCACTTACGAAAACTTGCTTATGCTGATTTAGCAAGGTTAATTTTAAAAAATTTTTTAAAGCACCTTGAATAATCCTTACTGATTATTGGAATAATCATGCATCGTGCTCCATGTCTTCTGACTGTTCAATAGAACACAGTTTTTTTACATTTTGTCAAGTCACATTTTAAATTTACTCAGATGTCAAGTTTTAAAAACTGCATTCAAAGGTCTAGCTTGATAAATAGTGGTATAGAATCACGTGGTCTTTTATTTCTATGGTGACGGTTTTGACCATATAATGAAGTGCAGTCAAATGTGAATATAATGAACAGACAGTGGGACGTTTCCAGCTTTTAGATGTGGTTTGTGAGCAGTTATGAGACCACTGGCTTTGGCTCAGGAGGGAAGCCCATTAAAAACACATTGTTTTGATCTTTTTGTTGACATTCTCTGTGTGTGTAAAAGAGTTATAGAGGATGTTAAAATTGACCTGCCTGATGTGTGAAGTCCATTTCTGGACACAGACATGACCACAACTTGACTCATGAGTTGTATTATGTTGCTTTGTCATAATGCCATGTCCCTTTTACTCCATGACATGTCATTTTGGCTTTTTTGTCTCAGATCTTCACTTTGCATTTCCCTGTAGTTGAATCTGGCCCCTATGTGAATCATCTGTCGTCACCTTGTGGTAGTTGTGTGCCACATTGTCATTATTTTATTGTCTATTTGTGGTTGTTGTGTCTACATATGGGTCCCTGACCTTATGCCACGTTGTTCTGATCAGTATGGATTCATTGGGTTTCATGTGTTCTTCTCACACACGTTCCACAGCTGGAAAGTCCCAGTGCGGACGTGAGAGAGTTTGCATGTGCGAGCATTTCTCGGGTGGTGCAGCAGAGCCAGAACATCCCGGGATTCCTCCAGAGGGATGCTGTGAGAAAACTGGGCCCCATGCTGCTGGACGGCAGTCTGGCTGTCAGAGAGACCGCAACCGGAGCCCTCAGGTGAGTCAGTAGGCGGTACTTTCATATTTTACAGTGTATAGTATTAGAGAGTTTTATAATGCAGCAACCTCATACTACTTCAACAGCTTTAATATTTCAAGTCTTAACTGAACATATTTGTAAGGTGGAAAATGTTCCAGATGAGAGTAGTAAGGAAGACACATAGTGAGTTACTACAGACGCTTTCGTACCAGCTCATGTGGAGTTCACTTCCTCGGAGAGTCTGCTTCATTTGTGCAGGTGGAACAGCTCATCCGGGCTCTGGTACGGTCCAAACAACAGAAATCTGCTTGAAAATGTTGGTCTGAGTTCATTTGAACACTGTTGCAGTTCATTGTAGTGACATTGGACCACGTGATGGAGCAAAAGCAGGAAGTGAACCAAAGAGAACGACGTGGAGCGCGTGGTGCCTTTTGAGTAGAAAAATACAATGAAACCAACGGCGTTAAGTTGAGGAAAACTGAGAAAAGGTTAAGAAAATGTGTGTAGACACTTTATGGTGGGGTGAATATATATCGTGCTTGGCTTTATTGTTACACACAAAACAATAGAGGTGTGTATGTCCGTGTCAATCAATGACGTGGATTCTCCTCTTCCTTGTAGTTTTTTTTTTTTTAGCTTCCTCCCAAAATAAATGACGATGTGAAAGCCCTCTTAAGGCTGTTTTATGCTTGACACACAGGTGTGACGTGCGGAATTTAGAAGTGCAGAATCGGCATGAGAGAATGTGTGTGCCATTTATACCACACGCAGCTCCCGCTCCCAAACCGCAGGGGGCAGTGTATCGCAAACACACTCCCACCGCAGTATTAAATTACAGCAGAAGAAGTAGACTTCTTCTCTTTAGCCCCATTTCCCCCGCACAAAAAGTACAGGAATGGAATGGTCCGGTACGGTTTGGGTTTCCACCACAAGAATTCGAAATTTTCCTGGAAATAATCACTCCAAAGGTGGAGGTTTTTCCGTCGCCCTTCCGTTGGGGTACTCATGACAACAGAACGGCTCCGTTTTGAGGAGCCTTCTGCTGATTGGTCAGTGATTTACTACACGCCCTCAATATTTTAATGTCGGCTGTATGAATCCTCTGTTGTTAACGTAATCAGCTTTGCACTGGTTGGTTTTTTTGTTTGTTTTTTGCTGCGCAACTTCCATGTTGATCCCGAAAAAGCAGACGTGAGGCAGGGACGGAGACCAGGACATCGGAGCAGACGCTACAGCCGTAACCGATGCTCTACTGTGTCCCCTTGTTGTGTCGCGTCGCGTTGCGTAGCTGGCCGGTGTTCCATTGCGTGGGCCGCTGCGTGCTGCCCCGGAGCTCCGGTTCCCCAACGCTGGAGTTCCAGAACCTGCCAGTGTGCGACGTGATGCAACGTGGCAATTGGACTCAGACCACGTCCACACACATTGTGCCGGGACGCCAGGGCTGCTCTGAGCCCCGAGCCCTGGTGTCTGTCCTCGCATCACGTCTGCGATCTTAGACTTAGACTTAGAGTTAGACTTCGCTTTATAAATCCCTTGGGATGACTCCGTCAGGGAAATTTGGAGTTCCAGCAGCTTAATAGAAGAGGAGCAGCACACAGAGGATAACAAAGATGAGTTACAGAAAAAAAGGTGATTCACCTTAACTTAACTAAATATAGAAATGGTAAAAAGAATTAGACTCCTAGCAAAAAATAGTTACAAAATATAAGATAATATAAACTCATAATTGGACTCTTGCCCCAAATCTCTGCCCCAATGCGGAAGTTGCGGCTGTCACGTCCAGCGGCGCGACACCGGCACCGACCGGCTTTGTAACTCCAGAGTGCGCTCCGGTGTCACAAAGCCGGGGCCGCACCTTCACGTTCAGCTGCAGCTCTGTGGCTGCAAAAAAAAAAAGAAAGTTAACTAAACAACTAGTGCAAAGCAGAGTATGTTAACAACAACAGAGGATTCATAAGGTCCAGATCTGTCGCCCCGGCTGAGATTACTGTTGCAATGTCGCATATCTGCGGAGCTCTCAGCCCCGCCTACATTTTAGCCGTACTTTCTGCGGAGGAAACACGCACCAGATTTGGCTCTGGGTATGCTTTTCCATACTGCTCCGTAACGCTCGGTTCCATCCCTGCACTTTTTGTGCGGTGGAAGCGGGTCTTTTGACACCAGTAGGTGATCCCTCAAGTGGAGAGCGGACTGGAGTGTGCAACCATTGTTTCAAATTAAATTTTCCTCTGTTGAAGTCTGACACCGAAGCAAATTGGCAGCGATGAGTCAAATCTTGTGTTTCCATTGTAGAAGTGCAGCTTTATGCTTTTTGTGTCTTTAAAACAAAGTCTTCGGTCTTCCTCCTCTTCAGTTTCGCCCTTTTTTCCGCACATCTCCGTCCGTCTCGTCAGAAAAATTGGGAGGCGCACGGAGCGGTGACCTCCGCGTGAACAGGTCCGCATTAAGGGCACGGCGGCTTAAATGATGTAATTTGTCCGCACGGAGCCGTCAAGCATGAAACAGCCTTTTAGTGACGGTGTGTTTCCCTTTGCATTCATAACTTTTCCCCAGGTACTTCTGATTCCTCCCATAGACCAGAAACACGTGATTGAGGCCAATTTGTGACTCCAAACGGCCTGCGAGTGTGTTTGATTGTGTGTTTGGAATCGGCTCCATTGACTCACAACCCTGAGTTGGATAAAAATTTTATAGAAAATGAACGGATAAACAGTTTGGAGACAGATGTGCTTGTTTTTATCCAGCACATTGCAGCTTAGCTACTAAACAAGCTGATTTTTAAAAAGATCTTTCTGGCATCACAACGCAACATCCAGGGTGTCCTCATTTCATTTTGTGCTATTTTTGGAGACGAGGCATCTTCACTTAAGCGCCACTACAAAGGAGTCTTCGATGTGTGTACATGCAGTAACTGTACTAGTGACACACGGAGAGAACTGGAGCTGGGATTGCAGAAAAAATGCAGTACAGGAGGAAACCGGTCACTCAGAGGGATGCATTCACACTTTTCACAACATAACAGCTCCTCAGGCCAACCTGGAATTTGGGTGATATTCTTCATTCATTGTCAAAATCCTATAAATATACTGAACTATTGTTGCATCATTGAGCAGCATGAGGCATTTTAGGCTGTGATGAATAGGAAGGTTATAGTGAATGTGTAATTGCGAGAAGAAACTTTAAATATAACAATTTAGCAAAATCACATCTTGAACCTCTCAATCACAAAACATGTGCTTCCACTTCTACTTTCGCCCGATATGTTAGTAATAAAAGTACATTCACTTCATTGAAAAATGATTAAAAAGCAACGTGAAACAAATGTGACAAAAAAGTGCTCTGGAAATTCATTGTTTTCTTTGATTTTCAGTGTTTGTCCAGATCAACACTTTGCAAAATGCAACATTACACTTTTATGTTCACATTGATCAACAGCAAAACCACATGAAGTCGTACCCAAAATACCCTGATTTTCTTTTTTCTGTCATTTCACTACCTTCACTTTGGCTTTTGATTTAATTCCTTGAAAGTACCAGGAGAAACACGCACAGTGAAAACATGTAAACTCCACACGAAAATAGAACACGTTAAGGGTGAAGTTGTTGTTGCTACACCAACATTGTGCAAGCGTTAATAAAGTGCTAAAGTAAAGCACACAGTCGGTGTCAAACAGCACAGGAGTGTTTGCTCTGGTGTCTCTACAGGGGGCGCCATATTACAATGAAAGTTCAGGCTGGAAGAAATAGTGCAGTTACATGCTGTTCCCCTGTTTTTATGGCTGTAAACCCAGTTATTGTAAAAAAAAAAAAAAACCCAGTCCCCTTCCCACAATCTTAATGCTCTTCACTAGAGGCTCTTGTGTTGGTGCGACATTCACCTCTCTGACTGTTGCCCTCCAGTCAAACTTACACTGGGTTTCATGTAGCTGGCTCTGATAATGAGACAACAGCTCGCAGAGTTTCTCCAGTGCGCCCCCACCCACCCCCCCACCCCCTCTCACAAATAGCATCTCTGTCTGAATGTCCTCCACAGCGACTGATGAGTGTGCGTCTGGGTCTGTCTCTCACTCTCTCTGTCTCCACCCCCGACAGGAATCTGAGTGCATGTGGCGGTCAGGAGGTGTGCGAGGACATGGTGAAGCACGACATCATGACTCCTCTGACAGCACTGCTTAGAGAGGTGAGGAGACTCCGCCGCCTCCGCCGCTGCTTTTAGCCCAGCCCATCACTTCAGTTCTTCCTCATCAGCAGCTGCTCCAGCGGGCTTTGATATCCTCAGTAGTTACATGTCTCTCCTCACCGCACAGACAGCAATGAACTGCTCTCATACTAAGATTATTGACTCACACACACGAAGCGCCCAGCAGATATCTCACATCTTATTGACCCCCAAAAGCTCCTTATTGATGGTTTTACATGCAGAGAACAAGCTTTGCTCTACACTCTCTCTGTGTGACAAATAAAGCATGCTCTTGTTCTTCTCCTGCTCATTTCACCTATTTTCCCATGTTTAAGGTCAAAGTTCATACGTATGAACTTTTGTTGACGTCTGAAGCGTGGTGTGCTTTGTTTCCCAGTGCTTTGCCGGTTTTGAAAGCGCGGCTGTGCCGATGAAAGAAGAGAAGAACGCAGTGGAGGACGTGGCCAACGAGGCCGTCAACTTACTGTGGAATCTGTGGTAAAACAACAGCCTGCTTCCCTGCTGCTTTCAGTGACTCAGTCAGCAGCCTTTGTCTGTTAGCTGTTGAGCAGCTCCCAAACATAATGGGTCTCTTCTACCAATGTAAAAAATAAAGAAGAAACCCTGGAGATACTGACTTGATAGTTTCACGATTTTCTAAAATATATTGTGACTGACAAGCAATAAATCCACAGATGATTATTATTGATTAAATGATGGTTGTGTCCTCCCAGTGAGAGCAGCAGCCAGGCTCTGTCTGTGTTCAATAAGTCTGGTCTCCTCGATGTGGTCGTCCAGTGTCTGGAGCGACATCCTAATAATGTGGAACTGGCCATATCTGCAGGTACGTCCACCAGCGATAACCTGGTCATTTTTAGCTTGTGTCTCTTAAATTAACCTTAAATGTTTTCAGTCATAACTTTCGTAGCTGCATGATATATTTATTTTGGCCACAGTATTTTAGCATTGACGCTCATCACATTTACACGTCAGCCTTGGCAACCATTACTCATTCGGTTCTTTTTCTCTGGATTAATGCAGTAGAAAGACTCCCAAAAATCTTGGAGCTTATCATCGATATTCTGATTTCATAACCGAGATATTCACAGTATCTATAAGTAACAGTGTACAAAGTATACATCGTAAAGAAAGTCTTCACTGTGGACGCTTTGAATTTTTTTTTTTTTTTTTGCAGTAAACACTACACACTTTTGCACTCAAAATAGTTTTAACAGTCAGTTTTGAATTACATATGTTTTTGTGTATACACAATCACACGTTTTGTCATAACAATAAGAAAAATTATATTTTTCATAAAGTGCTTCAATCAATGTAATGAACGTAACGGTAAAAACATACTGGCAATGTAGAAAAAGACAACAAAATACTCATCAAATGAAACCAGTTGGTCTTGGCGTATTGTGAAAGTCATTTGTTTAAAATGCTGTGCTTAAAGAACACGAACACAAACGGTTCAGAAATGAGAGGTTAAGAATAGATTTTAGGCCCATGATGATATAGTTAAGATGCTTAAGAGATTACAGTTTGAGTATCGTCGTTGGCAGGTTTTAATCTGGTGTCACTGTTCTGAGACCCCCTCTCGTGTCTCCTTTAGCCCACTGCTTGCACACGGTGACAGAGGATAACTCCGAGCTGCTGTGCAGCGTGAACACGGCTGTGCTCGCAGCCCTGGAGAACGTGCTGCTGTCACCTCAGGCCGACATGGCACACACTCTCCTCAGGACGCTTGCTGCAGGTACAACGTGTCACTTTTCATGTCTTTTATTACCCCCAAATTCTGCGCTCTGCTCTTAAGGCAGTCAGGGCAGCCAGGGATCCTTTTTTTTTTTTTTTCAAAGGTAACAGACTAAATGCAACGATGGCAGTTCACTTATTGAGCCCACCTGATATAAAGCCACGGCCAGTGTGGAGAGATGAAATGCAAAACAGTAAAGTTTCCAAGCGAGAACAGTCAAGTCTTGCAACTTTTTTACAATGGCGCTTAGCCACCGTGGGCATAGAAGTGCAAAACATTCAAGTAATTGATAACTAATGATTAGTACTCCATAAGTACAAGAAGAAAGTTCGGCACTCCGGGGTCCTGACGAACAAAATAACGCCAATTGGTTCGGCTGTGTCAACTGTCCAGGCCCAAGTATGTTGGTGCCGCAGTGCCGAAACTTCAGCACTGCCGTGTGCTGCACATGCTCCATGTTCCAGCTCGCTATTGACTATCGGTCATTTTTCACTCATGTGTAGCATGTAACCTCACTACTGTATGAGCCCTGCAGCTTGTTAACGTGTTGGCGGTCGGAGTTACGTGATGCATCTTAACGCATCACTCAGCTCCTGCAGTTAAAACCAGACCAACATCGCGACATGGACACAAACTGTATCTTTTGTTACTGAAACAGTTCAGCGGAATGTATTTCTGAAAACATTTGAAGCGAAAAATGAGCTGTGCAGTTGAAAAGTTAAAACGCTGTTTCACAGATGTGTGCCTGCTGTGAGGCGGCGTGGCCTGCGAGTTCGACAGATTCTTCTCGGAGCATGAACTCTTCTGCTGAACAAGCATTTTTTTCCAGCAGCTGGCTGATGTTGCAGCCAAACTATAATTTTTGTTCTTATGAGAGTATGCAGGGGCCTTTACTCTGCTCATTGTACCACACAGGAACACTGTGGAACCTGAAGGGAAGTATCCCTGCTGCCCGTCAGGCGCAGACACTCAATGCAGTGGTGGCCACGCTGTCCAAGTGTCTGGACCTGGATGCAGGCACGCTGGTCCCCAAACTCAGAGAAGCAGAGGACGTTCGGCACAAAGGCGCGCCGGCTGCCGCAGATTTGGGGGACCAGGCTGCGGAAGAGCCGTTACCTTTGGACGAAATGGAGGAAGAGGAGGCGGCGCCTAAACAGAGGAGGAACGGAAAAGCTACGAAAGTTGATAATGACTTCTCTGACCTCCTGCCTGTAAGTGGCCTCGTTCGTCAGCACACGCCTCCTCACAGGTACACTGTGAAATAGAAGAAAGCTGGAGACAGACTGGAAGACTCCTGTCTTGTAATGCTGTTGTAAATGCTTACTGTACTGTATCATAAATGTGGCTTGAGTTATTTGAGTTATTATGATAAAATGACTTTGACTAATGCTTGATTACCATACTTACATACGGTGCAACCGTAAAGTATTCCCAGCGTTTCAGTTTTTCCACATGTTGCAATGTTTCAGCCTTATTCCAACATAGATTCCATTCTCCCCCCCCCCCCCCTCAATATTCCACACAACACCCCTTAATGATTACATGAAAATGTCATTATTTTAAATATTTGCAAATAGTATTTGAAAAAAACTAAGCAATACTCTAGATGCACTGTATAGACATATATTTATAATAAAGAGAAAACCAGCTAAGAACCATGAAACAGTAAGACCTTACGAGTCCACAAGACCTTGAAATGTTTTTTTGTTGATGTCACAGTCTAAAATGTTTTTGGTGTCAGAACTCAGTTTATCAAATGGCACATAACTCTTGACATTTGACGTGGAAGTTGCAGTCAATGTCTTTAAACTTTGATTGGCTCTTACTCCTCCAATCACTTTTTATTTACCTGTACTCACTCATTTGTTTGTAATGCTTCACTTTGACACTGCATTCAACTAAAAATACATCCAGTGCATAACGAGAGCGCATCAAACCGGAGGAAAACTCTATTGTGAAGCAGCCTCAAGCAGAAAACATACACAGCTTCTACCTTGCCGGCGTTTGCATCTAAAACCACTAATGGTGTTGTCATTCAGTAAAACTTTTTAATTGGCCATAATTTGATTGTAATTCTCAAGCATTGCTTGTAAAGATGTTTGTACTTTGGCTAATCGTAGGCGTGAAACGTGACTGAACCCGCTGACAGGGTCACGATGTGACGCAGGACCTTTGGGTGGCTTGCTTTTGGCTGAGTCAGTGCTCAAACAAGGGCATTTTGGGTAGAAGAGATTTGAGTCTACACACTCAGCAGTGCAGGGTCACTGCAGTCTAATGAGGGTTTCACCAATTCAATTTAAGATCATCATGAGCTAAATTTGTAATCAACAGTAAATAGTTTCGGCTCTGTTTTTCTGGCAAAGAGACGAGCGTGTTAATGCTGTGCAGTCATACCAGGTGAAAAGTCGTTAGGGGGACTAGAAGGGAGGAAATTAGGGGAAAGCTTCACATGGTTCAGTTGGGGACCAGCCTCTGTGCATCCTGTCATGATGACAGGACCTCAGACACGACCCCGGTCAGACAGAGCCGTCCCTCAGAGCTCAGTCACAGCCTGGTCCCCAAGATCAGGGCTGACAATCCCAGTTACAATGCCGGATAGCCTCCAATGTTGGGAGTGACACAATGGCAATACACTACCAGTAAAAAGTTTGGACGCACCTTCTCATTCAATGTTTGTTTTTTTCCTACACTTTTTGGTTTACCACATAATTCTATATGTGTTCATTCATAGATTTGATGTCGGCAGTGAGAATCTACTATGTAAACAAGGAGAAGACCTTGAACGAGGGGGTGTGTCCAAACTACCAAAGGGTGTATGGATTAGGGCTTTTATTTTCAGGATGGTGTAGCCATTTACATTTTCAGCTACGGTGGGTATAGGCGTCATTTTTGTCCACGGCAAGTGAATTAAACGTCATTTTCGATTCAAAGTGACACCTTTTGAGCAGATTTCCGCTCCAGAAAGTCCCATGAGTCATATTCAAGCACTTCCTGCACATCGGCTTTGCGGCGGGAGTCACGCTGAGTGATAATAGTCTCTGTTTCAGGGAGATGTTGACTAACACCACTGCCTGTTTCTGTCCAGAGGGGCAAAGAGGAGCTGAGGGAGGCAACGGCCTTGCTGACAGCACAGCAAACGTCTTTGGAGATCATCGTCAATGTGTGCTGCTCTGACGGTGAGCGTTGTGGGCACGGACAGCAGCGCCCGCCCCGCGGCACTTTGCATCAAATTGATTTCCTGTGACACGGCCACCAAATATGCATTTGTCTAACAGTAAGGCCATTACAGGAAAACATACATGGGAAGAGTACACTTGAGTGACCTAAAAATGCCCCGAAGTGCTCTTCCTCTTCAACGTTTGCTTTTCATTGATCGATCCTGCTCGTGTTTGCCTGTTCCAGATCCGTCTGACGATGAGTGGGAGGAGGAATCGAGCAGCGACGAGAGCGACATGGGTCCCGACGGCCTCTGCGATGGATTGTCCAATCTGATGTCTCCTCTGTGTTTGTCAGCCGAGGTTCACGGAGCCTTGATCAACCACAGCATCCCAGAAAAGGCAAATAGCACTCTCTCTCCCCCCCGCCCGGGCACGCCGTCACCTTGACCCATAGCTGTAAGAAAGGAGCCCTACACAGTGTGGGAGTGCTGAGCCAAGCAAGGTCATCTGTCATGCCGGAGCACATTGCTGTAATTGTTGGCTGAAGACACTGTTTTGATTAGGCAGCCAACCAGTCCCTTCTTCTTTGACAGGTGAAGCAGATTGGGTTACTGTACCTGCAGTGGCACAGAGATGATGCTTTCATGTGCAGTCATGTGGAACAGCACTTTTTTTCAATTTAAATCCAACTGACAAGCAGACATCTGTTGATCCCTTGAATGATGTGTTTTATTAAAACATTTTGAGGTTTGGAAAAATACAACTCGAAATAATGATAAAATATGATTCTCTGCACTACAGAAGCTGGTATTGCACCCGTATGGGGAAAAAATGTTTCTTGAAGATGATTTGTATTGTTGTTCAAACTTTAGTCCAAATCATTAATGCAGCATTTCTAACCCTACAAGATGTTTTAGGGTTTTTTTTTTGCATGTATTATGTCAGTACTCTCTCAGCATCTCTGTTAAAAAGTTGACATGCTTTATCACAGGTTCTCATATTATCTTCAAGCTCCTGTTGATGAACTTATAGCCGAATCAATGACTGCTCCCTCCCTCAGGCAGCATTGTGACATGAAAATAGAAATGATTTGTCATTACCATTCTCCTCTTGGTAGGATGTTTTTAATTCACACTTAAAGTTTCTGTCATTGTGGTCAGGAGAGAAGAGACCTGCTCTCTGCCTGTATGCTCATTAATGGCTCTGGTTTTAATCAACACACTTCCCGTGCAACAGGTCAAACTTATGAAACGTCTCAATGTGAGCACATGTTCTTTGATATATGAGCTACCTGCAGATTCTTTAGAAACATCTTGCATCAGGCCAGCTGTGTCAGACTTGTTCTACGTGTACTAGGTTACGTGTACCTCAGTTTGCTGTCACTGGGTGTGGAAAAAAAACGAATATTGGGAATTATAGTAGTAATGTTGGTTAAAAGAAGTACAAGCACACTCTAAACATGTTCAGATTCAGAACTGAAAAAACTGAATTTGAAGAAGAGATTTAAATAAGTACAATCTGCTTTCTACTTTCTATCAATGCAGTGCAAAGTACAGTGGTCGGATAATATTCTTCAGCCTTCAGCATCCATGTTTTCATAGACTCACTCTTTTTTCAGGCTATTTTGCATGAAATGAGGTAGTTGGCTTTCACAGCTGCATTTCAATGGGCATGGCTCCCATCTGATGATCAGTTCTGGACGTCAGTGTTGTGTTGAGTTGACCTCACCCTGGAAACTAAGAAGGCTACTGTCGATGCAAAATAACTTGTGCATGCGTCAGGTGAAATATGGGTGTGTGTCTTATTTAAGTGTGTGAAATATTTGTAATTTTCTGTGTATGTGTTATCAATGTGTGTGTTTGTTTTTTGTGCCTTCTGAGATGCATCCTTGTAAGGACGCAAGAAGGTCTCAGTTTCTATGTGCACCTCACGTGGGCTTCTTGTGCTTTGACAGATTTGTTGGTAAACTGGGTTTTGCTCACTAGTTCACCTGCACAGTCTCCTTACTTGTATAGCATTCGATGCACTTGAGCACTGTAGTACAGCTCTGTGTTGACAAACATAACATTAAGGGAACTGGATAGATTCCTGGCTTAAGAAAACTGAGCCTGCAAGTCTAGACTGAGGGCAAAACATAGTTCTTGTTTAAGATGAACATATGTAAAAGAAGAGTTGTAAAGTCCAGAGATTGAAAAGAGACAAGTCCTTTGAGTCATGCACACATCATCGTACACAGTCACTAAACATTACACGCATACAAATGGTATGACGCATGTACAAACACAAAGATCACGCAGATCAATCTGGTATCTGTTGAAATCTATACACATTTGTTTTGCTCCATACAACTTAGAAATTGCACTAAACTGTCATGTGATACAAGTTAATTGCACCATATTGAAATGTCTGGGCCCTAGGCTCCACGTTTCACACTCCGGCATCAGACCTCCTGTCTTTGTTGAAAGTAGATGGGATGGTCGGCGCTGTTAGATTGACAGGAGTTCATCACTCGCAGATCATTGTTCTCACAGTGGAATCATTTATTTGAAATGGTTTGAAGATCATCTTAAATCTCTTGGCACTCTCGACTGCATTGGAAGCCTTTGTTCTGAGAAGCTCTTTAGATGTTGACAAGATGACAGCTGAGTCTCTTCCTAACAAGGTTATTCACACGTAAAGGGGAGTTTCTGATCTGCTGAAGTTGTACCTTTTTCTTTTCACTGTTTTTTAAAAGAAAAATGTTTTAATTAGATTGTGGAAAATGTGTTTCACCTCTCGCATGGTCTAAAACATAACCTTTATTTCTTGTGAATAGTTCAGAGACGATCAAACGTTTGACCCAAGTAAAAAAAAAAATTCTTTAACCTTATAATCCTCCCTTGTGCAGCCACACCACACGACAAAACGATGGTAATGACGGTCATTTTTTTCTTTAAGGTCCTCAAAAAGACAGAGTTCCCTCGGAAAGAAGCCCTGGACACGTGCCAGCGGGACTCCTCCTGGAGAGGCCTGATAAAAAAGTAATCCTCATTTATCAGCCGTTGCTTGAGTTTCAATGTCTCGTCCAATTGTGTCACATTGAGATGCTCTTCAATGAAAATGAGCCTCGTCTTTTTTTTTTTTTAAGAATGCACCGTGTTCAGTCCCGGGCGCTGACGTGCCTCCACAGCATCCTCTCCACGATGGACGCCGAGTCTCTGGGAGGTCCGGCAGCGCTGCAGGAAGCAGCACAGCACCTGTCCACGCTGGTGTTTAATAACACAGGTAAAGGACAAATAATTGTATACTTTGGGAACATTGATTTGGAATAGATTAATGAACAAAATTTTAAATAAGTGGAAATTACAAACTTGTATAAAAGTTTTGTTCTTCTGTTTTCAGAGATATCCAAAGACGAGGAGTTCCTGGAGGCCGTCATCAGCGCCATGCGCTCCCTTTTACAGATGCTCGCTTCCAAAAATATCCCCCAGGTACAGATTACCTTATTTAGAAATGTGACCTTTGGAGAATTAAAAAAAAATAAAAGTCTGTTCAGCTGAGGTCACGGCGTCCTGACCTTTAGATCAATGTTGTTGCAATCACAGTGGACATGATACAGCTGCTCTCACACAGTAAATAACACCCAGATTTTGTTGTTTATTTTTTTAACTAAACTAGACTACACATGTTGGAGGGTCACTCTTAGTGTGTGAACACGGGCTGCTGGATAAACAGCGCAGCATCACCGCAGCTAGACTTTGTATTTTTCTGTCAGACTTTCTGATTCTCTGCCAGTTCAAACTTGGCACCGCTGGCCGTGTTTATTCTGGACGGCTCGGCGTTTGAGTGTTTGGGTTTTGTTCTTGTCAGTGCATGACCGCCCAGCAGCTGATGAGCCTGAGCGAGGCGGCCACCCGCTGCGACGTTGTCAGCGTGAGGGTCAACGCCGTCGCCATCCTGGGAATCACAGGCGGCACACTAGCCAAAGAGAGAGGCACCGCAGCGACCCTTGAGGTATTTTTTTTAAGAATTTTTTTTATTTCAGAAAATGTTTCAGTCTATAGACCTACTCTCTTACAGTTAGCGGAGCTCTTGTTAGCGTTTAACCCGTCACAGTTAACAGATATGAAAACTACTGAGGAGCTGCCGTCTCTTTCTGTCCTGCTCACTGAGCGGAACCTTAGTACTGTGGGTTGAAGCTGTTTTCTTAAAAGTTACTTTTTCCCTAAACTCCTGGGCCCGGTTGTTCAAAACTGGGTTATCCTTTAACCAGCCGTCAACTACCTTTAACCGACCGTTAACTTTAACGGCACTGTTATCTTGTTGTTCAAAACTTTAACCAGGTGTTATCTTGACGCACCTCCGGATCTCCACTAACCTTGTAACAGCGTTGTTAACTCTCACTATGCCGTTCACTGGCAGCGCTGCGTTCATGATGCCAGTTCAACAAAAGAAGGACTGAGTGAACCGTGGACTGAACTTTGGTATAAGTCAGTACTGTAATGAAGAGTTACGCCTTTATGGAGCCCTGGAGTTGCCATAGGAAAAAAGATAAATTTTATATATATATATATATATATATATGTATAACGTGTGGAAATCAGATAATAATTACTAACCTCAAATTAATAACTTGAGACACAGAGTTACTATCTCGTTCCCTCGTGTTATATTTTTTCACCAATGATGCTTCCATCCCGTCATATTTGCTGTTATGGAGCTTTGAGATCAAATAATGTGGATCACATTAGATATTGGTGTTTTCTAACTAAAGCATGTGAAACACAGACATGTTAAACTCACCTTGGTCCAAAACGAGAGGATCTAATTCTCAGCAGCTCCGAATCACGTCTCTCCTCTTTACCATAAATAAATGAGGCTGGGGCTTATATTTCAACATTTGGGCATTACATAGTGAATTTCTGCTCCTTTCACTTTATTTCTGGACGTGTCTGAATCAAATGCTTCAACATGGAGGAACGGAGGTGTAGGATGACAGAACGCTGCTCTACAGCCCTTTTCAATAGCAACCTACATAAACACACGCTGATCAATAATAAAGGTTCTCTTTCACATGAAGCCATTAAAAGGCTCATTTTATGGCAAAAAAATCCAAGCTTTCATTTACAGTAGTACCGTATTTTCACGACCAAAAGGCGCACCGTACTAAAAGGCGCAGTCTCAGTTATGTGTGCCATTACTGCATTTAACACACACATAAGGCGCACCTGCTCATAGGGCGCGGGTTCCATGCCCACACTTCCCCCTTTAACGTTCTCATGGTGTCCGCATTACAACAACACACGCACACAAGCATACAAGTGTGCGTATTTAAAAATAGAGCGGGAGCAAAACTGAGTTTGGTTGTGCTTTATTTAAGTATTGATTACAAAGTACTAACATTTTTTTTACCTGTAATCGTCATCAATCAAACCCATCGAACTCCTCGTCCTCTGTTTCTGAATTGAACAGCTGCGCTAAATCTCCATCAAACAAACCAGGTTCATTTTCTTCACGGTCAGAGTCACTTTCCGTGCCGTGCGGCTCCTTGGAAATGATGCCGGCTTTTGCGAAAGCTCGAACAACAGTGCCAGCAGACACGCTAGCCCAAGCATCTACAATCCATTTGCAAATTGTGGCGTAACTCGCCCGGCGCTGCCTTCCACTCTTAGTGAAACTGTGGTCTCCATCGGTCATCCATCGCTCCCACGCCGCTCGCAGCCTTACTTTGAACGGCCGGTTCACACCAATGTCCAGCGGAAATGTTCAATTTTCATTTCTTCTGCTAGCGTTACTGCTTTTAGTCGAATGGTGACCGTCGAAACGCTTCTCCCACTCGTTCTTTGTGCGATGATCCACTGCTCGAGTCTTTCCTCCAACTCGGGCCACCTCGCCTTATGTCCGCGGAAACTCAGCTGCGTCTTCTTCACCTGTCGGAGCTCGTTTTCCAGCTTCCTCCACTTGCGAACCATCGATTCATTAATCTTAAATTCTCTCGCGGCTGCTCGATTTCCATGTTCCTCCGCGTAGCTGATGGCCTTCAGTTTAAACTGTGCTTCATAAGCGTGTCTCTTCGAACTTTTCAGGGTTGTTAAAACAACGATGTTCTGCATAACGCACATACCCGTTCATTTATATACAATCCACGCCCACACTTCCCCCTTTAACGTTCTCATGGTGTTCACTACTACGTCCGCTTTACAACAACAACACACACATAGGGCGCACTGCACCATAGGGCGCGCCGCACATTTTGAAGAAAATCTAAGACTTTTATGTGCGCCTTATAGTCGTGAAAATACGGTATGTAGTTTGTTTAGTAGTTACTGATGAACCAAAAGTATAGCTTCATTATAAAGTACTGTGGAGGGTCTCATAGTGGAGCAACATAGCCTCATACAGACCTCTCCCTTCGTGAATCACGCCGCCAGAGATTAAATGATCTGGTTCCCTCGCTTTGTTCATTTGAGGTAACGACTTATCTGGTTCCCACGCTTTATTGTTATTTTTCTCTATGGCCACTCCGGGGCTACGAACACTCCACTTTCTATATCGTTCTCTCTGGTCAAAATTAAAAAAAGATGAGGCAACATGATGCCTCATCTGTTCATCCCAGCTCAGTTTTCATGTTCCACTTTAATATCCTGGCCGCAGCGTTGTTTGCCATGTTTTATGGTAGTTTTACAGAGGAGATAAAAACCCTGCGCTGCCGTCCACCACAATGTTTAAGACAAAACACGGAAGCACGGAGACTTGAAAGTGGGCGAAGCGGCGTCAGGGACGCTAACCACGGTTGTTCACCTTGCTGTTAACTTTGACGTCGACGTTAACTAACGGGATGACCAACCATGTTTTAAACAACGCATATTTAACGGTCGGTTAGCTAACGGCGGGTTAAGGATTTAACCGGCGGTTAGGGTTTAACCAGTGGTTAAAATAACCCCGTTTTAAACAACTGGGCCCTGCTTACTAGAACAGGACTGCCTCATTAGTCCTGATCTCATACAGGTCTCCTGTCTAGATATTCATTTTAAACTAGATTGTACGTACATTATCCATGATGATTGAGCACTGTGGCACCAGCTTCCGTCTGAATATTTTCAGTTTATCACAGTTTTTTGTTTCGCTTGTTTATTTATTTCAACCATCCTGTTTTTGATCAGGCGTGTCAAACTCATTTTTGATCTCAAGTGATCTCATTGAACAATAACATTATAATTTATAAATACCTGGAACTCTATGTCTTTGTTTCAGCGCAACAACATATTAATATATTATTAAGAAGTGCACATTTAATGAACTATCATTTTGCACCACATGACAAATCTGGGAATTGAATTATAAAAACAGTAATTTTAACAATATACTGCCTCAATGCACCATATGCTTTACATCGTACAGATCACAGTGAAACTTTATTACACTATTAACATCGTGTAAGGCATAAAACATTTGGCCACATGGAGCTGGAACTCAAAAATGACGTCGGCTTGTTCATATTGATATCGTGTTGACAGCCTTGCTACAGAGCATCTTCCTCCAACTAATAGATGTAACTCAAGCTGAATTTAGTGAGTGATTAGTTATCAGACTGACAGCAACACAACAATGTTACATTATCAGCACAGGTATAATTCACAGTTTAAGTGATCCATTTATTTGTAATTGCAATAATTTTATAATTTTACTAGTTTTTAAAGAAGTTATCAGCCTCTCAAGTGTAATAACTTACTAGTTGTTTTCCAACTTGCACAACTCTGCCCCCAGATGATTGGAAGCGCCTTACTTCAGGTTGCCACAAAGGACGTTGACCTGGTGGTGAACGGAGAAGCCCTGGACGCTCTGTTTGATGTGTTTGCGGACGGGGAGGAGGCCGAGGCCGCTGCGAAAAACATCAACTTGCTGCTTTCGCTAAAAACACTTCAGCCTGTCTTCAAGTCAAAGGTACCGGAGCTGGATTGTTGTTGGGCGATTCCCACGGAGCTACTGTCAGTTTCCAAATGATTCCTTTTACTTACGACAACTTCTCTGTCCCTGGCAGATTCGTAAAGAAGGAAGAGGCAAGTACAGCCCTCAGCAGCTGTGTGTGCTGGATAACATCAAGGTCAACCTGAAGAGATTTATCGGTTATCTGGAGAAGGTGGTGAAAAAATGAGGAATTTCTTCATGGATTGGACAGAACATTGAACATGGTTGCAAAATCATTAAGTATTTATGTTTATATCATCTAAATAATGGTTTAGTCGTTTCTTTTTTGTGATGTAAAAGTTTATTTGAGATGGAAAAAAAGAAAATGACAGACTTCACGATTATGAGCAACTGCATCTGGCAGTGACGATTTGACTGAAAAGGACTTCCAGACGTGAATTTCTATAATTTTATGTGTCCAAGATCCTTTTTTTCTTCAGGGAATCGGGTATGGGGCCTCAACACCAGCTCGTGTCATACCGTTAATTTTCTCCCATGTTTCCATGGGCTTAACAGATAACAGAAGAGGCTGGTGTCCTTTTTAAACAGTTTCAAGAAGTGAACTGGCAGCAGTTACTTAAGGAAACAAGAATATGGTAATATTCTGAATATTTAACGAGAGGATCTTCCTTCTAAAAAGAAATTGGCTTGGGTTTCTCCTGTGACTCACTCAGTTTAAATCTGGTGGTGAATTTGTCACCACACCAGTTTGAGCTGAATTCAAAGGCATTGTGAAACAATGAAAATCAATACAGTGTCAGTACTATCACCAGATAAACGAAACACAACAAATCCAGTCTACTCTGTCCCGGATCTGTGGGTCATCACGGTTTACATAGCTCAGAGTCGACAGTACATCTTTGTTTGTAAGAGAGAAGATTTCAGGAAGAAATGAAAGGGCCATTATTTCATCAGAGTATGAATCAAATGCCTTTTTTATTTTAAATAAATCCTGACTTCCTAATATATGTGTTTGTTTGTTTTTTTAGTCTTATGATCACTTGAGTGATGAGTGAACTTCCAGCAAAGGTTTTGGGCTGATTTAAAAACGGATGTTCAAAGTAATACAGGGTGAATTCGCAGGAGAGAAGTCGGTATTTGCTGTGACAAGCCTTTGCCTTGAAGGCCACACAACTTCACACTGCAAGGGATAACCAGACATTCCTCCCATGAACTCCTGCAAGATGCATCAAGAAAGACCAACCCCTCGTGGCAGAAGCCACTCGAAGAAAGCATGTGCTTGAGGTCAAATGGTCACTTGAAGTTGTTCATATGTGTGACTGAGTGCTTGGTAATCGGTCCCTGTGTGGTTTCCCTGTGATCTAACTACCCCGTGCCCTGCTTTCATATGTCAGCTGGAATCAGTTCCAATCTTTGTCTGCTTCTTTTTGAGTTTCCAGCATTCTTCACCACAAGTGGATGGTAGATTTATTCATTCGGTGTGACTAACAAGATAGAGAGGTTTTTACTGCTCCTCTCAAAGCTGGTAAAACACTTTGACATTCAGCAAGCAGATTGATTCTGTGGTCAAAGTAGCATCGCTCGCGCGCGCACACACACACACACACACACACACACACACACACACACACACACACACACACACACACACACACACACACACACACACACACACACACACACACACATCACAAATGTTCTGATGTTTTGCACTCTGCTCAACACATCCCACGGAGCAAACATAAAGGCAGAATCTGGGAGCTTGGACAAAAACTTGACTGGATTCATAATTGCTGCCTCACCTTGAAACCCCAAGTGGAATACAAGTCCGTGTTTGAGTGTCCATGAATGTTTTTCATGTTTGTCTGCTCTCAGCTTTTTAACACCCTAGCGCTGTGTACAGGCTCACAACCATTTTTGGACTATATAAGAAATACCAAATAAGTTTTTAGAGGGGCTTTTCTTGCCTTATTTTGTTTTTGTTTGTTAGTTCACAGACAAAAACCAAACAATGAGATGTAACAATACAACTTAGACTTGATATAACAGATCAGGTTTTGCATCCACTAATGTGTAACCACTGCTGCTATTATCACTGACTACCACAGCTAGAATTATGATGAGTCAATCAGTGGATGCGCACTTATGTGGCCTAAAGTACAATTACCAAGTGTTGATCACACACACATTTATATTTAGGCTTTGTCAAAGGTTTACTCCATTACCTGAGCCATTCAAACTTGTTTTTGAGTCTTTTCTTGCTGTAATTATAGCAACACTCAGTGAAGTTTTCGCGGCGTGTACACCCGCCCTGCCAGCTGAGGCAGTGTCCGTACTGATAGTTTGTTTCATGGATGCAAACCAAAGTTTGAAAGAAAAAAAAAATACAAATACAAATGTTTATTCATTTGTTCTTTGGACTCCTGTGTTCAATGAAGCTGGTTTATAGTTCATTTAAAGGAGAAGTCTGGCCTAACATTGTCCTCTAGTTTTCTTTTTTAGTGCTCTCCAGGTTGTAAACGGCAGCATGAACATCTTACTCGAAGTAGCAATCCCAGCATGGCTCTTATTGATCAGACCAACTGTGACCAGTGTGAGCATGCTCTAAAACATGTGAAGTGAAAGTCAACCAAAGGCTGTTAGTTTTTCAATTTAAGTTGTCCAGTTGTTTTCATGCCTGTTATGAAAGATGAGCTTCGATTGTACTCACAACAAAAGATAAGTTGTACTTAATATGTTGGAGTCGTGGTGTGTGTAAATCTCTGCTTCACAGTCTATGACTTCCTGTTCTGATACCTGGCAGTGTGTCCTGACAGTTTGCTGATGGTCTGATGGGTCTGCAATCCCCCGTCCATACTATAGTCTGTGCAAGAAAAATAAAATGTTCCTGGAACATATTGTACCAGCTCGAGGCATGACTGCCCCCCGACTGCTTTAGAGGGATTTAAAACATTCCTGAGACACGCAATAAGAAATCACTGATGTCATTCTTTGGCACGACTGCCTGATGTCCACATTTCATTCCACCGGACGCTCCACTGAGTGCACTTGTACATCAGAGAGGTTTGCAACCAGATGACGGGGCCCTTGTGGACATGAAAATGTCCTTACAGAACGCGCTTACCCTCAGACTGCCTGATCCATCTCGACCTCTTGTTCAGGCTGATGAAAAGAACGACTGCATGACTTCTCTTTCTTTTCGGGAATTCAGATTTGCTCTGGCCAGTTGCATATATCAGCTCCAGCCTGTTGCAGCTGGCCTTCCCAGGCGTCTGACAGCCGTCAAAGCAGCTGAGAACTTGGCGAATTGCCTCAGAAATACTGTTGGTTTTGTTTATTACAGCTCCTTTTGTTGCTTAAGCGGTTTCACTGCTGTTGTTTTACAGAAAACCGAACATGTCCCTGCGTTGAACTGACTGAGAGACCACATGGTGAACATCACTGTGAAAAATGTACAACATTTAATTAACTGGTTTGGTTACTTTAATGCTGTTATTCCAACAGGTTTCTGTGCACGGTTAAGAAACAATGCACCTCTGACAGCCTAGATTCAATTTTACAATTTTGATATGATGATCCTCAATATGAAAATGTCAGGAGAATTTCCCAGTTAAAAACCTCAGGTAGACAGAAAACACAGGAATCACACTGAGAGTGATTTAAAAAAGTTTAAGACAATTTTATTACATTATTCTTGCAAGAAGAGTACACAGCACAACCTTTGCATGATTGTCCAGGAAGTCAGACAGCGCCTTCTTAAAGACTGAATTGTTCTGAGTCTGCATTGAAGGACACCAAAGGCAGCACAGGGGTTCCAAGAGTGCTGACACAGGTCATCCTTGAACACAGACTGCAAATTACACATCATTCTTTATGAGACAAAACAAGATTTCTCTCACAGAAAATAACCCTAAAATCAGCACTCACAGCTGAATGATGTGTGTTGCTGTTTTTAATCAAGCACGGTGTGACACATTTCTCCTACATGCTCACACGAAGCTGTTTTTTTGGTTGATCTGCGTCACACAATTTCACACAAGACAAAGTTAGATGCGTAAAAATGTTCCAGCACTGTTACTTCGGATGTGATCTGAAGATCTGAGATGTGTGGAAAATGAGGATCCCGAGAAGAAGGAACAGACCTGAAAATCACTTTGAGTGTGACGCCCACGCGGCACAAATGGTCGTACATGGTAAATAGTAAATGTACTTGAGAACAAATGTTCATTACTCTGACGAAGTGTGTTTTTCAAAATTCACATTGATCATCAGAATTTATTCTTTGTGACGTTTTCAAGTTTTATCATCACAAAAGTGGCTGCACAGCGGTGTAGTGGATAGCGCTCACCTGATGGTGAGAATGTCCCCAGTTAGAAGCCTCTGTATACCATGTGTATACCCCCCCCCCCCCCCCCCCCCCCAAAAAAAAAAACAAAAAACTACTACTAACGGCCACAAAAAATATACATTTGAGGCTAATTGGTGACTATGAAGTGGAGCCTTTCTGTGTGGAGTTTACATATTCTCCCTATGCACAGGTTTTCTGCAGGTACTCTGGTTTCTGGTTAATTAGATGAATGCAAATCACCCATTGTGAGTGTGTGTGTGTCTCACCTGTGATGGACTGGGGGCCTGTCCAGGATGTTCCCTGCTTTCACCCATCGTCAGCTGGGATCGCACTGCGGAGGGAAGATGGATGAATGGATCATCATAATGAGCTTTTTTTAAATTCATACAGAACTGGGATTAATGAATGTTCCTAATATACACAATTTGTTCCCAGTTCGCTTGTCACAGAGCTTCCATCTAACTGTTACAAACTATATATTTTTTATATTTTTCCATTCAGTCTCTTACCACGATTTCCTTATACTACAAATGTATCCACTCATTTCTACTATCTGGAGCTTTGTACGCAATATATGTTAGGTCACTCGTTGTTTCTTCCTCCAGAGGTAAAATTACACAAAAACAAGTCAGATTGTCTCTTCACTTTTTAGTGGGAGTTATTTTTCCCTCCACAATACAATATAATTTGATTCAAGCTTCTCAAATAAAGTCAACCTTTGGCGATTGCTGAAAAAAATGCAAACAAGAATGATCATTTTTAAACTTGTAGCTTATTTTAATTTTTTCGTGATTTGAAATGACAGAGTAAATGCAGAAAAATCACAAAAGAAAAAACATTTCCTTTTACAAAGAACAACAGTGACCTACGGCTCTTAGATGGCTGTTTCTTTTTATTCAATCAGTGAACATAATTTGAGATGTTGAGAATTTTGAATCAGAATAATTTTCTAATCCCAGAGGGAACATTTTTGTGATAAAGAATGAGCTTCATTCAAAGAGCATCAGTACCAATGATAATCTTCTTATGAACAATTGGCAGCTTTGGATGAAGTTTGATGGCCGCTGGCAGTGATGATTAATTGGTGACTGCAGGTGTTTTAATGTGAGTGTGTGTCGTGGTCTGTCTCTTTACATTTGTCCTTTGATGGACATACAACCTGTCCAGGTCCTTCAGGGTGTACCCTGCCCTCAGCCATATTTTTTTAGCTGGGATTGGCTCCAGCGCCCCATAACCCTGAACAGGATGAAGAGGGATATAAGATGGATAGATGAATACTGATGATCTGCATCAAAACCTGGTTTAAACAATGAACAGATGAGCCAATAAAATCAAACCAGAAACCAGCAAAAACAAAAATAACACATTGCTTCAGAATGGGATTCCTGAGAAGCTATAAACTGACTAACAACAGCAAAGGTTTGTACTGTTTCTTGGTACCTAAAAGTGTTAATTTAAAGGTGTGGAGTATGTGGGTGGTTTATATGTTTTAACGGGTTTGTGAACATATTCTTGTTCTGTGAGTTCACATTTCAAAGTAAACTGTGTCTGATTATTAGTATAATCACATTAAAGAGCGGGGCTGGTTCATCAGCTGTGATTGGAGAAGAATAAATCAGATCCTGTTATGTAAGAAGAAGAGAAAAAAAACCAAAACACAGTTGTCTGTTGCGTAACTCTACCTGGCCCCGCCCCCTTGTCGCTCCCTCCGCGCACGCGCACACTCCGCCATTGAGGGAGCCAGATCAGGAGGAAAGGGTCAGAGCGGCTCCTCGACTACCAGCGGTTGCACGTTTCCGCGCTCCTCGCCAACCTCCATTTCTCACGCCTTGACTCGCACGCTTCTCGTCGCACGTCCCGTGGGTGATTTCGCCTGACAGCCGTCCCAGTCGCGTCTGTCGGGGAAGGTGTCTCATTCGCCGGGTTTCTAGAAGTAACGGGCGGCGGGGGAGCTCGGCTAGCGGCGGCGATAACGAGGCGATAGCAGGTTAGCTAGCGTTAGCCAGCGACCTGGCTAGCTGCTCACGCGCTGAGCATTGCTCGGTGGCGGAGGGTAGGCTGGGGGGGGGGGGAGGGGGGGAGGGAGGCGGTGTGCCTAGCAGTGCCGTTTGATGGATCCGAGAATCGCCTGGTTCCAGCCAGAACAACGTGGACCCGCTAACAACCTGTGGATGCAGATTTGGGAGACGACACAGGGACTCGGCTATTTGCACGTGAATAACGGTTACAGCGCAGGATCGCAGAGCACGTCGAACCTGAAAGTGACCGTGAACGGGGCGTCGGTGGCCGCCGTCCTGACCGGCAGGAACGGGGCGATCGACTCGACCACCGCCGGCAGCAGGGACGCCAAGACCCAAGGGATGTCGGCATCGACGACGGTCGGGGACCTGATGGAGCAACGGGACTTTATACCACTGGAAGCCAACAGCAACCACAACAACCGAACCGGTGGCAGGGGCGGTGACGGGGGGCAGCAGCAGGGCAGCGGGGTCGCCGTGCTGTGGAGAGGACTCACGGATGGACACCCTAACAAAAGGAAAAGAGACAACAAAGCTAGCACTTTTGGATTCAATTCCAGCCTGTCCAACACGGGGGGCTATGCCGGCTTCACGGGCACGCCATGGAAGGACAGAAACTACTCCGAAGGAATCGTAGGGTAAGAGAGAGTTTGTTGTACTTGACTGTCCCGCGGAGGAAGCCCAGGCTTCACTGTCGCCGGTGCTCAGCAGGGGGAACCCCTGACACCGTGGAGCATGTGGAGGGGTCAGGTGTCGGGAGGGGAGCTCGCTTGATTTTTTTGTTTTGTCTAAATGACAAACACGGAAAGGTTTGAATCTCACCCCACCCATTGAGTTCACCAAGTTTCTGCGGCTCGCGATCTGTCAGATTTACCAGTGGACGCCCACATCAAACATCAAGGCGTTTGAACCAAACCAGTTCGCTGCAGGTGATTAACTCTTGAGCTATTTCAGACTTTAGGAGGCCTGAAAGGCATTTTGACATGTCACTAGGTAACAGTTCATAGAAATTACTTTGCATCAAATGTGACAAAAAAAACAACTTCAGATCTTTACACTGTTTAAATTCTGTAACTTTTCTCCGAACTAAAGTTTCGAGATGTATTCAAATAATGCAAGTTATTATCACTGGATGTTTACAGTGCCTCTCATAAGGCTTTGCCCACTGAAAGGTGCTTCACTAGAGACTGATAAGACAACAGCAGTAAAAATAATAAACCCAGACACTAGTGGTCAAAATCCAAACAATAAACAAACATGATAGCGTCATTACACTCCAATGCTAGTGGTTTAGAAATACAAATCCAGAATAAATGTTGGTATGATATCTTAAAAAAGTTATCTTCTTTTCATACTCATTTAAACAGAGGAGTCTCAAACTTTATTTGTATTTGTTTAGTAAACAATGGCATCTGGTGGACAATAAGTAGATTATGACATTGTGAAATGCTGCTTTTTGGATTTTCACGACTCGATATTAAAAGGTTTATGCAACCAAAAAAGGTGTAGAATAGCATTATGTGTTAAATATAGAATCTCCAGTTTCCATTGTGCTCTAATCGTCTGCGATGCA
Source organism: Lipophrys pholis (assembly GCF_963383615.2). Lineage (NCBI taxonomy): Eukaryota > Metazoa > Chordata > Actinopteri > Blenniiformes > Blenniidae > Lipophrys > Lipophrys pholis. The sequence goes on along the minus strand of NC_137636.1, from coordinate 31,477,999 downwards.
CTTGCATATGGTGATGTATATTGATGTTTCCAGTCCAGAACAATGCTTTTCTTCCTGCCTCACTGTTATCATGTTGGTAGATTAAGAATTACAAACAAAAAACCAAACATTAACAGAAGAAACGTCATGCTGTACACATTACAAGGTGTGGTTTTCGTTATGCTTGGCCAGTCTGTCAACAACATGGCTTTAAAAGGCAGAGAGAGCCCTGAGGAAGTAACAGCGTGCTACCTCCAACAAGTGTGACACTTTTACTAGACGTGGGTTACATCACTGTTCCTCCTCCAGCCTCCTGAAGAACACGCATATCAGCTTTCAGTGGGGACGTTTGCAAAAAGAACCTCAACTCCTAATGTACACAACCACGTGTGGTAAAGCGTGTATGTTGTACCCAAACTAGTAATTTAATTTAATAAATAGTAATTGGCAGTAGCTTAATACAATAGTGCATTGTCAAATTCTTTCCGATCTTATAAAGAACATGTGCAATATTTTGTGCTTTCCGTGTTTTATTTGACAAACTGAATTCTCAAGCTGGTGGAAAACTAACTGATCAACCTAGATTAACACATTTTACCCCAAAATGATTTGGATTTATAACCCAATCTTGGTCATCTAAAAATAGAGATACACTATTACAACTTTTTAAAGAAAAAAAGACTTGTTCATGAATGGCTGAGCTGGCACTGAACGATTTCCATTTGTGCATTTCATGTGCTCGTCAAAGCTGAAAGCAGCGACAGTTAAAGTCTGATTATCTTGACAATTTATTTGAAGTAAGCTACTGTGGCAAATCGTGGCTTTGCCTCATTGAAATGCCAAGTTTGAAAGTTGTTTCTCTCATGACTTCCTCTCATAAACATAATTCTCTCCACGCATTGTGTCATGACCGACTTTTGTAGTTTTCTCCGATAGGTGACACATAAACCCGCAGATGCTGAGTGTTTTTTGACTCGAATAATGTTGGATGCAGCACAGCGCCATCTCAACTACATCAGCAGATGTTGGGTCTTAAATCTCAAAGCCAACAAGACAGGTTGAGACCCAAAATATGATGGGCTTATTCTGAATTTAAACTTTAAGCCAGTTTGAGTGAAAATCTGTTTCTGCTCCCACAACATATTTAAAATTAATTTCATATATTGTTAACATTTTGAAACTTCCATTTATATGCCGAGTGTTGAGTCTTCAGACAAAAGGCTACAGTATGAATCCACAAGATGCATGAGGCATTAAGTTGTAATCCCGTATTTACCTCATCTTTCTTACTTTAGTTCAAGTCATAACTTGGAAGAAACTTATTGGTGGGCAGTGTTGTTTTTCCTTGAGACTCTCTTTGAGCGAAGCTCTGCCCTTTTTCGACACCCGTTTTATCAGACGTGTGCAGACAAGCAGAACACCACAGTGCACAGCTCAATGTTTGGCTGATCCTCCTTTATAGTAATATGGGAGCTCAATGTTTGCATAAGGGCATTCCTTAGTGATTAGCGCGGCTAATACCAGAACCTGACCCTCAGAGCCTCAGTCCAAACTGAGAGCCCTCTGTCTGGCCATACTCTGGTCAATCACAATTCTAGCATGTGCTCAGACATTATAGAAAAAGTCCTTTCAAAGGCATGTATGTACTTGTATTGGTAAATCTTTGCTCATGACGAATTGTTTTGCTGCGACAATCAAGTCTGTAAGTGAGATAATGTGCTTTTATTGGTATTTGATTTACAGGTTTGTCTGTCATACAAAGTGCTGTACAGCAGCTTTGTTTCTGTGAACCACATAAACTGATGAGATAAAAACCTACTTGATTGTCTAGAATGCTGTCATCAGCATAGTTATGTTAGGTAAGTCACTTTCTTTAAAGAGAAATTGAACACAGAGCACAGAATTCCACTTCCCAAATCACTTGGGATTATTTGGTTTTGAGAACAGGGCTCTGACAGTCATTGTTATATTTGGTATTCACAAAAGGCTAAAAGGTTGAATATGGGAGTAAGTTGAAGCGCATTTTTCCACGGGACCGTCTCTGCGCTATATTTGGCCATGTGGGTTGGCTGGGGAGGCAGAGGCATGTGCTTATTTGTGTTTGACGTGCTTCCAGTCTTTCTGGAACTGGGAAGATCCAAGCGAAGCAGGCTCTCTGCACGATGGCAGCCGATCAGTGTTTACATGCTCCACACGGCCTCACTTCCATTAAACAAAGCCAAGCCTCTCGCGAGTGGTAGAAACCAGAGCTCTTTCTCTGTTCGTCCAATCAGACCGGCAGCTCGAAGGGAGTGTTTAGGCCCGATTTCTCCCGTCGCGTAGAACGGGTATTTAGATTCTCAATATGGCCAAAGGAAGTCGGAGCAGCCTGGGAGAGTCGTGGCCCATTTCTGTCCTGCTGAACTGTGCTGTGGGGTTTTATTGTTGGGGCAAGATGCACTGTTCCAAAGTTCCTCTCATTACATAACAGAGACGTTGTTGGAGAAAGTGATAGGTGGATGTACTGGTGTTTTTAGAGTATGGCCACACTCGATCACGTCATGTGGCATTGTTTGATAACCCTTTTATGACTGAAGCACATTTCATCAACGTAGCATCACTATGGCAGCATAATTATGGTGGAAGAAACTATCTCAGCACTCCAGTAACATAAATTTCAGTCTGTGAATATTAATGAAAAACTTTAAGCTCTCCACACATACTAGCTTAGTGGTGCAGTACTCTAAACATAGTCACTTGTATTAAATTCTCCAAAAGCTTTTTTTGTTGACCTCAACAAGCCAAGGTTATGTTTTGGCATCAAGTATGTTTTTGTTTCTTTTATGTCTGAACAAAACTAGTAGTTATGCTATTTGTGTTTTGGTGGCATCAAAGATACAAGAGGTTGAAATGAGTTTTCTCAAGAGACTGGTAGTCTTTCATGACAGGGTGAAGAGTTTGTCCTTCTCGGAGGAAATCAAGTAGAGCTGCTGCGTCGCAACATTGCGAGGAGTCAGATAAGGTGGTTAGGGATTCTGATTAGGCTGCTTGTGGTTCGGTGTATGCTTGAGGTGTACCTGGCACAGCCAAGACAAAGGCTTCAAGGCCACCCAGGACCTGCTGGGGAGACTGTAAGTCCAGTTTGGCTTGTGGTTCTCTAAAATAAACTAGAGAGGATGGACTTATGGACATGTACAATTGATACTTTGCTCCATAAGTGTTTTAAGGCTAATAGTTGACTGCACATTTATAGATTTGTAACAGTAACAGCATTTTGGAATTGTATCCAAAACTGCTATTGGTAAACCTTTCAATCAGTCTGGAGAAAAAAATGCATCTGAATCTTTTTACATGTTTAATACAAATCAGGCTCAATTGCGAGCTGTTACCCAACTTTGAACTCCAGTCAGTGTGTGCTGGACCCTGAGGAATTCATGTGTGACTGATGCTTAGTGCTGTACCTGAACGCCTCATGTCTAGGCTCTATTGCTGACAGCTACATGTGTTGGGCCTGCTACTGACACTCTCCAGAGGCGTTCATTTAGCTTCGCTGCTTACAGAAATAACCTTGACTTTGAAATCAGCCCATAAACAGGACCATGTGGTTTTAACCCCTTCATCCCACCACTGCATGAAAAAGCTACCTCTTAATCACTATATCTCTCATCCCAGGTACACTACTATAGCCCTGTCTTGGCGCTCTATGGAGGAATACCTGCAGTGAGCCAAGCCTTTTCCAGTTCAACTGTTCACAGCATGGTTTGTCCTAACTAATCCCAGCAGAATTGGAAAATTATGGGTTTGAGCTACTCTGCTTTTATTCTGACATGTGCATTCACATATGCTTGGCGTCCTATTCTTGCAAAGCAAATTTCTCCCATGGTTCAAAATTAAATATGAAACGTGGTCCTGATTAATTTTCTGCAGTGCCTGACATCGACAACTAGTTCGGAGTGGTGGTGCAGCGCGTCACTTGCAGGCTAATGAAATGTGTGGTTAAGCGCTCACTGATGACTTGCCCTAGCTCAAACATTCACTGTCATTTATTCGGGCAGCCTCAGAGATTTATGAGAGCCTGCGCTCGCTCACAGATAGCACCCCTGTGACTGAAGCTCTAACATTAGAGTTGTGGTTCATCCAGTCACTACTGGCCTTGGCATTGGTGTCACACTGTTATTGTCTTTCTCTGCTCACTGGTTGGCCCTCAGCCAAAGCGTGTAAGCTTGTGGGGAGAGAAGCCTGCGCACTGGTCCTTTGGACTCTAGGTGAAACAGGCCCCCTCTGAACAGCACGTGTGGGCGGCTATCCATAACTCGGCCTTCCATGTGTAGTCAGGAATGTGTTTTTCTTTTTTTTCCTCTCCTTTTCCTGTCCAATGGAAACACTTCCTGTGCTCCAGACTGATATAGTCAGCACAAAAACACACAGCACTTTGCTTTAGAAAAAGAGCTTGTCATTGGACTGTCATGTTCCAGGCTACAGAAAAATAGGGCTGTGTTTGTTTTAAGATATTGACTAATAAAATAATTGGTATACAGTGATGGTTATCTTTTTGGGGGGGATTCTGATGTTTAGACACAAAATGTTGTCTATATGTTTTACCAGCTACTGTGTTTAGTTTAGTGAACTATGGTGAACCAGGTTGTCATGATTCCTCACAATTAAAAATTTAAAGAACGCTAGTTTAAAATAAGTGTTTTTATTTTTCTGTTTATATAAACTCAATAGAAAATAACTGTAATGTGTCTGGAACCTTAACTATTTCTTAAACTGAAAAATATTTGAAACCAAGCAAATGAGTCTGTTTTATTGCATATTTCGTTTTGTGGCTGAAGTCCTTTAGATATAATCACTTAAGCAGATTAATAATGTTTTCAGTAGCAACTTACTGTAAAGCTGTGTTGGTGAGAAAGGATAGACATATAGATGGAACATAAGCCACAGTGATTCTTAACTCGTGTGGTACCCCAAGCCTACTAAACAATTTGTAATGCCATATTTATAGTCCAGATGCTCCTGTTTTGGCCACAGAGCGTCTGCTGCATCAGCCAGGCATGACCAGTAACAGTCAGCTGTATGTGGGTCTCCTGTGTAAGCAGAGCCGGTTCATCCTAGTGGCCAGACACTCAGATCAGTTCATTGATGAAACATTTATGAATTGGCCATCTGCGAGACACCGACACCTCTGCTTCTGTTTGTGGCTGTCCTCATTCTGAACAAGACCGAGAGCGTCAGCTGGATGTGGAGTCCCTAAAGATAAAGTTACACACAATATTGAAATATGCTATGAATATATATGTTCAACCAGAATGCTTTAAGATGCACTCACTGAGATCAGACACTCTGTGCTACATATGACCATGGCCTTTTAGCAGTACATATGTTAACTTCACACTTCCTTCACACTGCTGCATCCCCTGTACCGCAGTCACGTTGTAAAGCAGTTGGAATGAAAACGACTGTCCACCTGATGATTCTGTCTCCAAGGTCTCCTCTGGGCCTTTCTTCCTGTACATTCTGTTACACACCAGACCACACAAGAAATGTGAAGACGTGCCTACTTGCATGCTGAATTTGTGATTAAATTCAACCCAGGTACAGAGCTCCTGAAAACCAGCTGGAGAGATTACAAAAACAGAGATGTGATCAGATTGAGTGAGAGGTTTCACTGTGTGAGATGTAGCCTCCATACATCTGTGTGTTTCCCCATAGTAAGATTCAGTAGTACGTTTTGGGTATTTTTTTTTTTCCATAATAGTGTATAATAGAAGAAAAGGCAGACAGTCACAGCCAGATGCCCCTCATTGGATTTCTAATTTTGCATACTGGATTATGTTGCTCTGTCTGGTGCAATGTTTCAATAGCTGTATTTCTCCATTATTTCAGGAGTAATTTTAGAAATTGTAACCTACAGAAGATTGTTTCCTAAATATATGAGGTCACTGAGCTGAAAGCTTTGATACAGGTCTTTGTCATCAAACTGGTTTATTTACCCAGCAACCCTTTGTTATGCTGGTTTAAATGGAGATGGAGGAAGTGCAGGCTTGAGTTTATTTCAAGTCATCCCATTCATGCATCTTTTTTGCTTTATCTGTTTAATTTCTTTGCAGCTCTTGTAGGAAAATGAGCTTCGATCCCACCTGATCATCAGACACCCAAGACCTATGCTAATGCCAGGTGTGAACTGGCACATTTGGAGCGTTCCACTTGTGATCAAATTGTTCTGGCTGCATGCTTCTACCAGGTGTGAATGGGGCCGGTTTCAATTACCACTGTTGTGTCTGTGGCAGTAGAGGCAGCCTGTTGCTTCAAACTGAGGCACGGTCCAATTTTTCATGCCCTTGTGAAAAGAGATCCATGATGCTGAGGCTGTTTTTGAGTGAAAGTAGTTGTAATAGTAGCTCCAAGTCTTTCATATAGACAGTGCTCTTCTGAAGAGGAGCACCTGGTTACTGGTCTTTCCAGCCAACAGAAATCCCTTGCTTCATCCTATTGTTTCTTGGCACACAAATATTACGACACTAAAGTATTTGTTCCCAAAGCTATGCTACAGGACACAGGTGCAACGTAGCGCCAACATATGAGTAACCCAGTCTGATGAGACAATAACCTTTTTTTTTTTTTTTTTTCTGTTCTGTCCAGCTTAACAGATGGCTCTCATACACATGAAGGCATTTCAGTACCACACCCAGTCTTTCCTCATTTTTCTGTTTCACATATAAATTTGTGCTGGCCTCACTTTGTCCTCCTTCACACTGTACTGCTTTCGCTTTTCCACATTCATTCTCATCTACACATCAGCTGTGTTCGCTTTCCTTTCTGTCCTCTCATTTTTTTCCTCTTCCTTCTAGCAACCTGAAGGCTGACCTTGGCTTCCTGGGCAAGGTGTTGTACTGTCATTGTGTTGTGTACTGTAGGGATGTAGAGTTTCCTGCTGCAGCTCAATTTGACTATTATGCTAGACTAGAAAAACATGAGTCTCTGCATAAGAGTTGAAAGTAAGCAGTCGAGAGGATCCCATCTTTTACACCTAGGTCTTCGTGTAGTGCTAAGTTCAAAGCCAATATCAGAGATCAGATAAATGTGATGTGTTTAACATTGTATTTATGCATTTTGCAGCGAGAGTTGGTGTTAGAAAGAATTTTTCTGTCTGCACTGAGAGTGGCACTATAGACTAAGTGAATCACCTTTCATGTTTATGTTTAACACTGTCCATTGTCCAGTTTCTAGTACTTGGTCCAGGCCTGGCTCAACTCTACTTCCTTAATTTCTATTGATATTGTTCCTAACTGCAGAAAGTAACTCCCCAGAGTAGCAAATCCATAAAGCAGAACAGCTTGAAACTACAGTGAAGCCATTGTCAATGGGCTTGACACAGAATATCGGATGAACATCAAAGGTTGTTGATTATTGTTATGTGGTTGTTTGTCACAGCGGGGAGCCAACTGTTGTTTTTCACAGGATTAAACTTAACGCAAGAGTCTCAAATAAAACAATACTTTGTCCCAAGCTATTGAAAGGGTAGACTGTGCATGAGATGCCAGACCAGGAACATGCAGTGCAATGCCCCGTTCCAGTTATTACCAGCGAGTAATAAAGATAAAACATCTCGGTTCTACAACAGATGGTTTTTCACAACAGTTCTTCAATATTATGTAAAACCTGGTGGCATCAAGCCCGTGGTCTGAGGCACAAAAGCACAACAATCAAGGGAGTCATTGTGGAAAAGGTTCATAGTATTAGATTGGATCTCGTGGCAGTTCCTTTACCACCAGAAATCTTTATTCACTGTAGCACCTGAGCATGTGATGTGTTACCCAGCGTGCAGAAAAAGAAACTGGGCCTGTTTTGATAGCTGATTAGGTGGTTAGGGAATTTCTTGACGTGTGCAGATGTGAGGATTAGATCTCTTCTTCTCTTAATAAATAAATTTGCACTTTAAACTGTTGGCTGAGCAACAACATTATGTATGAGATCATCCTTCTGCTCTGGGAAATTACAGGAGACCAATTTATATCGTTTAGCAAAACAGGAACAGAAAAAGGACTAACATTTCAAGAAATGTAACTGGCTTCGTTTCAGACTCTAGATTAATGTCTGCAAGGAGTGTCGGGGAGAAATACTGAGAGAGGGAGATAAAAAGCTTCCCCCTCCGGGAACTGCAGCTCTCTGGAAACCTGTTCCACAAGATTACGTAACATTACTATGGTATAGGCATGTGGGATTATCTGATAAGCTGTGCCAATGGTCCATGTGCGTCTCCAGGTAGACTGCAGGACTGGAGTGGGATTTCATCCTAAGAGGAGGAGGAGCAAAGGCATGTTTCCCATGAAATGAAATCTTAATGCTGCAAATCATAAAATGTTCACATTATGCTTTTGTAGAAACAAAATACAGCCTAAAAATGACTATCTTGTATGTTTTAATGAGTATGAGCATTAGAAATTACACAGAACTTCATACCCTCTCAGCACATTACATAAAGCTAAACTCATATAAGTGTAAAGTTTAAGTGTTTTAATGATGCAGCATAGATCCGCAGACGGCCATAGTCTCTTAACCGTGAAATGAAAACTAATGTCTTCATAATGCAGCTCATAGCAACTAAGTTTCTGTTCTTCAGAAATGAAACTCAGTGTGTGTTTGTGGCTGGAGCCTCCACAGTGTGCTCAGGGAAAAGAGATTAGTCACTACAACTTTAAATGGTATTTGGCAGTGACTGTGTTGAATGAAGGCCTACAAATCGAATCGGACACTATTAATGTTGTGAAAAAAGCTGCAAGTTTTTGTTTATTAACTCGAGACAAAAGATTGACCTTGTCATTAATGAAGAGAGGCTGGGAGGCATACTTAGGTGTAGTCCGACCGAACAAACCCAGTCAACAATGGACTTGATACAAAGAAAATGCAGTGAAATAAAACCACATCAATCCTTTCTCTTTACGTTTGTGTTTGTGGTCAGCGATCTGAAGATTTTCTGCAGATAAAACAGCTAATACAAGTGTCATTTTGACAGATGTAATATCAGCTGGCTTGTGTTGGGAGAACAGTGCAATATGCAACTCGATGATCTTGTGTTGTGGTTTGGCCTTCATGTCTGGCTGTATTCGGTGAGAGCGGCTTGTAGCGTCTCATTCCCCTGCCCTCATTCATCAGCTTTATCAGTGACACCCTGCGTTCACATTTGCCTAATTTAGACTTGAGTGCAACCATTTCAGCAGAGCTCGCACCAACAATAGCAAATAATTCCGCACTTTTGAGTGTTTGTACATCATGATTATTCATGGAGTGTGCTTGCCTTGATTAAGTGATGCATTTGCACCTGCTGTTTTCAAGTCGACCTTGTCGGCTATTGGGACGAAAGGCTTATATACACACAGAGCCATCTGTCCATACTCTGTGTTCCCTATATCCACATTCAATAGCATCTAAAGTACCGGATATATTGAAAACTGATGACTGACAGATTCTTACTCTGATTCTGTACCCTTTTTAAATAAGACGCATCACATTAAATTCAGATCACATCCATGGACTAGTGAGTTATTTGCAGCTGTGCCATGTGTGGTTTGATATTAGGATTAGTGTTTTTCTCTTATACTGTACCCAGTGGAGGACTTTGGCAGCTGATGATGATATCACAATGTTGCCTTTGGCCTTTTAAGCCTTTTTTAAAAAAAAAAAATTTAATAGCCCATTTTGATATGAGATGCACAATGGTGTGATGCAATTGTATTTAATCTTATTATTACTTATAAGCGAACATGCTTTGGTAGCCTATGTTAAATTTTCCAAGTAGAAGATCAAGTACTTCAATACCCACATTTGGTTTCTTCGCCAGTGTTTTTGTTCAGCAGCTCAGGGGTATTCTTTTTTTCTTTTCTCAAGGTCAATGTGATAAAGTTTAACCCGAGAGAAGATAGTTTTGTAATCTGCCACGTGATTGGTGGGAATTTTGTGTCACTAGCTTCTGTTCATCAAAATTCAAGAAGTAATAAAGGTGAAATACAGTCAACTTCTACTGTACGCAGGTGAAGAGAGCCTGTTGTCTAAATCTCCGACAACACACACACGCACTTCATGCACACGCAAACAAACATGCTGCTCCTCAGGGCGGAAACCAAACAACAGTTGGTCTGCACCAGTAGCCGCAAGTGTTTTTCTTGTCCAGCTTTCTGGCATGCTTTGCTCTGTTCCCTTATTTCATGTACAAAAAGCACAATGTCATATTTCTTCTCAGTGCATTTGCCATCTGTGGATGGGTACAAGGCCGTTACTGACCTAACGTGGGTTCGCTCTGCAGGTCTAGGTACACACGTGTGGGTGTGTGTGTGCCTTGCCTGCATGTTTGTGTTCTTGTCATGCGACTGCCCACAGAGACTTGTCCCTGCGTTTATGTGCACGCCGGTCTGTGAAAACTGGTCATTGAAAAGGTCAGAGCATGTGGGCAGCGTGACCTGTTCCAGGATATAAGCACTACCCTCGCTTTCTCTGTCCCGACTGAGTGCACTTGTTTGTTTAGTTTTTTTTTTTTTGTTGTTTTCACTTATGTGCTGGGCCACAGTAGGAGTTCCTTTTTGGTTTTCTCTCTGTAGAAGAGATGGTAGATTTAGAACAAATCTGAAATGTGTAGGTTTGTATTTGTGTTGCAAATTTGTAATTTATCTTCAACAAATATTAAGGGCCCAGCTTTTCACTGACGCTTTAAGGAAGAAGCTAACCTGCTCTATTGTGGCAGAAACAGACCTGTAGCAGAGAACAGGGGCAAAATGGGTCACAAACTAATACTGGAACTCATGATTTCACTGATAGGCATGAATTGACCTGGAAAGTTAATAATGGACCTATTCAGAGAGCTCGCAGAGACTCCCGCTCTTGTCTTGTTTTTTCAAAGAGTATTTTATTTGCCAAAGTAAAGTTGGATTTTTTTGGTCACACCCAGCTTTTCTTCCTGGTCTTACATAATTTCATATCTTTGGCTTGCTTGCACATCTTCAAATATGCCTTTGTCATACTTGAGATTAGCTTCTTTTGCTTGAATAAACTTAACTGATTCATTCACATGTAACACATACATTTCCTTAACATAAAATATGACCTTTATTGCAATAATTGAGTTTTTGTTGGTAAATATATCAATGAAGACAACACAGATATAGTTAGTGTCCTGTCATTGTGACTCCGTCGGACATTCGTATTTGTTGCTCTGTGGCGAACAGTCCTTTGGCAGCGCACAATGTTTTTTTGTTTTTTTTGTTCTTGTTTTGCATTGCTAGCAAAGGTTGAAGATTGGATCAATGGAATGAGGGCACCTCTAGTTGTGTTAACACTTAGCTGGAATCAGTATGTGCTATGTGATCAGGGAGAAAATCATGGAAAGAATGTTTGGATAACCTATTTTTTGTTTGTCTGGTTAGTAAAGTTAGCGGTATTTATTCTGAAAGCTTGGTCGGTCTCGCATCATTTTGCTTGTTGAACCAATATCTGAAGTTTGTGTGCTCGCCAAATAAGAAATGGCAATCTGACACAAACTGTTGCTTCTGTTTTTCTTTTTTTTTTTATTTAAAAGCATTCTAGATCTAAATTTGGGGTCAGTTCTTTCCGTAAGTGGAATTATATCCAGTATGTGTCCATTAAACTGAACAAAACTAACTGTTCTTTGTTATCTGCAGGTTGCACGAGGAGATCAATGACTTCTACAAGTACATCTCTCCAAGGCCAGAGGAGGAAAAGATGAGACTGGAGGTGGTGGACAGAATAAAGGGAGTCATCTACGACCTGTGGCCCAGTGCTGAGGTAATCTTCACTTCAAAAACTGAACTCAGATTCAGAAAGGTCATGACAAACCCAATTTTAGCTCATAACTGAAAGAAATTGCTGTAAAAGTGCAAACATGAAGCCGCTTTACTGTGAGTTAAACATTATAATTAGTGCCGTCAAATGATTATTTTTAATGAGATTAATCACAGGGATGCTGTGGATTCATTTTGATTTGATATGATTGAATATCATTTATTTTTTTAATGTATATTAATCGTGTTTTGCATCAGCAAACAGACCCAAGAAAGAAGGGAATATATATGCATTTAACATGTTTGTTTCAACAGTTTGTTAAAAAAAACTTCCCTTTTTCTAAACAAACATTTATCCACAATAATGTGGCTCTGTTGCTCCTGACATTGCCACATTGAGATGTGTCACTCAGGAGCTGTCTGCTGATGGAGTTCAAACTATCATGGCAGCTCGGTCACAAACTTTCTCTTGTATTACTGAAATAGTTCAGCGAAAAGTATTTCTGAAAACATTTGAGGCAAGAAGTAAGCTGAATCTGTCTTTGTTTTTGTCCCACTATAGCTAGTTTAGACGTTTTACGAAAGTTTTGCAATGCACCGGACCTCCGCTCCCCGCGCCTCATTTGCATGAGGTTTCCAATAGTCTACTTTATGCAAATGAGCTCAGTTGACACACCACAGCTCGTAACGCATCCAGCAAGCCCCGTGGTGTGTTTCACATAGACAATGAATTGGAAGTGAGAAACTGAGGAATCCTGTGGACACGCATCTGCAGATCAGTTAATTGCATTAAAAATTTTAAAAATCACAATGATGGATTAATCTGCATTAACATGTCAATCTTGACAACCCTAATAATAATACACGGCAAATTTAACTGTGCCAAGACGGGAGTGTTCACATGGGGATTGTACTTGGAAAGAGATTCTCCAATCTGCCAGTGCTGAGTGGCTGAAGTGCTCATAATCACTGCAGTCGGATGATGGAGGGATAGGATAGAGCTTCAGAGTCAGGAGTGATTAGAATATACCATAATTTAGAGTTTGTGGAAAAACTGCATGCTAAAGACTTTGATGACTGTTCAATAGCAAATGCCTAAAATGCTAGATGCTTTGCTTGTTAGTCACTAGTTGGTGCTCATTTATATATATTTTTTGTAATACAACAATCCACATATGCACGAACAGAGAACATTGAAGCTCCTTGAAACTGCCTTTCCTCATTGTAGCTGCAGTATGAATTAAATGTTTCTCCATGTGATCCAGGTGATGGTGCAGTAAATGTACACGTTGGAGGAGTTCTATTAAATTCAGAACACAGTGCGCAGCACAAACGGCTCTCTGGAGTCCTCCATTGTTTAGTCGATGTACTCGTACATGTGCAGAAGTACTTCCACACATGTGCAGTACTCACTCTGCTGCCAGATTTTAAATGGGACTTATTTTTCTTAGGAAGGTGTTAATATAGTTTGTAGAAAGAGGATTAAATGTGAACATGTTCACAACAGTATTTAATTTTTTGCTATCCGTTTTATGATTCAGCCCTATGCAGATCAAACTGGCTTGGTTGTTTGTGGCCCTCTGATTTAATAAGAGTTTGACACCTTTCGTCTAGCACATATAGAAAAAAGATTGATTTGCTTTTGCTGGAACAAACTGATATGTTGGAGGCTGGTGCAGGCTGTAAATCATAAACCTTTGAGAATGATTGAGAACTATGACCAGGTTACTTTGAACACAGCAGCCGCTGCAATCTACTGCTCTGAATTACCACAGTTGGACTGGATGTGATATCAAGCTAGTGGCCCCAAGCTTCAGCCTTGCATAAAGCATCCTCTTGTTTGGCGTTATCGGCCTCCTGCGTGGCGCTCCGGTCGGGCCCCGTTATCAGCGCCACCTCGGGCATTATTGCACCCACTGACTTTGATCCTGCTGATAGAGCAGCATGCTTGAAAGTGTGTCTGCTCAGAGCTTAGCAGGTCCTAAATTCAGGAGCACAATACTGTCCCAATCCTGTTAGGCTTTATTCTTTTTGCACTGCAGAACAAGCAAGATGAACGTGGGCATCCAGTCGGTGTGACTATAGTTTAATTCATTATATCTGAAATGTCAAGAAGGACACCAGATTCGCTGACATCTGATTCCACTAGAGTGTTTTGTTCAACGTCTGCATGTGTTAAAATTTGTCTGGAGAGTGTGAAGTCATGACGGGGTGCAGCTCACCTTCATGGCCACATGCAGTTACCTCAGCCTTCGCAGAAATCTTCAGGGCTGCCTTCATTCACAAACGCAGCTCAACAATCAGCTTAGCCCGGGACATGTGAACCAGAGTTTATACTACTGACTATTGTGGGGAGGAGGTTTAAAGAAGCAATGCCAGGGTCATGGCTTAAGTCTATTTGTGCTTCTCTCTGTTATGCGGGGAGGCTTGGGTATATTTTAGTTCCTTCCAGGTTAAAAGATCAGAGACTAAATAAATTGTTTTATATGCAAGTTTTAACTATCACAGTGATGTGAAGGATTTTTCATGACATGATATTTATCATCACAATTTTGTTTTCATGCTGTGTTTGGTTTAGTTTTAACTTGTCATTATATCAGCACCATGTGATGCTGTGCAGAAATATTTTTGCAGTCTTGAAGAACAGGTTTTTGGAGTAGTGGAACTGTAGTGTGGGAAAAATGAAAAGATGCGACTTTCGCGCTTGCTTTGCACCTCAATGCAGTCGTATCTGAATATGGAGGAGCTCATATAAAGCTTGTGATATAACATCATGAAAGCGTTTATTATCCAGCAAGACAAAAATCAACCATTTCTGTACAGTGTGTTAACCGTGTTTGTCCTTTGCCTTCAGGTCCAAGTATTTGGGAGTTTCAGCACTGGTCTTTATCTGCCAACAAGGTGAGCTCCTGCTGATTGCAACACTGATTGTGAACCTTCTCTCTATTGGGAAATGAATAGATTGTTTTATATTGCTCATTTTAGTAACACATTTTGACTGTCAAAAGGCTGCAAGACGAATAAAGTGACTCTGATGTTCATCTGAACATTAATGTAACATTCAAATTAAAAAGATCTGTATATTCTTTCCCCCCAAAGCAACTCATACCGCCTTCTGTAGATATATAACTACTACTAAACCAATTATGTTTTTGTGTTTGCCTTCCTCCCCCCCCATTAATTTCTGTATTGTGATCTCTGGTGGATCAGGTGGTTTAGTAGCTTTAGTGCTGTTCATCCTGGATGTTTTAAAAACATTCTGAGCGAGGCCAGCCACGCTGCCTAAAGTCAACAGGAAGGGAAACACAACAGTCAAGTGTCACTTCAACACACTAACACAAACACGTCTCTGGGATTAGTGGACTCTTGACTTCACTCTTAACACCCTTAATAAGGCTAAGTGACACACCGATACTTGCACGTCACTGAGCAGTGTGTGGAACCTATTTTGGGAATACTTTTTAGAGCGTTTGCTTATAATGAAGTTGTATACAACTGGCCTACTCTGTGGATACATATGTGTGTTTGTGCTTCTGCAAGAGGCAAGTCACATCACAGACAGATGGTTTTCCTTCCCTCTTGTGGCGAGAGCCACCATGCAGGGGAGAATTAAAAATAGCTGTATGTAGTTTTGTTTCTGCTGAAAAAAAAGTAAACCTAAAATGTTAATGGCACCAAATAATCTGATAATTTGATGGTCTGGTACAAATCTCTGTCAATTCCAATAAGCAGTACATAGCACAGACGCTTGTCAGATGATTGGCTGTTCGGTTACATGACCTCACCTGAAAGGCATGCGTAGCTAGAGTTGTCCCACTAGGACAGTTTATCATCAGAGTCAACCAATTGGATTCATTGATCTTCCTTTCATTTGAAGTGATTGATGTTGTAAAAACGTTTTGACATGATTGAATGTTGGGGGGGGGGGTCATGCACATGCATTGTACTTTATGTTGGTTTGTATTTCCTGTGTGTAAATCTTCTTTTTACCCCCCCTCAGTGACATCGATCTGGTAGTTTTTGGAAAGTGGGAGACACTCCCGCTCTGGACATTAGAAGAAGCTCTCCGGAAGAGAAATATCGCTGATGAGAATTCTATCAAAGTTTTGGACAAAGCCACGGTAGGCATGATTGGTTAAATAATTTTTGCACTCTTATACCGTTACCGGACTATGTGTCAAAAACATCACAAAAAAGAAAAGACAAGAGTAGCACTGATGTAAAAGATGCTTTATTTTTACAAGAATACATGGAAAACACTTTTGTAAAGGTCTGTTGAGACAATTCTGTCAAGACACTTGCCTAAAGAACAGAGGCAAAATATCTTTGCAGAACACACTTTTAAAAAGTTTTTTCACTGCGTTTTCCTCTTGGTCTGGAAAGACTATACAGTAGCCTTAACATCAATTTATTTGTCCATCTTTTATGCCACTTTAAGTAAATCTGAGTGACGGGGAGCTGGAGTTCGTCCAGTGGGTGAAGGCACAGGGAGAACATGCAAACTCCACACAGAAAGGCCCCCTGGCTTCACCAGGAGTGTTAATCCCTCTATCACTGAGTTTAGCCTAAACTCCATAAGCTAAATATTTCTCCATGCAAATCATCAATAGTTTCTAAAGTGTCCTGATAATCCGCTTCATTAAATCTGTTAAATTCTCCATCTCCTGTCTCTCTTATAAACAACTGCATCTTCTTCAGAGCACAGTGAAGCATCCTCTCATGCTCTGACAGACTCACCATTGTATAAGATTTGAACAAATGTGTCCTTTCTGAAACCCGACGGGACGATTCTGTCGTCACTGAAATCTATGAAAGTACAGTAAACTGGAAAAAATGGTACAAACATCTGTTTTAATTGTGATCATTTTTCTGCTCAAAATAGTTTGTTTAACATCTGATCTTCTGACAAACTCTATCTTTGATTATTATGACATAATCAAAAATTTGTTTTATGAATAAACATTTGAAGGGACCTGTGTATGTTCCTATATATGAGCCAGTAGTCGAACCATTTATTCTTGTTTTGTTGTCAGTTGTAGGACTTGAGACTGTTAGAAAAGGTTCTCAATAAAGTTTAAACATGGTATTAAGCAATCACACTTTCCCTCTCCGTTATTATTTAATCTGGCAGTAAAGATGTAACTTAAACAGTGGGCAAGTTTGGGCGTATATATTGAAACCTAAGAGTCAGTCAGTGATGTTTCCCTTGGTAATTAATTTATGTCGTCAATGATATAAAAGTCTAAGATGCTGACTGATTGTCAGTGTTGAGTTATATCATAAAAAACTGTGACGGTGCCAAAATGCATGTGCACAGGCATGTGAATAAATGACTGCAACCGTCTGCTGCAAGTGATTCACTGTGGTTCGATCCAGGTTGTGTGTGTTGGTGAGTCTGTATTTACAAGAGGCACAGCTGCAGTGTGGGTTTTTGAACTTGTAGCGCTTTTGGTTTGGGATCGTTTCAAAATCACCAGAGAACTCTGATTAGTGGTTTTGAGCTATTTTTGTACCACAATAATGGATTTGTCCCTTCATCTGAGTGCATTTCCTTTACAAACTTAAAGGATTTGTGGAAAGCTTGTCCTTTGTGTTTCCAGTTTTCACTTTTGTTGGGGATTTTTAAGAGCCGATTAGTACGTGAAACCTTTGCTCAAGGATTTTGGGCGAAGGATTAGTGTTGCTGTACGGCTGCTTGTGCGTGCGTTACTTTCAGGTTTACTGTAGACTTGAAGCAGATTACAAATGCAGGGATTGTTTTTTTTTTTTTTATCACAAATTTGATTTAGCCTGGCTGCTGGACGGAGCGATTTGCTCACGGAGTGCTGTGTGTTGTGTGTGTTTGCAGGTTCCCATCATCAAACTGACGGACTCCTTCACTGAGGTCAAGGTGGACATCAGCTTCAACGTGAAGAGCGGCGTCAAAGCTGCCCGGCTCATTAAGGAATTCAAAGAGGTGCTCATCGCATGCTACACTGCTGCTGTCTTAGAAATATATGCAACTGATGGAGGAATGGATGCTACTTTGAGTATTTGAAATATCTTTTGTTTATGAATGATTGTAGATTCTCCGTCATTATTAAAAGGTTCCACACTTACACACAGAGCTTGGTACTGCAACTAAAACTGCCATCAACCTCCTTGAAACTGCTGTGTGATGATAACGTGTGTGAAGAAACCTGTAATGTGGGACTGTATTCTTTTTTGTTTTATGAAAACAGTATCTTGATTGGGTTTTTTTTGTCCAAAAGTGATTTATTAGTGGCTCATCTAACATTTAGGGCACAATTTATTACACTGTTACAAGTTTTCTTCATTCAAATCGACTCATTTCATTCTGACCAGAACAAGTTTTTCCACTACTTGCCACCTCTAGAGGGTGCTGTGCTACAAGCTGCTTACCAAAGCGTCTGCTTCCCTCCCACAGAAATACCCCGTGCTGCCTTACCTGGTCTTGGTGCTGAAGCAGTTCCTTCTGCAGCGGGACCTCAATGAGGTTTTCACCGGTGGGATCGGCTCTTACAGTCTCTTCCTCATGGCTGTCAGCTTCCTGCAGGTTGGTTCTGTTGTTTCAGCTTCGTCAGCCTTCATTTCTTTTATTTGTTCGTGTAGAAGATCAATTTAGAGACACTGATTTACCTTGCAAGCACAGATTTTGATTGAGGGAAATGGCCTTACTGCCTGACACACAAACACAAGAAAGACAAACGCAACACAACAATGTCTCGGAATTAAACTGGGTTTACTTGGTGGGAGGCGAAAGTGTAACTCAGTAGTTTATCATGCCAACTGCAGCAGCTACTGTGTCAGAAATCTACCCACTCCTCTAAACAGACAGGAGACTGAACTTGTTGCATTATTAAAGATGCCAAATATTTCAAAAATGAATAATAATTTAAAGTCCTACCGTCAGAGATCCTGAAACGTGCTCAGAAGGTGTAAAGGTTCATATGTACAAACCTGGTACATTTTGGTTGATTCTTTGTGAGAGCAATACTTCTTGATGATAATATGCTATTAGGAAAGTCTGATTATTCTCTCTGAATTGGTGCCACATTTGAAAGGAATATGCGTTTTTGGGACGATCAGCAGAGCCAAGTAT
The DNA here is from genome assembly GCF_963383615.2 of Lipophrys pholis. Taxonomy (NCBI): domain Eukaryota; kingdom Metazoa; phylum Chordata; class Actinopteri; order Blenniiformes; family Blenniidae; genus Lipophrys; species Lipophrys pholis. The sequence goes on along the minus strand of NC_137636.1, from coordinate 31,459,147 downwards.
GTGACTTAACACCCACGAAAAGCAATTCCAAATCTTCTGCACAAATGTCAAACAGCCATTTATTTATTTATTTATTTATTCATTTATTCATTCATTCATTCATTCATTCATTCATTCATTCATTCATTCATTCATTCATTCATTCATTCATTCATTCATTCATTCATTCATTCATTCATTCATTTATTTATTTATTAAGACGCTCTCACTATGACTAAACTTAGAGGTCTGAATATTGGAAGACATTTTTACCTGCACGTCTTTCCTGAACTGACTGCCTTTCTGTTGAAAGGGTCATAGATGATGACACTGAGCTGCTGTGAATCTGCTCTTTTGTCACATTTAGCCATATGAATATTACTTCCTGTGAGAAACTCAGTAGTCGATTGAGGTCTTTTGACATTTTGTTTTATCTTGTCACATCTTTCACTGATGAACAAAAATATCGTAGCTATGTGCTGATGTTCAGACCTTTCAGGTTTGTATTGATCATGATGTGAAGGAGACACACAATGATGGAAATAAAATCAACTGTATACGTCAGATGTAAACTCCACTTAGACACAATATAGAAAATACATTCACTCATTATAGATACCTGAAAACTCAAGATTCCTTCTCAATAATGATTTCCACCTTTTGTGACTCCCTCTTTTTGTTTTCTCTCCCTCGATTTGCCAGCTCCACTACAGAGAGGATGTGTGCAGTCCCAACATCAACATTGGTGTTCTGCTCATCGAATTCTTCGAGCTCTACGGTCGCCACTTCAACTACCTGAAGACGGGCATCAGGATAAAGGACGGAGGCTGCTACGTTGCCAAAGACGACGTTCAGAAGAACATGATGGACGGCTACAGGCCCTCCATGCTCTACATCGAGGACCCACTGCAGCCGGGTACGAGGAGCAGACGCCCAGGTAGAGAGTAGTGACCAGAATCAGATGCTCCATTCTAACAAACAGACTTGTGCCCAACAGACAACGACGTTGGCCGGAGTTCATACGGCGCCATGCAGGTGAAGCAGGCATTCGACTACGCCTACGTGCTGCTCAGCCACGCCGTCTCGCCCATCGCCAAGTACTACCCCAACAGTGACAGTGAAAGGTAGGAAACCTCACAGGACAGTTTCACGGGATGGGCTGTCGCTAATCTGGGTCTTCTGTGGTACACAGTACATGTGTACACAAGTGGTGTTGTGCATTCACAAGATTTTCTTACTTCTACTTCCCATGGCAGTATACTTGGCCGAATAATCCGAGTCACTCAGGAGGTGGACGAGTACAGGGAATGGATCCGGAAGAACTGGGGGAGCCAATCTCAGAACGATCTGCCACTCAACAGTACGTTGAAGCTCTTAAATCTCGTTGTTTCTTGGTGTTCTACGGTGTCTTGTGCCAGATGGCTATAACCTTGTGTCTTAGTACGACTCACAATACAATATGTGGTCCTCTGCAGGAAACGACGTCACGTTATTCGAGTCCCAGCAGCTGGACGAGTGCAACAACAATGTTGCAGATGACGACGACGACGACGACGTCGTGGTTCTGCCCTCGGCTCCCAACAGCAAAACCTCTTCCAACTCGTCGTCCCCGTCACTGCGCTCCTCTCCCTCCTCTTCGCCGCTCTCTCCGTCTTCCACGTCCACAACTTCCACCTCCAGCGACGCGGTCAGTCCTGAAGCTTTGCATATCCTCCATCTGGGTTTATCCGTCAGCTGCTTGTTTTTCTATTGGGTCACGCTTTCTGTTGGCTTCCCTTCAGGACTCTGATGGCACGCCGTGCAAAACAGCCAAGCAGCAGACTGGTCGCGGTTCAAGTGCCCACAGAGAAAAGTCGGCTGTGGTCAGTAATCACAGGACGCCGAGCCACACCACCAGCACTCCATCTGGAAACAACAAAGGAGGAAAGGTATGCTCAGCTTGGAATATTTGAGCTGTGACAGCATGATGTACTTGTCAATGTGTCACAGATATGGTTATTGTCACATTTACAGAATAGTTTACTAGTTTAAGGAGATGGAGAAGAAATACTTCAATATGCTATTCTTTTTTTTGCCATTTCTTTGCACTCCCAAAAAACCTTTACTAGACCATGATGCCTGCGTTCTTAGTGAGATTGTAACTGGCTGACATTCTATCTGCACTGGTCTAATTAGAAAATAGGTGAACAGACTTGAAGGAAGAAGGACACAGAGCGACCCTGGCTGCAGCAGCGTTATTGGAGTGTGGCTTCACATTTAAGGGTTGAACCTGCTGCTGCAACGTTCAGATGCTGTTGGATATTACAGTTTTTAATATTTCTGCCAAAAGGAATAAACATGAGCAGATCTAAATCAAACCTCAACAGAATTCAAACAGATTGCGAGCTGTAGTTTTTAGACGTTCTATTGTAATTTGCAGCATGAGGCATCATTAAGAATGTTAAAATAACACTTAAACATTAGTGTTTTGAAGGTAGTAATTAATTGCATATAGACTTCTTTTTTTCTTTTTTTTTTAAATAATGTGCTCATACCTCATTGCTCTAAAGTGAAACAGGTTTTTTTATGCTCCCAGTTTACTGATCTGACACACTCAAGATTGAACTGCTTTGAATTTGGTCCTTGACTAAAATAATATTAACATCCATACATTAAATAACGATGATTCACCTGCTATCAATACTGCTGCAGTCATTTTTAATGTTCTATAAAGTGATCCTCAGATATATATATATATTTTATTTATTTTTTTATTATTGTAACGAAACGCTGCATCATTCAATATGTCTTATGTGGTCTGTTCCCAGGCCAGGATGTCTCGTTCGCATCACAAAAGCGGTCACCACGGGCAGCAGAACTCCTCCTCCAGCACCAAAAGTCATCCCAACAACAAGCCACACCACCAGGGCAACAGCAAGAGGAGGAAAAATGTGCGGGACTCGACACAAGAGGACCTCTGCAGATAGGGCTTCGCTTGGCTCAGCGCCCGCCCCTCCTTCACCCCCGTCCTCGTCTGCAGCCGACTGTCTTGTCCCACATCTGCTGCCAGACTCCAGCCTCGAGAGGTTGCTTGTAGTATTTTTTCGGTGGAGAATAAAAAAGAAAACCTTGAGTCAGTCTCTCTGACGGGCTCACCCCCCCCCCTTCCACGGGTGACAAGTGACAATTTCTAGCAGGAAAAAAAAAAAGCAAAAAAACTGACAAAACAACAAAAAAAGGAATTGTTAATGGAAATGGGTTTAATTACTCGGACCTGAACTGAAATCACAGAACAGTAAACAAACAAAAAAAAAAAAACGCTCATTGGCTTCCCAACAGCTTCTTTTAGGGAGCTTTTTTTTTTTTTTTGCCCTTCTCACAGCCAGCACCTGCACAACATGCCTCTTGCGCCTCCTGCTGTACAGGAAGAGACAGGTCGGGTGTCTGGAAATCCACTCTGGAGCAATACCTGGAACTGCTGGCTGGAATATAGGAACAAAAAAAAAAATTTTATTAGAAAAAAAAAGAAGAAGAAAAGCTGATGGCTGAAATGTACAAAAATTGAAAAAAAAAATGTTATGTTGAACAACAAATGTGTACACAGATTTTTTAAAAGACGGTCATTTACAAATGCAATCAGTAAGAGTGGAACTTAACTTATGCATGAGGTTTTTCTTTTTTCCATTGGTTGATTTATTGTATTTTCCTCTATTGGTTGAACCTGTTTCGTTATGTCTAAACAAGTTATTCAAAGATTTGTAGGAGAGAAAAAAAAAATGAACGAACAAAAAAAAAAAAAAAAAAAAGTTAACAAGTAAAATGACTTTGTTTCGTATGACCTTTTTACAAGATATACCGATTGAAGTCATGTAAACATGCACATCATTGAGCCCGCTGCTTTTTTAGGGGGCTCTGATTGCCAACAGAAATCATCAGCAGCATCTCTTAACTCCTGGTTGCTCCCTGTGAGCGTGCTACAGTGTTGATGTTTAATCGAGCCAGTGCGCCACGTCACGCCCCCTAGAGGTGACTGGAAGCAGCTCAACAGTACAGCACAGTGTAGAGGCTTTAAGACGACAGGTAGAAATGAATGATTATGGTTTTTATTCAAAAGAGAAAGCAAATCCTACACTTGAAATGTGTCAACAATACAACTGTGGGTGATAATCTTTTTTTTCACCATTTTTTGGGAGGGGAGGGGATAATTTACCAACCACAAAATCATTTGTATTTGTTAAATGTATTTATTTTTTCATTAATTGTATAAGCATAGTATGCATAAATGGAATATTAACATTAGAGCCCATATCTTTGAAATCGAAGAATTTGCTGGGAGGTGCGGTAGGAACTGGTGTCTTCAGGTACAGTGGGGAGGGGAAAAAAGCCTTTTATTATTTCATTTTGTTTTGTTTTGTTCCAGTGACAGTTGAGTGACCAAGTTACTTTGAAAATTTAAGACATTTTACATATGAATGCATTTTTTTTTTTTTTTTTTTGCTTTGTTTTAATATGTGGCTGGTCTGCTTACTCTAAAAGGGAGATGATTGATTTATTTTTTTCCTCCAATTTATATAAACTGTCAAACACTTGTTTCAAAAATGTCAATGTCCTGCTGTCATTGCAGTTCCTTAACTAACCTGCAGATGGAGTCATTGCTCTAAATCTTAATCCACACAGAGGCAATGCTTGTATACTGCATTTTGGAGCGTTAGTTTGTGATTGACTGATAATGGGCTGATATCTTAACGGAATGGGCAGCTGCACATAGAAAACCTGATACGAAGCACAGTGCAACCCCCCCTCTCCCCCCTCCCAACATCTCCCAAATGTGACAAGTATCACCCACGGTGAAACAAGTATCCAGCAATAAGCACCTCTTTACGTTACATAATACTACTCCACAGTTCCTCCTGCAGCCACATAATGTCCTGCTCACCGCTGAGCCAGGTAAATATGTGTTGCACAGTGAAGCACATTTCAGTCCACTTACTGTATATTTGGTGTTGAATTTTTTATTTTTTTCTAAGCACGGTTCCACTTCCTCCCCACCCTTCAACATCCACCAGTTGTGGTTGAAATGCAGTATATAAGCGCTGGTCTTTGTGATGGACAGACGAACAGGAAAGATAATTGAAGTTCGCTGTGCCATGTTGAATGTCCACTGACCATCTCTCCTCACTGCAAGAAGGCTTCACACCCAACTGTACCCATCTGAAACGTTGTTTCTCTGCAGCTATTTACAAATCATGCAATAAAAACAGTACCATCAAGCCATGTGTGGAGACGGCTTTCTTTGCGTTTGTGGCTTTGCTGTGAAGGAGTTGCACGAGGGCTACCTGAGATGTGACGTCAGTGATGGAGATTACAATCCAGTGACGTGGGACTAATCAATCCATGACTGGCTGGTGACCAAATGTGACGGAACACAGCTGGTTTGGTGTCTTTATCATTTAAAAATACTTCATGCTGATTAGTGCACAACTAAGACCTTGACTGTACATTTAGCTTATCTTTCCCTTCTACATGTGGCGCTCTCGAGGTTTAGCGAGTTGTTTTGTGCTTTAAAAAAGTGAATTAATAGATAATTTATTGAGGACCAACACAGAGGGAAGCACGGGTGAGATGGTTGGCACCGTCAACTCACAGGAAGAAGACTGATTTCAGACCTGATGGTAAATGTGGAGTTTGCCTCTTCTCCCTGTGTCCGAATGAGTTTTTCTAAGCTTTTCTCAATCAAGTTCCACATCGCACAACTTCTCTCCTGCTGGAACTTTATGCAAAGTCACAACTGTACCGCCAAAAACTTTCATTTCATTTAGTCTTCATTCCGTTTAAGACGGCAAACTCAGTGTGTTTTAATGAAATGAATTTTCTCTCATGTATGAAGGAAATAAATCTTTGTGGAAAAAAGAATCCCTCTGATCCCCCCCCCCCCCCCCCCCCCAAAAAAAGGCTCTCAAGCACCCCACACTAACATCCAGATTAGAATCTTGAATTCTCCCACTAATCTTTGTAACTTCCACTAACGCCCCCATTATAAATCATCTTCCTCCTCTAACATCCAGATTATAGAGCATCTCCATTCCCCAACACCCAGATTATAGAGCATCTTCCTTCCCCAACACCCAGATTATAGAGCATCTTCCCCCCACCCGATCTGGATTATAGAGCACCCTCCTCCACGAACACCCGGATTATAGAGCACCTCCCCCATCCACACCTGGATTATAGAGCATCTTCCTCTCACCTGATCCGGATTATAGAGCACCGTCCCCCACGCACATCTGGATTATAGAGCATCTTCCTCCCACCCGATCTGGATTATAGAGCATCTTCTATCTTCCTCCCACTAATTGATGTTACTTCAGTAAAATCCAGATACAGTTTATAGCAAAGAAAATGGAATAACAGCGACATATTTAAGGTTTATGTCTAGGTTTATGAATGTAACAGAACTGAATGTGCCTGTTTTAATTGAATATATCTATCTCCCCCACCCGGGGCCACGCACCTCGCACTGTGACGCGCAGGATGCCGCCGTGCGTGTCACCGCTGGGTCGGTCCTCTCACGTTATAACGAGAGAGAGAGAGAGAGAGAGAGAGAGAGAGAGAGAGATAGAGAGAGAGAGAGAGAAGCTCGTGGAGGAGGGGCGTTCTCGCTCCGAGCGGCGCGCTCACGGACAGAGGGAAAGTAGCGCGCAGCAGCACGCGCTCCCAGTCTGTGCCCGTCGGGTCGCTAATGACCGCTCGCCGCCCGGACTCCCTCCGAACCTCTCAGGTAAAGATGTTTAAGTCGTTTGTCTGTGAAGCGGAGCGACCAGCGCTCCTTCCCACTGTCGCGCCTCAGCTCGGAGGAAGCCTCGGTGTCCCTGCGCGAGGAGAAAAAGATAAATATGACAAAAAGACGAGTCTTCGGAGAAAAGTTTCCCCACCTGTTAAAGCTTCTCGATGCGGGTCGACTTTTGTGCAGATGTTTGCCTCTGGGCTTCGAGAAGCGGGGCTTTATTGGGGCTTTTCTCCAGGCTGCTCTTGTCATCCAGAAGAAGCAGAAGTTGATTTGGAGCTTTTGGGCTCAGTTGAGGCATCAGAGGCAGCTTCTCCTCTGCTCACAGTTGATGCTGGTCTGAACCTGCATGACGACCAACATTCAATCAGATGAGGGTGCAAATGTTTACATGCTGATTTCTTATGTTCTCACGTCGGATAAAACCTGATTTGAAAAAGTCCTTGGATGTGTTTCCCTCCTTTGTGTGATCCTGTGTTGACCGGTTCTCCTGGACTGTGTGTCGGGGATCCATGAGAAGATGTCCACAATCCCCGGCGGACTAGAATCAGTACCTGTTTCTATTCGTCTGTAGTATTACTGTTATACTATTCTTTTCACTCTGCCAGAGCATCAGCTCAAACGTAAGGCTCAGTGTTTCTGGGATGAATTTTCCAGCTGACAAATCTGTCAGATTATGTTTGGCCTCTTTCAGTTTCACCCCCAAAATATTTTGAAATCAGGGAATGTTTGTGTTCATCCAAGTATGCAGAAGTGCTCCTGCGCTGACTGACGCTGACTTGGAACGTGATGCTGGGGGATTATTCCCAGAGGTTGACCAGGACCTCAGCCTCGGTCAGAGCTCCGGCTCACACTAAAGAAGAGCGTTCAAACAGAAATCCCACTGCTTTGTGGACGAGTCCTGTTCTAATGCGGGCACTAGTCCCAGTCTTAGATTCGCCCACATCTGCACTGTTATAAATGTGATGTTAATCAGGATTTGAACATTTATATATTGTGTGACCTTAATATGCATGTGGCTGATTCTTAATCATGGTGGATTATTATACAGAGCTGTGGCTGTAGCTTTTAGTCGGCACTGGATGAGAACGTAATGCCATGATGTCGTATTACTTAACAATGAATTAAAGAGAGACAATGTACAATTTCTAAACTTTAATGTCAGGTTATTGATCATTTCATACACTTTTCTATCTACTGAAGTATAACATGGTAGCATGTTTCAATGAAAGAAAACAAACACAGTTTTGACGGCATTTAAATGGGAGAAAAAAGATTTATTATTAATAAAATAGAAACTCCGTTTCTACACGAGATTGCTCACTTGTGACAACGTCATGTGAACCAGGGGTAATGTGGAGCCTTTCTCAAATCGCTTACCAACATATTACAGTGAATGGATTAAATTGTCATCCTGTTTACCGCAGGGCCAAATTGTAACTAATTATTTAACAATAAATGACAATTGGCACTACTAGTTTAATGTACAGTGGTAACTGATCAGCTGTAAATTAGCAGGAGCCTTCACAATGAGAGTAATGGGGAGTTTCTCAGGGCTGTTTTAGATGATTACAAATGTTTTGTCTCGGTTTTCCTCTCAGAGCAGGCTGCCCTTTCCACCCTTGCGACCTCCAACCCCGTAAGGAGACTCTGGACCCCCACCACTGATATTAGCAATCATAATAGGGCAAACACAGAGATACACACTTACGCTCACCTGCGACCAATTTATAGTTTAAACTGCACATCTCTTAGTTACATGAGTTGCCTCCAGTATTCCTGATTGAACATGTAAACTCCAGACTGTAATTTACCCAATATCTCTTAGAGAGGCGACGGTGCTAACCACTGAGCCACTGTGTCTTCCTACAGTAAACCACTTTGAAGAAACATAAACAGAAAGTTCTGGCTTTATGAGGGTTTATGTTTCCATTAGTTGCATGATGCTGCTATATTTATTAAACCACAATACCAAAAAAGTTAATTATTAATACACCAGATATTAATGCCTCACCACTCAAAATTCATACTTTTTTGCTTAAGTAAGCATAAATGCTTGAACTGCAAAAAAAAAAAGAAGAAAAAAAAAGTGTTTTATGTTGAAACTTTAAAGATCGGATGTGATTCAGCGTGAAGTTAAGTGCGTGTTTTGTAATGAACGACCCAAATATTACCACGTTGTTGTCAGGATTTGACTGGCATCTGAGCTTGGCACCCCCATGGACTATAAACACTGGATGAAAAGCAGCGGTGGAGTGTGTCCTAAGTGGCAGCAGGAGATTGTGTCGCTCTGCTTGTGTCTTGTAAAAACTTTATAGAAACTTGTTTGCTCAGGCTTAATAGCTGCAGTTTGCATTGTAAACTAAACGCCTTGCTTGCAATGAAGGAGAGTATAAAACGTGTGAAGCGAGAGGTTGGCCGATGGAGACATTCCTGCCGCCGTAGTGCAGGCCACACATGGCTTTCTGCTCCTGCTGGTTGTAAAGTCGACATACTGTCACTGACTGCACGAGCGCGGCGGACACGGCCTGTGTATGGCGGATACGTATCATTGGGTTGATTGCATCACTAATCCTTTTGGTCAGTTCTGGTTCTGGTAAATGAAGGTAGCTTATAGGGCTGACCAGGGTAATGAGGATGTACTGTACCTCCGCCGATCTGATCCAGCCGGCTAAACGTATTTATTTCATGTCAATCAGATTGATTCTCCAGTTTTGATGAATGGGGACAGGGACCATCTGTTGAGGGTAGCGCTGCACAGACGCACCGGAAACACACCCAGAGTGACGCCAGAGCCCACTGTGCTGTTGTTTTCCACTGAGCCTCTTAACAACCAGTGGTGGAGTTGTTTTGTGTTTCTTTTTTGCTCTGTCACACAACCTCAGCTCACCATGTAGACAGCGTAAAGAAGCGGCTCCTAAACTGTGGTTTAACTGTTCACAGGGGTTTGTCTTGTGTCGTGTATTTTACGAGTACTGTACCCGGCTAAATATAAGACGACTTTAATTATAATATGGCTCCCGCTCTTGTACAGGGATCATAATTGGAAAGAGGTTTTATATGAAGACATGAATTGGATTGTCTAAAGTAAAGATAATAAAAACACGCAATGAAACAATGGGCATAGGCAAACACTGGACACAGGACACATCGGTGTGCGCACACACTGAACGGTACAACTTTGGTGAGGATTTTGGCTGTTTCCTGGTTCTATACAGTCTAATGTATGGCTTCCACACTGAAAAAAGAAAATAGTTGGACCAACTGAATTAAATTGCTTCAATTGGTAACACTTAATGTAAATATCTTGTTCATGTCACATTGAGGATTTGATTTCTAATAATTACTTCCAGTATAAAAAATGATCTAATCTAATCATGCTTTATTTCTCCACCACTTTACGTGGAATGTTTCTCATTGCAGTTGACGAAGTTCATTTCAGTTTTTAGCAAAGCAGAGATAAAGATGCAGCAGACGATAAGTCCTTGTGTGGAAAGTAGCTAAGAGCAGTAGGAAGGTAAAGTTTGAGATGTATTACCACTATATTGCTTACTATTCTACAGTACTGTCTACGCAGTCCCTTAAACCCTGGAAGTTCTGTGTCGAAGTTGTATGCGCCAGGAAGTAGTTCACCTCCATAACACTAGGGGGCGTAGGAGGCTCGGTTGCGAAAAACTCATGAAACTCGTTGGTAGTGTTTATTTTTAGGTTGTGTATTTGTAGCCATAATAAACAATTTAACACAAAGATTGGCTCATTGCAAATTCTAACTTCAGGTGCAAGCCAGAAGACTGTCGTGACGAGCTACAATCTAACTTCCTGCAAGGTGTCATCAATATTATCGCTCTGGACGGCATCGCAAATAGAATTTTCTGCTCTGACCCTGGGCGGTGTGTTCTGTTCACTCTCGTGTTCTGTGTTCGCCAAATGTATCGGTACACGTATCGTCAACGCAGTGACTGCGGAGGGACTTCGTGACGACGCACATCCTGAGCGTAACCTTCGATTTAACAGATGTGTCAATGAAACAGAAATTAAATAAAAAAAAAGTTGTGATGGACGTATGGATTAAATTATGGCAGTGTACAAAACGTGCAACTAAGAATGTTATTGCAAAACAAGCAAAGACAAGACAAGACAAGACCCGACAAGACAAGACAAGACCAGACCCGACTAGACAAGACCCGACACGACACGACAAGACCCGACACGACACGACACGATAAGACATAAGACAAGAGACGGTGCCGTGACGTGACGTGACGTGACGTGACACTTTATTAAGACAAGACAAGATACGGTGAGGTGAGGTGAGGTGAGGTGAGATGACATGACACTTTATTAAGACAAGACTAGACAAGACAAGACAAGAGACGGTGAGGTGAGGTGCGGTGAGGTGAGATGACATGACATGACATGACATGACATGGCACTTTATTAAGACAAGACAAGATACGGTGAGGTGAGGTGAGATGAGATGACACTTTATTAAGACAAGACAAGATGAGGTGAGGTGAGGTGAGGTGAGGTGAGGTGAGGTGAGGTGAGGTGAGGTGAGATGAGATGAGATGAGATGAGATGAGATGAGATGAGATGAGATGAGATGAGATGAGATGAGATGAGATGAGATGAGATGAGATGAGATGAGATGAGATGAGACTGTATTAAAAAAAGACAGGACAGGACAGGACAGGACAGGACAGGACAGGACAGGACAAGACAAGACAAGACAAGACAAGACAAGACAAGACAAGACAAGACAAGACAAGACAAGACAAGACAAGACAAGACAAGACAAGACAAGACTCGATCACCTACAATTAGTTAATCAGCTTCCACCTTCCATTCATAGTCCAAACCTTGTTAATGCCAGGGAAAATAAATCACCTCAGTTGGGTCGTTGTGGACTGATGTGCTCGGACCAGTCGTCATTATCATCAGTCTGAATCTTTTGGTTGGTCTGTTTGTCTGACCAGACTCCGGCCCTGTTCCCGACCAAGCCGCCCTCTTCTCTCTGACTCTCTGAGACGAGGAGTGTTTGTTCCCTTTCGTTCTGAGCCTTTCTGAGTTTTCTTCCACTCATAAAAGAACAAACCCCTCCGTGGTCAAATTTGTTTCTATCCTCTTGTCACCAGTGCTCAGGAGAACGGTGCTGACTTGTGCGGTTTTACCTCAGCGTTCTCTTTGTATAGACTCAGCCTGCACTTGACAGCGACTGTGACCTTGGCAGGAAATATAGGGAACCTCCACAGGAAATGCAGCTTCTCGCTGGTTTTCTTTAGAACCAGGGTTGACGCCGTCTGCACACAAGCTCCCCTTTTGGGCTACTTTCAGAATCGTTCTTGCTGTGCTGCTCGCTGTTGAGGCTTGAGTTGAAGCAAATAGAAAAATGCTTCTTTCCATTAAGGTTTGAAATTAGTGCAAAGAAGAGATAGCAACAGCCCTTTTCATTGCTTGATGCAAGGAACTCTACAAATTCAAACTTGAACCCTACACATGCACGTTTTTATCCAGTTGTACATAATGTGTAGACGTAAATTGTGCTCTGTGTGCATCAAACTGCCAGTTTGAGTGTCCATCTGTATTGCATGGACTTTTTTTTTCCCCTTTTCCCCCGGTCGTCCATTAAGATGTGTTTTGTTGATGGTTGGCCTTGTGATCAACCGCAACTTGGATAAAATAGTACAAAAATTTGCCGTTTGTCCAATTTTAGGAATATAATAGTATTAGCAATAGATGTCAATACTATCACCTTACAATATCCATAAATATTAAATTAATACGATACAGTAGTATGGGCTGAGTATACACTGTAATCATTCAGCGATAGCGCCTCTAACATACATGATAAACATGGTCGGTTAAACCCACAGGCCCTCTTTACTGTTGGATGCTTTCTATTGCTGTTTCAGTGGAGGAAAACCATCGAGAGCTGCCTTTGTTCAGACACGCACGCACGCAAGCACGCACGCACGCACGCACGCACGCACACACACACACACACACACACACACACACACACACACACACACACACACACACACACACACACACACACTCAGGCAGGGATGCTCACATAATTGCCATTTTCAGTTATTAGACCTCATAATGTCTTCCAAATGCTTCTAGCCACTCACAGTGTTGATGACTTCCTATCTTCTCTCTGCCTCTTGTTACCCATCCTAACTTTCACTCATCCTCTCTGTAGCAGCACCCCCCCCCCCCCCCCCCGCCACCCCCCCACCCCCCCCACCCCCCCACCCCCCAGGCTCACAGTGAGTGGGGTTCGTCTTGGTGGACACTGTGCTAATCCTTGAACACACACTGGGGACTAATCTGACTCATTAACTCCAACTCTGGTGCTTCCAGCCAGAGATCAGCTCTAATCCTTCTTCAGCACAGTGCATGTTATCAACCCGGGTCCTCCTCCTTTTTCTTTTTTTTTTGTCGTTTTCTTGCGCTCCTCTCACTCGTAAATGAAGAGTGACATCAAACTCACTTCAGAAAATGCTTCATTATGTGAGGCTATAATGAAGCTGCTGTAGATGAACCAACAGTCTTCTTTTAGCTTCAACCAAAGTATTTATACTCCATTTAGTCAGCAGGTGCCACATCAGAGTGTTTAAGTCCTGGATGTAAACATAGTTCTAAAAACACTGGTCATCAGGTCATTGGTCAGTGAATCAGACCACTTACTGTCAAACACACATGCACCACCAAACTCTCTGGATTGTTTTCACACTGCCTAGGCTTTGTTTGATCTATTTAAAGTTAACCTAACCTTTCCTCGGGGCTCGCCGGTCTGGGCACGAGAGGCAGCAGAGTGGAGATGATGACCTTCACTTTGGGTGATGCCGCTCTCCATCTTTCACTCCCAGGATTTCCCCCCTTTATTGTGCAGCAAAACCGTAAGATGCCCCCCCCCCCCTGCTGTAGAGAAAATAATGAAAATGAGCAGGATGCCACAGGGGCCGGCGGCCCGCAGTCCCCCAAGAGTCAAAGGTTTCTTTCGCTGACGTCATCTCATCCGCAGGAGTCTCGTCTCCTCTGTTTAAACTGTCCACGGCGAGCATTTTTCTTTTTCTTTATGCTTAATGCTTATTTTTCTTGCCCCAGCTCTTTGACTGTGCGAGACTTCAAACTATGGGAATTCACACTGAGAGAGTTAGCGGTTTAAGATCTCATGGTGTTATCATAAGGGATTGTTTTATAACTGGCTGTGATCTTTTAAAATGAACTCTGTCATCTAAAACCTGATATCGTATTAGATAGAAAAAAACATACTTATTAGAATTACATTGCCATAACAGACATGTTGCATCACTGCAACCACAAAGATAAAATAAGAGACTCACAGGGTATCTAGAGAGATCCGGATAAAAACAGGCTTTTTTCACCTGAGCCAAACGTACAGAGCGATAGTCTGAGTCAGCACTGTTAGCGCTTCATCCTGGGAGGCATTCAAGGACTGTTTACTGCGTCAGTCACCTGCATTTTGGAGGCGCTCTGAATTCAGCACAGCATAACTTCAACAGAAGAAGCAAGGATACCCAAGTTTCTTGGTAAATTAATAGTTGAAATGTTGACAATCTAGGTCCAAAACATTTTGAGGGAAAAGCTTCATCAAGGCCCCCCTATTTATTAATTTTTAGTAATCATCGTCATCATAAACAGTATAGTTATTCTATAAATACCCTGAAATATTGTAGTCTAATTTCACACCTCTTGAGGATGTTTGAGTTGTGCATTCACAGATTTGATGATGTTTTTTCCACGCTCTGAGGCAGATGTGGGGAATTCCCCGGTGTTTTTTTAACTTTAAGGCTCCTCAGAGTGGGCGTGGCAGCGAGTGTTTGGCATCACTGTGCGTTTGGGCAAATCAAGACTTGAGAGGGCGTGCAAGCCTTTCTTATATAGGCAATCTGAGAGGAGGACTGCATGGGAAATAGCTCGAGAAAAACGACTCTAGAAAAGTCCTTTTTCTACAGGAAATGCTATTACTGTGAAGCTGTTGTTTTGTCATGTCCCAGACAAGTTTTATTTCTTTGTTTGTTTAGTTTTGGGAAACGAGCCCCCCTGCAGAGTGACACAGTCTCCCTACTATCCACATTATGAACAGCTGGAACATCATTGTTGGGAGACCACTGTGTAATGTGGTCAGGCCTGCTCTTCACTCGTCAGCGTCGCAGCCACTTGTGGTCCCACGCTGTTTCCATACACACTCGGTGTGCCCTCATCCTGCCGGTGGTCGTGTGACAACACTTTGTGCCCCGGTTAAACAGCGGAGATCCTCAAACGTGATGTTCGTGCCCGTGACGTCCCCGATGATGGATTTCAAAACGGAAAAACAAAAAGAAAGGAGAACATTGAGAAAGATTTGTACTATTTATAGCCCAGCATTTTAAGTATTGTTCATGTATATCTTGTGTGCGTTGACAGCCATTTGAAGGCTTCAAATTCAGTCTTCATCTGGAGGTGACCTTCAGTTTGGCAGACTGGCACAAAATTTGCAGCGAGTTCCTCCTGAAATGTACTTCAATCACGATACATGAACAGAACTATAAATTCTGTCGCCGAATCCACTACACATCTGTTCACCTCCATAGAATGTTCCCTGGCACCTCGAATCTCTGTTCTAAATGTGAAATGCATAAAGGGACTTTTATTCACTTGTTTTGGTCATGTGATCACATTCAGACTTTCTGGAAGGGGGTTCGCTCTATACTTCAGGAGATCACTGGTAAAGAGTTTTCGCTCCTTCTTTCTGTCTTCTAAACCACAATCCAGAAATTCTTTTCAATAAGGACACTAAATCCTTGTTAACAATGCTTTTGTTTTTAGCTAAAGAATGTATCTTGCTGTGGGGGTCAACTCCCCAGGTCCCTGTAGTCGACATGTGGTCATCGTAGATTTCTGCATTCATCCCTCTTGAAAAACTCACTCATGACCTAAAACATCAATCTGATAAATTCTGGAGGATATGTAAACCATCGTATTCCTTCCTTCATAAACTATGAACGATCAACTGTAATTACTGACTGTTTTCCCTTTTATTTATGCTAAATGCTACTGTCTCCTGTCGTCTTTATGTTTATATTCACTTCTCCACTTCCTTATTTCTTGTATAAGTATGTGATTTTTGGGGCGGGGCTTTTGTTGTTGCGTTTTTATCTTTTTTTGTCTCCATTGTTTGTGTAAAAAACTTAAGAAATCAATAAAAAGAGCATTAAAATGAATGTAAATAAATACAGTCTTCAACAGCTCTCCTGGATTATAAATGCTGCGATACGAGCCGCTCAGGTCCTACAGCATCTCTGGGTAAACGAGACCTGCCAAGCGCTGCTGGGAGCAGTTGTCTTGGTTTGGTGCAGGTTGATGTGCTACGTTATTTCAGTGGAGTGAGTATATGCCAGTTTTTATTTTATTTTATTTTATTTTTTTTGTGGCATAGCCTACATGCTGCCTTGATGATCCACTTTTAGTTTGCTGTTTTAAAACCGTTGTCTCCTCCTCCACTGGGAGGCTGACGGCTTTCTGACGGCTCTGAATGACAGATAAGCAGTACCTCATACACGAATAAAACAATAACTGATGAATATTTCTGGTGCAAACTAGTGAAAGGACCAACATTTAATCACACTGATATATACTTTTGCTCCCAGCAGATGTTGATCATGTTTGTTTTTCCATCTTTTCGGGTCAGTTTGTAGGCCAAAGCTCCCGATGTGCTGCCATTGTTGAAATGTTATCTAAGCTATTGCATTGTGTTCTCTATTATCCTGATTTAGTGTCTCATTTCAGTCAGACATATTTAGGACTGCTAATGCATCTTGGCCAGTAAAGCTCTTGAGAGGCCAACAAAGGCCGTACTTTTGCTTCTTTTGCTGTTAGCAGAGGATTAGTGCAGCTGAGATGGGATGCTTTGGAGTGCCATTAGAGAAATGCCTCTTCGCCCTTTTTGTTAAATCGTTCCATTTCCTGGGCACCGTCCCCGCCTACAGCCCTTTTGTGAAAACACTCATTATGATCTGCCTTTAGCTGTCAGGTGATAAAATGATTTTCGATGTATGGCACACACTCAGAGTCAAAGTGAATCATTTATTTATATCTAAATAGATGCAATCGATCAGATATTCAGACTTGTGAATCCAGCTACTGTACATGGCTCTGATGTGGCAGCGTGAGACAATACCAGTGCAAAATGCTTTAAGTCACGTGGAAACATGTGCGATGACCTTGTGTGTCTGTAACTTCAGAGTGTTGAACTACCCTGAAGCCAGCGTGAGCCGGCGCCCGCCTCCTGCGAACGCTCGTTTGAGTGAGGATTGTGCTGATGTGTGGGTGTCTTATTTTCTTCTTTCTCTCTTTCTCTCTCTCGCTCTCTCTCACTCTCTTTTCCCAATTTCATTTCCAGAGCATTGTGCCTGCTGCAGCTCAAGGACATTATATAATGCTTATGAGAGCACCCCATCTGGAGAAGTGCCATTGAGACACAGAGTTTGCAGAACTCTGGGAGTGAAAAAAAAAACCAACCTCACCTGTGAAAGACATTAGTAACGACAGCGATTGGATGCAGAGAGCGATACGTGGGATCCAGGTGCACAGGTTGAAGGAACCACCAAACTCTGCTATCATCTGTAGTCGGTAGCTTTTGGTGAGTGAGATAACACCTGGAATGATATTGTTAATATTACCTGACCCACAATGCATGAACTCCGGTGGTATGCTTATTCACGGAGCACCTACGGAGTGACGTTTGAGAGTAATTAGCTGGTACACAGGTGTGTACTTGATGCCTGCTGCTTTGTGTTGTTTTTGTATGCGATGATGCATCGGCTCTTTCAGTAATGTGCACCGCTTGTGTGCCACCGGGAGGTTTGTGGCATTTTGCTGTTTCAACAAGCCACTCATTGTGCTTGGCTGGTTAATGAGTGATTTGCCAGGATTGGCTCTCTGTTGGAGAAGAAGAGCTGGTAGATGAGCCATCAAATGAATAGAAGTTGAGAAGCTAAGATAAAAGCTGGGTATGCTGCTGGATCAAAGCTCGGTGGCAGCGGGGCCGCTCAATTCAAACCGCTCTAGATAAGATTAAATATTCATCATGTGCGTTGTGTGTGTGTGTGTGTGTGTGTGTGTGTGTGTGTGTGTGTGTGTGTGTGTGTGTGTGTGTGTGTGTGTGTGTGTGTGTGTGTGTGTGTGTGTGTGTGTGTGTTTTGAAAAGAGAGGCACTTATGCTGTTACTTAGCCAACAATGCATGGCTGTGCAATATCTCATAAACCTACATGTCTAATAATTGCATTTCGTTTGCGGTTACAATCCCCAAACGCAGAGCGATATGAGACTCAGACCACTTTAATCCCACATGTTCGTATTATCACTCGGCATATTCCTGATGACTAATATCTCTTTAATTACAACGAGATGACTGGTTTATGAAAGGGAAACGATTTGTCTTGTAGTTAGGTATTTCAAACATTGCCGGTGAAGATATTGTATTTATTAAGAGCCCCTCGGCACCTTTAATCACATTTTTTAACAACTTTATCAGGTTTTAAATGCAGAAATACAAGGCACTTTGTGCAAGGTGAACTAGTGTCCCGACGTGGTGCCTTCATATTCCATATATTACATTATTATTATACACATATAGACTTGTAACAAGCTTTTTTTACAGTATAGTGAAGATAATCGAAAACAAAAGGCTTTGAGATTGTCCTTTTTTCCAATTGGTTCATTGATTGTACAATTGGAAGCTATTCCAGTCTAGTGATATTGTCAATATAACATCCACTGGAACACTGTTGCATCCCTCGTTCAATAAATCAGTGGCTATTTGTTGCCTTGATATGTTATCAATGATAGTTTGCAAAAAATTGTTGCAAAAGGTACGAGACATTTTGCACACTCAAATGTGGGAGTTTCTCATTTCTGTCGCATCACCGTCTCATGTAGTCGCTGAAGCGCCAGCAAAGTAAAGCTCATATTTCAAGCTGCCTTTAGGAAACTCTGAGATCCTCCATGAGATGTGGGCGCAGCTTCCTACAAGGCACAAATACAAGTGATCAACAAACCTGCCCCTGTTGTTGTGACATCTGTTCTGCGCAGAGAATTAGCCGAGTTTATTCTCAGTGTGAAAATCTCGGAGAAATTGGCCCAGAGCCCACAGAAATATCCCTTTTTTTTTTGTTGTTTTATATTCAGTCTGTGTGAAAATACAAATAAGAAAAAAAACTTTGCTCGATGAAACGATGTTGGAAAACGTAAGTAAAAACAAAACACCAGCGACAGGTGAGACCTTCATCCTTTGTCTGTCGGTTTAAGCAGAATCATTCAGCTCGTCTCTTGTCAGTTTGTTATCAAGCGTCGCTGACAGGTTTAACAAAACATGTGTATATCTGACATACTTCCACATCATTTATTCAGGGGAACACAAGCCCACTCGTTGAGCGCACGATGAAAAGACACTTCAGACTCAAACTGTTCAGAGTGAGCATCTCATACAGTGTCATTCACATGTACACGGTAGTCCTGCTGTGTATCGGTTGCTAGACTTTGGCTGTAAGTGCAGTCGGTGCAGTGGGATTCATTCTCAGAACATAAATTTTGAGCTAAGCTAATCACCTCCTCCTGTAGCCCTTGTTAGCCCGGTCCCTGTCATCAGCAGATCTGGTTTCTGTCACAGACGCAAGCGCACGCTCACTGCATCCATTGTGAGGCTGTCTCACGGGCCACTGCTGTCACTCTCTGGGATGAAGAGGTCCAGTGGAGCAATGCGAAAGCTTGAGGCTCACATGTCACACAGTCAAAAGAATGCTGATCCATTAATGAACTACGGTCGGCTTCTCTGTACTGCGGGGTCGGCCTTGCTTTTTAGGCTTAAGGCCGCCGTTATAATCTAAATGCATTCGTGACATCATCTTGTCTGCCATCGTACGAGAAAAAAGGGTTTCACTCTTACAGCCTTGCAAGCTCACTGCCGCTCATCTCCAGGGGCAGAAATCATGTGTTCACTAATCAATAATGAACATCTGGCTCTTATCTGCATCTCTTCTAATCTAACTCCGTCACTTATTTGTCCTGACATAACTTCAAATCGGTGGCCGCTTTCATAACAGCATCCATCTCTGACTAACTGTGCAGTGGCTGCAGGTTCCCTTTTTCTGAAGCTGTCCTTGCAGAGTTGTTAGGGAAATGAGTCACGGTTGCCAAGGAAATGAGATGGTGTGCGGTCGACTGTACGTTGCAGTAAAGGCTACTGGAGAGCTGTCAGAGCACCGTACTCCGCTCGAGATCTGTAGAAACACATTCAGACTTTGGAGAGGTGAGAAGAGGAACGGACGGGAAGGTGGAAAAGTGGAAGGAGCAAGAGGAGTGTGAGAGGAAATGCAGACGGCGTGTTTATTTCCTGACACTTAAAAGCGGCCTCAACTTTCTATACACCGAGTTTCCCGTGAATAGAGTCAATCACACCAGAAACACTTTCTTTCAGTAGGTTGGAGGCCGTGTGTACGTTACTGTCGGTAAAGGTTTTAGAGGTGACCGGGTCATACCAAACTTCCAGCACCTTCTTCATGATGAAACGTGTTGCTTCTGCACTGTGTAGGGAATGAAATGTACTATAGTTCAAAAGCATTGATTGCTAACAGCTGGCAGGAGCTGGACAAAAAGCTCTTTGTCTTCATCGTTGTATGTGTGATGCAAGGAAGGGTGAGTGTGTGTGTGTGTGTGTGTGTGTGTGTGTGTGTGTGTGTGTGTGTGTGTGTGCGTGTGTGACGTGTAACCATTTCTCAGTGTTAAGTGTTCAGTTGAGATTAGATTTGGACAGCGGTGAGAAATGATTTGGAAAGTTTTAGTACGTCGGGAAATTCCAGCGTCTCTGAAAAGGGAAGGACAGTAAAAGCATCTTTCTGAACTGCTTCATGTGAACTTTGAATCGGATTGATTTGAGATATACCTCTTTACTTCATCTGTTTTTTGATGAATAACATTTAATGGCAATTAAATAATTACAGAAATCAATAAGTTCTTTCAAAGTTTTAAACGGTTCTGTTTGCAAATATAAAACTATGTCAACGTATTGTAAATGCGTTTATCTGTGACAATCTTCAGGTTCAGGAACTGACTTAATAATGCCTGAACAGTTATGAAAATGATTGGTTACTCGACAGTTGCAGCCCTGATTAGCCTTTTATTCATTCTGCCTGTTATCATATTTGGTAGTAACTTGAGTTACTGGTGTATAAAACTAAGAAACATCTATAGAATGTCATTTTGATGGTTTATTTTGATGGGATTTAACATGGTTGTCTTTCTTGTGTCCATGTGGCGTTGAAAACACTAGAACTCTGCCTCTGTTTCAGCTGCACAAACATAGTTATTAAGGCTGACAACATGGTTAAAAATTAACAATGTTTAAGAGGACAGCGTTAACTACAGTTGTACTGATTCTTATTCTCCATTGTTGGGTTTTGAGTCTGATCCTTGTATTTAGACTCATAAAAGTGCTCCAATACATCCCACCTGATACCCGAAGCTCGACTGACATTAACCTTCTTAGCAGAGCAGCGAAACTTTAATTTATGAACGAGGGTTGTGTGGATTACCGATACGATCATATGTGTAGCTGAATGGATTCTGAGATCTCAGTGATGGTGAGAGGCCTTTTGTGTAGTCAACCCCCTTATCTACATGTCGGCAAGATCGGACCTGGTGGTCTTGAAAATGTCAAGTTGTGCAGACCAGACCGAGGCAAACAGGAAGTATGAACATTATTCAACATTATGCCTCATCCCTGGTGGTAACAGGCCCAAAGTCAGACACAAAAACTCAGTTTGACGGTGTGGATATGGAGTGACAGTCAGGAGAATATGTCATTAAGTGAATGAACAGGAGGTGAAGGCAGCCTGAACAGGAGAGACAGACAACAACACACGCACTCACTCAGTGAACCTCCAGTTAACCTCACACGCATGAACACAGAAACTCCAGACTGGATTTGAATGCACAACATTCTCACCCAAATGTTCGGCACTCGTTTTTGATTTGGAAATAAAATTGTTATGCGTGCCTCCGTAGCGTGAACACAAATCACATCAAAATGACCTTTTGCCAGCAGGTCACTGCCTCATGATGTGTCTGGTAGAAGATATCACAACCTCCATCCCTGCCTCCCTGGTAGTTTGAAAAGTCCTGTTTGACGTAAAGTGATCGACTGTCTAAATGAAAAAGTGCTGCATGTCGACACCAGGGTGGTGTTTTTGTTTACTTTTGAGAAGCCGCCCAAAGAACCGTGACTTTATCAACTCACCATAAACACAGAAACTTGTCATTTATTTGGGATTATTCCCACATAACTGTATAAGCCTATTTCTGCTTTTTCCAAAATAGAGCTGAAAATACTCTACAATATTTAGAACAAAGCAAATGTTTGGCAAAGATATTATAAACACAAAAAAGGCTGCAGCCACAATCTCCATCAAAGGCAGACTAAACACTCCTACAAAGGGACAAATTGTGGAAACACTTCCAAAATGTATTGTCCACATTGACTATGTGATTGAAACCTGACTTTCTTAGCAAATTATCAAGTAATCCGACAATTAATCAATTGTTTAGTGGTTTTACTTGTTATATTACCTGATCTGTGTATTTCTGTTATGTTTTGTTGGTAATAAGTACAAAAACCCCAAAGGAGTCTAACCTTAATCCAAATAAATGTGGTATTTCATTTCATTGTGGGAATATTTAGAAATGCACTGACCTGAAGAGTTGAGTTCATGATTTATTAAAAGCAACAACAAAAGTTTATTTAGTTTGTATGACGTCTTCTCTGTCTTATTGCAAGAAATTCTTTACATTTTGACAGTAAATTGCTTTTATCAGCTTGTATTTGTATTTTATTTATTCCATTCATTTAAAAAAAGAAGACATTTGTTTTTTAATATTAACACAAAAGTTTACAAACATCTGAATGGAAAGGAGCAGAAGGAAGAATAATCTTATGTAATCCGCCCCTTTGTGCCAATAGTCAGTTGACAACAGCATAAGAAAACAACAACAAACAACAAAATGTCTGTGATCATTGAGAAGCAGAAGTATCTTCTGAACCTTGGTATTATGATTATCAGATCCAGTACATACAGGTCTGACTGTGCTTTATAACATGTGATATATTTTTTATAACTAATTTAGAAACTACACATCAGATCAAGTATTAATAAGTATTTATTAGTTCATATTAGCTGGGAGTTTGAATTAGAGATGTTTCTTCTTTCTCTAAGCTGTATTCAGGGTGGGATTTGCTGGAGGGATTATGAGGAAGTCCACTTCCTCCGTCCTCTGGTCTATCATCCCCGCTTCGGCTGAATAATTTCAATTGCTAGACATGATAATAATTTTCCTCCTCCACAGACTGGATAAAGTGCATCAAATGTATGTATTTTAAAGTTTAAAGTAGTCCCTTGGATCGCATTGACGGTGAAGCTCTAAATTCATTCACATCCTGTTGCAAATTTTGGTTATAACCTCTTGTATTTTGACGATATAGCCTCAATATTTGGGCATTCTAATCCCCGTTCGCACGACCAGTGGCATTTCTAGATGTAAATACTTGGTGGGGGAAGATTTTATTTCAGGTGTAAAATCGGTGCACAACCTTTTAGCCACAACATTTTAACAGCCATATAGGTGCTGATCCCATGAAAATGTTGAGCCTTGGAGATAGCTGATTGAAAAAAAAAATTCTATTAAAAAAAATAAAAATAAAAAATTAATTAAAAGTAGTAATCGAACCAGGCCAAGCTGATTCATAGATGGAAGCTTAACCACTCAACCTCACTGATCACTCATTTTACCACAAGTTACCTTCAGTTCCTCAGCGAAAGTAAGAGTTTCAAACCCGTCCTCGTAACTAATCGACCTAATTAATTTTTATTCTTAACTGTTTGTTAGCTTTGGCTGCTAACAAGCTGGTATTTGTGACGACTCGCTCCGGTTCTGTGAAGCAGAGCCTCAATCAGCACCAGCCAATCAGCTCTCTCAATGACGTTGTTCGTGGGGCTTCGGGCTTCAAGCCCCACGAGGCATCAAAATCACGTGATCTGAATGAACGGAGCCACAGCCTGAGCATGTGCACTTTCACTTTACTGCATCCAATACACACTGCATGGTGAGAGAGGGGTGAGCCCCACTAATGCACCATCGGTGTGGATCAGGAGGAAACACAACCTGAAACCGCAAGAGGAGACCAATAACCAGGGAGTACAGTCCTCACACTGTAATTATGTGCTATATAAGAGGAAGTTTTATTAGAATTAATAGCATACTTTGCAGGCAGTCCTTTAAGATGACACCAGATGGAGCTCAGCCCCACCTGCCCCTAATGACCAGTCGCCCCTGCACACGGCAACGTTTCAAGTGACAACACCTCATCCGTTAAACAAACGGATCCCCAAAAACTGAAGAAAGTTTTGCGGCTACACTTGGATTCGTTGTCGTGTAAAGGGGACCTAAGTGCAAGTTAGAAGCGTTAAGGTCCCGTCCAAATGGACACAAATATAGGTTCATAAGCATACTTCTTTTTAAAAAATTAGATAGTCAAAATTTCCTCAGTATTTTTAAAGAGTGAAAAAGCACATTTTTGAAAGTGGTTACTGGGTGAATAAATGTAAATTTATCTGGTGAAAATGCTTACATGATAACCCCACCTCTCCCTTAACCTGCATTAGCTAACCCTGCCAACCAACAACACAGTGATGGTGGATTCCAGCCTTGTGTTGGTCCTCCAGAAGCTTGTTCTGGATTTTACAACAAAACCTTCTACTCCTTTTCTAGTCTTCTTTTCAGCAACAACAAAGGAAGCTAAGAACAGCATACGCCACATGCTCTTGGACAGACTGGGCTGTTTTGAGTTTCATATGTGCGCTTCATGTCTTCTTTGTTCTTGGCTTTATTTCTGTGGCGGTGTCATAACGTCACTACTGGATTCGTACAGCATTTTGACTGCTTTTGGTTGTCCGTGCTGCGGTTGCACGTTTGGAAAGTCTCTGCAATCGATGCACATTCAAAATGTAGTATGAGTCTATACGTTCTTTGCTACACATTACATTATTTCATTTATTACATCGATTTTTACCAAAATAATAGGTTCTATAGCTTTGTGCGTTGATAAAGCATCACATATTGCACCCTGGCTATATATAAAAGCGTTTCATTTGTATGCTACTTGTGGAATAATCAGTTGCATCGCACACAGTGTACACAGACTGGTCCTTTGTCGTTTTGGTTTGTAGTCCTGCACCACACATTGGATGAGGTCTTCACACCTGGACCACTTCGACTATATGCAGCACAGAGTCAGACTGTGACTCATGTTCGAGAAGGGCCGCTGTGAAATCATTTTAAAGCCAGTTGCTGCAGAGCCGACAGATGCTCGGTAGGAGTAACCTCGGCTTCACCCGGCTCAGCTGAAAACTCCTCTCCCCACAGAAACCTAAGGAAGGGTGCTGCTGCCTGGAGACATTCCTGACTGTGTGGCCGACGCTTCCCTCAACATTCCTCATCTCCTGGCGGCAAAACATGAGGGGGGTAGCTTTTCTGAAACGTGTACCTGTAGCCCTGCCCAGTACTGTCAGACGGCCACAGACAGGGCTCCTATTGAAAGCAATGAAAGAGAGTGGTCTCCCACTTCTCCAGCCAATGTAAAGACCACCTCACGGAGGAGCTACGAGGCCCGACTGAACACAAATTGGCTGACATTTATCTGAAGAGGCTGGTAGAGGAACAAACATTTTACGAGAGCTAATGAAGACACTCAGCGGAGAGACAAGGATACAATTAGTTAAATCCTCAGCCTCCATCCACTCCAGTCACCCATAGCTCTCAGGGGGCATTTGAGGTAATGAGATCTCTCTGTGCTCCTTCTGCGTCACTCCCACCGTCTGACCTCTCTGATGCTGCACAGCTGTAATTGAGGGCTTAGCAGAGTGTGCTGTGCCATGCTTCGCTTATAGCACATGCAGTCAGCATTTCTGCTCTCCGTCACACATGTGATATTTTTCTCTGCACAGCTGTTCACCCAACACGTCTGCAGTCACTACGTCCACCTTCCGCTGAGGCGCTTGGAGCTAAATGTTTGGCTTACTCAGGTAATTTATAATGTGCTGTTTATTGCTGCTGGGAAATGTGTCACGGCCATTTGGCCTGAACCAATTAGACTCATCCAGCAGCCATAGTTCAATGCCAACAGACCAGCTTCAGCTCTGAAGCTGACACCTCGATCAGAGGCAGCGCCGCTTCAAGCCGAGCCACCCTTCTACTGGTCGAAGCCTTTTCCAGTCGACCTCTGAACGCGGCAGGGGCAGTCGGGGTTTAAGTGCTTGGATAAAGGGCAGCTTGTCAGCAGAGTTTTGAGCGTCACCTCGCTCCCCTTGGCTGCTGTCAGAATTTTTTCCTGAGCCATGTTCTTTGGGTCCGTCTGGATGGGGAGCTCTTTGTGAGTGTGCAGACAGGGTGCGTTTGACAGCACTCATTGGTCCTCAGTGTTTGGGCCGGTGCCAGGCTGCTGTTGGACAACTTACAGAGCAACTCCTCCCTGCTTGCACACCCGCTGCCAGACAGAGGCCAAGCCAAGGAAAAGATGGAAGCCATTTTAGTCTACTGTGCCGCTTACTCCCACATCTGTTTGTCTGTTATTGCTGTTGATGGAATGCTGTTTAATTTCTTTTAATGATGTGTCATTTAGAATGCAAGTTTATAATGTCTGGTTGCCTATTCACATGTGCCCACCTGCTGTGACGTAGAAGACCATTTACAATGGGCACAAAAGGTTAAAAGATTACTGGGGGGGCTTAAAATTAATTCACAAAGCTCAAAGCACTAAAACTTTTTTGTTCAATTTATTAATTTGTATTTTCATACAGATAATGGGTTACACCTACTCCCTCCCAATCACTGTGTGCACAGATGTTTTGACGACTAATGATCTCCTTCTGTTCACCCACAATCGCTGCATAAATAATTCGTCTACGTGGCGCAAGTGAGTGGTGACGTTTCTCCTGTGGCCGGATGTGTTGTCGATAAAGTAAAGATATCAATTTTGAAGATAGCAGGAAGAGGAAATTTAACAACGCAGATATCACTTTTCAGCAGGTGGATGGTGACCATTAAATCCAATAATAATAATAATAATAATAATCACAATTGACTCAGAAAGAAATCTATACAGTTAGAATGGTAAACTAAAATAAACTAAAATATTTTTAAGGATGTTTGAGGATGAGAAACAATAGGATGTGGTAACCCGTGCAAGGCTTTTAATATGAATACAGGGAACTATATATATATAGAAAGGCGTGGGGCATCATTCAGTTAGCGGCTTCTGAAGGTGGAATATTAGCGGCATCGTAACGTAACCGTGTGCAAAATAAGATAACGTTGCACTATTTTCTGGCAGCAGAAAACACTTGAGTGAGAAATCCTGTCTCACTGACTTCTATGGAAGAAAATGACATGAGGAGATGTCCAAATTGCCTTTTCCAGCCTCTTAGTGGCATTTTGTTTTTTAATAATGAGGCTGGTTTCCTTTCAGTTACACACAATGTGGTAATGTTGAATGTTTGATGTTGATTATGGGGAATTGTAGATGTCACAAAGCCATGGATGTGGTGGTGCTTTTCTTTTATAAAGACTTGTTAAAATTTGATGAAAACGTTGCTTTCAATATTGCTGTGTATTGTGATACCCTTCTAGTGTGATTATGTACTCAGCCCTAATAAACAGCCTGCTCATATAAAATATACTGTGATCAGTATCTGCACTTTACTAATGTAAGCATTATTTATCTTCTCTGTTCATGTCCATTATGATTTCTCGTGATATGTCAGTATCTGCCTGGAACATTCGCTCCCAGGATACACGATAGAGTAACTGCGTCCATTGTTTGCCTACCAACCTGGCAACCTACAGTACTTCTTGCTCCACTGCCTGTCACACAGCATAAATCACATTGGTGATACAAGACACGTTATATGTTTGGCAAACTGGAAACTTTAGTATTTTAAAAGTTCTGTGTAACGTTTTCATCAAAGCAGTAATAACTACTCAGTTTTTGTCACACGCACACTCTGATGTGATGTTCACAATATAATCTGTTTAAAGGCCTGTATCAATAATGTCCAACAGTCGATATAAAATAGTTTTTCATCCTTTTTATTGAACCCGTTCTGTAAGTTGCACATTGACCGTGGCTCTTACGTTTCTCCATGATCTTCAGTGTCCTTATGTGCTGTCAAAATGTAGACTTGCATTCGCACTCTGCAGTGATTTCAGCATGAATCTCTATTTTCAGCAGGAATTCAGTCTCATATATTTTTTTTTTCCATGAAGTATTTGCCGATGTAAATTTATTGAATCTTGTTGCTTTTGCTAAAATGTGATACACATGACCTCCCCTCTGATTTACGTCATTCTTGGCTATTATGTGTTCGGTGCTGTGGTAGAGACCTTGAATGTTTCTAAGTAGGAAAGAAGAGCGTGACAGGCAGCAGTAAGCCTGAACACGATCACAGCTTCATCGTTTCATATATTCTTACACAGGAATCATTGTAACCAGGGATGACGACACAGGGCATGCTTTAACTCGGGGAAATGTAAATTCTCTCAATCTAAAAGCTTTAGTCCAATGTCGATTTATGCAATTAAACATTAGAACAGCCAAAGTGAAAAGCCTTGATTTGCTGCGTTATTTAAATCAGGAATTTTGAGGTTTTGACTTAGCCTCCAAATTCTCCAGATTTTAATCCAATGGAGCTTCAGTGGGACGTGCTGGACAAACAAATCTCATCAATGGAGGCCCACCCCGCAACTTCCAGGACTTAAATAATCTGCTCCTCACATCTCAGTGTCAGATACCACAGCATGTCATCAGAGGTCCACTGGAGTCCACATGTCAATGTGTCCGGGCTGATTTAGCAGTAGAGGAACTTACACAATGTGAGCCAGAAGGTCTTAATGTTGTGGTTGAGTATTTGGACAAAATGGTGTTTTTTGCAGTAAGTGAGTGAAATATATGGAGACATAAGAAAAAAGGTTAATAGTGCAGGAGATGTGGACAGACTCATAAGCTGCCATTTTTAGCTTTGCCAACGAAAGTTGGGGCGAAGGTTATGTTTATGTTTGCGTGTATGCATGTGTGTGTGTGTGTGTGTGTGTGTGTGTGTGTGTGTGTGTGTGTGTGTGTGTGTGTGTGTGTGTGTGTGTGTGTGTGTGTGTGTGTGTGTGTGTGTGTGTGTGTTTGTGCGTGTGTGTGCGTGCATGGATGTACGTACTGTATATTTTACTAACTTTTCGCAAAAACTGTTTTCATACCCGAATTGCATGAACGGTTCAGGGATGGTTTGACATCATCCAAGGACCACTCCATTAGACTTTGGGAGCCAACAGATCCTGGAGAGGTAAGATATTTACTCCATTGTAGACACGCTGGAGCTCCACTCTGAGCCGTCCGTCGGCGCTGAAGCTGCTGTTAGCCGTCCGCTCCACGCCCCCCTTCTCCACTCTCAGCCAATCACAAGCCAGCTCATTCTAATCCTGTGTTCAAGTAACACAAAAGAATGGGAATCAACAGGACATCATTTAACGTTGCAACAAGATGAAGCAATTCAAACGACCTTGACAAATGATGGAAGGAGTGAAATGGTGGATATACTCTATCGAGTGCCTTTTCTAGTTTCTATTATTCATTCATTCATTCATTTTCTTCCGCTTATCATTTTCCGGGTCGCGGGGGTGGCAGTTTGAGCACCGTCACCCAGATCACATTGTACCGATTAAGAACCTTCCTGCAGGTGGTGAGCCCACGGGAACACGAACCCACTACCCTGAGATTGTGAGTCTCATGCTCTACCAACTGAGCTAGCTGGGGACTTAGTTTCTATTATCTAACTCCATTGTCAAGGATCCATTAACCTAAATTTACTTTTAATGTGCGTCCAGACCTCCCCCTGTTCAGAAAAAGAATAACAAGCTAATATCGAGGCTCATAAATGCATTTCCAGACTCAATATGTCTGCATGCACTGCACATATTTTGCATTTCATTTCAGCGAATTGAATTTAATCCGAATGTAAAGCCACCTCCTGTATCTCTGGTTCACTTTCTCCAAACATCACGAGTTTACCTTTACAGCTGGAGTGTAATCAATGAGCTGTAGTATTACATGTTTGCGTTGGTGTATCTCTCTTTATTTCCCTTGGGAGCTCGACCTGTTTATGTGTTTCCACTCTAGGCTTACGGCCTTTAGTGACCTCGCCACAGGATGCAGGTCAGACATCACAGTTGACAGCTACGGGTGTGGTGGCAAAGTGACACATCTCGCACACACACACCAGTACAGCCATGCATTCACAGCAATATAAGAATTGTGTAAAATGAAGCCGTAGAGGAGTTTTATTGCCACCTCGGCCTTTGTGGTCTTGCCGATTCCCAGTGTGGCCTCTCTTCTCAAAGATAATACACAGGATGTTTCAGGAGGAATATAATAGGATATGTTTCCCGTTAAATCCTGGAAATCTCCTGTGGGGAATACTTAATCCTTGCTTCATCAAAGGGCCTTATACAGATACTGTTGGCCGGCTGGAGTCTTTGTGCACTCCCGTGTCAACCCAGTGTCTGTTTGGCTCATTGTTCTTTGGTGTTTAAAGGAATTTTTATACATGCTGGCCAACAGTGAAAGTCAACCAGTGGAGTTATGGCTGCTTTTGCACTGTGAATCATGAGCACAGTTAAAACAACACCAATTATGACAGTAGATTGTAGAAAACATGCACCAGATGGCCCCGTCAGCAGCCAGAGCTTTATGATAGCCTGGAAAATTACCATCATCATGCTGATCTGAAGCTGTCACCAGTTTCTGTTGCAGTAGCTTTGTGTGATATCTCCACTAGGTTCTGCTTAGATGTGTAAACAACTCTGTACTGTGCTGCCTGCAGATGTTGTGGTTTCTATTTGGATGCCGGTTGTAAGCTGACTGGCCCGCTAAGGGATAATTATGGTTTTCTTATTGGTGGTGTCAGTGGTGAAAGGGGCTGGGCATACACCGGGGCCCCGCTGCTCCAGAGCTGCATGATGGAGTGAGTCCAGTTACGAAACCTGAAATGGGGATGTGGTTGGCTACAACAGTTGGAAACAATGGTGTGTCTCACTGTGGCACATTCTTTCCTGTTGTGTTTTTTCTTTCCTCCAGGTCATTTCCAAAATATGCTTCTTTTGGAAATAGAAAAAAACTGTGAAACTCATATTTCAATGTGCAAAACTGAACGTTTTTAAAGTTTTTTTCTTGTAGAAGCACTCAAATATGCAGTGGAGTGAATTTTACTTGTGTACTATTTGAGGGCTGACATGGGTGACAGAAAGCGAGAAGTTCCGAGGTTTGCAGTTAGTCTTGTGGGCTGCTTTCAAAAATCTTCAGACGTTCTCGAATTGGTGAAGCCTGTAGTTATACTGATAAAATCGATGTCTGTGAGTAGCTGTTTTGTCAAAAAACACGTTTTTTTGGGGGGGGGGGGGGGGAAGCACATGATTTTCTTTGCAAGCAAGCTGACATGTGAGCGATGTGTGAACTGAGGACTTCAATCTGGGCTGGGAATGACTCAGATAGTCTACTACTGTATGAAAACAAAATAATGTTTACATGCATTAAAAAAACTGATATCACGCTAATAGGGATCTTAACTCTAAAGAAGATGTCATTAGAGATGCTTTTGTCAACACTACTTATTCAGTGAATCCACAGTTTCTGATCAGTCACAACTCATTCAGCTAAATAATACAAACGCTTTTCTGAGAGTCCTCGAATTTTTAACTGTGCCTCCATTATGTTAAGGACTATGTGAAAAGCTGCTCGGCCACACTTCTCCTTTGTGAGACTGCAGGTGTTTTTCAATCCCAACAAGCGCATGAGTAGGAAATGGCTTCGACTAATCCAATCACTGCCATTTCAATATTGGATTTGCCCCACGGTTGATATGTTTAGATCTAAATTGTATGTATCTTTAAATCAATAAACTCCTCTTTGTGTTGCTGCTTGTGTCATAATGATGGCTTCACTTGTGGCGGTGGTGCGACGCGGCCGCAGTTTGTGGAAGTAAATGTGAAACACTCGAGCAGCAACGTTCCGCTTCCGAGCACGTGGCGCTCCTCCTGCTTGCACTTCCTGTATTTATTCTGAGCAGTGGCATTTAAGGCTGAAATCAGCGCTGAAATAGCATCCTGTTAATATTGTTAGGTATCAGCAGCTCCTCCTGGTGAATGCGCTTAATTCAATACCAGTAGACAGTACTGGGAGGAGAGGAGGAGACATGGGAAAGGACGCTGAGCCTAATCTAATCTGCAAGCTGCATTTCTGTATATATATATATATATATATCAGTCATTAGTTTGTAGAAAAGCTTCTGTGAGCTCTTGCAAGGTTACATAGGTGCTCTCAGTTCTGCCTGGGCAGGTTGAAATTGTTCCATGTGCTTGGTGAAGATAATATTTATAGATCCTGGTAGGTTTTGTGGTTCATGTTTTTAAAAAATGGCCCGTTACTATTTACACTTTACAAAAGGTTTTCATGCTTAAGAACTTATTGCCTTCCCTCTTTATGGAGCTCGGTTAAATCATGACTTTGTACATGCAACACGCATTTATGAGCACATGGTTGTCCAATAATTGTGCCGTATTACTGGCACACTGGCTTTACATTTGGCACTCAAAGTAGGAAATGGCAACGCTGACATTTCCAACACTTTTAAATCCACCATAAAATCCCATCCATCCATCTTCTTTACTGCTTTTTCCAATTCTACAGGTCGGGTTACAAGTCCATCATATATTTTCTTTGGACTGTAGAGGGGAAGCTGGAGTAGCCAGAAGAAAACCCACATACACAGATGGGGGAGAACATGCAGACTCCGCACAGAAAGCCCCCAATGCTAGGATTAGAGCCGGAGATATTCTGGCTGTGAGATTAGAGACCTAACCACTACACTTCTGTGTGTCCATCCAATAAATTCTCCAAACTTTAAAATTAGTTGCTGCAGACGACCAAGATAAACTTCTAAAGTGTGTAAGCCGAATTGAATTCTTGTTTGAACATTTCCTGACTTGGTTCATGGGATTTATGGGGAGAAAGAATATCATAATAATATTGACACTGAATCACATCATAGTTTACATGCATACTGATTAGGGCCGGGCAAAAGATCTATTTAATCAATTTATTGAATTTGTCGCTAAAAAAGATTTTTATTTTGCAAACTCGAGTTTTATTTCCCCCACAGTTTTTCCACATTTTTCGCGTTCCGTTCTACCATTCCTTATAGGATTCCGTAGTTGCTGTTGCACTTTTGCTTAAACCTGGGTTAAAGCTTGATTTTGAGGATGACTGAGCCTCGTTTACTTTTTATTTTGTGATTGTTTATTTTAGCTCTGAGGAAAATCACAGCAATAAAGTTGCACTTTTGACAATATACCCCGAAACGAAATCACGCAGCCTTAATACTGATTCAAATGGTCCGCAGATCAACAGCAAGTGTAAACCGTTACACGATTATAACGTAAAGAAAATTAAAGTTTAAAATGAAAGTGTGTTTCTGCATTAAATTGTAACCTACAAAAGTAAGCTGCTTCGGAGTTTTATTTGCTAACAGCAATAACTAAACATAAACCTTCCTCATATGAGTGGTTCAAGTGTATATTATGAACTAACCAGAGAGGAGATTGCAATGTTTACTCTCTTTAATGCTTGGTCGAAGAAAGTCAGCTCCACAGGGAATGCCCGATTCCTTTGGTCTGGAGTTCTTTTACCCACGCAAACTTTAACCCTGGATGTGTGCAGTGTGGGCTCAGAATGTTGTTCTCCTTCCTTTGACAGAGGTCACTCTTTGTCCCTTTTTTGTCCAGGCTTATTGAATGCCAACAGAAAGGCGGCTGTAAAAGCAGAGTGATTTGCTTTGGAAGGAGTCCTGCCTGTTTGCTCGCTGTGAAAAGGCTTTGAATCGGACCGAGGGTTGGTGAAGATCCGATCCGATCTCTAGATAAGCTCACTTTATTACCAATGAAGTGATTATTTGCCATAAAGAGAATGAATTGTCAATTTTAGGCCTTTACTCACTCATGAGCCTGCAGCTCTTTGCTCCAAACCTTTGCCAATTAAAATAGCTTTAAAGCTGCTGGCCTTTAATGGGACTCGATGGATGATTAATAAACAACCTTCAAGCTGAAAAAAACTCATTAAATAGGTTCAGATTTAGTATTACGTGGCCCAGAACCAAAACAACAGACACTGCGTCACTATCCAAATACTCCAGGGCTGCACTTCATCCAGCAGCTTCAAAGACGTTTTCCTGTTTGAGGAATTGTCTGGTGTTTGCAGGCAGCTGCGCAGACACCTACTCCCGCCCTGTTTCCATAGACGTTTCACATGTCGTTCTGCGAGCACATCAGGATGAGACCAGATCAGAGTGCAAACACTCTGCACAAACATCAGCACGGTTTATTGATAAGACTTGATAACACTGTTCTGTTTGGTCATTAATTTGTTTGTATTAATTGACGGGACGCCATGTTTTCTCATTGTCCGTCTTTCAGATCAAAATGATATTTACTTTAGTTTATTGTTAGTGTGAGCATGGAATCCCAGATAACAAACAACACTCACCGATTACTTCAGTGATACATTGTTTTTAAAAGTGCTAATAAAAATGTTTGCAATCAATTATAAAGTCTGATCCAAGAGTCTAAAACCTGCGGCTCTGGAGCCACGTGACTCGCTGAAACTTTCACTAAATTATGCCTAAATATACATTTGAGCTTATTTTTTTTAACTTTATTTACACACCAGAGTCATTTTCAAAATGAATTTTATCCCTTGGATGAAATAGGTTTTAAGAAAGACACAATAACTAAATACAAAAAATAGCTAAAATCATCAGAAAAGAAAATTAAAAAAATACTAAAATTACGACAATTGCTCAAAGGAAAAAAAGGTTTTAAAATAAAAAACAAAAAACAAACAAACACGTTAAACTGCTTAGAATAGAGATGAAATGTTTAAAACAGATTAAATGTCCTTTCTTCCTGTGGCCGTCAGACTCCACATCTCCTCCCTGTGAACAGTGAGGAGCTGTATTTTGATTCATTTCATCATTTCTGTGCTTCTCTTAGTCACTGTTAAGCCTTAAACATATTTAAATCTAAAATTACTTTGATTTTCGAACTGCCGAATACAATTATTCAACTTTTTTTTGTATTTATTCTGAGAGAGGAGCAATGCTCAAAGGAATTTCCCTCTGGGATTAATAACGTAATTCTATTCTATTCTATTCTTAAATGTCAAAATTGTCAGAAAGATATTGGAAAACAATAATGAAACTGATAGAATTGGGTACAAAAACAGCAAACGTAATGAAATGTAATGACATGTAATGAAATGTTTACCATCCTGTATATAGGAAACTTTAGAAGCGGCGTCAGCCTCATCTTAAAGGTTAAACATGATTCACGACTCCAAACAACTTTGATTTGGTGGAAAATTACAAAAAAGAGTCTTTTCAGTCATTAAAGCTGCAGAGCCCTGGTCTAGTCCAGCGTAATTTCCCAACCAGCCCGTTTTCCACATTCACAGCAGTCACGTTGTCGTTCTCCTGAGCTGAAACACACGCGGAGAGAGAGAGAGAGAGAGAGAGAGAGAGAGAGAGAGGGAGAGGGAGAGAGAGAGAGAGAGAGGGAGAGAGAGAGAGAGAGAGAGAGAGAGAGAGAGAGAGAGAGAGAGAGAGAGAGAGAGAGAGAGAGAGAGAGAGCACCCAGCCTCTGTCGCACGTCACCCCCTCTTTTCTTTGACACAGCAACCGGTGCGTTCCTGCCGCTCAGAAGCAAGAGCTCAGTGACGTTAGTCGGTTTTTGTACGGCTGCTG
Source organism: Lipophrys pholis (assembly GCF_963383615.2). Taxonomy (NCBI): domain Eukaryota; kingdom Metazoa; phylum Chordata; class Actinopteri; order Blenniiformes; family Blenniidae; genus Lipophrys; species Lipophrys pholis. The sequence goes on along the minus strand of NC_137636.1, from coordinate 31,423,449 downwards.
TTGAAGGATTCGGTGACGCCAGCTTTATAAGGGTTCTATGCGTTTCCCTCAGTTGCTAAGCTTTTCTAGTGAAAGAGCTGGCAGTGGGTTCAGGAGAAACTCTGCTCCATTGAGGCGCACTTCCCTCCCTGTCTGCTTCTCTCGGCTCGGTGCTCCAGCACAGCAACAGGTCCCATGGCGCTGCTTTCTTTCTTTTGCTATGGTAACTTTAGCAGCAGCAGCAGCAGCTTTAACATCTGGTGAATGGGAGCTCTCACAGCGTCGAACGATTGTGTCTGAAAGCAGGACGGCGCCCCAAAACCATGGCTCATCTGACCTCCGTTGTTGAGCTTTGAGCATCTTTTTTTTTGTTCTTCATAAATGAATTATTGGGTAGCTTATAGTCATGTTGGCTTCAGTCCACCATCAGATTGTTTTCTGGTCTTGCCACTCTGTGGTTTTTCAGAGTGCTTGAGAGAGTCTAACAAACCATAAAAGTCAGTGTGTTCACAGGGACGGGGATTAAACTAAACACCTAAATCAGGATTTCTCCCTGAAAACATGTGTGGCCCAGCACCCAAGGATTTTGAATAAAAGTGTTTTTTTTTTGTATTTTCTTCTGGCATTGAGCCTACATAAATCCTTTTTTAAATATTATTTATTTTCATATTTCAATAAAAATGCCTCGTGTGATATCAGAATACTTAAATTACTAATCCCATCAGAAAGTCTTACGAAATCAGTCATTTAATTTAATCTTAAAGACTTCCAAATGTAGAGGATCTAAATTAAAAGGACGCTTCAATGCCTGCCATTCGTCGGTGGAAGCAGCTGCTGCTGAGTTGGTTTAGTGATAGTAGGTCATCTTAAGTACCGAGGTTGGTGGTTCAATACCGCATCCGGCCGTGTCCATATATTAAAATGACCTTAAGAAAAACAGTGAACTACCAACATAAGCATATCATTGGTGTGTTTGTGTGCGTGTGTGTGTGTGTGTGTGTGTGTGTGTGTGTGTGTGTGTGTGTGTGTGTGTGTGTGTGGATGAATCTGACTAACTGTCATAACCTGGAGAGGTGAAAATGTGCGTCACAAGTGAAACTACATTTTCCATTCGGGCTGAGTTCAGTTGTGCTCTCATGTGGAAGCAGCCGCACCAGGATGCACAATTACTGCCTCAGTTGTAAGTTTGCCTTGAGGTTTGTTCTTGAAGCACATCACCTTTGATCAAACACAGTAAATAGAAATACTTTAACACTGCCACTTAAAATGGGCATACTTCTGTCTCCATTGTCAATTTGTCGAATCCTTCACAGTTTTCTTTTCCTCTCCAGTCGGTATAAACATGCTTATGTCATCATGGGAATATTTTTCTGTATTGTTGGCATCCTCGCCACCAAAGTTGAGATCATAATAACTAAAGATGTGCACCCGAACCGGCACCTACAGGCTATAAGTGTGATTAGATTTTTGAGACTGTTTTTCTCCAGATTCCACATCGACATTATACCCTGGAGTCTGAATTATGATGAATTTGACTCGTTATTTTTCAGAGACCAAACAGTCAAAAGCGAAATAAGTGTTACCCCTGAACTCACATCAAACATAATGCCACAATTTCATCCGGTGCAGCACAAATACTGTGCTGATGATATTACGAAACACCTGAATTTCTCTTTCCTTTGCCTTGACATTCGGTGCACTCAATTCTTCAAAATCATGACTGAGCATCCGATGTTTTATGCTCTGAACACATTTGTTCCCTCCTTGAAAACTGCCTTTCCATCCATCCATCTAAAGCCAATCTGGACTCATCAATACTAAGTGATCATGCGTCAAGTCTTCTCTTGACGAAGATCATCTAAAAAGTGTAATTGAAGAACTCTTCTGATGATCCTGTCATGTTTTGGTCCTTTTCAGGTCTCCAATGACAGCCTTAAAACATTTTCCCCTGTATTTCCTTTGTATTATTTTCAATGTGATTTACCCTGATGAATACTAGAACCCCTGGAAAACTGAGTTTTCTGGCCCAGTATATTACCGGCTTGATGAAACACAGGCTTTTATTTTAATAATGAGTGACAGCTAATATCTAAACTCAACAAAATTACATAAGTTCCACACACGTTATATGCTTTAACCTCCAGGTGAAACATTCGGGAATTGAAATGTAAAATGAACGTCTTTTGTTTGTCATTATCCTGCAAATCCTGCAAATAACCAGGATGAAAGCAAGTGATTACTTTGCCTCATTGTGCAGTATTTTCTCAAGTAGGAAGGTAGATCTGAAGATATCACATAGTTTCCTTGAGGTCTGCTCTTTGTTTGATAACGTCTCTCGTGTTCCCTCGCCGGTACGAACTGTCTGGACTGTTTGTGTTGCGTCTCAACCGCTTCATACACTCAGTGCACTCGATTTCCCCTGGTTTAGTTTCCACTCTTACCACTGACTTGTTCCAGTACCATCGGCTGGCGAGCACTTTTACCCGAACTCCACATTCCCATGTAGGCGATCACTAATGTTCCTGATATCTTTATTCCGGCCTAACTTGCTTGTCTCGATGACATTTATAGTAACAAGTGCGACTGAGAGCGAATCAGTGCGAGACTCAGTTGCTCCCAGGTTTGAGATCTAAACATTGTGTTTGGCCATCATGTGGAGTAAATGACTCCCTCGGTTTAGAGCCACTAAACATCCATGCAGGCTTCCTTTGTAACACACCAGCTGGTTTTTTTATTGATGCAGGTTGAAGGCACCGTACCCCACCGCTGCCGTGGCCTTTGTTTTTTTACCTCTATGTTCGCCCTACTGATTTTACTGCCTTCAGACTGCCGGTAGGTGTGATATCTGAAGCCGGGGAGAGCCGAGGAGATGCTGCTCAGCATCGGCAGCGACAATGAAAGGGAAGCTTAAGAGTGGTCGTAAAGCAGTCATCGCACCCATGCACATTTTAACTCTACTAAAGCTTAGGCACTGACCCTTCATTCACACACAATGTAATAGGTCTGCTTTTTTTTCTTGACCCTGCTTTTACCCCCTCTTACGTTTTTTTCTTTTCTTTTTACGGCACATAGCATCTGTTGCAGTTGCTATGTGAGAGACGACCATGAAGCAGCATAATTAAATGGAGGGAACAAGGTTTTTATTGACAGCAGTGCGAAGTTCATATTGTTTCCATTGATCTTGAAGCCTGCGTCTCCTCCTCTCTGCCAGATAAATATGTATTGGAAAGCTGGTGATACACAGCTACATGCTGATTGTCTTGTTCTTGAGCAAAGGTTTCGCATTTCTTTGAAAGGATTTTAATCTCAATGTGAGTCATTTACTTCCGCTTCCTAGAACCTTTCTTTCATCTCAGACCGTGGCGTCCTTGGATGGTATCGCACAGTATGGTTATATGGACTCGCGCAGGATGGCCAAACAGCTTGAGTTGTTTAAAGAGAAAATATGCAACAACGCTGCTTTCAGGAGACAATTAACACAGAATGGGAGCTTGTTTCACATCGACAATTGTCTCTTTGTAAATTAATTATACAAACCTCAGGTGGATTGTTTGTTCTCTATTAAATCTTTATAGATGGATAATTGAAATGTTTTTGAAGACATCCCAGCTGATTCGTCGAAGCAGAAATACACTGAGATTTACAGAGATAGTTTAAGAGCATGGTACAGTAATTGTTAACAAAATTGAAGCCCTTGATTCAAATTAAAACTGAGAAGTATAATTTAGATTGATACACTCTCCAGACAGGTTTGGATCTGGTCAGGGTATTGCTGATTAAAAAAAACACTGAACCAATACTTTCTGTGATCCATTACCCCCCTTCGTCTTGTTTACATGTGTGCAGTTGTAGGTAATCTAAATTGATCGATTCCCTTGGTTTGGCTACTTTTTTGACAGAAACCTCAGTCTGGGTTCCGTCTCGGCTGGGAAGTCAGACGCTTTGTGTGTTTGTGTAGAAGTCCTCCCCATGATGTGGTATTATTCAGCTAATGGCTCCTAATGCGAGCTCCTCTCACTCCCCAGTGCGGTTATCTTGACAGCTGCTTCCCATGAAAGCTGCGGCCAAAATACTGCAGGTCCAAGGTAGAAATGGGGCTTTCTGGATTTGGAAATTTCCGTGGTCCAGTTATGAGTAAGCTTGTGCTCATCAAGGTCTCCGGATATTTACAGCTGGCTCCCACAATACTCCCAGTGAATCAGCTTAAATGTTTGAATACTTTCTTTGTATCAGTCAGTTTTACAAATGTCTCCTTAAGCAATAATTCCTCCAGATTGCATGGAATAATCCGTGACTTGAATGATTCTATCAGTTGATTTTTGTGTTGTTTGTGTGTGTTTGTGTGTGTTCATTTTCTGATCTTCTCTCATTCCAGGTACCTGAATCCTGGTGGGATCCCCATTGACCTTTGTTCTCCCCCCACCCCATCAGCTCCCGTTCTCCTCCTGCTCTTCCTACATACCCCTCTCTCCTCCCCTTTCAAAAAGACGAGGAAGAAAAAAAGCTCCCCTCCTACTGTGTGTCTCCCTGTCTCGGGCTTATTACTCAAACCCTCTGAAGAGAGCAACACAGTCGCTGGCAGAGGATGAAGCGGGTCTGCTTGCCAACAGCAGACAGAGGATAGAAGACACAAAAGGCCTAGCGAAGTGTAGAGAGACTGTGAGCGAGGCTGAGAGGACAACCAGTGCACAGAGCCACTACAAAACAGAGGGAAGCAACAGCAGCGATCAAGATGCTCCGACGAAGGAAAGATACACGTTTCACTTCAGCGTCATGAGGTAGCAAGGACCTGCAAGCATCTCCAACTGTGGAACTCTTTTTTTTTTTTTTTTTTTTCCTCCACAAACCTCTGGGTTACCAAACTTATACTTGGAGACGTCTGCTATGCCTGTGTGAGTAGTGTTAGTAGCCATGCCAGCCAAGGGAAAGTACCTGCTGAATAATCAGGAGCTGAAAAATGAGGCACTGTACCGCAAGTTCTCCTGCATCAGCCAGTATCAGCCTCTGGTGCTCCTGCTGGGCCTCTCCATGCTCTGCTGTGGGATCCTCCTCATCCTCTTCTTCGCCCTACGACTGGTGAGTCCTCACAACCACGCTACCACAGCGGGTATTAAAGGATGGTTGATCATCATAAGGGAGCGGGGTAAATAAATGTAACTTTAATCTTCACCTCTGGCAGCAGATTTTTCTTAATACTCGTAATCTTTCCTGCCAGACGCCTCTCAGGCCTGGGAACAGAGACGTTTGCCATTGGTCACTAGTTGTTTTGGAGTCTTGCACCGGAATTATGAATATTTTATGCCGGAAGCAACAGTGACTTTTTTAAATGTTTGGAGAAAAAAAAAAGAAGCTTTTTTCTGATCATGATTTTAAGGCGTTTTTAAGGAAATCTCTCAAATCCTGATTCATAATTATCATTATTAGTTTTCCTTCGTCCTCCTTGTAAACTTTAAAAAAAAAACTTTTTATTGTGGATTGGTACTAAATAAGACAGTTTTCTGCACCTCAAACTTACAAAATACTGCATGATAGTCTTCGTTTTAGTGGAAAATAACCAAAACATGACTCACTAAAAGAAGTAATTACCTGTTGCAGGCCTTCTTTCTGGAAAAGAAGTCATCGCATTACGAAGTGAACCAAGTTTGAAAACACAGCCTGTCCCATTCCGCCGACAGAAGAAAGGGAAGCGGGGTTTATGTGAAGGCTTGCGTCAACCAAGAGGGGGTCATAGATGGGCTACGTGAAAGGCCGACAGGTGTTAGTGTGAAGCCATGAACAGTACACATGTTGACATTAGATACAGAGGATATCACCTTTGTGCTTCAAAAACCTGTCATCCAAATACAGTTTCCTTCAGAAACACAGTACAGTAGCGGGTGAACCGGGAGTGTTAAATATGTGTTAAAATCTTGTTTAAGGGTTTATGTCACACGTATTCGCCAGCTCCCGTAATCACAACCTGGGTCAGGGATGTGTTATTTTCCTCCTTCTGTACTTGATGAAATTATATTAGATAAGCAAATTAATGACTCTGAAACACGCCTCGGTCTATGTAATTGCAAACTGCGATGCGCGTGATAAGAAAACACATTTTCAAGTGCCTTGTTTCAACCACAGTTGAGAAGATCAATAACGGTAATAGCATCTCTGGGTTCGGGTGGCAGTATTCCATGCACGTGCACACTTCACATGACTAAACAGCTTTGAATAGGACACATTATGAAGAACCAATGGATCCCACCACAAGGACAACTTTCATTGATGATGACCACAGTTTATTCAAATTTCAATTTCTTTTCTCTACATAACCGTTTTCTTTAATAGGAAGCCCGTGTTTATGTGAGTGTTGGGGTCAACACAGATACATTTCCACTACACTACAGCATCGCCTGTTCTGCTATTCCCCGCCTAATTTTGTTTTGTCTTGTCTGTCCCATGTCTCTCTCTCCTGTTATTGTGTGTAAATAAGTAACTGCAGGTCTCTACAGAGAGTCTGGTCTCCACCAGTGCCAATGCTTGTCTATCAATCTATTTAGGATTCGAGCACTGAAAGTGCAGGAGGACCCTATTGAAACCAGAGATTATTTATCTTATTTTCTTAAGCTTATTTTACATTTATTTGTCACCTTCTCATAAAATGAGACAATTAGGATTTCTTGTCGAAGTGTATTCACTTAACCCATGGTTTAGATTTTGATTTAAAAAAAAACCTAAAAGATAACATTTTGGAAAATGTCAGGAAAAACCACCTGCATGAACATTTCTTATGTTATTTTAACTCGAGAATAGCAGTAAAGGAATTTTTATTATATGGCACATTGTCCATGATCATTCACATTTGCCCATTCATTCAGGCAAGCACACCCACAGTGCTTTGCTAAAAGACACCTTGGAACATGGTTGGAGGGAGATGACAGATCGAACCACTTTGGGTTTAAAAAACAGCCCAATATAACCGTTTAAAATGAATACTTATTTCATCAAAGACTGAAATGAATGTAATGTGAATGTAACAGGACAAATTCAAATTATTTTTGTAAAGAGCAACAGTGAGAAATTCTTAGTCTAACAGGCGTTACAGGTACAATGTGCCTTTATATAATGATCAACCAACTTCACTTCCACCTTTAGAGTAAAAGATTCCAACTGGCTTCCCTTTGAAAGTGCTTTTGTTGCTGATAAATCCTGACATCCATTGTTAAGAACACCTTTTAATGTAAAATTCCTCAGGAGGTGCAACTTCAACCACAATTTGCTTCTTAGCAAGAGATAATAGGGGCCGCATGAGGTTTTTGAAGTAATAGAAACAGTTCCTCTCTCAATGCATGAAAGTTTGCAGCGCTGCTTTTAGAGTACAGGTATTAGGTGTTTTTTTATGCTTTTGCAGTAACTTCAATCACAGTGAGTACCAAAGTTCAGGAAGCTTCAAACACGAAATCTATTAAATCAAAGTTTACTACAGCAGCAGTTGTTGTTGATGTCCAGTTTTGTGGGGTAAAAGCAATACTTACAGTAAGTACCGGTGTGTGGGGGACTGGTGACCGATCTTTCACCACGGGCTGCAGTCGCTACCCCCTGTGACCTCTGGCTCATTACTGAAAGTGTATCAATGGCTGGATGGACGGATCAATATCCAGTATCGGGTCATACTTAATTACACCTGAGGTTTTCCTGTTGATCGGCGTTTGGAAGGCACCGTGTCACATTAATGAAGCGGGTTTCGACGCTGCGGTCAGTTTGAATTCAGTCGATTTTGAAAACGTGAAATGAAGAACTGTCCTTTCCCACGATGGCTACTCAAATGAAGCTCTCAAACATCATTGCGGAAGTGGAGATGAGTTCGTGATTGTGTAACTGTTTGAATGCCAAGGAGGGCACTGCTAAAATAGACATGCATATTTCTTTTTTGCTTTTACTAGATTATATAATGGGAGAAAGGAAACGCACGTAAGCAATCAAGTGCATCTTCCATAGAACAAATGGCACATTTCTGTCGGGGATTTTTCTCTCCTGCCTCTGCGCACAGGAAGATCAGAGGTCATGTTCAGCTCCAGAGTGCTCCAAATATGCTCCAAATACTTGAACTCCAGTCTTTTCACTGAAGCACAATCTCCTCGTTGAATACACGACCCTGCTGCAGGCAAAATTTAGCTTCATGTGCTTTGTTTCGAATATGAATAGAAGAAAATGAATCTCGAAGGAGCTCGGGAAATGAAATGGTGGTTAAAACAATGCGGCTGTCAGTGTGCAGAAGGTATAATTGTGCCTCCGACTGTGACAGGAAAAGGCAGGTATTCATTGACTTCTGCGGATCTGCCGGGCTTTGTTGATTTTGGCGGGGTGGCAGACGGCGGTTCATGCCGTCAGTCCGGCCGGGCGCACGGCCCTGTCACCGAGGATTCTATTACTTTCTCCCTGCTGGAAAAACCACCCTAACCTTCCTCCTATTGTGCTGCTGCTGACGTTCTGACACGCTCCCTTATTCTTATGTTTCACACTCACACAATAGCTTCATCCCTCATGTTTACACTGTGCATGTGCACTCGCAAACATTGATTTCATATCTGACGCACACACACGCACGCACTCACTCACACACACACGCACGCACGCACGCACGCACGCACGCACACACACACACACACACACGCAGTTTGTAGTCCTGTGATTTTCTTGTCTTATTTCGACATCAAATATGCAAAATCTGCTCCGTCTCCCTCGTTCCATCACTCACTGCCTCTTGTTCCCTTCTTTATTCTCAGCTGTCTCTCCCACACACACAGTTGCCGGGGGTACTGAGTAGTCAGGGGAAAATGTTGACATGGAGCGTGTATTACAGCAAAGGAGGGGCAGGATGTTGCTTGGAGGTTGGGAGCCGGCCACCGGTGTCAGAAAGTCACCGTCAACTTATACAACTCCTCTCCAGCAGTGGACATTGGGTGGACAGCAGCGCCGAGATGAATACTAGCAGGACGGGTGTAAAGTGCCACTTGTACCTCCATTCTCATTCCTGGATTTGATGAAAGGGCGGTTTTAAGCGGTCTGTAGTTTGGATTCTTTTAATGTTATCCAAACATAGCGTGTTTACATGTGAGTCGTAGAAGGAATTTAATGGTCAACACAGATGACTGTTGTTTTGTTTCTCACCAGTGACAAATTCAGAAGTAGGGTGTATGGAGGTAAAAATGTAAATACAAGTCTAACATATAGCTGTGTGGACAGGGTCAAACATCATAGCTGTATTTACCCCCCCCCCCCCCCCTTTTTTTTTTAAATCTCTGGTTGATGTAAAATAATTGCTCTTTTTCTGCTTACAAAAAGGTTTTGTCAAGACTCACAGCTACACAGGGAGCGGGAAGTGCTTTAGTCCACATTTGGCCTTTTCCAGTGCTGCCATGGTTACCAGAAAGCTCCACATACAATGCAGAGATGGCCTTCTCCTCAAAGAGATCTATTAACACTGACTTTGTGTGTCTGTCTCACTCTTGAGCACTCCTTTAACTCCTTGTTTTCCCTCGTGTGCTCCCTCCATCGCCCACTCTCTTTCTCTCCAGTTAAACGCCCGTGCACGTTTGCATAAACGTATTTGTTGCCTACGCTTTATGCCGGTGACATTTTCTACACAAACATACTCACGAGCAGGCTTCTTTGTTGCACGCACATGCGCACGTACGCGCCGTCCATCCACTATACGGTAATTCAATCAGGAAGACGGTGGCCTGGAGCGAGCGGGACACGGAGCAGAAGCAGATGTGATGAAAAATGTCTGGAATCGTACGGAGGCTGCGACGCTCAGGCTGATAGTCACTGTCTGTCTGGAGAGTCATACTCTTGTTTGGCCCCTCAGGTTTAACAATGCAAGTGCAATACTGACTAACAAACAGAGAGCTGCTGAACATACCTGGTTAATGTTCAGTAAATCGTTCATGACAGGTCATTTGTACCTGTGTACCTGCAACTCATATCAAACTCTTTCAAACATCTAAAATCATATAAACTTTGATGAAACAGCATCACAGGACACTGTACCACAGCGTCCATGTTAACTGGCAATAACTGGTCAAGCCTGTGTGACGGTGTGACTGTAATTAAATGTGTGTTTATTTTTCTCTCCCCGGCCGCTGCAGAGTGCAGAGGAACATTGTGCCTTTGTGAGCGTGGTGAGCGGCAGCCTGTGTGTGTTCCTCGCCGTGTTTGTGCTGGTGTGCACAGACATGCTCTCGCAGCGATGGAGGCGTCTGCTCGGCCTGATCGTCTGGGCCACGCACCTCACCCTGGGATACACCTTCATCTTCAACAGCCCCGTCATCCTGCCTTGGGACCAGGTATGTTCAGCTCACGGCTGGGAACAGTTTTTTTTTGGGGGGGAGAAAAGTAGATTTGTCTTCAGGGGAGAATTTAACAGCAGAGACCTAAATTAACATTTATGAACAAATGACTGAATCTTCTTCCTTTCTGTTTCCAGGTGCCTTTCTTCCTCTTCATCATTTTCACAGTGTACACCATGCTGCCGTTCCAGCTGTGGTACGCCGTGGTGTTGAGTGTCATTTCCTCCCTGTCCCACATTTTGGCCCTGACACTCCGCCTCACCCTTTACAGCGAGGAGACCCCTCCCTATCTCGCCCACCAGGTAAAAACCATTTCAGTTATTTTGGTTCATGGATATAAAGTTTTACTTGTATTAAAGCAGTTGTTCGGTAGGTTTTAAACAATCAACTAAGTGTCACAGAAAGTGTAGAGGGCAGTATTTTTTAGAATTATGAAAAGATTGAGCTCACTTTCTGTCGAGTCGACTCGTGAAACGATTGATTTTCTTTATGTACATTATAAGACTAAGCTTTATTTATTTGTTTGTTTATTGTATCCTAATGGTCTACTGTCCAAGTTGCCATGGCTTGCAGTTGTGACCCCTGTACCAGAGAGCTGCTGCTGTTGATCTCCACTGTGTCCTGAGCAAAGTTATGAAGGAACTATTAGCGCTTTTTGAATGGGATTTAATTATGCAGCACACACTTTGCTTCAACTCTCTGTAACGACTTGGGAAGTCAGATGACCTATTGCTGGAATTTTTTGTGAGCGCTATTGAACTGTAGGAAGGCCAGTTTATGTTTTTTTTTAAATTAGTGTTTTTTTTACTTACATTTAGACAAAATCTAACCTTTTTGGGGGGTTGCTTTGAATAATTGATGTTATTGCCAAATTAGGGCTCAAATTCATGGAAGTCAAACTCTCAGCTTTGTAATGTCAGGCCTGTTTGAAACAAGATCCAGTGATCAGGTGTCCCCTCCTACAAGCTGAGAAACAGATGCTTCATTAGGCAGCTTCACTAAACATAAATTTAAATCAGTGACAGTATGAAAAGTAGCTTGAGTGGTGCCAAAATGTTACCAGAACCACCTGGAATACAAGCCTGCCAAAAAAAACCAAAACGTCATCAGCTGAGTACCACATATTTCAGTGTTTTCACATTCTTTCAGGAACACTTTATAACCGGATCTTGCAGCCCTCGGCCCTCCTACAGTAGTTAAAACATTGCAATTCAGCCAATTTTCTATAATGTTACATTTCTCTCTTGTTATATCTCCTTCAGAAAACTGAGAATTAACAGAAATTCTGTGACATTTACTGGAGTCGACTCCAAAGAAGGAGCCGTCAACATCAGAGGAGAGCCCTCTCACCCCGTCATGTCCCGTTCACCTCCCTCCCCTCAGGCTGTTGTGACTTTTAATGCCCACTATGACTGTCATGCTGCAATTGCCTAACTGAATTCCATCATATTTTATGTACATTGATAATAAAGGCATGTCATCTAAAAAAAATAAAAAAATAAATAAAAGCTTCAAATGTTAATAAATATAATAAAGTCAATTTATAGTTATCTTAGATCATCATTGAAGCTGTAATGTGACCACAAGAGAGCATTCCAGCAATATCCTCATTAAACATGCCATTATTCCATCCAAACTACGATGCAGTGAGATTATTTCCTGGTGGTTTTGTTGCTTCTGCGCCACATCCTGAAAAGTGACTTATCAAAGATGGCCTCTGTTTTGTGTTCCACGATTTTGAAGCTTGTTAAATATTTTTTCTCCCCTGTTTTTAATGCGAAATGTTGAGGACCTGTTTTATTTGTTATTCTGTGCCATTTCCGTTGGTAGGCCTTTCTGTAGATTCTTGCAGTCTATGCAAACTCCATTTGAAAAGAGACATTTGTTCTGTTTCCCAGAGCTGTGAGAAGAGAGTAGTGTCATTCCTTTCCTTTGTTTGGGGTTTCTTACGGATTGTTCCTCGCTCATCATCTGGGAAGAACTTTTTTTTCTCATGTGGTGTCTGATGACTGTTTTGAGATTGGTCTGAAATTAAAAGTGGGTATGGCTAAAGTGGGAAAATTCGGCGCTACTTGTGATTTATGTAATATGCTGGACAGATGGATCTTGGTTCTTGTGAAACCTCGAGAAAGCAAACAAAGTTATCTGTTGTCATGAAGTGTGTCTCCAACTTTAATATACAGAGATGTGTACTCTCCTGGGAGGATAAGGACAAAAAGTGCATCGGGGTGGTTTGTCCACATTAACCACGCCCACTTCAAATTTCTGATAAATCACATAATAGTTGTCAGACAATGTATAGAGAACAAGCTGCGTAAACTCCCAAACCAGGGCTGTGAGAACATTATTATGTCATATTTGTCTTGCAGTCTTGGGAGTTAAAACTGTGTCTCTGTTCTTGTGAAGTACGTTTAGACTTCAGTTCTTGGTTTGATGTTTCAAAATGATGTCACACATGTGACCACGTTGGATTACATTAGTATTAATTAGTATTAATGCATATAGAGCAATTTCTGATATGAACATGATATTGAACTGACTCCAATATGTAGACTCCAACCCAACGGATGTGACCTTACATGTCAGCATGTGAGGGTGGAACTAAGTGTTTCCATTCCTAACGTCACCTTTGCGTCTCTTTCTCTAGCTGCTGTCCAATGCGGTGGTGTTTCTGTGCGGCAGCGTGGTGGGAGCCTTTCATAAAGTCCTGATGGAGAAAACCCTGAGGCAGACTTTCCAGGACACTCTGAGGTGCCTCAGCATGCGGATGAAGCTGGAGATAGAAAAGAGACAGCAGGTTAGTGTCACAGAGCGACTGTCAAAAGGCTGTTTCATTCCGAGCTGGAAGCACTGAGCAACAGCGACATTTTGCCCCCAAAGTAAAATGGAATTCATCATTAATGAACGTTTATATATTGTTTCCAAACCTCTTGAACGTTTGGCAGCTTAAGCAACAGTGATTCAGTGTCTAACTATGCATAGAAATTCAACAGGAAATGTGTATTTTACCCACATTGTGACTATTTTCACTGCATTGAAAACCTCACTAAGCAGAAACCATCAGTGCAAACAAACAAATGATGAAAATAACTCATTCGTAATGGTTAATGCCAAACTCTTATAAATTTATTTTGTCTTTAAGCTTTGCCTTTGGCTGGCCTCCTATTGACTCTCCCATGAATGTTTTCATTGCGACTAACAAATCCGCCTCAAATTAGATTTTCCTGCGATGCCTTTTAAATTAGATGCATCTGCACTGACTTGCTTCGACTTCAGAGGCCGTTTTAAAACAATTTTCTCCCTTTTGTGATTTGTTTTGACTGTCGCTTAGTATGGGGCATAAAGCACGCTGACAGGGAAGCCGCGGCGTTGCCTGGCAGGGCCAAAAGGAATGATATAATCATTAACATTTAAACCTCATGTTGAATTTGAACCCGGAGGCTGGAAAAAGAGAGAGTGAGCGGTACACAAAATGACAAACTCACGTTGTGTTCCCACATTAGTTTCAGCAGGAGACCGTGATGTTCCTCCAAAATGTTTGTTGGCGACGTGTAAAGGTTGTGAAAATTGCATTCAAACCATGTGATGCTCCTTTTTGACAAAATAATCATGTTCTCTGAACTGATTCAACCTTTTCTTTCACCCAGAACCTCCCCATAAATCAAGTTAATGTGGCTCTGCACAATAAATGTTTTGGTTTCAATATAAATACATACTTACCATGAATGATATAATGCACGGATGCAGACTGAGAAGTAATATTTATAGAGTGCCATGTAATGCGCCCAACCCGCATTTATCAACCGTCTCAGCAAACACCACTTTATGGCAGTGGATATTTTTCGTAATGAAAGTCTGTGACGGGGACTGTGAATGGATGAAGGTTGCAGCACACACACACAAGGACACACAAAGATTGCTTTGTGTGAGTCTTCAGCCTTTCTGACCTCTGCCACCTTGGTTTATTCATTAGAAAAAAAAAGATTTCATTCCACAGATCACTGAAACGGCCAATTTGTGTATTTGCTTTTCTTTTCTTTCTTCTTATTATTAAAAAGAAAAGCTCTGGGAGTTTTAAGTCGAAACACATTCACCTCTCCAAATTAAATGTCATTCTCAGGAGTCCTTGAGATGTCTTCACGGCCTGGACAGTGTCCAGAGACACTCCAGGGAAATAAATAAGACTCGTGATAACACACACAGGGAAAATCCTGACACGTTAGACCAAAAGACCCTGAGATCTGACAAAAGTTAATAACGAGCACAAAGTTGGGCGAAAACTGGTTAAAAAGCAGTGGGTGCATAACGTGTGTCATTAACTGTAATCACAGCAGGAAAAGAATTATACCCAGAGTGGAGGATGCTTTCATTGTTGCTGACTTGCAGGAGTAAATGAAAGGATGCAGGACTTGAGTCAAATACCAGACACTATTCAGCCGTTTTTTTTCTACTTTATTTATTAGACTTTGTAGACAACCAGCACGGTCACCTGAAAAATAAAGCTTAATGAAGACAGGAATGGCTTCACAGCGGGAGAGTTGATGACCTGAGGTGGCCTGTCTGCAGCTCAGATGTAAATCCCTTTGAACGTCTGTGCAGCGAGTTGAAAGCTACTGTTAACACATGCGTCTCTCTTTTCTCATCTGATCTGCCATGGCCACAAAGAAATGAGACGAGAGAAAAGAGAGGTATAATTTAGTCTGCTGTATAAAGGCGAAGGTCATCTGCTTAATTACGTGTTTACAAGAGATATTTGTTGTTAATTTTGAAGCAATTTTGTCAAAGTAATTTAGTTTCATCTGTAGTTGAACTGAACAATGAGACAATTAGGAGGTGAATGTTCACTGCATTTTCTCCCTCAAACCCATACGTACACATGTACACCAACACTCACACATGAATCACCTTTACGTTCACTTTTTAATGAGCGTTGGCAGTAATAACCATCTTGTGAATAATGGAGGAAGCCTGGATTCCCTCAGTGGAGTGAGCTGATGTGCCCCGATGCGCCTCTGATTCTATGAAGAGGGATTAATCTTTTTGGGAGATTTTGCTTTTCTGCATTCCTGTCTTAATCAATCCATTGAACTCTGAACACTTCTCGGGAGTCTGATTGTTGAAGCAGATCAACACTGATGGGGTTGATCTCCAAGTCAAATAACACATTGTCCTGTATCCAAACTGACATGTTTTTTTCTGCCTTGTCATGCTTTGCTAACGTCGCATCATTATTATTTAATTGGCACAACCTTTAACCCTAAGGGTATTAGGGATTTATGGGAAGAATTGTTACACTTGTGGATTGTAATGTTATACTTATTGGTAGCACACTGATTCCCAAAAACACTGTGTCCATTCTTAATATTTAACTGGATTTTGTCTTTGCTGAGAAACATTTTCCATTTCAGCCATCGATTGCTTGTTAGGCTGATGAGCTAAGAGCATCTTGTCTGTGTGGGGCAGTGGTGGCCGAGAGGTTAGAGAAGTGCACTTGGGATAGACAGTTTGCAGATTTGAATCCCACTGCTGACAGGAACCCGAAAAAAACCCGCCTGCTCCCTGGGTGCCGCACTGTATGCACGTATTGTTAAAGTTAACTGTGAATAGGATGGGTTAAAGACAGTGAAAGAATTTCTCCAAGGGGAAACTATGTTTCCTAAATGTGACTGGGATATATTATATTGGCGAGCATTCTTTGAAGTCCCAGGATGAGCTTGGGGGCCTTTTCTGTCTGGAGTTTGCATGTTCCTCCAGGTAACCTGGCTGAAAACATGACAATCTAAAAATACGCATTTGAGGTGAATCCACATTGCTCGTAGGCGTAAATGTGAGTGTGTATAGTTGTCTTCTCTCTCTATTTGCCTTGTTATGGACGAGCATCCTGCCTTCAAACACAGTCGGCATGTACAGTATATCTCAGGATAAAACTGTAGGGAAGATGGATCAATACATATTGACTTTCCTTGCTAAGACATTCATTCATAATCAGAGAATACTGTTTCTAGCTTTTGTACCACAACCTGCTGTCTGTCTTTGTCTCAGGATTAAAAATGGGAAGTGATGAAAAAGAATTAATTCTTTCAATGTTCAATGATTGAAAATGAATAAGGAACTTGACAGGTGAATAGCACTGTCAAGTTTAATGAGAAAGAACTCAGCCTCCCTTGTGTGTGTCTTGGTGTTCTAGTTGTTCTCAGGTAAGCTCTAATTTCAGGGCTTGACCACTCATCATCACATTGAGTGCTGCGGTCAGATAAGCCCCGTGTCCCGGCCTCTCCTGAAATGCAGTTACATAATTGTGTGTGTTCATGTTTTTGTGCGCTTGCAGGAGAACTTGTTGCAGTCTGTACTGCCGGTGTACATCTCCATGAAGATGAAACTGGCCATAATGGAGCGCCTGCAAGACTGCAAGGACAAAGAAGAGCAGCAGCGGCTGGTCAAGGACAACAACTTCCACAGTCTCTATGTGAAGAGGCACGAGAATGTCAGGTACAGTCACACGTCCCACTATAAAACAGAAACATGCAGGATTTCAGATGCATTGGTTATAACCTTATCTGCAGCAACAGACAAGATCAAACCACCAAGTAGCAGTAAGGGTGAAGAAGAGGGGATGTTTGCTGTATTTGTTTTCAAGAGGAGATCATGATACAAAAGACAAAGTAGCTTTTTCAATTTTCTTCAAAAGCGAAGAAGTGAAAGTTTTTGTGGAAACTAATGTGAAGAAGACTGACTGAATTTGTATAGTTACATTGCTGACACGACAGTTTAACATATAGGAGCTTGATCGATTCGAAGCGTTGGGTAAAGGGCAGGTGGAGCAAGCGGTCAACAAAACCATGATGTAGAGACAAAAACCTAAATACAGGGAAAAGCCTGGAGTGTAAGGAAAGCAGAAATCACAGGAACACAACCGACGCTGAAACGCAAACGAACCAGCAAACAAAACTCACAAAAAACTCTCGATAGACTAGTGTACAGTAGACCACATCCACCAGGTGAAGACAGTTCCACGCTCAGGCGCAGGTGAAACACATCAGCGAAGGGTGAACAGTCAGACATGAGGAGGGGAAGTTGAGGAGCCAAACGCAGAAAGTGAAGCTAACACAAGAAACTAAACGTAAACATGACAATTGCAATACCATGAGTGAACCAGGTACGAAGGTTTCAGTCAATATGTACAGATATGTAATATGTAGAGACGCACCATAAAAATACAGGAAGTCTGGTATTTAACCAAAATGTACTACTTGCTGCGACTTGGCTGGCTTGTTTTGTGCAGCATGAGTCGTCTAATTTCACCATTAGATGATGTTTTTGTCCAGTTTGCTGGTAAGGAATCTTTTATTACTATGAGTGGGGGACACACCCTCTCTCCCTTAACGATAAATATTTAATGAGCAGTAAGTGGGACATGTAGATATGTAAGTATATGTTTTTGCAATAACCTGGAAAGAGGCCAGTGAGCCAGTCACTCAAACCTAACACATCAATGTGTGTTTTGTTTAAAAATTCCAGATTATTATATTATTTCTATACAGTCCGTCTGCAGAGAGCAATCTAGTCCAATGCGCCTCCTTCACTTTCAGCTCCATACAAGATGTTTCAATTTCTCGCCACTTGAGGTGTCTACAGGAGGAAGATCTCACCAAATGTGACATCTTGAATTGTTCTCCAATATTATTGGCTGCAGCTTTAATTCAAACTTTAACCTCTTGAGGACTACTACTGCTTTGAGTTGATTTCCTGTGATTGTACATCCTCAAATGCCAAAGCGTACTGTCCACAGAGCTCATCACCTACAACCTTCGGCTATGCATGAAATTAAACTAAGATCTTCTAGTTTCCGGTGATGTGTATAGGAAGTGTGTGAGAAACCTAACAAGGTATAATTAGCATACAGTGAAAAATATGAAAAACCTCTGGAATACTGGGTTGTCAACAATAAACTGTCCTCAGGGAGGACGGTCCTCAAGGTTAAAAAAGTAGTTTTTGTGTATTAGTTTTGCCCAAAAAGTCTAAAGAAGTAAATCTAATCCCTCTTCTAATAAGAGTATCATTTTAATATTGCTGGCCTTTGTGTAAACCTTCATTATTAAAGGCTAACACATAAATGCAATATTTACTCACAGGTATTTAATCTGCTTTCTTTGTTGTTTTAATCTCATTAATCCTCTGTGTCTCAGAAAAACCTGAGTTCACTTCATAAAACAAACAAGGCGGACAAAAGGAAATAAAAGCGGGGCATAAAAAGAGAATTTCTCTTGGCAATTCTCATAATGCTGCGGATTAGTACGTCTGTTTCCAGAGCAGTGACCCAGTTGAAGCTTTTGTTTTATGAGAGTTTCATTAATTTAGCAAGTGCTGACAGACATTGGGGCAGCCTCAACTGAACTTTGGCAGATGGTTTGCCAGCTGATTTTTTTTTTTTTTTTTTTTTTTTTTTTTTTTGTTGTTGTTTTGTTTTTCATGTAGAGAAGAAACAGTCCAGTCTTGCCTCAATAGAGGAATCGCCTTGTGGAATTTCTTAATCTGTAAAAACATTTGAATTGTTTTAATATGCATCTTTAGCATATTGGTATGTATTAATTAAAAAAAATAAAAATAAAAAAATTGATATAAATTAAAAAGCAGTGCAAAAAACTGACTCTTTACCATTCAACCTATTAGGATTCTTTATGTTTCTAGATTAATTTCCTTTCTTAATCAAATAACCCCTCTACTGCTTGCATCTGATAGTTAAAGTTTATTTGAAAAGTTGTTCACCTCAAAGTCAAGTTTTTACTTTGTGCAGATATGTTTTGTAGTTTTTTTTCAACTATCTCAGCTCTTATGAGATTTATTCATATTGTAACCAGTAACTTCTGAGACCTCTGGCCATTGGTTCCTTTCTTCTTCAAATCTTCTTCTTTTCTATTTCTATTACACGTCTGGTTTTCATTTTATGATTTGACAAATTTTAAGATCATCTGCTCCACAATCTGATGTTTACCACATTTCAGGATTGAACGGATCCATCATTTGTGTTCGTGTTAGTTTCAGGTTGTCGTATTGTGGTGGAAAGATGTGGAATGATGGGATACATACCCTCGGTCTGCCCAGTAATGACCTGTGTTTGTTCTTTCTGATGAAGAACGTGGCCTTCAAGCATTTGAAATGACTGCTGGTCGTCTTATGGGCTGCTGTGTTCGGGCCAGGCTTCAGCAGAGCCGGTAATCAGCCTGGTTAGATGTGGTATGCCTCATTACTGCATCATTCAGTTCATGCGGCAGCCCACACAACAGCTCTTTGTGGGCAAATAAACATGCAGTCAGTGGACTTTTGAAGTGATTTTTTTTATTTTTTTTTATTTTTAAGAATATCTTTGTATTAAGTCAGAAATAATAAGAGCGCTGGGTTTTTTCTCAGATGTTGCTGACCGCTTGATTAGCCTGTGAGAATGATCCTGCAGCAGCGACTTCTCATTACTGAACATCTCCAAGTCAAGCTGATTATATCCCATCATGCTTTAGTTTCCATGTGCAGCATTCATCACACAATTATTGACATATCCTCTAACTCGGTGAGATGAACAGTGTTCGTTGTTGAGAGTGCCCCGAGAGACGGAGGTGTGCTGAAGCAGCGAGTCAGGTGCTCTCTTTTTGGTTGGATCGCTGCCAAACTCCCAGCTGCTTTTCCTTGTTGGCGTAGGGGTCTCGGAAAGGTCAGCGCGGATACCGCCGTCCCTCTGCGGTTCGCTTACGACCAGCTCTAATGAAGCTGCGGATATGATTCAGCACTGACGGATTATTAATCAGTCGCCAGTCACATCTGCTGGAGGTTAATGGGAATTTTTGCCTGAAAAGCATCAACCTAATTCAGCCAGCATATAGTGGTCACACTGCAACACATCCACCAAGGAGGTTGTGCAGAGTCAAGCAGCCTTTTTGGCTCATATCTGAACTGCGAATGCTGTAAGCTGAAGTCCTCCCGTCCACTGCACACTGGTTGATTGTCTCCGGGTCCTTCAAGACTGTTGATTGATTGTTCATGAGCAGAAATTCAAGTCAAATTAAGTCTGATGATATTCCACCTTTTTACATTTTTTTCGTGGAAGCTGTAATTACCTGCAGGGTCTGCAGCAAATGTATTCAATTCAACACGGTCATCTCAAACACTTTCACAGAGAAAAACCTAACAATTTCACACGAGCAAGCATAGGAAACTGTGGAAAGGAAAAACTCCCATTTAATGTGAAGAAACCTTTGCAGCAGCAAGTTCACGAAGTGAAGACCTTAAGCGTTACTTTAAAACACGTTATGACTGCAATGTGCATGAATTTTTAATGTCCTATTTGCTGAGTTCTTTTCACCTGTGATGATAAACTTTTATAAAACCGTGTCTATGTGTTACAGCATTCTCTACGCAGACATTGTTGGCTTCACCCGGTTGGCCAGTGACTGTTCCCCCAAAGAGCTTGTCATCATGCTCAATGAATTGTTTGGCAAGTTTGATCAAATCGCCAAGGTGAGTTATTTGTCACGCTAATTGCTGAAACTCTTTAGTCTGACTTGCTGATTGAAGTTTTGCCTCTGAAAACTCTGCCGCCACACTGATCTAATGATTACAAGTGAGTGTGTTCATGACTTCCTGTCATAGGCCTTCATCTGGGAAAATCTGGATCTGGTTGTTTAGTGAGAAAATACTTTAAGGAAGCACTTAATCATGTCCAGGCAGTTAAACCTAATTACTATGACATGCCGGTTTTGGCTGCTCAAAAGTTGTTTCCTAATTTCATTGAGTATTTTTCTTTTTTTTTTTTTTTGGTGTCTTGTTTCTCAATCTGTGAAGGAAAACGAATGTATGAGGATCAAGATCCTCGGAGACTGTTACTACTGTGTGTCTGGGCTGCCGGTCTCACTTCCAAAACACGCCAAGAACTGTGTCAAGATGGGCCTTGACATGTGTGAAGCCATCAAGTGAGTCAGCCATCAGCCCTTTGTGTAACCTCGCAGAACCCCGTGTGGTGTAACGTGAGGCTGAAGGGCAACCGTGTGTCGAGTTATTCTCAGTTCTGTTTACTACAGTGCTTGAATGGTAAATCTGAGGCTTTTGATTCAGTAAAAACAAGAGTTTGTATGTATTAATGTGTATTAAGGATGGCCTCGGGCTCCAGATAAGCAGAGCAAAATCGAAACGACTACACTGTTAATGTACTCCGAAGGACTGTGTTTACACATCAAAACAATCTTCTACACTTTTAAGTTTTTTTATTTTTTTTTTAATGACTGTGAAACTCCTTCAGGCAGGTGCACGAGGCCACGTCAGTGGAAATCAACATGCGAGTGGGAGTCCACTCGGGCAACGTGCTCTGCGGTGTGATCGGCCTTCGCAAGTGGCAGTTTGACGTCTGGTCACATGACGTCACGCTGGCCAATCACATGGAGTCAGGAGGGCTCCCAGGGTGAGTGTGTCGTAAAAAGCTGTCTGCAGTGTATGTTTCATATTATTTTAATGCCACACCCAAGCTGAGAATACCCGCGGTTCTTCTTCACGCTCTTTCTGTGAACCTGAGACGCTTCATACTGCAGCGTTTGGGATGATGTTTTCTAAATTTAAGACTTCCAAAATGACCACCTTGTGGAAAAGGAATAACTTCAAGTTAAATGGTTTTCTTTTTCCTTCTCGGTCAGACGTGTCCACATCACAGAGGCCACTCTGAAGCACCTCAACAAAGCCTACGAAGTGGAAGAAGGCAATGGCCACCTCAGAGACCCCTACCTGAAAGAGCTCAATATCCGGACCTACTTAGTCATTGATCCACGGGTAAGTTTGTAAATGTTCCCTCTCAGGAGGACACATTTCCTCCACACACAATAAGAAATTGACCCTGAGCTTCAGATGCAAGATGTTTTTTTTTTTTTTCTTGCTACGTCATGTAATTTTCCTGTAATTTTTTGGGCCAAAGTTCATGCATGGTGCTGGGTAAGAAAAACCCACGCTCCGATTTGTAAATACAATCAGATGTGTCTGAATCACACACATCACCTCTCAGCTGTCCAAAGCCGAGTGTCAGTCTGCTCTATTCCCAGAATTCCTCCAAAGCTTTCTGAGGTTAAGAACTTTTTCTCCATTGATTTTGTTCGGTCGATCCAGGGTGCAGCCCGGGCACTTCACGAGTCCATAACTGAGACAGACACACTGTCAGCATCGAACCTGCGGTCAATTTAGAGACGACAATTAATCGAAAGCTCATCTTTTGATTACGATAGGAAGCTGGATAACTCAAGTGTTTCTTCTATATCAAGATAAGAAGACGGCATTGGTATAGTGGTATGAGATCTTGAATGCTGAATGTGCTTTGTTTATGTCTTTGTGTTTGTCTCAAGTGTAAAGACCCGTCACTGAACACCCGCCCAGCACCCAAACCTCGGCTGAACGACGGCCTGAAGATGCGGGCGTCTGTGCGAATGACCCGTTACCTTGAATCCTGGGGTGCCGTCAAACCGTTTGCCCACCTCCAGAGCCGGGAGGGCTTCACCCCCGACGCCATCGTCAACGGCAAGACGCGTTTCAAGGTAAAGGTCACCTCATTTCCAATCTTGGTTTTGTGTCCAATCCTTGTTCGTTGGTAATAAGATACAGGTTGGATTTGGAAGTTTATTAAAAAAACAATATATACAATTAACTCACAGGGATTGGAAACATTTCCAGACCAGAAAGTTGCATCAGGGAAATCTGGGTGTGCCGTATTACACACGTCATCATGCATTTTTACAGCGTGAGTAATGTATTATTCTTTTTTTATTTTTTCCAGGACATTCCTCTGCGATCAGCCCCTGTTTCCAATATTCCTGACAGGTAAGACGAGTCCAAAGCTGCCGCTGTCGCTGCACAATTTTACAGTACGTGTCTGTGACTGCAGCAGAGTGTGAAGCTTGGTTTGGATGGAAAAAGACTGTAATTTCACTTATGATTCACCCTGACCTGTCGAGCCAACCCTGTCACTCAGTCGCATTTCTGTGCTCATTGGTTCAAAAGGGAAAGCTGCTATTCCATCTGTTCATTAAACCTAACACCATCTCTCCATTGCATTTCTTTAACAGCAGCATACAAAACTCTTTGTGTCAAAGAGATCACAGGACCATAGATGTTTTCACATCATTGTGGAAGTTATACCGATACAGATGGAGAATAATGAAATAAGTGAGACGCATGTAAGCATTTTATGGAGTATTTTGACATTTGGTAGCATACTCTTACATGTTAGTACTTGTTGCACTTGTTTTGTTAGCAGCTGCATGCAAGATTTCAATACGAGATTTTCTTATAGTTGTTTTTTTAAACCACAAAGAATGCTTCGATTACATTCAATGCAGGACTCATTTAGAGTGAATATAAGCAGTGTATTTATTGTCCTAGACTTGTGTCCGTAATATGTCAGAAGAAACCAATTATCTGTCCAATGTTTTCATATTTTATCTTTTCATTGTGCTCATCAGCCTGCATGCAACGTTTTAGGCTTCCTGCGATCTCCTGCTGAAGCTTTTAAAAGGGTCATAATCTGCAAAACGCGAGTGCAGCAGTAAAATGCCAAGGTTTGATAAGTCGTTCCTTTTGAATTATTCATAAAGGGTCCTTGAGGTTTCCTGACATTGTTCTACATTACGAGACGTCTAAACATGACTTGGACATTTTGTTCCTCCTGCGATGTTGCACAAATGTTACACAAATGTTACCTCTTCATCAATTTTGGCCACAAGCGCTAAACTGCCTAATAAACGGCTCTGGAATCGTGAGTCTGCCTGCAGATAAAGTCCTTTGGTGTGTGTGGAACAGGAAGAACAAGATGTACAAGTAACATTTAACCCTCCTGATATTTTCAGTGGGAGGAAAAGCAAAAATAGTCCAAAGTTAAACTGACCCTGTGTGTGTTTAATCAACCTTAAATGTTTTTCATCGAACATTCAAATCATCAGCTTAACTAATGTTTAGTACAATCCTGTTTTTCCACTCCTATGCGCAGATTATAGTTTGTATATGGTCATCTTGTTTATCTTGTAAATTAAATTCGATAACAATAATTAGGCTTTAGTCTAATGAGACTGTTCTGATATTTGTTGTGGAAACTGAACCAAAAAATACATATAATCCACATGTGCAATAAAGTAATTTAGCTTAGAAGAAAAAGTTTGAGGCGCCAAAGGTTATGTAAAACTGACTCTTTAAATTTCAGGATCAGTTTGACCTCCAACATATAATGCATCAACGTGGTTTTAGATGGTTGTTGGGTCGATTTGATGTAAAAATCATTGTGAGGCACAGCTTGAAGACAGTTTAAACATCCACAGTGTTTATATTTGATTCCTTGATTAATGATTTGTTTCTAACTACTCGCTCAATATATGTTTAACTTACTAGTTGAATGCTTTTTTTTGTGGTGAGATTGCTTTTACAGTTGAAATATGCAACAAAATGATGGTACAGATTGAATAGTGACAATGCTCATTAACATGTAAAACCCAGTTCAAAAATGTTATTATAAAATTAACCAAATAAATCTTTTTGACTGTCCGACACCTCCTGAACCATTTCTTTCAGATATTTCACTTATAGACACATAAATCTAAAGAATTCACTCTGATGTTACTGAATTTCAGTATTTGATCAGGTTCAGTGTGCAGGTATACTTACAATTTCTGCAAGAAATAACCAAGGGTAATTTCTTTTTTTTAATAATTGAAGCAATGTAGACATCACTGTGTTGGTCTTCTCTGATCTGTTTCATCCTTCTGTTTGGAGTTTGCATGTTCTCCCTGTGTGTGTGGGTTCTTCCTTGGTTACCCAGTTTTCTCCCACAGTCCAGAAACAGGCATTTGAGGCAAACTGAGCCTGTGTCTCTCTATCTGTTCCCCGTGATGGACTGGAGATCTGTACAGGATGTACTCTGCCCTCACCAGTTCAAAATGCAAGGCTCACATTTTTTACACTGATTATTTGGTACATTTACATTGTCATTAACAAAATTTAAGCAAATCTAAACTTCCAGACTGGAATTTTTTTCAAAACCAGCTTGCTTTACCCAAAAGTGATCAAACTACTTGAGCCACTTTCCACACCCACAAAGAAGATGAAAATGAGAAAGCTGGTGTTTGATTGTTGCCGGAGTCCACCAGGAGATTTGTGAAATGAAGCCGTCACTAAAAACCCACATTGTGGCGCCGCGTGTCAGCTGCTCCTGCAGGACGGAGCACAGACAATGCACAGACAAATTAATAGTGGTTATAGCTTACAGTGGTTAATGCTTCATCTGCCCTTCTGGCGCAGGCAGTGAGAAAACAGACAAACGTTTAAAGTGTAGCTGCCGATCAGTGGGCAGGACTCACCTACGCAAACAGCGGGGGCTGGAGTAATGCGACCAGAAGAGATAAGTGTGTGCACAGGAGCGTAAGCGTTCTACTCTGCAAGAACATGGGATTGTTTTGTTTTATCTCGGAAACCATTAATTTCATTCATGTATTCACGGTCCACTCAGGCACAGGGAGAACATATCCGAGGCTGAAGCGGCTGTGAAATAAGGTGCACGCCCACTCAGTCTTCATACCTCTGCTTCGCAGAAGGAATTGTCCATGATTAAAATGTAACAGCTGTGCTTCTCGGTCTCCTAATAAGATGTTTGGTTTTGTACATGGATGTGATCTTCTGCTTTGTCGTGACATGTTTGTGTCTGATTATTGAACCCTCACAGCTTTGATGAGTCTCTTGAAGAGCCATTCTCCTTGCCCACCCCTCCATTCAGCAGCCTGAAGTGAGTCGGGCCTCCGTGGCCTGCAAGCTCTTTGCTCCCGACAGAACAGTAGTTATCAACCCGGTGGCTCCATCATGACAATGGGGGAATCAAATTTCCACTGAAAGCACATAGAATTTCCTTCGAGCTTGTAGATTATTATCTTATATTCACTTCAGTATCCTCAGAGAAAATCCTGTCTGGATTTCGTTAGTTTTTATTTCATTCTTTGACAAAAGAAACCCAACACAATATAATACAAAACAAAAGTTTCCAAACTTGTGATCTGCCCCTTTATATCAAACACTGATTTTACAATGAGCATTCGAAACAGATTCGTTGTGATCAAAGTTGATTTTACACACAGTTAGTACAACACACAGTTATTATCTACAAAAATCTGAATTTCATCAAAAAGTTTTTTGCTTTATCATTTTCTTCTGCATTCATAACATATAAACTCAAAGATTTCAAATATTGAAAAAGAATTGTGATAAATATGACCTCTCGTTAGAAAAAATAGGTAACTTACAAAATATTGGCATATGAGACTATGTCTTTTTGATTTTAAAATCATATTGACTAAAATTAAAAATGTAAACAAAAAATAAAAGGATTTTCATCATTTCAAGTTTCACAGTTTGAATCACAACGCAGCTCAACTTTATCTCTCAGGCATTTTAAAAGCAACCACATCTGAACTGAAAGGTCACACATAAATTCACACAATCAAAGATAATTGACAACTACGGGAACTTTTCCATTGCTTTCAGACGCTCATAATGTGACTCCCTCACGGTGACAACTACTGCCGCAGCGAAGAGCCTTGCCGTCCCGACACTAACCCGAGCAGTGGTGGTCCCTTTTCTCAGTGGCTAACCTCCCCGTCTTCGTCACAGGGCAGCGTGTGATCTCCAAAGCCCCCCTAACCTCCGTTAACACTAACCATTAAGTGGGGCTTGTTTGGAGGTGGGGTCTCAGTGTCTTTCCTCCCTGATGGAGTAAAGGGGGGCTGCCTACCAACACATCCCACAGCGATCATCTAACATGCAGCATAACGCTGAGTCTGTCACCCACCCCCCTCTAATACAAACCATCTCCCTCTTTCTCCCACTAACGCTCGGAATCACTTTAACCTCCACGTTGCCTCCAAGCACAGCTATACTGGACCCGAGTAATCCGCATGGCCTGATCTGGTTTCCCAGCATCTGTTCCTGCCAGCATGTGTGTCTCTGTGTTTGTCTGGCTTCCCTCTTCCCTAATGATCTCTGTGCTTTCTGGTGCAGGAACAAATCCCAGAAGAGCAAGTTTGATGAGGAGCTGCACAATGAGATGACCACAACCATAGATGAGCTCAGCAGCAAGTACGTCCATGTTTAACCACCGGTTAACTGATATTTACTTCATGTGCACCAAATCTGTTCTGAAGTGAGCTTGACGAGAGATTCACTTGCAGTAATGCAGCATTTTCTGATTTTCTGATGTTTTTCTGACGCTCACAATGTGAACGAGTGAAAGAAACTGTACGACTCATAACCACATTAGCTTCAACACATCGACTCTTTCATGTAACATGTCACCTTTGTGAGCTTTTACCTTCAGGTGCCTCGTGTCGCTCTTTTCAAAGCTGGTTTATTAGCGTCTGCCGCACCAACTGAACGGAGGAGTCGTTTCTTCTGAGCGTGTGTGTTTAGTTAACGTCTTGGAAACAACCTGATTACATCCTCTAAGATCATAAAACACGAATCACCCATATTTGTGAGAAATCACAGTCATTGTTGATCAAAGGATCAATAGTGGCCTGTTTGTTGGTTGGTAGGTTAATGCAACATTCACAATCAAACTAGAATGCTCCTACAACTATTTAACAAACATAGAAATGTTTATCCCAGTGAAGAATCAGAAGGTACATAATGTAATGTAATATACAGGCATTGTTCTTTTTCTTATAGATACGGAGGTGATATTTTCATAGCCCTTAAAGACTGAATTTGAAAGATTGCCAAAATAGCACAGTCTGCATGAGCCTTCGAATGTGTATTGTCGTACACAGACCCTTCATAAAAACCACAGGCTGCCCGTCACAGCTGCTGTGTGAAGACCACAGATCATTTATAAAACTGCTCGGAAGAAGAGACAATTCTCTAAAAAGCTAATATAGGGTGCTCTTAATCCGCATTGCATTTGTGGATGATACAAATATTTATTTACTTCAGTCAAAATGAAGCAGTTGCATGTCTGCTCACAGAAGGTGTCAGAAATAACCATCCAGGTGAAAAACAAAACAGTTGACAATATCATAAATGTGCTTTTAACTCGTGAATTGTGTCACTTTTCAGCCAAAAAAAAAGGAGCAGATTTTAAATTAACTGTGGGCCAAATGTAACCCATGATTGCTGTCTGGATGGTGCTGGGATAAATAGGGAAATAACTTTTCTTATTGTGCAGACCATAACCAAAGTTTCCATGTTGCTTTTCCCTGTAAAATATTATTTTGTAATTCCTCTAAGCCGCTGAAATAAAAGGTGTCCCTCCTGCTATGTGGGACCTGGTGCTGCTGTCCTCTATAAAACAGCGTCTTACACAGAATCACAACTAATCTTTAAAGCTGAAGCATAAAAGTCAGAGCAATTATCTCCTCATTGTTTTCTCCTTTACTTCCTTCGTTATGTTTATTTTCTGTGGTCGATCTTTCTTTTTCAGGCGGTGGTCAAAATCTGAAGAAAGCAGCAGTTTAGCGCTGTGGTTTCCAAAGAAAGATCTGGAAAAGCAGGTTGGTTTTGACACAAACTTCATTGAAAGTATGAAAAACTTGATGCACATCTCAGTTCAGTTCATTTGGTCTCATCCTGAATAACGAGGTTCATGTTTGGTTCTTGTTTTGTCCTCGTCAGTACCGAGCTCTTGACTTACCGATGTTCAAACATTACGTCGGCTGTGCCACTTTCATCTTCCTCTGTATCTTCTTGGTGCAGATGTTTGTCACTAAAGAGTGAGTATGAATCTTTGAAAAGATTCTGATGTGATGACGAGCGCAGAGAACACTCGCTGTCTTTTGTCCTGGGAGTCGCAGTGATCTGGTTTCTCTCCCTCAGCCGACAGATGTTGGGCATGTCGTTCGGAGTCTTGGTTTGCGTGCTGCTGCTGACCCTCTCCATCTGTTTCGCCGGTCACTTACAGGTCAGTGCCCTTTAGTTGTCCGATTGCACGCAGGTGATCCGGTTTCTTCTCTAACCCCATTTAC
The DNA here is from genome assembly GCF_963383615.2 of Lipophrys pholis. Taxonomy (NCBI): domain Eukaryota; kingdom Metazoa; phylum Chordata; class Actinopteri; order Blenniiformes; family Blenniidae; genus Lipophrys; species Lipophrys pholis. The sequence continues at coordinate 31,394,132 of NC_137636.1, read as the reverse complement.
CATACGAGCTTGCAGGAAGGGGAACAGAGAAGAAAAAGCCTTTCGCGGCTCTCACCAGCGACTTCTGCAGCCGTTCTGGTTGCAGGTGAAGCTTCGGTTCAAAAGGGTTGACATTTGTCCAGCATAACGCTCCCAAGTCGTGTATTACATAATCCACCCTGGGCTTGTGCAACACTACACGTGCATGACTCATGGGTGTTTTTTTAGCTCTAAAGGTCTATTCATTGAATCGAATTTCCTTGCACCAGAAAATAGGAAATTGAATGGGAAATTCTTTGTAGATAATTACAGTGAGACCACAGAGGGAAATGTCAATACTGCAAGCCGTCGAGAAGAATGCGTTTCTACTCACAGCGGCTCTGCAGCACTGTCCTTTCTCATGTTTTCTCACTATTGTTCAGGTTTTATACAGGCAGTGCACAGACCGGATTTATCCTTGGTATCAAAACTAACCGAAGAATTAGTCAAGAATTTGAAATAAAATCATTTGATGGTACAGTAAGCAGAGGTTTAGTGGTTACAACTTTCACTTCACAGTGGAAATCTGTTTGATTTGAGACTTTAAAGCTTTTCTGAGTGGACTTTGCATGTTCTCCCAGTGCCAGTCCCTGTGTTTTGTCTCTGTACACTACTTTTTTGCCACTCTGACCCCTAACTTGGATAAAGCAGGTTTAGAGAACAGATAATCGGTTTCTTACCCTGATCCTGGAGAGCTCCTGTCCTGCAGTGAGAAATTCCTATTTTAGGCTTTGTTAGGCGCTTGATGGTGGTAGAAACATTAGATTCTAGTGTTTTGAGGCAGGGTGACATCTGAACTTTCTTAGACATGTTCTCACCAGGACCCAGGTTGGAGACCACTGGGACAGACGGATGAAACATAAACTCCACCCTTTTATCTGTGATATCATTATGTGATGTGATATTCTTATTTCTGGAAGGGGACATGGCATTGGAAACTCCCTCAGCTTCCCTGGGCACAGGGCATATTACATCCTGTACTGGTTAGTCAATGAATGTAACGATCATATTTTGGGATTGTGGAAGCCAGAATATCTAGAGAAACCATGACCTGCATGAAGAAGACCATGCAAACTCCACACAGAAAGGTTCCGTACCTGGTGAGCGACTCAATGCAAACGCACATGAGAAGTGCTCAGTGAAAGATAGGAAAGGGTGAAATGGTCATGTGTGTGTATGCGTACAGTATGTCGGCCTCTGCCATAATTAGCCAGCGTGAGAATGGAAAATTGTCATGGAAGCTATCTGGATTCACAGCTCCGGAGCTTTCAATAGCTTCGCCGCTGACTCGACAGGCGACGTCTGACATTCAGTCCCCGGTCCTCCCTCACACAGAGATTCCTCCTCTGAAAATAACCGGCCGCTGCTCACTCACATGGCGTCTGGAGATGTCCGTCTGTACAGGAGGCCCATGTACCTGTTTGTCTGTCCTCTCATCTTGTCCCCCTCCTTCAACTCTCTTTATCTACCGCAGCGCCTGTTTCCAGAGAAGCTGTCAAGGTGTCAGTGGCTGCCAGCCGTGTCGGAGGCGGTGGTTAAACGGCCGTGTGTGCGCCTCCCTCTTGCAACCATCACCGCCGCGGCCATCATAATCTTAGCCGTGTTTAACCTGGTAAGGCCGTGTCCGGACCGCCGTGTCCCGGGCTATTTCTAGCCATGGCGCTCTTCACGGACGCCTCCCTGAACTTCAAAGCGCGCTGTCCAGTGGTTGTATCTCGGTCAAATGTTTTTCTGCTCCCTGCAGTGCTTCGCCCGGACAGGTGTGAATGGGGATTTGGCTGACCTCTTCTGTCTGCCTGTGAGTGATGAACTCTTTAACCCTTCGACACCAATATATAAAGTCTCTGTCTGACTGTCACTCAGACATGAACTCACATTGCCACGGCGGTAATATTTCCCCCTTTCAACCTGCTTCAGTCACTAGAACTCATTGATGAATAAAAGCAAAGGCATTAGATCGTGACCGTACAGCAGCTGGGAGCTCAGACTGAGGAAGAGTAACGCTTGCAAATGATGAAGGCTCGGCTAAGGCTGTCTGGCTGATTATTAAATCATTAGACTGCGAGTCATAAAGGCATTTCAGCTGAAGATGCACAGATTATCCCTCCTGCTTTGAAGAAACATTTGAGTATTTTCCTCACTCTGAAGTCAGAACTTCCCGTTTCCGATGTGTCACCATGAGATCTCATATAATGTCAATTGGTTATTACATTTACACAATTATGTGAGGAAATTAATCTCAGTTTAGCTGAGTTTTAACACATAGATTAGGTAATCAGATTACACCTCCCAGTCAAACATTCCAGTCATGACTTGAACTTCATAAGTTTGTATGAACCTGTGTGGAATTAAACTGTTTCTTTATGATTAGTGTGGGAAAACTGAGAGAAATGACAAACAAGAGGATCAAATATTGGCACTAAGTAAATGTGACAGAATAGAAGTAAATATTTGATATGTTGGCATATGGAAGTAAAGCCTAAGTCGAAGCTACGATCACAATTTGAAATGATATTTAAACGTTTGTATCAGTAGTTTTGGAGCCAATAGCTTTTACATCTTAATAAAGAACAATACTGATTGATCAACATTTCCCAATGAGCAAAAAGTCACTATTAATGCAGTTAAATGTGGTTAATACGCAAATCATATTTCAAATAGTTTTAGAGAAGGATACTTTTACATATTTTTTTTTTTTCTAATTTAAGTGCTGTAATATCAGTTTTACTAAACTACAGAATTCTAATATTCTTCGAGGCCTTTGCAATGCATTTTTTTTCTTTTATTGAATTTAAAGTGTTTTATTGCATTTTGGTTCATTTTAATCATGCACGTACCCCTTTTATCTATCATCTAGTCCACTGCTGGACCTGGGATACAATACTTTGTTCCTTCATGTTCTTAATTTGTCTGAATGGGTTTAAATTCAGTCTTGGAACTGAGGATTGTTTTTGCCAAACATCAGAATGAGTAGTGGATGCTGCAGTCACTGGGTGGAGGCCGTAGAGACCTCTATATATTAGGGCGTAGCTCCCTATCTATTCATAAAATACTGAACTAAGCTGCAGATGTGTTGAATCTCATTATTCCTCACAGTTCTAATTCCCGTCCCGTCCTCTTTGTGTCCCTCAGTACTCGGTCTACTGCTGCATCTTGTCCCTGATCGCATGTGGAGTTTTTCTTCGGGTGAGCTTTGAGCTCAAAGTGCTCTTCCTCGCGGTGGCCTCCATAGCGTACTACATCATCATCCTCAGCACCAAGCGGGACCTCTTCGTGGAATACGGGTTTTTCCTGGATAGTCAGATTAATGGCAGCTCAAACTGCAGCAGGTGAGACAGGCACAGCGTGGAAAAGTATGAAGAAATGGTTTGTTTCCTCTTGTTGAAACACTTATTCAGAGACCTGTTATAAGCCAACTTCTAATAGTATTTTTAATAAGTGCAAGCAGTGAAAGTCCTGGCACCATGAGGAGGATTGACACTACATTTTGTCTGTTGGTTTAACAATGGTGTGAAGAATTGTGCTTTTTAAACTGGAGTCTGGAATTCACTTTGCAGCAGAGAAGATGGGTCCATCCTCAGATGTCTCGGGCTGGTAAAGCACCCGCAGATTATGAGCTGCATATACATCACTCTGTTCCTGGTGACCATCCTCATCATCGCACAGCAGGTAACTACAGCCGTCGGCTTTGTTCTTTTCTGTAAGCCAGCTCATTGAGTGGAGAGGTCATAGTACAGTACGTAGACTCACACCTGAACTTCGCATGGCAGCACGTGGTCGAGGGATCAGTGGTGAAGGAGGAAAAGGCAGCGACCGAGCCAAATAGTGTTGGATTCAAAGCTTTACAAAGAGGGAGAGTTTGTGGAAACGTGATTTCGAAAGGATGCAGATATCCTGTGTCACGAGAGAGAACTGACTTCACCAATATTAGATAAGAGAAACACACTGGCTCCTTGGATTTCAGATTTAATTATTAATTAAGTTGTTAATAATTGATGTAGAAACATTTTTTAAATGCAAACAATTTAAAAATTTTCAGAAAGTAACGTAATTTCCAGACTATAAGCCGATACTTTTTCCACAACATTGAAATCTGCAGCTTAAACAATGAGGCTGTGTAAACAGCTTCATGCAGCAGATACATGGGTGATGCGTTCAGGTGCATCACGTAACTCCGACCTTTCTTTTTTTCCTTTTTAAATTTGGTAGGTATATTCAGGTGCGCTCAATAGTCCGGAAATTACAGTACTTTTTTTTTTCATTCATGCTGCGATTTGTAAATAAACCAAAGATGTGAGAAGTGGAAATTTTCCCCAAGAAATTTTGATAAAATAAGTTGACTGTCACACTAATATTTGTTTATTTAAAACAGATTTTTAGAACAAAATGCAAACGTGACACAAGTTAAATTGATGAAAAAAAAAACTTAAGCATGCCAGTTGCATCTCTATATACCGACGTACCTGACTTTTAAGTAATACACCCCCAAAAGGGCTTTTTTGCCGATGGATTCCAACAAGTATGAATATCATAGTTTTAGTTTGATGCAAAATTCCTTACAAAGGCAACAAAAAGTTTCTATGTAGCTTGAGAATAAGCTACGACTTTCACTCTTGACGTTCTATATTTACCTTCATTGGATTTTTGAATGCATTTTGTCTGGTCTGCTACCGAAGTAGCTTTAGCAGCATAAGGCCTAGTCGAGCTTTAACTCCCTGCCAATGCAAAATAAGTAAGTTCTCTCCTTCCTCTGTGACGTCGGCTCCCAGAACGAGTCCTGCTTCCGCCAGGACTTCCTGCTGAAGTACAAGAACCGCACGGAGCAGGACGAGATCGAGACGAGGGAGAACCTGAACCGCCTGCTGCTGGAGAACGTGCTGCCGGCCCACGTGGCCGCGCTGTTTGTCGGGGAGAACAAGAAGAACGAGGTGAGATTTCCACATAGTCAGTTTGGACTTTTAGAGGAAAACAACCTCCCTGCTTGTAATTGATTGATGATCAACGGGACACAATCAGACATTCATCGCTCCTTGTTTGATTCGCATTAGGTCAGTGGATTGTTCTGTTTCCCATAACAAGAGGGGCTGTTTTCTTTCTTTTTGACCAGTCACCGTCTTCTTTCTAGAGATCCAGTGTTGTTTGATATGTTCTTGCCTTTACGTGAGGTCAGCTGTGTAAAAAAACAAAACAGAAAGCTTGCATGTCAACGGGTGAGATATTAATGTTCAAGGACTCGTTCTCGCCCCTGAGAGAAACATGAGAGCGTGCATGTTCAGGGGACAAACTGCGTGGTCGTCAGGTCACCGCCGACAATGACTTTACTGTGGACAGTGGAGAATGACACAGAGCGTCGTATGAGATGTTTCTCAACACAACAGCGGCTCTGTGCCGGGATGCCTCCCAGTGTCCCGCCTCTTAATTAATGACGCTGAGAGTAAAGGTGATAGTGTGGGAACCACACGTCTCCATGGAGCCGTCTCATTACGGCAGATCACTCTGCACTCATGCTCAGGTTTTCAACAGCCTGTACTAAATGTTTTTATCAGTAATTAAACTAAATCTAATTACAAGCTTTTCCACATTGCCCAGAACAATGAGTTTCTATTTTCACTTTCATATTCAGTTTAATGTCAATTCTCAACATTTTATTTTTGACTTTTGTCTGGAGATGCATAACGATAAATAGAATCTACTTCCTATTGCTATGTTTTCTCATGAGTGGCCCTAATACTCTTCTGTAATTTAATGATAATTAATCAGAGAGAATTGAAGTCTCTTTTTACATAATTATTATAGATGGAAGACACAGTTAATTTAACGGTGCTCAAGATATTTTTAATAGTTTTACTGTAAACGTTTCTGAAATTAAGACATTTTTTCAGTACCGTATAGTTTCCAATAGATGCACAGTGCGCGAGTGCAAACCTCAGGGAACATGAATAGTTTTAAAATTAAAAAGAAAGATGAAAAATAGTGAACGGTTTGCTGAAAGCTGTCTAAATAATGTGGACAGTAGAACCTCGGACGAGCCGACACATCGTCGTGGATGGAGAGGTTTTAACTGTTAACACACCTTAATGAGAGGACAGCCTCTCGTCAGTCCTGTGCTGTGACTCGTCTAAGTTCCACTTTCCCTTCACACCAGGGGAGTCAAACATAAGGCCCGTGGGCCAAAACCAGCCCGCAAAATGCTCCAATCCGGCCAAACCACCAAGCAAGGTGGTTTTATGGATTTGTAGGAGGTTTTATTTTTACGTTTCACTGTATTTTGCACCAAAATGTTTCATTAAAATTGACTTTATGTTGAGATTGTAGTTATTTTCAGCACTAATTGTTTGATCTTGCCAAAATTATAGACAATTTCATCACCACAACAAAGCAAAACTTCCTTTGTGTGCTCAACATCTTTGGAAAAGGGGGGTGCTCTTCTATTGGGAACTATACGGTATGTCATGATGACGCCAGTAGTGAGGATCATCTAAGTTACAACAGGGTGTTTCAGCTGCTCAGTTCTGGAGTGAAATGAAGTGATGATGGGATCCAGATGTTTGGGCTCCTGGGGTTTGATTGTGGGAGTCAAACCAGTAAACATCCTTCCGTCCGTTCACTGTCTTCACAGCTTGCAGAGTTTTTACAGGCTTTATTTCTAAATGTGCCTCACGGCTCAACAATACCGATGTCTTTCTGTGTGTTTGTCCCTCCAACAGGATCTGTACTACAAATCCTACGACTGTGTGTGTGTGATGTTCGCCTCGGTGCCAGATTTCAAAGAGTTCTACACAGAGTGCGACATCAACAAGGAGGGCCTGGAGTGTCTGAGGCTGCTCAACGAAATCATCGCCGACTTCGATGAGGTCAGGAAAATAAAAGGAGGGTCCGCCCCCACCAACAGATAGTAAATGTGAACCGTAGCTGCTGACATGGTTTATGGATCCACCCTTCACTCACTCAGTTCTCCTCTCTCTCCTCTCAGCTGCTGTCCAAACCAAAGTTCAGCGGTGTGGAGAAGATCAAGACTATTGGCAGCACGTACATGGCTGCCGCCGGGCTCAGCGGGACGCCCGGGCAGGAGAACAACCAGGTAGGCTCGGAGAGCGCTACGCAACACCGTCTTTAATTGTTCACGAGGTTTTCTGAGTGACTGGACTCTGCTCCCAGGACGAAGAGCGGCAGCAGGCTCAGATCGGGATCATGGTGGAGTTCGCCATCGCTCTGATCGGGAAGCTGGACGGCATCAACAGACATTCCTTCAACAGCTTCCGGCTTCGAGTGGGTGAGTGTGGCTCGGCAGCAGCAGCAGCAGCAGCAGCAGGAGCAGCAGCAGCAGCAGCAGCAGCAGCAGCAGCAGCAGCAGCAGCAGCAGCAGCAGCAGCAGCAGCAGCAGCAGCAGCAGCAGCACAACCTTTTCACTGACTCCTCTCCTCTCGGGCCGGCACAATGACCCAGCCAGCCGGTTTCCGTGGTTACACAGATGACTGACGTGCAGCCCATGTTTCTTGCAGTGTGAGCGGCAGATTTCATTGAGGACGTTGCAGATTCTCTCTCACCCTGCTGGTTTATCACTTCATGGCTGCAGGAATCTTCAGATTCTTCACTGCACACAAGAGTTAAAGGTCATAAATGATGTCTAAGTTACAGTGGAGGTAGAAGAGTCTGGGGAACCTTGTTCTCAGGGTGTTGTGTCTGCAGTCCAGACAGTTGACTCTGCTCAGGCATCTCGGATCGAAGTCCTGGTTCAAATATTTACATTTCTGTGGAGATAAAAACCTACGTCAGGCATCCGCTATGGGAAGTCTCAGTAAGTGGCATAAATCTCTGTCGGACTATCGTCTCAATCGGCAGCTGTGTCTGAACCCGCCAACTTTAAAACACAGTGAAGTGGATCTTGGCCCAGTTCCTCCCTCCCACCAGTTCTTCTCACTCTGAGCACAGAAACTGAAGTTAGGATGTTTTCTGCAGTGAATTAATTCGTCTCTTTGCTGCGAAAAGTTTCCAAAGTCACTTCACAGTTTCACAAATATGTTCATGCTGGCTGCATTGCCTAAGAGCACTAAGGCTGCTATGTTGTTATTTTTTATAGTTTTGAATCTGCACTTGTTTCCTTCTTTGTTCCCTGAGTATTGTTTTGTTTGCTATTGTGCTACAGACACAGCAGCAACCACCCTAACAATGATGCTGGTGTCAAATTACAAAATACACTTGATTGAGGTTTTTTTCAGTGCCGTTCAGTTGGAGTTGGGCTCTCAGGATGAAACGACATGAAACGACCTGCAGAAGCTGAAGCAGCTTGTTTCAGTCACAATGAACTGAGTAGAGGCGCGACAAATAGAGGCTCTATGAGACACGGATAGATTTCATCTGTAGATCAGTGAACACATATCTAGAGCTCCAGAACATAGAAAGGAAAATGTTAGAGGTGGCGAGAAATGAGCATCTTCGCATTCCGTTTTACAAAAGCAGCTGGTTTGGCAAAAATGTAAATATGCAGCTCAATAAACCCGGTGTGAGAGTCAGCAGTGCCGTCAGCAGGTAGACTCTAGTCCCTAGACTCTAGTCCCTAGACTCTAGACTCTAAACTCTAGCGATTCTCCTCCCAGAACTACAGTTAAAAGAAATATATTGATATCCAAACATTTTTTTCTTTCATTAGAAAACACACATTCATTTTTTCGACTGTATTTATATCAAGTGAAAAATTTGAAATGTAAAATAAACATTCTTGCAAAAATAGTTGGAAGAGTTGTGGCAGTTTTCAGGTTGTTCATTTTAAAAACTTCCAAGTCTGGTTCTATATTATGGATCACAACATCTGTCAACAATAATGTCAGATTATTTGTCTTGGTCTAAAGCACCAAATAGGCACTGCTGACCCGATGAGTGGAACTGGATTATTTCCATCATCAAATCTTGAAAAACACTTTAAGGTTTTCAATTTATTCTTTAAAACTGAACTCTCACAATAGAACCAAGAAAAACAGACCTGACAAATTGCCTTCTATATACTGTTTATTTGCACAATTCAGCACTGATCTACCAATATTTATCTATTTATCTTTTATCTTTCATGTGCCTTCAGTTCCTTTATTATTGTTAATGTGATATCGTGCGCAACTTTCATTATTTGTCCTCTAGATTTTTATTGTTATTCTTCCATCCCATAACAACAGTTATTTCAGTGAGGAACAGGTACTTAAAACATTTCACTGCACATTATACTACGTCTAATTGTTGTGTGTGACGAATAAAGGACTTGACTTGAAAAATTAGTTTTGACATATTGATTGTGTTTTTAACAATCTTTGATTTCCTGCTGGCCGGGAGGGAGGACGGGTTGTTTCCTTACATTCCTCTCACAGTTTCCTCTCCTTGTTGCCTTGCGTTCTTTGTAGATTCGACCTGATAACGACACGCTCCTCAACTCCGGTTGTTTTCCTTCCACAGGTATCAATCATGGCCCGGTGATCGCCGGAGTGATCGGAGCGAGGAAGCCTCAGTACGACATCTGGGGAAACACGGTCAACGTGGCCAGCCGGATGGAGAGCACCGGCGAGCTTGGAAAGATCCAGGTACAGGATCATTCCAATCTTTCTTCTAAATGTCTGAAATAGTTCCTCGTGTCTGCCTTGGCGCCAGTCGATCTGTTTTGAATCCATCGTCCTCGTCGCAGGTAACGATGGAAACGTCGGCCGTGCTGAAGAACCTGGGCTACTCCTGCGAGTGTCGCGGGTTCATCAACGTGAAGGGGAAAGGCGAGCTGAAAACCTTCTTTGTGTGCACCGACATGAGCAAGCAGCAGGGTATGGGTCTGAGCTGAGGCCCGCCGCCCGGCGTGGAGACAGACTCTTGCACACAAGGTCCAGAGTTTACAGACTGTTGCACGCCGCCCGGCGTCGGCGCCACGGGACCAGCTGCAGTGTGTTCCTGCGATGTCGTTGGTTTTAGAGGAGCGGCTCCTCCGCTCCTCGCTGGACGTTACATTCAACACGTTGCACCCTCTCGTCCGATCAGGCGAAGGCCGCTGAGGGAAATGAATGGTCAGTATGTACAATCACTCTCCTGTTCTAGCCGCAGACACCTTTTTTTCCCCCCCGCGTCCAGTGATTTAGTCACTTTTGTTTTGTCTCTTAACTAAATGTGATAGAAACACGTGTATTGTACTAACGCCAAATACAGTTGTTATTTTATACGACCCGCTGGGTCCTTTGCAAAAGACAAACAACAGATTCTGTTCGGATCATATTTTGAAAGTCTGTGATGGTTCCTCTGCTCTTACTGTGTAATGAGCAAGACATTTGAAAAGTTTTAATGTCACCGACAGGAGTTAGACAAAGGCGTCCCTCCTTCCTGAGAATAATAGGCCAAGCTACAAATCCTAACACCACCTGCTGATGAGTAGAACCGTTCACCTGAAGAGACTCTGGATGCATTTTTTTGGTTCTGCTCATTCTAACAATTGTTTATTAGGAAATAGATAAATCAGTGTGCTGTACGTACGCCATCTGTTTAAAGTGTTTACTCAGCTCGGATAAGAAGTCTGCTCTCAGTGTCCTTTTTGCTGCCCGTCTGCATATATGCTGCAACGAGGGAACTCCGTGGCGCTCTCTTCAGTGTCCTGTGAATGTTTTTAAGCGGCCTCGGCTCAGACGACCAGCCGACCCGATCCCGATCGCTCTCTGTGCCTCTGAAACTCGATTTGTCTCGTGGCCTTATGTCCTGAGATCAACATCTTGTCATTGTGGTTACATAATAATGATAATAATACTATTATTAATAATAGCGTATTGCCCTTTCTGTGAACAAATGTGTCTTTTGTACAGTTGCAGAATGTAATAAATGTTTTCTTAAGCCTGCCGTTTGTGCTGCAGTGGACGACGGGAGCCGGCGTTTCTATCACAAACACTTTATTGGCTGAAATGCATAAAAATGTCACACAAAGAGCACCTTTTGTACAAATCTTAAGTTATTACACTGAAAGATAGGAGCTGGGAATTCATCAGACAGCGACGGCCGGGACAACATCTGGACAGCTGGAGCAGGTTTCCATCGGTTCAGCCGGCTCCTGCACTGGAGACGTGGAAGAGTGTGTCAGACGCAAGTTGAGTTTGGACTGAACTTTGCTGTACGAGTTACGATTAACGCTCTCAAGGTGTTTTACCTGTAGTGAGGTCTATGAACGGCTCGGCGGGGACGGCGACCCCCATGGCTTTCCTAATACCGTAGACGCTGCTGACGTCGCAGGGGGCCACCTGGCCGGTCAGCTGGGCCAGGTTTCCCGTCACCTTCTCGGCTGCACAGAGAGATCAGAGGAGGAATCGACACAGGCTTCTTTGTGTGTGAGGAAATGAGAGTCCAGGCCCGTCGTCTGTCGTAGTTCAACAGTAGGTTGTCCCAGAAATGTAAAGAGTTTAGACTCAATAAATAAATCAACGTGTCTAACACGTAATGTAAAAATGAAATGACTGTTAAATGCATCTGTGGCAATGAAGTCCACCATAATATGAATCAGAACACTGTGCGGCCACAAACTCTCCTCTGAAGTCTAAAGTCAAACCACAGCTGGACTCTTCAGAGGAAAAACGAAGTGCTGGAGGTCTACAGCTGCTGTGAGCGGCGGTAACAGAGGGGCTCCTGCACCGACGGGATCTTACCCAGCTCCAGCTCCTTGGCGGTCGGGGCCAGCAGGCAGATCATGTTGGGCGGCTGCTTGGCGCTCAGACGCTCCTTCTGTGCCTCCTGCAGGTCGCGCAGCAGCTTCGTGGTCTCGTCCAGTTTCTGCTGGAATTGCAGGGCCTCTGCCAGAGAAGAAGGAAAGACGCACAGTCAGTTAATACTTCCTCCGGGTTGCTCCGGTTACCTTGTGGTGAAACCCCCTCCCTTGAACAGAAGACATGCATTGTTGTGCGACACAGACCCTCAGTGTTACTGCTACAGCAACACACCGGGGGGGTGGGGGGGGGGGGGGGGGGGGGGGGTTGTAGGATGATAAATGACGAACCAGGTCATGACACAGCAAAGATAATTTAGATTCCAAGCTTTTCAACTTCATACACTCAGTTCAGTGTTTAAAAAGCCAAGTGAGATGTTTTACCCTCGGAGAGTTCCTCGGCCATCTGCAGGCCGACGGCAGAGCGAAGGAAGTCCAGCCTGTTGGGTTTTTCGGCTCCAGCTACCTGCGGGAGACACGGGGGGGGCATGTTTAGTCAGATGAGAGAAGCTCATTCCAAGTCAGACAGCTGATGCTTCAAGGGATCATCCTGGGCTTTTGTCACGCTGCTTCTTTGCTTCCCATAAAATCAAGCTTCTACAGCAACATCGGAGGAACGGGGGGGGGGGGGGGGGGTACTGGAGCGCAGCCAGAAACAGCAAACAGGCAGCACAGAGGGGATGCTGTGTGTCTGGCGTTGAGTTCTGTGCTTGGGTTTCTTCCGCTGCTCTGAGGAACGATTCAGCGTCGCGGCCAGCGTGCGCTGAAAGAAAACACAGTCCCCTCCAAATTCTCCGACAGCGGGCCCCGAGCGAGCGGCGTGGCCGTGTTGCTGAGGAGAAATGTTCTTTCCATGGCTGGACGGAGGGCAGCTCGCGGCGGGGCCTCTCGCCGTGTTGACACAGCTGGTGGATGTAGTGACCAGATCGGCCGGGGCCGTCTATAACAAATTAAATGAAGTATCCACGTATGGGCTTGGGTTCGAGGACGCGTGACGGCGGGAGCTGCTCCCACTCTCGGAGTACGAGCTGCAGCGGCATGGCGCTCAATGAGTCTCGCCATTCGATAGACTTGATGCCCGGTTGTTTCCATCGCGCTGCACCTTTGTGTAAAACAAGCCAGTTTCCTGCTGAGCGGCTTTCTGTCTGGAGTTTTAGGAATCTCACCTCCTTCTCATCCTTGTCCACTGGGGTGTTGGCTGGCGCCACCACCTGCTGGACACGAGAAAATGAGCCCATCAGACAGTTGCATGTTCAGCTTGACCGGCTCCCATTGGCCCAAGAAGCGGCAGTGTGTGCTTACCGGCTCGCTGTCCTTCAGGGTTCGGGAGTGTTCTCCGTTGGTCATGGCGTCCAGCAGGTTGTCGGCCAGTTTGTACACGTACTCGTCTGGTTTGGACAGGAAGTCTGACAAGCTGCTGAACAAACATGCACAATAACACCATCACGGCCTCGGCTGCAGGGCGAATAAAAACAATCTCAATCACTTTGTTGCCGAGGAACAAAGTCGTCACTAAACCCTGCATCTCCTACACAGAGGGAAGAAACAAGTGAGGATGTGCTGCTAAAACACAGAGATGATTTGGGCTACAAGCTGAGGAAGGCTGCTCTTTTTCACCACATGGTCTTCATCAACAACGTTTTCCTTCCTCACTTGTCAGCTGTTGTTCTGACGCCATTTGTCCGTTCTTCTGAACGGACAAATGGCGTGACGGCACAGTCCATGGCTCGGAGTATGCCGTTCCACTGTCTTGAGCAAAATGTGCTTCGTTTATGTTGGTTGGCAGCAGCCGTGTTTTGCTGCGTACATTCAAACGGTTGTGACGAAACCGTGCGCGTGGCGTGTTGAGATGTTTCGCTTCGCTTGTACGAGGGACGACAAGCTTTTTGATTGTGCTGGAACTCGCCAACACTGAGCGGAAGAGAACGATGTTATGAAGAGGAGCCAAGTGACCCACTGAAACAAGTTTGAGGAGCTTGAAGGGAGCGTATGTTTTTAAAAAAAAAAACATTTCATCCACTCATGTATCCTTCATGCTCATTTACATCTTGATTCAACCCTCCTGTAGTCTGAGGCACAAGCTGCAGTAAACGTGGCGCCACGCCAGGAGACAATAACATAAGAGCGGAGGAAATCACACTGGGTGTGATGACGTCAGGCGGCGGCCCGTTGACCTCCCCCGAGGAACATCTGGAAAGCGCTGACGCAGCGATGCCTCCAGTGACGTTTTTTACAAACCCGCCACTGAGCGGGAGTGCGTCTGCACATACCTGTCTGAGCCCTGCTGACTGGACTCCTCTCCGAAGAAGCAGTAGATGAGGTCGGAGTCGTCCTTGCCGACGTTGGCGAAGCTGGAGTCGTAGGTGGGCGCGTAGGACGTGAACGGGCCGTAGTTCATGTAGGACACTGTGGAGAGACGACTCGCTGTCAGTTTCTGGTGGCCGGGTGACGCGCAGACGCACATTAATGAGGAGCGGTGCAGCACCCGGAGTGATCCGGTTCCTCTTGTCCTCCCTGAAGCCCTGCAGGCTGTTCACGCCGCTCTGCAGCCGATTGGACATCATACCCAGTTTGACGGGACAGTAGCCAACATCTGGAACGGGACGTGAACAAATTGTCTTTGTGTCAAGAGTTACACCAAACTAAACAAAACCTCAAAACGACACGTATTTAGGTTGTTGTTCTTCGACACAAGTACAGAGAGAAACAACTTCATTTTGATTTCAAATTAAAAGTTGCCTCAGCATTTAGTTTGATCATTCTGAACTGACCTCCTGCTGAAGGATCTGCTGGGTTCAGGATGGCCAGTGTGGTCGAGCCGTCAGACTTCCGCCGGGCAAACTCCAACTGGAACAGTGAAGTTTTTTTTTTTTAGAAAACACATCAATCATTTAAGATGAACACTCGTTTGAAGCTGCTGATTATGAGGACGTAAAAACCCTCTAAACTGAAATGAGCTTTTGTTTGGTGACATGGTGGGGGTGTGTGTGTGTGTGTGTGTGTGTGTGTGTGTGTGTGTGTGTGTGTGTGTGTGTGTGTGTGTGTGTGTGTGTGTGTGTGTGTGTGTGTGTGTGTGTGTGTGTTGATCAGCGGCAGCGTTGTGACTCCATTCTGGAGGCGCTCACGTCGGACTGAAGCACTCTGTTGGACAGCTTCCCTCCAGACTCCTCCATGACCTTGCGGATTTCCTCCAGCTCTTTCTCTGCCTTCGCCGCCTCGTCCTTGGTGTCCTTTTCCTGTCTGCGAACCAAAGGCAGATTGAAAGACGGCGGATGAGACGCTGTGGCCGTGAGCGAAAAGGTTTTTTTTTTTTTAAATCTGTGCCGACAACAAAAAAGAACCACGCAGCAGGAAGGAACTTCTGCTGGAGCTCTTATCCAACACCTACATTCTGCGTTCATTCCTCTCACAATCTACCTGCAAGTTTTTTGCTGACGTCAATAAACGCCACCATGAGTTGTTGTTTTTTTTGCACAGGGCCATCTCCTATGAGCTGAAGGTATTAAGTAAGCTGGATGAAAAGCCGGCACAACTAACAGGCTTCCTGAGGCTGATCCTCTGACTGTGACTCAGACTCTGACAGTTGTAATTTCGCTCGTCAGCTTCAGTTACATCATGATCGCTCAACAACAAAGCCCACGCAGAAGGTGTAGCGCCACAAGAGGAAACAAGCCCCAGCATGCTCTGAGGCATTCCTCACATTCTGAGCCTGCGGCTTTACAATGGAAAAGATGATTGGCTGAGAGGAAACCGTCCCCGGCTTCATGCTGTAGTTTGGGGTGGTTTTTTTTCTCTGCTTAATTTGGTAGAAATGTGACGTGGTCGCTTCCCAGTGTTCAGTGTTGGTCGCAGTGAGATGGTGAGAGCGTGTCGGACTGCAACGCAGCAGCTCGCAGCACCTGGGCGTGCTGGGAGTCTGGGAGCGCTCGCTGCTGTTCTCGGTGCTGGGGGCGCCGTCTTTCTGCTCCGAGCTGCTGCCGCCCCCTTCCTCAGACTTCAGGCTCAGCTTGGCCGCCGGGTCGAGGCCGGACATGAAGTCGATGCTCTGCTTCAGGCTGTCCAGCCGCTCCTGTCAGCAAACACACAGACGTTTGGTCACAGAGAAGCAGGAGAGGCAAGTCAAACCGCTGGCGCCGCGGAGGAGACGTTCACGGCTCTCTGCTGCCTCCACCTGTTGCTCTGGCGGCAAAGCAAAGCCAGCGTCACTCCACCAGCTCCATGGGAACACAAGCACAACTCCGCTTTTAAAGCGACGCTACGTTTTCTAACAACATTTTTATGAGTGCCAGTTTTGTATACAGGAATGGATGTTTGTCTCTCTCTGTTTTTTCCTTCAACCAACCCAAACAAACACAACGGCTAATGAAGAGCCAATTAGATTTAATGTGTGATTCATTTCAGCAGGTGTGAAAACTCAGCAAACTGAAGTTGAGGTACAAGAAATTTATTAAAAAAAAGGAAACGTTTCCCCATAATAGATTTAAAACTACGATACTATGTTAGATTTTCAAAAAAACTGAAGTTATTTCCAGTTTTATTTAAAAATGATGGCTGTAAGTAATAATAAATAATAATAAGAATTTAAATAATTCAGATCTAATCTTTTAAATAACTTTACATTCAAATGTCATGAGTATAAAAGTAATTAACTGCCCCCCCCAAAAAAACATTATTGAATTGAAAAGATATTTTTCCAGGGTGTATACAAAAAAAAAAGAGACTTATTTCCCTGCTGTTTGTTTGGTCTAACGTTAAAAAGTACAGTGTTATTGCTGCTCAATCAGGAGCAAAAAGCAAAAAAACCCAACGGTTTTTTAAATTTCAGAATCAGATCAGATTTATCAAATAAAAACAAAATCTTTACTGAGCATTGTTTGTCTGTATATCTTGCTAAGAACAACTTAAGATTGTCATTGTCACAACAGAAACACACTGATTAGTCAATAAATGTGTTCGCCTCACTGAACAGGAAGAAACTCTTTAAATTGTCTGTGTTCTTTAACTGCTAAAATAACCTTGTTTCAGCTTTAAACAAGAATTTATTTTTTGTATTTTGAGTCTTTTATTCTAAAAGCCTGAAAATCTGTTAGCTGTGGATTGTTAATGAGGGCCAAAGAAGAGTTTGACGGCTTTTTGTCCGGCTTTAGGAGCCACATTCTCTATGTTTAGGCCAATTGAAGGCTCAAACAACTAATGTATTTTCTGTGAGGGACCGAGGCGGTCACCCCGACTCGGGATGTGTTCGGCCTGGTGGTGGTTGCGAGGATGAGAAAAGTTAAATTAGATTTATTTCAAAGGTTCTTTTTGCAAATGTTGAAAAACTCATTCACTCCCAGCCTCACAGCAGGCTGCCCGCCGCAGACTTGCTCATTCAGTCTGTCCAGCCTCCTTAAATAAGGCCCGCCCCACCCTTAATTTGGCCAATCAGGACAGGCCGGAATAAAACAAATGTCCAAGGGGTATTTAACCCACCGGAAATTAACATGACTGAAAAATAATAATAATAAAGTATCTGAGCAAACAGAAAAACCATTATAACATTTAACTCATATACAATACACTATTTTAACCCGTCGCCAATTCCTCACTATACATATTTACACGTACCTATACAAACAATGCACCCCTACACCTAGTGGACTGTGCCATCTGCCGTCTGACGGCTGAAATGCAGCTCCTCCAGCGGCACGCGCTCCGCTGAGGAAAAGTCTGATGGGCCAGTGCAGGAAGTGCGTGCGGTGTGTTCTGTTGGGAGTTTTGCCACTATACAGAAGTTATACAGTGTGCCACTGACACGGGATGTAGGGGGTACCTCCCTACAGGCCCAGGATGTTTGATAACTACTGTCAGCCGTGGTGATTGATGGATTTTCCATCTCTGTTGTGGCAAAATGTGCGCTGACAGGCACTCCGGCCTCACCCACGCCAGTGCAGGTGACGCGACGCCACAACCCGTCTCCAACCCACACTCCCCATGTTCACAAGCACTCCCGTTTTTCCACAGTGTGCAGGTGCCCTCAAGTCTTTATTTTAAAGGGAGAAGGCAATATCACCTTCTCACATTCATCCAGAAAACACAGATACATTATGAATATTTAAAATAACCCCTTGGTGTCGTTGTAATTCACAAAACAGTGAAAAGAAAGCGAGGATTTCTGCTGTGAATGTGCAGCTTCGTACCTGGCTGAGGATCTTCATCCCAGAGTGCAGCAGTTTCCGAGCTGCTTTGTGATAAATGGTCTCCGGCTTGTTGTAAGTCATGGCGTTTTGACACATAACCTGGAAATCCCCCTGCATGAAAACAATAAACCACATACTGAAGACGTGTTCACACCCAGTCAGACAAGCTCAAGATGTTAAACTCCTGTTGCTTTATTGTTATTTTGGTTTATCAAACTGTGTGTCGAGACCTGAATTCTAACAACACAGCAACGTGCCTAACGCCCACAGATACCTTGAGCTCCTCCACTGACTGGTAGCACTCTTTCTTGACTTTTTCCTTCATGGTGCTGAAGTCCATGGGATGCCTGATGACGCAGGAGTAGCCGGGAGCAATGAGGTCGGTCACCGGAAATGAGAAGAACGCACTGGGATCCTTCCTACAGAGGAAACAAGCAGTTCAGGAAGACATTAATATTAGATAAATATGTGCCAAAGCTGAGGCGTGAAGACACAGAAGCACAGTTGTGCTGAATCAGGAGATGATGACAGACTGAAGATATTTGAAAGGAGAGGATACTAACGTCACTGGGGGTTCTTTCTGAACTGAAAGTTGTAGGGTCTTTCTTTGTTTGAATTTACAGCATCAAGAGATACTTTGACATTAACTTACACTGTTAGTTACGTAGCAGATCAAATTAAAACCTACATATCAAAATGAATTCTTAATTGTGCGTAATAACACAGAGTCCCCATGAAATGGAAAATTAAATAATAAAATTCTTCAGTTTTTAACCATGTATCAGTCCGCTTGTTCAGTTTTTTTTATAATCCGTGTCAAAATATTGTCAAAGCACATGTGTTGTATTTTGGATCACGTTCAGAAGAACAATCCTGCACTAACAGGCGTTCAGTAACTCATCAGACTGAAACCCTAATCATCAACTGAAGTTTTACACTAAAGCTACAACGAGGGCTGCATAATTCATCGTCACTGGAATATCAGCATGCGTACAGATCGCAAAAGACCGACCTGTGATAAAGTGCATGTTCCCATGTACTGTGCAATAATGCTTTGCATGTCAATATATATCTAACGCTCCCCCTGGAAAGGCCCTGGCCGCTATTGCTGTGAGGCAAGAGAGGAAACCACTGCAACAACATGTGGCTCTGGGCTGGATAGCTCACATGTTATTAACCTGTGCATTCACATGCATTGGCATCAAGTTGTAATAACAGGTTACAAAACTAGAAAGTGATTACAATAGAGTATTATTCCCCAACTTCAGTTGTCCTTGTGCAAACATACATGCGCTCCGTGTGTGTGTAAAGCTACAGAGAAAATGTGTGTTAATAATCCATGCTGTACCTCTGGAGCTGCCTGATGAGCTGATTCAAAGCCTCCTGCAGAGGAGTTTGTTCTTTTTCAGCTGGAAAGAGCAAAATGTTAAGTAAGAAATACAATCAAAGTCAGATTTGAGATGGAAAGCGATCATTTTGTGATGAGACACATAAAGAGATCACCTTCCAGTTTATCAAGCTCTGATCTGATGGGAGTTCTGCTTTGCTCTCTGTCATCGTCTCCATCTGCATCCTGTCCCTTCTTCTTCTTGGTCATCTAAACAAAACACCAATAAACTAAAGTCCAGACAAACACATTCCCTTAAAGCGTGTAAATACGAGGTGAGGACTTTACCTTTTTCTTCCCCTTGTCTTCCTCTGGTGATCCCAGGCTCTTTTCTTTATCTTTCTTCTTCTTCTTCTTCTTCTCTTTGGATTTATCTCCGTCCGCCGGCTGATCATCGTAAAACGTGTCCAGACTGGAGCTGCCAGTCGTCACTTCGTTTCCAGACACTTTTAAAACGAGTTTCAGGGGCCTCTCTCCGTAATCTGAACACATCAAACCAATCAATCATCAGCCCAATAATAATAAACACGCCGCTAACAGCAGATGCTACCAACAGTAGCCGCGAACACTTGTTTCGGTCAAAAAAGCGGGATGCTATAGAGGATTGTCAAATCTCAGGCTCCATAACTCAAAGCAAAATATACGAAAGTGACAAAAACATGAATGAAAATTGGATAAAAATCAGCCCGATAGTCGCGAACAACAGCTAGCTAATAGCGAGCAGGATGCTAACACAGCGAACAACCGCAAGAAGAGCTCCAGTTTTTACACTAGAAACACGTTTACTTATGTCAGGGTATGTGGTTGAATTGTAGCGCTCTCAGACACAAAATACCTTCATATCCGTGTTTTTCGGACTTGTGCTTCTTGTGTTTCTTGCCCATTGTGTGTGTTTTGAAACCGGCCGGTCGATCTCTCTGCTCGCTGTACAGTGCTGGCTTGGAAAGGGTGCCCCCTGTCGGCCCGGCGGTGGTATCACTACAAACTGTAATATTCTTTTTATTCGGCAGAGGGCGCGATAAGCCTTGAAGACAACTTCATACAGAGAGACGTTTAGTCCTCCATATGGAACGCCTGAATAGAATAGAATAGAATAGAATAGAAATACCTAAATAATCCCACCCAGAGGGATATTTTTTAATTATGGTGTTACAATAATTTCATTTAGTCACCCTGACATTTCCACCCATCCAAGGGCAGGGTACACCTTAACAGGTCACCAGTCCATCACAGTACAAACACGGAGCGCTACCAGGACACACTTGCAAAAGAGATAGTTAATCTCAATGTGTTTTCTCCTGAATAAATAAAGGCTAAATGAATGAAAAGAGAGACAGACAACCACAAACACTCACATTCATGCATGGATGCAATTTAGGGTCACCAAAAAACCTCACATGCATGCATGTTTTTGGACTGTGGGAGAAAACCCATGCACACACTGGGAGAACGTGCAACACATGCTCCACACATAATGGCCCAGGATCTGAACGCATGACCTTCGGCGAGGCGAGAGCACTTACCACTGTTGCTCCGTGCGGCTCCCACTTACAACCAATTTATTCATAAAAGTGTGAGTTTGAATAAAATCAATGGCTTTATCCTCCACCATCCTTTGTATTAGAATTTCTTCACAAAAAGGAAAAGAGTCATGCAGGGAAAATCCTCCTGACCCTCAGCTCTTTCCAATTGCTGCACCCCTCTGAAGCTTGCTGGTGCTCCCTAAGGGAGGTCCACACTGTCAGAACCACTAGTGGATGTGGATTTAACTGTGTAATCTCACGTTATGAAACCTTGGAATATTCAATGACAGATGTCAAGAAACTATCTTTGAGCTATAGTTAGGATTCTCAAACATTCCTCTTGAGCAAGATGGGATGCTTCTTTCAACTCCAATGGGCCATCGAAATATAGTCAAGTATGGTTGAGATACATTTTACAGATGATTAAAGGAGTTTCCCAAATAGTCAAGGAGCACTCCAGTGCAAAAGTAATTCAATTTAATAGGGTTGTGATGATTGCAGGTGACAACAATCAAATAGATTTCAAAAGAACAAACTTTTAAGTGTCCTGTTTTAGTAGCGCCTTCTTGAAAAATCCTTCCAAAACATTACAGCCTCCATATCCCAGAATGCATCATAATAGCAAAAGTCATTGATTTATTACTGCTTTATGAATGCTTAAGTTTGTCAAAACTTCTTACCCAACGTATTGTGAAGACGACCCTGAGAGCATCATCAAGATTGTTTTTGGCAGGGTTGCATTCAGACACACACAAAAAAAGACATTTTAGCTGTTTAAACTAGCTGAGAATAATATTCCTTAGACTTGCATAACACGTAAGTATTCTTGAAAGACCTTCCTAGTGTTTACATTAGCCAACATACTTGTGCCAGCGAGCCTTTTCATAAGACAAGTTCACAAATGAAGTAACTCCATCTTGAATAAATAAAGAGCCCTAATCTCCAAAGGCAGACGGATGACACTTGGTTGGATTTAGGCTTTTGCAGGATCTGTGTACATTCTGGAGTTCCTCTGCCTCGCAGAGCCTTTATGCTCCGTTAAATCAGCACACCTTGTACCGGCTGATGAGTGACAGATGTTTTATTCATGGGGGAAAAGATAGTGTGCATTCTTTGAAGCACATTCCAGGTTTTATGAAGAGGGCAAAAGATGAGGGCCGAAGGTTTGAAAGGAATGAAGATTGACTGAATTTCAGCCATTCCTGCCGTCAGATGAAGAGGTGAGTCTGAAGCTCTGTTGATGTTTGAGTGTCCTATCTAAGCAAAGCCGTTCTCGGCACATTACGTCCTGACATATCAGTCATGACATATCAGCGCCACGGTGCATTCTTCACATGCAGATTGTTTTGCTGCCACATTGATGAAGAGCCACAAGATCATCAACACATCTTTATCTGGAGCGTTTAATATTCAGAGAAATATTTCATTTGGAATCATACCTGAACTATACTTCTTTATCTTCCATAAAACAAATCACACTGAAAAATGCAGTTTGTGGTCGACAGAGTTAGATGATTAAAACGGCTTCTGCTAAACTCTTATTTACCATATTTACTTTGTTTAATCAGCAGTTGCATATTTATTCAAGCTTATTTAAGAATTTACAATAATGTATCTTGTGAAATGATTTGACAACCCTCCTGCTACTTTTCATCATATCTATTTGGCAAAAGGCATTCTCCAACCTCGAGACATTTTATGTAACTGAACTGCCCCCATTTGTATCAAACATTAAGCAATAACCCACAAAATGTGAAGGAAAAACCCAACAACAACACTGTAACATCACTTTTCAGCTCATTGTGGTTATTTTTATCGGGGTTAATTATGGAAACCCAATTCCCATAACACATTAACATTTATTGACTATTCTTATATAAGCTTTGGTTAATGTGGCTTTCAAGTCACATTTGTAATTGGAACATATTTCAAATTAATATAAATTGTGGTTTTCTTCAGTCTGCAAAACATATTGTGAGTCATTCACTGGTTTGAGGGGAGTGTGTCTTAATCAAATCTTGCATACACAAACACTGTAAAAAATATCTCACATATTGACAGACTGAAAATGTTGACGTAACCAAGATCAGACCCTCGCTTGTAGAGATCAGACAGTTCATCATCCAGAAGTTTAAATCTATATATTTGAATCAGGGGTCAAGCACCGGCAAAGGTATGACAATCTACAAGACAAAATCATAAAACCAAGAATCCATGAGAGAAAATGCTGGAATATCTCCAGACAAAAGCAAAGACAATCTGGAAAACAATAGGTGAGAGAGTGTATCAGTAGACTGAACTGATCATAAATAAAACAGGAAGTCAGATCAAAGCAGATAATTGTCACAGTGCACAAGAGACATGGAATGTAGGGTAGTTCTTGGGAGTCGAAGCATAACTGCAGCAGAGCTTCACACCTTGATAATGAGGAGGGGATCAATTTGTGGTTTTTTTTTAGATTTTCTTAAACACAGGTTCCGAAGTGGGGAAATTCTAAAACGCCAGCTTGGCTTTGAGGTGTGGACGGGCAAAGATGCACATTTGTGGAAAATGATAATGTCATCGCCCTCGGCCCCCCTCCCCCTGCCATGATGCTCTCCGTGATGTCACTTGATAACAACAATGGCAGACTACATGCTCCAGGTTGTGCTGCAGAAGCCATAGACATGATATATACCTTTATAATGTCTATGGCAGAAGCTTCTGACGTCTGGTGTTATTTGGTGAGTTACAGCACCCCCTAAAGACTTAAGACTTTGCTTTATTAATCCCTTGGGGTGACATAAAAGCATATGGACTACATCATGTTGAGCCGCGTTCATATAGACGTGTGGACAGGATTTTTATAAGAAGGCCGGGGAGACAAAAGATAATTTTGGCTTGTGTGCAAAGGGCCTTAGTGTGTGGCTGGTGTGTGACGACAGTTAGCCTGCCTCTGGTAGGACTGGGAAGTACGAGACAAGGACAGTCTAGCTTTCTTTCTTCCAGGTGAGAAGTCATTGTCTGACAAGGACAGCTTCTGTCGGAATTGAGGCCTCCCTCTTCCAGGGAACAGTAAATTCTGGTATCCAAAAATACTCGACAACACACTAGAAAGGGGCCGAGACAGGCAGCGACCTGCTTCCTATTCAATTCATAATAACTGTTTGCTCCAGAAAGTCTGTTGCAGGGATGAGATGCAACATAGCCTGCCTCCCTCTTCTGCTTATACTGTATCTCTCCATCTACCCTTTGAACTGGGGTTGGTACCCAGAAGAAAGGCTGGCAGTAGCCCAAAGGAAGGAACAGAACTCCGTCCAGAAGAAAGATGTGAAATGAGGTTCCTGATCTGAAACAACATCCTAAAGTAGACCATGGAGGCGAAAAACATGAGACAAGAGCACCGCTTTTGTATGCTTGGCTTAAGGCAACTTAGAGCAGCTTCGGTAGAACGGTAAAATATGCCATTGTGGAGAAGTGGTCAACAATGTTTAAATGCGTTATCTGCTGACGGAGGGAGTCTGGTCACAAAGTCTATCGAGATATTGGACCATAGTTGCTTGGATAAAAGCAGAATTTGCTGGAGGCCAGCTGATGGGATCTTGAGGGATTATTCTGGGTACTCACTTGACATGAACAAACTATTTCTCCCTCCTTCTTCTCCGTGCTGGGCCACTAGAACTGTTAGTGAAGAAAACTCAGAGCTCGTCTCATCTTTACCTTAACTCCGACCTGGCAGACTCTGGAACAGTTGGATGTACGTAGTTAAGAGGGACAGCTATCTGTGACCTACATCTCCTTGAGTGCTCGTCCAACCTTACCCATGATGCCCAAGGGGACTGCTCCTATGACACAGGAAGCAGGAAGGATGTTACTATCTACGTCAGTGGTAGAATCTGTTGTAAACTGTCTGGGCAGAGTATCAGCTTTGGCATTACTGGAGATGAAGAAGGGCTATAAACAAATCCCACCTAGTCCATCTGGAAGTCCAGATTGTTATTGTCAGGGTAAACCAGAAACGGTTGCTCCAGCCAGTGTTCCATTGCTCCAATGCCATCTCGATCACCACAGGTTTGCGGTTTCCAACATCATAGTTCCTTTCTGCAGGCGAAAGCCTCCTGGAAAAGAAGACGGAGCGGTGAAGCTTGCTCTTCTCACACAAGCGCTGTCAGAGGATAGCTCCTACCCCCACATCTGAGGCGTCGACTTCCACAAACTGGAGTCTAGGGTCAGGATGGGTGAGAAATCTTGTCCAGTTTGATGGCCCAAGAGATGAGGGAGTACGGGTCACCAGGAAGGTCAATGGGGAGCCATGTGGTCCTTTATCTCCTCTGAAAGCCCCTCTTGGAGGGAAGAAACAAGGGTGCTGTTGTTCCAAGCATTGTCTGAAGCAAGTGTGTGAAACAGGATAGCATAGTTCACTCCACGGCCTCGGCCTTGCTGCGGTCGGAGGGTTTCCTGGCCAGCGTCTGGTCCAGAAGTAGTATGGTCAAAAACCTTCAGAAATCCCTCATCTGTTAAACCCGACTAGCCAGTGAGTTTATCAACTTTTTCAGGTAGGAATGGTGCTCCGGTTCTGTCTGTAGATGTAGAATACCAGTAGAAAGACAAGTCACTTGTCTTAGGCTGGACCTGGTCCAAAATGGCAGTCTTGAAAGGATCTGATTCAGTTGAATCTGTCATGGCCAGACTGTACTGTGATGGCATCACTTGCAGAGATAATCCAGTTGAATATCCAATAAGTTAAAATGTATTTATTGGACTCAGGAGTCATGCACAAGAATTGGTACACGAGGCAAGGAAACAAAAATTTCCAAGACAAAAACAACTAAACCAAGACTTTATGAGAGAAAAAGCTGGAATGACCTTAAACAACAGCAAAGAGAATCTAGCAAACAACAGGTGAGTGAGTGAGTGAGTGAGTGAGTGAGTGAGTGAGTGAGTGAGTGAGTGAGTGAGTGATCAATAATAAAGTGCAGATGTGATGAGCAGAGGAAACAGGAAGTAAAGTTTGAGACCATGTGCACAGTGTCTGGGTACAAAATAAAAGAGTAAGTGAGATCAAAGCAGATAATTGTCAGACAACAAAAAACATGCAAAAAGAAAATGTAAAAAACAAAAGATGATATCTACAAGTTTATATAAATGGGATTTCTCACATGCTTGTGAAATGAGGTACTTATATCCCAAGTATCTAATATATGAGAGTTAAAGAAGGGCGATGTCCTTTCTCTAATAAAGTCAGTAACGCTCAATAAAGTGCACACATGCAATTACTGTAACTTAATGGTGTTTCGGGTACTTTTAAGTACATTTTTGTCCGATGTAACTTCATCAGTTAATACTGAACATGGCCATATTGTGAGCTAAAAGAGCAAATATTTTAGCCCTAATTTTTGAATTACATTAAATTATATGCTGCTAAAACCAATTTTAGATTTTTTTACTGTAATTGAGTTTTCTTTTTCTTTTTTTTTGTACAGCAGTACTTTCCCTTGTAAGAGGTAGGAAGTGTAAGAGAAGCTGAACATCTGTAGAACATTTCTGCACTTGTTTCACCTCTGCTTGTGACAGAAACGACGCTGCAGTTACCACCTGTCCCTGGAGGCGTCACCAAAGAAAAGAGAGTCTAAATAATGAGGACTGTTGATAGTTTCACACTTTTGTGTCCCTCTCTTCTTGCCTCCAGATGTAACATGTCACCTTCTGTCACATGGCTTCCTGTGGGTTCTCATGCCGTTCGTTGATTAAGGCTTTCAAAAACACTGGCATCTTTCTGAAAGCTTCTTTCATGTGGCCATCATTAAAGCTGAGAGAGTTCTCTGTGTTAGTGCACAAGACAGCAGTGTGAGACACAGAGGACAGCAGTGGTCCGTCGTCCCGGCCTCTCCTCTGCAGCCCCACCGGGGCCGTGGGATCCATCCGCTTCAGTCCTGCTGCAGAGCCGCCAAGGCGTTGGAAGTCCACGGATTAAAAGGAGATCAGTTACACCAAACAGGACTAACAAATGGCAGATGTAGTGAAATTCATTATCCGCTGTCACAACAGAGGGTCTGAAGGGACCCGGAGACCGTTTCCACATAAAAGCAGGCATCCCGGCAGAACCATGGGAAACCGTTTCCACGCCCGGGCAGACTGCATGGAACTGGGATGTTTTGGTCTGCGCACATATACACAACAAGAAAATACAAACAGACACACAAAGGCGGGCTTTGAACTGTTTATCTGTGTGGCACATGGTTCGACTGAACCAGCGGTGGAGATAAAAATGTCGCTGTTTGGACTCTGCCTGTGTCGGAGGACTGAAAGCAAATTTTTTAACAAATTTTTTTTTTAAGGTCTGAGGACCTGGTTGAATACCGAAATGATTTCCTGCACTAAAAACTGCAACTTTAGGAAATAATTGAATTGACAGAATATTATTCATGTATTGTAACTTTAAATGTCTTTATTTCCTCTTAAAGTCACTTCCACTCATTTTTATTTACTTTTAATCCACAAAATGTACATTTCTGTTGTGTTAACACGATAAGGACACGCCTCCAGTGTGTTTGGAGAGAGACTGGTGGAATATATTGAACTGGTTTATATGTCATCAGGCTCACAGGCTTAAAAGGCTGATGTCCATGCAATCATAAACTCTCCCTACATCACTCCCCCAAGTCATGTTTTGTTTCACACCAAGTTTATACGAGTGTATTCGTGTACATGGCGGACCCTTGGTGGTATGATTCACGGTCCATATTCAACGGGGCCCAAGTGTCAACTTCTGATTAACCATTTTGATTGGCTACTTGATGTTTTTCACATAATTCCATATAATATTATCTATGTCTGTTTTGATCCATCAACAGATAAAAAGGCATAAATCTTCTTCTGCTCGTTAGACACTTTCAATTTGAAATATCAAGTCGTGATCATCTGCAGCTGTGATATTTTTATGGCTCTGTAGGTTATTTAATGTAAATAATCTGAAATATTTCAATATATTTGTTTTACTCTTCTTTAAAAAAAAGAAAAAAAAAAAAGAAATCTTTATTAAAAAGAAAAAATCCTTGTCGGAAAAGGCCACACCCTTTGATTCCCAGATTGTTCCTGCTGCTGCACTTTTCTGAAGCTTTCTGGTAGCAAAGATTTTAAAAACTACTGGTGTGGTAAAATAATACCGCTGCCTTTCAAAGATTTTGCATACAAGCTCATTTTTTCCTCTATATTATCATATATTATAGATATGAATTCATATACAAGCATGGTTTTGGAGTTGATCCCATCTGACTATAGGCAATATGGAGTAATCCGAGGACGGATTACAGTCCATCACGGAGAGACAGAACATCACACACAGTCAAGAGCAATTAGAAGTCACCAATTTAGCTCAAATGCTTTTTTAAATGCTGATTTTAGACTGTGGGAGGAAACTACACTCTGCACAAAAACTTCCCCACACCAGTCATTAAATGAAAAAGTCCTTGCAATGAGCTGAGAGTGATAACTACTACTGTAGTACTACTACAGTATTATGCTGCTGACTGATAACCGATATCTCCAAAAACAAAGAGAGAGAAAATGTTTTAATTTGTGTAATAATTTAAAGTCAATTTAGATGTAATTTTTAAAAAAAATCTACCATTTTCATTGAGATGTTATCATCATCATCATCATCATCATCATCATCATCATCATCATCATCATCATCATTATTATTATAAGTTTGATGTAATTATCAACATGAATGATTGAATAACCACTGGCCACTGGTAGAGCATGAGACTCACAATCTCAGGGTAGTGGGTTTGTGTCCCACGCTGGGCGCCACCTTCCTGTGGGCTCACCACCTGCAGGAAGGTTCTTAATCAGGTGTGATGTGATCTGGAAACAGATAAGCAAAAGAAAATGGATGGATGGATGATTGAATATTCACTAAGTCAATAGCATTATAATTTTTTAGATGCACTTGTATGTCAAGCCAGCTGAACTTGAGGTGGTTTGCTGTAAAATCATTGAAAACCTGAATATTCTATAAAATAAAAAGTCAGTGAAGGTGTTTTTCTAATATTGAAGTTTTAGTAATATCACACTTTTAAATTCATTCAACTTTTTTATTTTTTTTATTTCTGGTAAGTTCTTCATAGCAAAAAGTGTATCTTTTTCCACCAAACTTGAGTTTGAGGTTCATTAAGAATGAAGACTTGGTGGTGTTTGTTTTCTCTATGTGTGTTTTTGGCGTTCACACTGTTCCTCTCTTTGCTTTGAAAGTCTGGACTTTTCAACTTCTAAGCTCCTCTGCTTGGTAATTACATCAAACTTAAAGCCTGTGACAAATGGAAATTAATAACTTTGTGTCCTCCCGGACGGATGTGGGAATGCGGCGTGAAGTTTTGGTCACAGAAGTAGATTCTTTTTCGCTGGAAGTTGTCAGAGCGCCGCTCAGATATGACAGATGAAATGTTTGGGGTCATTACAACTGCCGACGCTGAACGGGTTTTGAAGATGTAACCAGCCATCACAAGTAAGTCAGACAGAAACATCAAAGCGGAGAAGCCAATCATTCTGCCTCAGTGTTTTTCTCCCGCCTGCCAGTCTGTCGTGGCAACATCTTTGAGCGTCAATCACTCATCCCTACGTCAAAGCCGTGCGTGCGCGTGGATGGCGACTCTATTTTTACATGCAACCAAAACACTTTGTGTCTCTGATTGTTGATTTCTGTCTTTCATTCCCCTGCTTGTCGCGTCCTGTGGTCCTCCATCGGGCTCCCACCGGGGCCCCCGGCGGAGGAAGGTGACACTTGTTGTGATGCGGCACCTGAAAGGCTCTCAGCAGCCTCTCCTCAAGAAGCGATAACCAGCAGCGACACGACGAAGCTCCCGAGCCGGATCTACTTCAAGCCACTGAGCCAACCAAATTTGCAATATTTGAAGTTACCGGCTGGGTTCATATTAGCATCTGCCATCTCCAATTTTTTTTTGCCCCAGTGTTCTCTGATCCACTTACTCTAATGTATATTTCATCGGGCTTGCTTAATGTTTTTGTAGTTTTATGTCACCCTCTGCTTAACGGCACTTAATGTATTATTCTGCTTCTGAAAACTCCATTATGATGTTTTCTAAAGGAGGCTGGTGTGATGTGTGATTCTACAGGGGCTACACACACACACACACACACACACACACACACACACACACACACACACACACACACACACACACACACACACACACACACACACACAGTGCTTACATGCATCATGAATTTGGAGAAAGAGAGCGTGAGCATGTGTGACAGGACAAGCCAGGTGGGGGGAAGAGGTGGGTAGAGGGGGGGGGGGGGGGGGGGGGGTTGATTCTCTGTTGATCTGAGCCTTTATTCTCCTCGAGCCTCTGAAGACAGTGGTCCTGGACTGTGGAAAAAAATACTCAGGGGAGGGTGCGTTCAAAGCCTGCGAGCTCGGTGACGATCCGCCGTCAGATCCTCAGCCCGTTTGAAAAGTTCATATAAACTGAGCGACAGCCGCTGGGAAATGGTCTTTGCAAACTCAATGAGAGTTTATCATCCCCACGCAGGGAGAGGCGCCGTTTGAGGTGGAAACGCGTCGCCTGTAATCTCGGTCCCCTTCAGAGGTTTATCGGGGACCCCTTCCTCCTTAAAGAACCAGAAAACCTGGGTCCTCGTAAACGAGGTATCCCAGCGCCGGAGCCGCCGCCCGCCTCAGCTCGGCGCCCCATTTTACACAACGCAGCTCCAGCTAGTGGCCTACTGATGTTTTGACAATGTGATGAACAGGGATCTTGTTCTTTCCAATTTGAGCAAACAATCTGGTCCACAAAGCCTAGAATGTAATACTTCTGTTGCTACTACATGCACAAAAATTATTTAGGTCCCAAATGGTTTGTTCACGTCCATTAATGGTTTTCTATCTGCAGGCCCAATAAAGTTTCCCAAATCCTTCACATGAAGAGTGATGGTTCTCTTTCTTTTTTCCCTTCTCTTCAGTACATGTTTTTACGGGAGGGCCTGCTTTGTGAAGTATAAATTGAAAAGGTAATTTTCATTTGTCATTTTTTTTTAAAATTTACTTGATGACAAAAGACTATGTTATTAGGATGAAAAGGATCGGGGAGGAGGATGTTGATGTTGTCTGTTTTTTTTTGTTTTCATGTCCTTCCAGTAGTACTAGTAGACGGCTTCTATTGAAAATGAGTGTTAAATGTATGTATAATATAAGAATACTGCATGTACCATATATGTATGCTTATTTTAAAATCTATAATGATCTATGAAAATCAACAACTACAAAGTTTTTACTTTGTTTCAGTTCACAAATGAATGAGGACGTTCACTTTCTGTCACACCCTGCACTCCTGCAGGTGTTTGTGGAGTCTCTCTCTCTCTCTCTCTCTCCTGCTTTCTTCCAGGTGGGAGTGGTGTGTGCGTGTGTGTGTGTGTGTGTGTGCGTGTGTGCGTGTGTGTGTGTGTGCGTGTGTGCGTGTGTGCGTGTGCGCGTGTGCGTGTGTGCGTGTGTGCGTGTGTGTGTGTGTGTGCAGGCAGGCTAGCTGGCTGGCTGATGATCACTACAACTCAGCTCACCTGCGATCCCAGGTGGAGCTCGTTGAGCTGCTGCTGTGCCTCTCTACTTAGGCCACGTTTACACGTACCTGAGTATTTGAATTTTTTTTTGATATTTCTCTGTGTTTGGGCCGCACATTTACACATAAATGCAGCTACGACTGACCACACATGATGATTCCTGAAAACTCCGGCCACTGTGGTGATCTGGATAAACTCTGTCTCTGTTTGCATCTCAAGGCCCCTTCATACTCCCTTTTTGAACCCATAAGAACAAGAAGAAAATTCGGCAGTGACGTCAGCCAGCTGCCGAAAAAAAAGCTTTTTTGGCAGGACTGTTCATACTCCGATAAGAAGCTGCCGAACTCGCAGGCCACGCCCCCTCGCAGCAGCCACACGTCTGTGATGCGGCGTTTAAACTTTTCAGCTGTACAGTTTATTTCTCGCCTCCAGTGCTTTCAGAAATACATTTTTGAGTTTTTGTCCGAGCGCGATGTTGGTCCGGTATTAACTCCAGGAGCTGACAGCTGTTCGTGATGCGTTCAGGTGCATCATGTAAGCCTACACTCCGACATTTTAACGAGCTGCGGCACTTGTACAGTAGCGATGTTACGAGCCAAATATGATTAAAATATGACTGATATTCAAAAGAGAACTGGAACACGCATGCGCAGAGCACGGCAGTGCAGAAGTTTGGCAGTGCGGCACCCACGTAGTCCGGTCAGGGCGGTTGGCACAGCCGAAACAAATTTCTTCGGCCAGAGGAAATTACATCATTTTGTTCGGCAGGGCCCCACACTGCCAAACTTTCGTCTCGTTCTTATGGAGTATGAAGGGGCCTTAAAGGGGGGGCGGAGGATATTTATGTCACAATTCATGACGTGGTGTTTTTATCCAGGATTCTGATTGGTTATCATGGTTTCATGCTTCTTGCTGCACTGCCCCCTACAGGTTTGGCATGCTCATAGCGGCTCTGAACCAGGCGTATATGCAGATGAAGATGAAGATGTTTTTTTTAAAGGTAGAGGGGGAAATGTCTATTTTTGTAAAAACCCAGGTACGTGTAAACATGGCCTTAAGCTCCCAACAGTCAGTGTCGCTACACATGGTTCGTTTTTTTCTGCTTGCTCTTTGCTCCTGCTTAGTCTGCTTCTTTCTGCCTTCAGTCGGATGATGCGATCTGCCTGGCACTCCTCAGCTCTCGACTCAGCCTCTCTGAATCGCTGGACCAGCTCTGTGACTCATCCTGCTGCAGCCAGCCCAAGACCTGCTCTGCTCACTGCTGTACAGTCGGGCCTGCCCACCCACCAGTGAGCCAACTCCTGGAGGAATCAATACTCTGTCACTCGTCTCAGCTCCCGCTCAACTCTGTGGAACTTGTGGGAGATCCATGCACTCAAGACCCAAGCGTAAATCTCTGAACTTTAAGTTAAATAAACTTATCAAACCCTGAGTAGAACATGTTCATTACAAATATTGTAAGAAACAAATTCATATTCTTTTTGTGTATGTTGTTCAGTTATTCTTTTAAAATTAGTTTCTAAGTTCTTCAGCTGCTTCCTTTAGAAAACGCCACAGTGGATCGTTTTCCTCGCTCACAGCCCATCTTCTGCCACCTTCACCGTTACAATCATCTCTACATCCTCCTCCACTACATACATGAATATTCTCTGACTAGTCTTGTAAACCTCCACTAAAGCTCAAACATCATTTTTAATTATCTTTCTTAATTTGGATAACAATAAAAGTGATATCTGTCTGTGAAATGGCTCCTTCTTCATTTCATGTTGTGAGAACTCCGGTGCTGAGAGATGCTCTTATTGGCAGTTGTGCAGAACTTTCATGTTTGTCTTCTTCTAAATAACCAGATTTATGAACGATTGACAACCAGAAGCAGCAGCATCAAAACAGCTGAGATGAATTGATTATAAATGTTAACTAATGTTAATCTAAGGCAGTTATTCTGATGGTCAAGCTCACAGCCTGCATGTGGAGGAACAACAGTAACAAGCTCATGGAAACTTGTCAAAAGTAGGGAAAGCAGTAACTCTTTATTCTACTTCATTCCCAACACTGGTGGCTGTAACTGCATTTATAATAAGGTTGGTGTACTGATAAAAATATTTAACTAATTAAAAAAGGTAACTTTGTCATTATTTATGTTGCTCTAGCAAGATTCTTTTTTTAATGTAATTATTTATTTCTACATGAAAAATTTAATCCAGGTATCTTGTATTTTGAACAAATACTACTTGATATATTTGTGTAAAGATGCTTACTTTAATTATTACTGTTGATTTCACAGATTCAATTAATTTAAATAAACAAAGGAAGTGGCTAAAAAGTCCTGCATGACACATGAAGCTTTACCTCAGAAGTACTTGTGAAACAAAGAAATAACACAATGACACAATCAAACATTTAATTGAAAAAAAAAACAACAATCTGACAGAGGTAGAATGAATCAGCATTTTCTCTTGAATGCAGCCGTAGTAATTTCTTAGCATTTCTTCCTCTGTGACTCCACTGAGGTCCAGTAACTCAAATGAAAACCACTTCCCGTTTTCACAAAGCATCCTGAGGCTAAAAGAAGCTCTTAGTGACGTCACTCTTAAAAAAAAAAATCTTAGAATTCCTTAAATTCTAAGATTTTTCTTAGAATTTTCCATAACTAAGATAAAAGTAATTCACAAATCATCTTAAGTCCTAAGAGAGCTCCTGAGGTGGAAAACCACTAAAGGTAGTGAGGAGGACTTTTAAGAAGCCTGAGAGTTTCTGAAACAGACAAGATGGAGGAAAGACAAAGCGAAAGGAAAGTTATTCTTCGTTTATTTAACGACAATTATTTAATGCTCCCGGCTTGATCGTGCAGGAATAATGTTTGTGGTTGACCTCATCAGGGAGGAGCTTATTTCTCCCACAGTGAAGCAACGTAATAAAGCCTGAGATGAAGGTGATCATTGCGGTTCGTCGCTACAGGTGAGCTGCAGCAGTGTAGCGGCGATGACTGGGGTCTGTCCCAACCCTCCGTCAGCAGGCTGACCAGTCTGACCGTTACGTCTTTTCACAGCCCCACATTGGTCGTAAATCACAGGAATTGATGATGCTGCGTCGCGTCCACCATTAATATCAAATGCATTAGGTGGTAAAAATAACCAGCGAGGACAGAAAAGATGATAATCAAATCAATGTAATAATCGGCATGTGAACGAGGTAAGTTCAATCATTTTTAAGCTGTGTACAAATTTCATCATCATGACATAAAATTATTTTCACGAGTACACATTTTTGATACAGCCCAAGATATTTGATGGGTTAATTTTACTCTCCATTCGTTACTGGGAGCCATCGTGTCTCGCTCCCTTTGTGTTGTGGGCGGAGTCTGCGTGACTCTGGCTGGGCAGCACACCTGAGATCCATCACATCATCAACCCCCAGTATAAAGACTCCGGCTCTTCCTCTACTCGTCGCCACATCGTCCGTTTACCTCATGTGGTCTTTTATCTCAGTCAGAAATTATCTGCTATTTTTTTGTGACTTGTGAATCACGAGTAGGATAGTTGAGTCAACTGTGCTCAGCTCCAGCTACTTCACTCCCTCAGATCAGTCTCGTTGGCCTGACTTACTCCTCACCATCATCCGCTCATCCACCCTCCATAATTAGACTCTCAAAATGCAGATGAAAAACCCTTCGTTCACCTATCTCATCTCTCAGTCAAAGTTTGATCCCAACTTGCTCTCGCCGTAACAGGATGACCTTCCACATGCACACTTGTGGTATTAGCATGTACTTTCATGAACGCGACGTGTTGCCTGTGACATCTCGCCTTCTCGTAGTTATGCTGCAGTACTTTAGGCTGGTTACACTGGAGTCTGGTGCCCATCACATTTAAATCCTAATGTGGACAACAACGCATAAAATGGAATTAGAACATTAGTAGTTGCACTGTGAATGATGACTAAGTCTACATAAATCACACTGTCAGAAAGTTCTACGACTGCAAACTGGATTGAAAGCTTGCAACAGGTGTTTTTCTTATACCCCTGCATGAAACATGGACACACTGACTTAATCTGTGTGTAAAGAGAGAATGCAACAGGTACTGGTAGGTCGGCTCACACAACCCAAACACATTGTGCGTCTGTAAAGCTTCATGGAGTCATGGAGTCACCGCACATAGAATCAAACCAGAAACTATAAATTGAATAAAAAAGAATAATATAGTGTTTTGATTGGTTATATACCAAATCAATACAGAGGTTTATTTTTGTATTATAGTAGTCATTTTCTGGTAAAGGTTGAACGATTTAACTGCAGCATCTTGTTTTGTCGCTTTTGTCAGGCTGCCACACACACACACACACACACACACACACACACACACACACACACACACACACACACACACACAAAACAACAGCCTCCTAAACGGGTGAACAATGGAATCCTTCCCACTGGTTAAGCATAAAAAGACCCACATGACAGTGATTTCCAGGGCCTTGGAAAAGTGGGAGGAAACCAGAGATGGCTGTGAGCGGACGACGGTAATTGTCTCATTTAGAGACCGATGCCCACAGGTAAGAGTAATTACGGAGGGGCCATTATTCTCCCCTATCGGTGGGTGTGTGTGTTTATGTGCTGCGGAGGACAGTCTTTCAGGCGGCTCCCAGTGGCAGATTACAAAGGTGTGGCCGGCGCGCAACATCCAAATGTGACACATAAAAGACAAAAAGTGCAGATCAACAGAGGGTGTCTCAGCCCCATTCCGCTACTTTGCCGTCAACCTGACAGATGGCATGGGCCTGTCTGAGGCCCCGGCAATGAGGAGTGCAGTGGCTTCAAAGGCCCTCTGTAATCTGCAGAAACATCACAGGCTGGGAGAAAGTGACTGTCTCCCAGACACCCGCCCTGCTAAGAGGGCGAGCGAGGCGCTAATGAAAGGCAGATAAAGGGATCGCAGGCACAGACAGCGCCTCATGGAAGAAAAAAAAAGAAAGAAAGAGAGAGATAGAAAACATCAGGTAGGCTCCGCTTTTTTTTTTTTCCCTTTGCCTTTCTTTTTTCTTTTAAAGAATCTGCAGATAAATGGTCTCGTCAGTCCTTTTGTGTTCCCTGAAAAACAGCGGCATACAGATAAAGAGTTATTTTCAAAGCTCTCCTCCCCCATCGAGTATGACTCAATTCAGACTAAATGGTCAGTGCTGAGTATGGGGTAAAAAGTTAGTGATGATGGAGGAAGGATGAAGATTGTTCTGGCTTCTTTACTGTTGTTGTTGTTGTTGGAAATGTCACCGGTTGCTTGTGTTTGTTGTCGCAGCTTTGATGTGACAGTCGGGCCTGGCGCTCGCTGTCAGACGCTGCGTTAATCAGAGGGACTCGCTTCTTTGGTGGCACCTTGCTGCATCCATTCATCGCCCAGGAAGGATCCACATCCCGTCATTTGGACTAATCAGTCCTTTGCTTTTTCGGTAACGTCCCAGCACACGGGCAGCGTGCGTCCTCCATCTTGGCAGCACTGATGGCTGACAGCACCGATATCAAAAGCACAATACATCATGTTACTTTCTTGAAAAAACGCTGGGTTGACATCAAGCCAGCTTCCAACTAGACGAAACATTTGTCTGAAACACATCTTAACTTATAAATAAAGGTCAAACAATTACCACTGAGTAAGTTAAAAAAGAAAAAACAAACATTGGCTATAGTAGAACATTCAGGATGGACGAACATCTACCCCCCACCTCCCGTGCTGAGGCGGTGAGTACGGACAGCTCCCAGGTCTCTGGAGGCTCTCGCACATCCGCTCGGCGCAGTAAGCCCACAGTATGGACGGGTTCAGTGGAGCGGGCCGTGGTGTGCCGACCCCCTGCTCAGCTCTCAGAGCCTGGGGATTTGTTAGCTGCTCTCAGGGTAACCGGGCCACACTTCATTTCAACACGCTGGGCTTTTCTTTCTGACAGCCCACTGGACTGTGCTCGGCCTGTCAAAGCTGCTAATGGCTCGCATTTTCAAGGAATATACACCCCCCGTGCCATCCTATTACACACAGAGAAAGCACGATAGGTGTGGCAAAGAAAAGTGTGCGACCAGTGCAAATAGGCCAACATGTATAAAGAATAATGTGAGAAACAAGCCCTCATGAAGGATTATCGTAGGACAGCATGCAGGCATACACATTCTTTTCTTAATTCTCCAATATTTGGTCACATTTGTGTGCTTTATGGACAGATTTTGTAAAAAAATATTTTCAGCACTTTCAGCTCCATATGTGTCCAGGTTCCAGGGCTGATGGTCGCATGTTGACTTGGGGTGGTAACGTGGGTTGCATTTCAAACAACCTACTGCACACTAATAAAGTTATCACTATCTATGCCACCGTGCTTCTCAAAAAGAGTTTAATTCAATGTGCACTCACATGGAATGTTTGTCTTGGTCATAACTGTTGCAAAGCATTGAATTCATTTCTTCCATCTCAATTAGCAGAAGTCATAAACGCTCAATGAGAAGCTAAATGAGTTCATGACATATGTTTAAAAGAAATTAGCCCCATTGGTATTAGGTTACTTTGCTATCAAAGATTGTTGACGTAGTTGTACTTTTCATAAAAGTTGGAAGTGGACATCCAAAGAAAATCTAAAACAATTACAGATCGACAAGTTGTGAAGAACTATTTCTCTTTAGTCAGGTTTACTCTCGAGAACAGATTTGTTTCTTGAATTTACATTTTCTGGGGAAGACTGACCCTAAAAATATTGCCCATCCTTCCGTGAGTGCACTATACAGGGTTAAAGCCAAAACTTGCTTGACTTAGAGATTATGGTGGTGAAGTACATGAGTACGTGAGATGGGTCGCTCATTTTGGACAGTTTGGAGGGAAAGTGGGAGAGATGAGTTTGGTTTTAAAGGACATGCAGACGATTGGTGAGAAGAAGGAAACAGGAGACTGAGGGGATTGAGAGAAGACGATCCACTGTGGCAACCCCACTTTGGAAAAAAAACCATGAAGAATTGTTTAACTGTTAAATGTTGCATCATCATGTCAAAATGTAAAATCCCTGAAAATCTTTCTTGGTTTTGGTAGTCTCCTCTGAGTTAAACAATAAATACATTACATTGCCACTATAAGCATGCTCACTTGACAAGATGAGCACTTTCCAGCCAAAACTAAATAGAAACTTTTGGTCTCTTTCAGTTCACTAGTAAAGAGATATTTTCACAAATCTACTTGATTACTTTTATGAAAATATCCTACTTAATGATTATTTGCATAAATCAGGTGTGGGTCAAGTTACAAAAATTAGTAGCTACTTGAAAAGCGTTTATTTGAAATTACTGGGGTTACTTTGCTATTTTCTTAAACAAGAACTTGTGATAACGCCCAAAAACTCATTTACTGAATGACCAGAAGGAGAACAAGAGGTTATGTAGTGTGGTGGCAGGTTCCTATAAAGATATACTGCTGTTTATTTAAAGTATGGATGTCTAAAGTCTGTCCTCGGCACTAATCATGGTCTAAGGTCAGTGTCAGTGAGGTTACATTTCCTTGGACAACATGCTATTCCTGTTCTTAACTCATGCTGGCAGTGCCATTGTGTCGCATACGCATCATGTATGTACATATGTGGACCAGTGATGCTGTTTACTCTCATATGACCACTTTATTTAGTAACAAGTAATCCACCGGGTTACTATTTCCAAACAAGTAATCAGATTAGAGTTACTTCTCCAAGTCACTGCATTACTATTGCAGCATCCAACAGGACGTTGGAAAGGAAGACGGGTTTCTTGTCAGTAAAGCCGCTTTATTGGGGTGCGTTTACACTTTGTTCACGGCAGCCCCGTTTGCCTGAAACGTAGTGCGCCGTCGGATTTGGAGGAATTCTGAGGAAGGCGAGCCACGTTTTTCACATTCTGTCAAGGCTTTCTACGGATGAAATGTGGACGCCGGACCATTTTGAAAGCACGTTTATGTCCTAAAGAGCCACCAAAAGTGACTGCAATCATTGTATCCTGAGACTTTTGCTTTGTACATACATACCTCTCCATTTCTTTTTCGGTGGCATAGCTTGTAGAAGGTGTTCTGTCATTGATTGCTCAGACTGGAATGAAACTCCCCTCCAGGCTCGGCTTCCTCCCAGACCGTGCGCGCCGTGGCAGACTGGAGTAGAACGCAACGCGTCGGGTCCACAAACCGTCTCACGCCGGGACAAGCCGCGATTGAACATGATGAAAGGGCTACCATACACCGTAACTACACCGTGAGAACCGTGACGAAGTGCGGCTCGACGTGATAAAACGCGAAGCAACCGTGAAACAACCGTGATAGAACGCGCAGTAAACATCACTTCCTGTAAGCCTCCCGTCCCACTACGGACCGCCTCCAAGTTCTATTACGGCCAATTACGTGCTGCCACGTTTTGTGACGTTCATCCCGTTTTGCTACGGGCTACTAGGTTTGTCATCCACGCCGTGGCCAATTCTTGGACAGTTTAAAAGTGTGGCACGGCGCCCACGGCAATCACGACCTGTTTTTGTTTGCCCATCCCGTCCCCCTGCGTTGTCTCTCGTCCATCCCGTTTTGTCCACGGTGGCCTGAAACGGGGCCGCCGTGGCTGCCGGGAACATAGTGTAAACGTATCCTTACCGAACAGAATCGGGCCGCTCCTCCATTCTCCTCCAAACTGACAAACACACACACACACACACACACACACACACACACACACACACACACACACACACACACACACACACACACACACACAAAATAAATATTGACAGGAATCCCCCCCTTTTTTCAATCAATCAATCAATCAATCAATCAATCAATCAAAGACTTTATTTGTACCCGGGGGGGGGCAATTCAAAAGTTGCAAAGAGCAGGTAGTGCAAATAAATAACTAGATAAATAGATAAATAGTGCAACAACAGACTACAACTACATCACTGGGTCAATAAATACCAGTAATAGTAAAAATCGAATAATAAAACCGTGAGTCAGATATAAATACAACAAAGAATGAAGGTCAAAGGTTAAATATGTATCAGCATATTACTTTTAAAAACAAGTAATCAGTAAAGTAACTCAGTTACTTCCTGTGTCGTCCTGTGTCATGTAATCTAGACTGTACATTTTTCTCAACTGAGACAGAATTGATTCAAAATTTCCTGAGCCTCTAGTAACATTTGGAATAACTAAAGAAGCACTTTTATTTAGGTTAGAGGGGCGAGCTTGCAGACAGGCCACCACTCTGGGTCCATGAGCAAAGGCACTACAGTAACTAGTAGACAAACTAAGTAACTTTTTAAAGGAAAAACTAATAGTCCGTAATCGCATTCAAGGTAATTGTGGCAACACTGATGTGGACCACTCAGAGTCTAGGCATTTACAGTAATGCAGCACAGTAATACATAACTTTACTCTTTGTCTGCCACAAAAAAGGTACAAATGTTTTATGCCGCTATTACTTTTCACAATATTAATATCCTAGCTGTGAACATCATAATTATAATCATTTGTTTAATTTCTTTTTTTGCTCTGAGACACCAAATCGGTGAGAAAACTGTCCTCTACAGTAACCAGTTAAGTTGCACTGAATGACAAATATAAACTACGTGCTCAAACATCTGTAGATGAGCGATGTGTCCATAAAGCTCTGGTTTTGTGCTCAGGCAGTATAAAATGTCTGGGTGTCAGCTGCTGTTTTCCTTTCAGCCCCACCAGATCTCTCTCCTCCCCAAAGTTCTTCAAGAGTTTTATAATTGGCTGGAGTTTAATTAAAGGCCGATTTGAAAATAAGCAGGCGAAAAGGCAAATTAAAGACACTTGTAAAACAGAAAATGAAATGCTTAACAAGCTCAGCATGGCCATTGGGAGACCTAATTTACATAGTAAACCTTTACAGTTAGCCTGTTTACAATTTTGTGGGTTCGGTGTTACCGTCGCAAATGTTTAGCAGCATTTCAGATCTCCGGGCTCGACCGTCATTTTGAATTAGTACCGAATGCAGGCTGTGTGTCTCACCTTAAACATTTTAAATCTAAAACAAGACGTCCGGTCTGTTCAAACCGTGGCCACACACAGGCCAAATGTCGTCTAAAAACAATTCCAGACTGACTTGAACAAAGGACAAATGTGAAAAAGTGAGAAAACGACTTTCAGACGGAGAAATTCCTACACTGTGCCACACCCGAAATGCAACACTAACAGCAACGCCAACCCAGGAGCCAGCATAAGCGGGTATAGCATGTCTTTCTTTACTACTAAATGCCGTCTCAACATACATGACAATGTTTTCAAGTGAAAACGGAAAACTTTCCGAAATAAAACCGTTTTGGAGTATTGTAAATACAGCTATTAATAATTCATTGACCTCCAACACACCAAACAACTGTGTTGTCATGTACCTGGGAAAACTTGACGGCTCCGTGCAGAAAGAAGACAGATATCTGCTTAACATTTTACTGATTTCCAGTAAAAAGGCCATAACCAGGAACTGGCACTAAGTGGAAACACCAAGCATGGAGCAACGGATAGAAATCATCAAGGATATTTATACAATGGAAAAGACAACTCATTACCTAAAATTCAAGGGAGACACATTTGAGAGGAACTGGAAGAAATGAAACACCTACAAGGAACGTAACACCAACAACTAAACAGACTAATCTAACAGACTGAGAAAGAAAAACATGCATACTGGAGATCGCCCACTGTATTTCTGTTTAGCACTGTTTGTGCTTGTTATTATAAAAAATAAAATAAAAATGAAATTAAAAAAGTTGAAAATAAGATAAAAAAGGGAAAGCTTTATATTTTTATATATAAAAAAAAAAATTATATATATATTTTTAAAGTCTCTCTTTCTTCGACCTCCGTCTCCATGTCCCGAGGCTGACTGGCTTCACAGTCCGGGTGGGAGAGAGCATCTTCTCCCATCCTCTCCGTCTCCACCTCAGGTGAATCTTTGAGGCTGCTCACTGATTCGTCTCTTCCTGCGTTCTCTTTCACTCTTTTTGGTGGAGGAGTTGGTTTCTTGTCTAGGCCCATTGCCATAATGCACTTGTAACAGGGTGAGGTCCCCTCCACACCATAGAAACCAAAGTGTCCATGCCTGCCGCCGAGTCGCGAACCTTTCCTGTGTTTGAACTCACAGCAAGAGCTCAGCCGCTCGACCTGCCGTGCTTGTGTCAAATATCCTGATATATCTTATGTTTTTGTGTCAAATACACTTAATAATCCTCTCAAAGGTGTCAAATATACTTTGAAATCCAATATTTCAAATAAATAACGCTGAAAAAAATAGTCGTGGACGAGTTGTCCAGAATCGCACGGATGAGTTGTCCGTCCACCGATCCTCACAGCCACAGAG
The DNA here is from genome assembly GCF_963383615.2 of Lipophrys pholis. Lineage (NCBI taxonomy): Eukaryota > Metazoa > Chordata > Actinopteri > Blenniiformes > Blenniidae > Lipophrys > Lipophrys pholis. The sequence goes on along the minus strand of NC_137636.1, from coordinate 31,351,406 downwards.
AGCGGCAATTATTCACGCAACACTATTTAATCTTGAATAACAAAACAACTAAATGACATTGAAAGCCACACCACTCACACTCTAAAAACCCTGATCTCATGCATATACCTGCCATTTTAATAATATTATAGCAACTGTGTGTGTGTGTGTGTGTGTGTGTGTGTGTGTGTGTGTGTGTGTGTGTGTGTGTGTGTGTGTGTGTGTGTGTGTGTGTGTGTGTGTGTGTGTTCCGGTTTGAGTGTTGAAGGTTGCTGACCCCTGCTCGAGAGCCATCCCCACCGGACACCCCTCCCCGTTCGGTGCAAGTTCACACGCCGATCAAGCCACTGAAAAGCTGATTTTGTTTTTGAAAGCGCTCTCACTCCGTCTTTGTGGAAATGGGGTAAAACGTAACTTTTTTGAAATGGTGCTGCAGTGCATTCGCACCACGGCTGTAATAAATTGTTGTTTTAAACGTGGGCAAGTAGAAAGATTAATAATGACAATGTTTCCTTCAGAGTGTCATGACTCTTCGTTCATATTCTCTGGGGACTTGGTAGTTTGGCGATCACCGTAATAACAATCCAACTTCATCAACTTTGGCGCATGTGTGTGTGGTTACATTACAGCTCTACATGGAAACTACATCGTTTTCAGTGTTTCTACCATTTCCTGTAAAGAAACATTGTCTTCAAAACGGTGCTGCGTAAACGTGAACCATTAATGAAAGGAAATCACAAAAACTATGCGTTTCCACTTTTAAACGGGGCCTAAAGTTAAATATAAAAACCCAACAACACCTGTTGTTTTTTCCTGCATAGACTCAAAGAGTTGAGTCAGTTTATTTCAAATGAAATTATGTTAGAAATACCTTTTGCTTGCTCAGTTTTTCCCAAAATGTGAATCTGTGTTCAGTGAAGAATAAAAAAGTAGTTAATACTCTGAATGTTGTTTGTTTGCATCTTGACTTGTACCTGTGTCCCTCATGCCAAAACGTCTTTTTTGTTTCATCTGAATATCTAAATATAAACAGTATCGCTGTCATTGGTTTGGTTCATTTGATGCACATTTAGATCTAGCAATAGTTGAATAAACACTGATTTCTTGTATTTAAAATCTTAGACTATCAGCCCATAGCTCCTGGTCTTTAAGTTCAGTCATACTGAATTTTTGACTGAATATCTTTATGTCTATATGCAAATCACATTCAGTGATTTTCTCGCGTATGTTTCGTATTTTGCAAGATATGCTGAGTCCTGCATCTTCTGTCACAAAATTAAGGACATCTTGATGTGATTTGGATTAAAACTCATCCCAAAAGGGATGCTCATTTTGAAAGTCTTTGTTATAATGACGACAAGTAATGAGCACAACTGCAGTTTCTTTAGAACCTCTAATTTCCCCAGGGGGATCCATAAAGCCAAAAGCTGCTCTGCTCTTGTCATTGCTGCAGTAATTGCATGTTAAGGAGACCGTATTGTGCTTTCTGTATCGCTGTCACACATATGAAGCGGCATTCTTAGATGTTCGTTTGACTCTTCCCTTGATGAAGAAGCTCAGTTTTGCATGGTTTGGACCACGTTTTTGTCAGGCTGATGTCATTTTACGAAAGAGCTTTATATTGTCCATGAAGGCAAGTGTTCAATGAGGCTGGTATCAAATTACATGTGCTCGCTGCTACATGTGAGGAGGCTCAGATCTGATCTGTTGAACTTTTGTCGACGAGCATTTTCAAGGGACAGAAGCGAAAGTGAGTGTTTAAAGCAGGGAGTGAATAGAGTCGCTGCATAAAGACCCAATATAAGATAAATATGGATTCTTTTATAGAAAATCCTAAAACGCTGCTCCAGCAGATTTGAGCATGAAATGTGTCTTTTGAATGTTGCATAAGATTTACACACAGTTTTGTTCAAGGGAACATTGTTTTGGCAATACGTTTATTCCTTTTGCTAAAAATGGACAGTTTAGAAATGATTCTCTTCACACAGAGTAAAATAAGTGGGGGAAAAAAAAAAAAAAAAAGCCTGTGATTGGCAAGTCAAATGCAGACTGTGCTGACTGTTCAGTATATTTCAGCCAGTGCAGAGATGTTGGCAATTTCCAGACAGAGCCATTCAACTACAAAAAAAAAAAAAAAAAAAAATCAACTTTAAGGACAAGCATCCAAATTTACAATATTAAACATTGAAGAAAAAAAAAAGAAAGCAGACAAAACAACCCACGACTCCCCTGATGTTTTTCAAAGCATATGATATGTGAACTGTCAAAAGTCAGCTTGGCAGACGTTTAAGGTGGAACTATACGCCCCGCTACCCATTAAATGAATTTAGAGGATCACAACTTTCAGCAAATGATAAAAACATGATTACCATCTGTGCATTTGAGGAGCTCTTTCTCTGCCAAGCCTTTTGATGAGGCTGCAGCCTTATGCAACAGCTTTAGCAGATGTTGTGGTACATCGAGCTGGAAAGTGGCTCTCAAACAGAGATAGTTTGCAACTGGCACACTTTGAATCTAAGAGGCTGCTTTGAAGGAGCAGCAGCTCCAGAATCAACGCCTTTTCTTTTTGTTTTTTATTTTACAGCAAGGAGAAAGTGTTTCCTCGTCTGAGAGGAAAGTTCTCATCTGGCTTTGGGTTCATCTTAACGCCGCCCCGCCGAGTGTGTCAGGGTGTAAATGTCACTTTCACAGTGTAAAGTTCCCCGCATTACCCCAAATTTCATTGAATTAGTTCAGTTTCATGGTTGTAATGCGATTATTCCTTCAGTTACTTCAGTTTCTTCAGCGATCATGTCTTTAAAAATTGCAAAGTGCATAAAGACAAGATGCAGGGATTTGTGACTAAAATAGAAATGTGCATTTTGTTTTGCTGTTTGCTGTAAATGTAGTTGACATAAATGCATAAAACGTAAGCTGCTTATCATAAGAACAACATAAAATCTATAACGTGTTATCTAACAATATAATCTGATCTTCTCTGTGCAGGATTTTTCGCCACTTCTGCTCTCTGCAGGAGCCTCAAATCATAGGAGGACGCCAAGGCAGGGATGCTTTCTAATTCTTAGAATGCCAGTGCGTACTCGCATGTGTCACGAGTAACTACTTGCAGGGTGTCCAGTGGTGTACTGGCCTGCTGGCACACCAGGACAAATTCCTGTAGGCTGACGTGACCCAAAAAAAATAAATAAACAAAAAAATCTATAACAACCCCCCCAAAAAAAGAACTAAAAAACATTATTTTCCAGTTTGAACAAGATTTATTTACAAAACATAATGAAAACAGGAATTAGTCAGTTTGACTGTTGAAACAACTACACAGTGTGGTCTGGATCCTCTTGAAGACCCTACGGATTCTCTCTCTCACTTGCTTGAAACGTCCAGTGGAAGTGAGGCCTGGCAAAGGGACGTGTTCCGCTCCAGACTCATCGGAGCTCTCTGGAGATTCCTCCACACGAAGGACATCGTCATTCAGCTCTGAGACAGAAACAATGTCACTAAAAGTCTTGGAGAGCTCAGAAATGTAAGAGTCCGAGTCCTGGGGGGGCCTGATGGGAGCTGCTGCCTCTTTCTGCCGGCTGCTCGAGTGGAAACACACTGATCTCGTCCTCCAAGGGTAAGATGTGGGGGTCCTTGTCCCGGTAGGACATTGTGATAAAGGGGTGTTTCAGCGCTGCACGGGGGGTCAGTCTCTGCTCTCCGTCGAGATGCAAGAGCCCCTTGAGCAGGTCAATCAGAGCTTTCCTGTCCTCCGGCTAGATAGATCTGCATTAAGAAACGAAGTCACCTCAGTGGATAAGTTCAGAGACGGATCACAAACTGAGAGCCTGTTTATAACACAACGGTGCTCGGAGCAACTGAAAATGCAACTTTTTGAAAACAGCTCTCAAAGTGGAACTTTTTGAGAAGGCTCTGACTCCATTGATAAAAACGAAGCCGCAAACAACAAACTATTTCAGCTTCAAGCAGCTTAGAAACAAGAGCTCGATGTTTAGTTCAAACTTTTTCTTTGAGATATTTATGATAATGAGTAGATCAACTGTTACACTGCATTGCTGCAAAAATAACCTGAAAAGTTTAATAGATAAAACTACGTAGCCTGATTAAATGAATCACCTTAATATTTTGTGTATTCATAAATTAATATGGCCTTTTTTCAGTAGTCCAATTGTTAAAATGATTTACTTGGCCATTAGAAATGTTCTGTTTTTCCCCAAAACATTTCTTCCAAATATCAAGTTACATGAAGGTTGTATGTGTGACATTTATTGAGCTTTAAATCATTAAAGAAAGTGTATGAAATTTACAAATTACAATCAGTGGCCTGATTATTTTCAGAAGTAAAGACATGTCAAAGTGTAAAACTCTGCTGAAGATGGTTGAGTGTATTTTTTGAAGACTGGCACGCCTTGTTAAAATGTCTGTGATAAAGTGAAGAAGATGGAAGCAGTGGGAGAGTCAATCAACCGGCAGAGAGTACCGACCTCAACCAGCTCATCCAGGCTGCTGGCCGGCTGAAAATACGATTTCCGCTCTTTTGCGGGCGTGGCGTTTACCACCGTGTACTCCTCAGGTGTCTGCAGGAACAGAAATATCACAACTGTTATAGAAATGTTCAAGTAGGATCATTAAACCAAGTCCAACCAGAAAAGTTACTTTACCATCAGCCGCCATCTTGAGCTGTCATTGACCTCACCCTGAGTGAAAAAGTATTTGGTGTCGCCCCCCCATTGAGAGCTGGTGGTCCTGTGGCTGGCCGAGTATTGAAACAATGCTCCTCATCTGCAGACAGAATCACAGACACATCAGCAGACGTTCGTACAAGGTCTCCAACTTCTTTGGGATACATGTTGAAACAAGCAGAACTACCATCTGATATTCCCAGTTGACTGGGAAAAGGTTGTCGACAAGGTGGAGGTAGGCCAGGATGCAGCCTTCCCCCCACAAACACAGGAGAGCTGAAGAACTGATCAACATGGAGCCTGTGACTGACACAGGTAGTGTGGCTGCAACCAGGAAATGAACGTACCTGTACCCTTTAGGCTGGAGAACCAGCCCAGGATAGACTTCAGAGGCTTGAACTGCTTCACCAAGACCCACCAGCTTGAACCCTGAGGGACCTCTTCATCACAGCTCGTACTCCTCCAGTTCATACAGGTCGTAGAGACTGATGTCCAGCAGTTCAAATGCTGGACATCTTGTTCAGTGCATTGCTACAAGTAGCCTATGTATGTTGGAATTTGCTAAAAGGTTGCATGCTTGCAGGTTTTATTTGCTTGCATACATCTGGAGAGGACAATCCTATAGGACCTTGAGAATGATGAAACGTTCTTTGTTTGTGTTTGATTTCTTTTTGAACATTTGTCTTGTTTATTGGATGGTTCAGCGGGGTTGTGGCCTGCAGTCATTGAATGAATAAGATTGATTCTGCCCTCACTAGTCTCAGCTTGGAATCCGAGGTGTCGGAGCGAAGAGTTTATGTATTTAAAGTTGTACACACAAAGGTGTGGCAGACATAAAAGAGCCAATCAGCCAATTCAATTTGACTATTGGGGTCTCCCTTTGCTCAGGATGAGGTTGGGATTTCAAAAATTTCAAAGAAATTCCCATGCAAATTTTAAAATGTGCAACTTTTGCACCTTTTATGCCAGAACATTGGCTTTAACTAATGGAGGTGAAGTTTCTCAACTAAATTCTAGATTACTCAGGGAAAGATATATAGGAGACAACGGTTTGATCAAAATATAATAGTTATATTCATTGTAATATTTAAAATTTTGCTGCAGGGAGTGTTTTTTTTTTTTATTATTACTTTTGAAATAAATAAATAAATTAAAAAAATGTGTTCTTTATGATTTGATATACTTTATTGATTCCCTTGGAGAGATAATTTCCCTGCATTTAACTCGTCCTATTTATAGTTAACACCCAGGGATATCAATGCTTTTGCTCATGGACCCAGAGTGGTGGCCTGTCTACAAGCTCACTTCTCTAACCTAAATGAATGTGCATATTTAATTATGCCAAATGTTACCAGAGGCTCAGATTATTCTGAATCAATTCTAAGTTGAGAAAAATTGACATTCTAGATTATATGACACAGGAACCAGTGTTGCCACAGTTACCTTGAAAAAGTAATACAATTACTGATTACTAGTTACTCCTTTAAAAAGACACTTTACGGATTACTTGTTTTTAAAAGTAAATAAGTTAGATTACAAGTTACTTTCAGCAGCTGGCGACAACACTCCCCATCGTCTGAACATAAAAATGAAACCGGTTTTGCCAAAAACTCTGCTGATCACTGCCTCCTGCACCTGCTGATACATATTTAACCTTTGACCTTCATTCTTTGTTGTATTTATATCTTACTCACGGTTTAATTATTAGATTTTTACTATTACTGGTATTTATTGACCCGGTGATGTAGTTGTAGTCTGTTATTGCACTATTTATCTATTTATTTGCACTGCCTGCGCAGTCTTTTATTGATTGATTGATTGATTGAAAAAAGGGGCGGGGCTTCCTGCTAATATATCTTTTTACTCAGATGAATTACAAAAACAGTGTAACATCTCTGCAGATGTGTTACTGCTGCAATGTTAAGGTTTAGTGATGACGTTTGCTGGTTCCGTTTCTTTTCTGTTTCCTGAACGCGTTAGAGCAAGTTGCCTGTTATTGGCTGAGAGTGCAGAAGGGGGCGGGGTCAGGTGAGCGTCCAGAGACTGCATGCAATGCATGTGTGTGTGTGTCCGTTTGGAGGGGAATGAAAGAGCGGCCCGGTTCTGCTCAGCAATAAAGCCTCGTCACTCATCTTCCTATCTGCGGGACGCTGCAATAGTAATGCACAGTGACTTGGAGAAGTAACTTTAATTTGATTACTGGTCTGGAAAGAGTAACGCGTTTGATTATTTGTTACTGAAAAAAGTGGTCATATGAGAGTTAGAGTGTAGTAATAAGAGTGCAGTGATGCCGTTGGTAACGTTATTGTGTTACGTTACTCTTGCATGATCCTGTCATATCAGCAAAAAGCCACAGATGGCCTCTCTCACTGGTGTTCAGCGCCCACCACCGAGGTAAAAGTATTCTGCAGAACTTTTAAAAGGCGACGTGGGAACTCTTATGGTCCCGGCACCTTTTTCCTCACTCTGCGGGCCCAACTCTTCACATTACATACACATGCATGCAAAGCCTGCGCATAGAGGATCAGATTATATTGTTAGATAACATATTATAGATTTTATGTTGTTCTTATGATAAGCAGCTTACGTTTTATGCATTTATGTCAACTACATTTACAGCAAACAGCAAAACAAAATGCACATTTCTATTTTAGTCACAAATCCCTGCATCTTGTCTTTATGCACTTTGCAATTTTTAAAGACATGGTCGCTGAAGAAACTGAAGTAACTGAAGGAATAATCGCATTACAACCATGAAACTGAACTAATTCAATGAAATTTGGGGTAATGCGGGGAACTTTACACTGTGAAAGTGACATTTACACCCTGACACACTCGGCGGGGCGGCGTTAAGATGAACCCAAAGCCAGATGAGAACTTTCCTCTCAGACGAGGCACACGTTTTCCTCGCCGTAAAACAAGACAAAAAAGAAAAAAGAAAAGAAAAGGCGTTGATTCTGGAGCTGCTGCTCCTTCAAAGCTGCCTCTTTTTTGTGTGTGAGAGGGAGGCTGGCATGACCTTGTTTCCTTGGGAGTAAAAGAGAGAGAGAGAGAGAGAGAGAGAGAGCTGGAGGGGCTGGGCGAGGAAGAGGAGGGAGGAGAGGAAGGAGGATGGATGGTGGAGGGGGGGTGGCATAGTGGAAGAGGTGGGGTAACTTCAAAACCCACATCAAAAGGAATAAATAATTGTTTCTGCTGGTTTTGTTGTTGTGATACGGATCGGCGAAGCAGCAAGTGGCGAGCAGGAAGCTTTGATTTGAGGCAGCCTTCCTGGAGAGGGCTCCTTCTGTCGGCAGCTGAGCAGAGCGAAGCGGGGCCCACTGATTAAAGTCCTGTTTGTTTTAATCTACTCTTTTGCCCAGGGGAGACCCACAGAGAGAGGGAGGGATCCTGCTGGGGGATGGAGGGGTGGGACTATTCTCTCCTCCGGGGAACCGGTTCCTTCTTTTCTTTTCACGTCCAGAAAAAGGAGGCGATTGCGACGCAAACACTCCGAGGGTCAGTGTGTCGGCGGTGAGCTCGAGACTGAGGAGGGTTTAAGTTCAAAGGGAGATGAGAGATTATCCCGGTAAAAATCATTTATTGATCAGGCACACACTTCAGTCTCCTGATGTGTTGAATTATTAGTTCCACTTAAAATCCCATTCACTGTTGTTTCACAGCTTCTTTTGATTTGACACTGTTTTGGTTTGAGTCTCTATTTGGCAGACAAAAGTGTTTAGCTCTTTCAAATCACTTTGGATCTTTATTTGCATGTTATTTCCCCCCATAATTTAGCTGATTCACCATCTAATTTTGGCAGCTTTCCATCTGTATCTCTGTTGGTGGTAGTTTCTGATCCTTGTTTTGTTTATGGCTGTGGCTTCTCTTTGTTTCTCAACATTTTTTCCTCAATTTGGACAAAGTGTCTTGCTTTGCGGAGCATAACAGGGGCAGGATTCAGTAGGATACACAAGCACAGAGAGACAGACACAGAGTCACATTCGCATACTTTAAAGTCACCATTTAACCTTGAATGCTTGTTTATGGACAGTCATAAAACTCTCCTCACTCCCTTTATACTCCAGTCAAATCCTTTCATAGCTCAACTCATGTATGGTTGTTTTAATGCTGAGCACTGAAATATATTAAGCCACCAGTCAACACGTCACAACACATGGTAGTAGCTTACAATGTCTGCAGCGGCGAACAAAGTTTGAATACTCCTGTTTGTGCATGATGTCAGTCATGGTTTTATCCAGTTGATCGCCTGCAAAATGATGTAAACTAAAAGTGCCATCTTTTTGGGTGACCAGTATGCTTTCTGCAGGACTTTAATGAATCAGGCCCTTTGTCATTGTTCATGTTTCATTTCTTACGTTCTTTCTGAGATTCTAAGGCCACATTTACAGGATATGTACCCGGGTATTTAATAAAAAGTGATATTTCTCTGTGTTTGGGCCTTGCATGTACACATAAACGCAGCTACGACTCAGCACAAACGACGATTCCTGAAAACTCCGGCCACAGTGGAGATTTAGAAAAACTCCGTCTCTGGTTGCATCTAAGGAGATAGGTAGAGATTTACGTCATAATTAGTCATGTTGTGTTAATTTCAAAGCTATTATGACTTCATGCTTCTCGTTACACTGCCCCCTACAGGTCTGGCTGCTCATAGTAGCTCTGAACCAGGTGTACATGCAGGTCCGTGTCAATGAAGACTTTTCTGTAAACATAGAGTGGGAAATATACGTTTTTGTAAAAACTCAGGTACAAGTAAACGTGGCCTAACTCTTTATCTTGTTTCAGGTTCATGGAGTTCACGTCTCATGTCTGATTGCTGTTCCCTGCCCCAAGTGTATGATTGTCTGCACCTGGTGTCTGTGGCATATAATTGGCATCTTCTGTGTGTCCTGCTTGTTGATTGCTCTGTGTTTTGAATGCACGGCCTTTTCCACTGTCTCTTCGTTATCTCCTGTGATCTCAAGGAGTTTGTGATTTTGGTCATTTGAATTTTTGATTCTCGTTTTTTTGTTTTCGTGCTCCCCAGAAAATGGGCTCCTGCTCCACCAAGAGCTGCTTCTGGTGTCTCGAGTCCTCCTCTCAGCCAAACGTCACACGTTGACCTCAGATCCTCATGACTGAGCTACTGCTCCTCTTTTAGTGACGTCTTTCATTTCAGGTTCAACTTCGCATTTTAAAATTAGCAATGACTGCGTTGGACAGAAATCTTAAGTGAGTCGGGGTGTGACAAAATCACGTTTTCTAATCGTAGAATTTGGTAACGTCATCATGAATGCAACGCCAGTCTTTAAAGATCCAACCCCAGAGTAAGCGATGAATGTATATTCTGCTCCAACACTGCAGGTGGTTCCAGCAACTGGGACCACTTATATAAAACATGCATGAACACATGCTGTTTTACAGCAGTTAAGATTAAAATGATCACCACATGACATTTGTTGATGAGCTGAGTTTGGATAGCAAAAGTCAAAGGATAATGCACACGAGCGTCTGAAGACTGTACGTTCGTGTGAAGACTATACGTGCTCTATGTAGGTGGAGGCAGGATCCCCCGCTGACAGCGTCTGTGAAAAATGAGAAATTTTAAAGGTTTACATTGGACAAAGGTCAAAGGTCGAGTAGTGTGAGACAGCAGATCGGTGGGGGGCAGCATGTTGAATGTCAGAGCGTGGGGGAATGGAAACCGCTCACTGGAATTTCAATAGATGAACGTTGGTCGACGCGCGGTTTCTGCACGCCTGTTCAAATGTGAGCACGCACATGAGGCCTGGAGCCTCATGAATCCTCCGATCGCATGACAATAACATGATCAGAGGCGACATGGAACATGAGCTGTAGAAAGGTTCATCACGGAAGCCGGTGCTTGCTGGTTTGCATTAGACTCAATCTGATGTTCCGCTTTAGTGTGAAATAGCATGTTATTGCATTCAGGCATAAATAATTGTAGATGTAAACTCCCCTCTGTGCCCAAACCGGGAGTTTGACTGATTGACTATCACACCGGACTTGACAGAATTAATTCAAATGAACCAACTAATCATGCCTCCAGTTACCTGCAACAGATAGTGTAGGAAATGACATTATTTAAATGTCATTGCACAGGGCTGGAACATTCTGTGTCACCAAACCTCTCGCGGGGAATAAACTGAATATTTGGACTGTGATATAATCTGAGCACTTCCCGCTGATTTGCATCTACTGATGTGTGCGACACCGAGCCTTTGATTCTGACAGAAATCCAGTATTGGCAAAAGTGTCATCAGAATTGCTGAAAGAATGAAATAGACTTGCTGATGCGCACATTGCTCGGAGCCTTTTATGCAGGGATTCAGCCTAAGTAGTCTCATTGGATCTTATCGACACATGACGAAACAACGGAAGGCAGCGTTTTCCTTCCCTGACAGTAAACAGCCGCTCCGTCCACGGGCCTGTCAGTGTTCGAGACAGAGCTCGTTAACGGCTGACATCAAACACTTATGGAGACTGATGATTTAAATATTGAATCGACTGGCTGCGGCATGCAGACAGAGAAGAGCTGCTACGTGCTGACACTAAGACAGATGTATATTTCAGCAGCCGTTTCCCAGCTAAACTGCCTAATGGCCTTGGGGATAAGGCAGATGAAAGTCAGACCTGCAGATCTGCTGGGACGTCTCGGGGGGCTTTAGTGCTGCAAAAGTGGCAACGATTCCCAGTACTAACCCCCCCCCCCCCCCCCTTAATGTAACTCTGTCCCTGCCCACTCCGTCCTGCCCCTCCACCCAACACCCCCCATACATGCTGCTCCTCTCTCAGTTGGATCAGAGGAAAGGTTCCCCAAACGGAGGCGCCCCTCGCCAGGCCCCAGGCGGCGGGGACACTAACAAGCTCTAATGATCTCCAGCTAGGCCTGTCTCTCCTCTCTTCCTCCGCTCACTCACAGCACAAACCTGCGGAACAGGCCTGCGATGGGACAGACATCCCGACTGAACCCGGCGCACTGCATGTGCGGCTTCCCGTCCAGCTATGTTCAGTTTAGGATCAAGACGAGACAGCAGCCGCCACCAGTCGGGGAGTGGACGGAGGTCTCTCTCTGGAACCTCCCCAAAGAATGTTCACTGATAATAAATAGCTGGATGAATGTTTGCTATCGTAAGAAGAAAAGAAGAAATAAAACAAACAACAACAACAAATACCCTTAATGACCCTTTTTCTTTCTCTACTTCTGGTGTGCAGACTTTTGTTGGTATGTCTGCTCTCCGAGAGGAAGCCAGATGTGAGGCACAAGCAGGATCAGAAATAATTGCGAATATGTTTTGGTCTGCTTTTTATCTTGATGGGTCGAGATGATCTATTTCATACCATGAAGAAGCGGGAGCAATTGTCTTCCACGTCAGCATGAGAGAAAACCCAGGAGCCGCAGAGACAAATAGTAAAGGCTCCAGTGTTAATGCTGCTGCCTGTTAACCAATTCCACAAAATCAGCTCCAACCCAGAGCTTTTTTTTACTCTGTTAAAAAAGCAAGTAAAGCTGTATCTCCAGGTTGACTTTAATTTCAATATAGCAAAAGGAGCCTTAATGGTCTGTAAATGTAATAATATTCAATTTATCTCAATGATCGGCTGTAAAAATCAAAGGTTTGCTTTCAATCCCACGGAGGTACTTCTGCTTACACTTGGCTGGAAAGCTACCTCAGCAAAAGGAATCTGTATGTGCACATTAATAATGTTGAATCCAATAAAGAAACTATCACACATGGAGTCTCTATATTGGGGCCCAAATGATTTATTTCATAAACGATGTATGTAATATTATGGAAAAAGTTAAATGTATATCATATGCAGATGATACTAGTCTCTATTGCTCCGGAAAAGACCTGCATATGCTCATAGACGATGTAGAAAAAGAGCTCACAGTATTAAAAAGCTGGTTCGATAATAAAAAACTTTCAATGAACTTGACAAAGACTAAACGTGTCATACCTGGAGACAGGGATACTAACAGTCAAACCCATATTAAAATTAATAGTAAACAAATTCATCAAGTGCAGGTAATTAAATTCTTAGGAATCCCTTTTGATAAAAAGCTCAGCTGGAAGCCACATAGAAATATTCTGAAGATAAAATTTGCTAAAAATATCAGCATTATGTGCAAAATTAGATCACTAATAAGTGAAAATTCACTCAATTTAATATATAACTCCACCATTCTTCCCTATGTGAACTATGGGGTGGAATTATGGAGAAATAATCGCAAATCAAACATTGAACCTTTTTTTTTTCTGCAGAAAAAGGCCATTAGAATCATAAATCAAACTGATTATTACTCTCCAACAAATCCTCTGTTTGCCATATCGAAGACACTAAAAATACACAACATTGTCAACTTTAATACACTGGCTTCTATGTATAAGGTGAACCATCACAACCTTCCACCTCATATCCAGAAACTATTCAAACATAGGGAGAGTCGATATGGGCTCAGGGGTTCTGGGTTTTTTGTCAAAAATATGGCAAGAACAAATAAAAAAAAGTAGATGTATTTCCATAAGAGGGGTTAACCTTTGGAACAACCGGGACGATAACTTAAAAAAATCGGATACCCTCAAAATATTTGAAAGGCGATTAAAGCTGACCACTCAACCACACAAAAATATCAAGCTCAAATTGAACAAGATTAAAAGCAACTGTGTTCCCTCAGAGGATGGTTTTTGTTTGGTATTTTCCGAATGGCAAAGAAAATGCCGGTTTTGTTGGTTTTTTTTGGTTTCTGTCACACCAATTGCAGAAGCTTTATGTTTATTATGTACAGGGTTAGGCAATATAAGTTAAACTGCAGCCTAAACCCGTCGGTCTTCCTCTGTTTGTTTTCCTTTTCTTTTTATTGTTGCATTACCTGTTGCTGCATTTTGGATTTGGTTGACCGGATAAACTATTACTACTACTAACTTCTATTTCTCTTTCTTTTGAGATACCCTCAGTAAAACCAGACAAATAAAATGTTATATATTTGGGCAGCTTGTCTTCTCAGCAGTATTACCAATCATAACCATTTGAGGGCTTTTGTAATAAAGTGACCTCTAGTGGTTGAGATAAAAATAGCGGTAGCAATATAGACTAAAGCGTTGATGGTAAAAGGTTTGAACATGAATTCAGAGTGTGAGCCTAAAGCCAGTTCAGCTTGTATGATATAACTAATGCACATTATGTGGGTTATTAATAATTTAACTCCCTGTTTCTTAAAGCAAACTGTAAGTGTTGCACACAGTCATCTGCAGCTGCAGACGTGCCGTTATTACTCTCTGATGATCAAATAAGCTCTGTTTTATTTAAATATGACAACAAACCAAAGATGCTTGTATGTGGAAGTTATCTGGAATCTGTAAATGGAAAATTGTTGTATTTAAGTATTTTAGTAGAACGTTGCTTTCATTCTTTTATTGAATTAAATGTTTTGGGTTTGATGGTAGCGAGAACTTAAGTAAGACTTTTTTTTTTTCTTTTCTTTTTTTTTTTAAAGTAGGAAAACCCAGAGGCAAAACTGTGTGATGTTTTGATGTTGCACACTTGTGGTTGGAAGGTTGTGTAAGCTCTGACAACTCTGTGTGATAAAGTCTGTAGGCTGAATCAAAAGCATGTTGCTTGTCTCTTTCCCCTCCCACACGTCATTGAAGGAGACGACCGTACATACATGAGGGCTTTCATCTGTGGGCTAACAACTCACTCAGCACTGTGGTCAAAGATTCAGCTCCCGATAATGAGTCCCAGTTTATTCATGCATGTGCATTACAACTTTAAAGCAGAACTTCTGCTATTGGCGGCAGAAACTGTTTGTAACACATGAGTATCACATGGGAACGTTTTTTCTGCCCAGAAGCATTTCATGTGTTTGTACTTTATATTTGGAGTTCTCGTAATGTGCCACTCAGTCGGTATAAAAAGTGAAACTCTAATAAATCTTAATGTTCTAATGCTTTTATGTGCTTCCAATACAATTCCTTGTCAGATTTCAATAATCTCACTGATTTTTGTCATCAAAATCAACAGATGTGCATATTTTCTGGAACAAACGGTGGAACGAAGCACCGCCAGCATCTGCTCCTCCTCAGATTGAATCCCGTACAGACCATGTTGAAGAGTGTATTTTGCTTTCTCACTGTTTGTTAACGAAGCAATGTTTGGATACACTTTCATTTTCTGTCCTTACTTCACAAAAGACAGATCATGTACTCCATGTACGTCACTAAGATATTTAGTATGACTGATTTGACATTAATGGTGATTTTCTTTTTTTTAAATCTAGTTTGGGTGAATTTAATTTAGCGTTTAAATGAACATGAAAAAAGTGCATACATTTCCCCCCAAGCTATTCAAATGAATCCTTTTTGGCTGAATATGTTCTTTAGTTTTCTGTGAGGAGATACTTCGATGGATTTGAACAGTATAACATGACAGAACAAGTAATATTTGAATGTTTCTTTTACAGCACATAGAAGATATCAGTCTTTTTTGAGTCTTAACCCTAACACTAACCCTAACACTAACACTAACCCATGCAGCTCTACTCTCTGAGTGTACGAGGTCTGTGTCTCTGAATTAAATACAACATATACACTTATACCAAGGACGAGCTGACACAGGGACATGGAGCATATGTACTGTTTTGTGACTTGCAATGTTTTTCTATATTTCGTCTGTTTATTCCGAGGATGCAAGGTGATGAACTCGAGGCAAATAAATCCAAAACATTATTTAAAATGTACTGCTGTGTGACCAGCATGTTGTTTCTTCTTGACTCACAGAAACAACATGTTCTTTGTTTCATTTGATGCTTATGCTTTTAAGCACGATGTGACAAATGGATAAATGAAAAATATGAAAAACATCAGATAAATGGTACACAAAGCACAGTATTTGTATGAATATATATATATTTTTTAATCAAAGTGTAATGATTCAAACTTACGCTTACAAGCTTAAAAAGAAATGAGAAATACCTCAATTAAACAATCACAGAAAGAGAAGTCGCTATCCAGATTAGTTGAAATCTGATTTGTAAGCTCTTAGCTTTCTTTCTATCACAACACAAAGTTCATTAAATAAAACAATATGCATACCATAGTGGCTGCTTAATTTAATAGTTTGTCATAAGGACACTTCATTTGACAGTTTTTTGACATTCTCATTCTTTAAATGTGCAGCATTAGAACTGACTACACACTGACAGACAACATCTTTGCATATTTATATGTACTTACGCCAGGCTTTTAGATAACTACTAAATGGAAATATATCAGTTTGGTTAAAATGTGTTTTTACTCAAAACTGAATTTGATTGCATTACTTTGTCTTATACCCTGGAACACTTACAGGAAAATATTAGAAGTGAAGGGCACATAATAAAAGTCTGGAATAAAAAAGGTTTTGGATCAAATGGAATTGTAATAAATACTGAATCTACAACGTATAATAAAATTCTATGAGTTCAACTCGCTGCATTTTGAGGAAGTCGGTGGGAGTTAAATGATGAAAACATTGCTTGGTGAATGTTGTGATAAATACCCACATTGTACCGTGAAAGAATGGCGCTATGAATTGTGAAATAGACAACTCTTCAAAAATACATCAGTTTATTTAGTCTTTGAGGGGTTAGTTGTCTTATAATGTATTGTGAGTAAACTATTACATGACCGTACTTGTTGTGATCGAGCCGGACCAATAAAAAGTGCGCTGCAGAGATGTTTGCAGGGCTGTTGTGGTCTTGCAAGTCTAAATTTTGTTTTTTGTATGAAAACAGTTGCTTTCTCAAACTAAATCGAATCCAAAAGCCATCAAAACAACCATGTGGAGCCTGGCATGCAAGCCAGACCAGACGGACTCTCCTAAAAAAAAAAAAAAAAAAAAAAAAAAAAAAGTTGGCATGCTAGCAGAAGCGTTAAGATAAGTAGAGGGCTCCAGATGAAGTTTGATATCATGTCAGTGGCAGGACTGCCGGCAGTCAGACTGTGTTGTCACGATATGCTGTCTGCATGATGCATAATAAAGAGGGAGATTATCATACAATTTCTAGTGTAGTTGTTGAATCCAGTGTGGTGATTTGACTCTTGTGCAGCGATGACCTGCTCCCTTTGTGTTTCCTTCACCGTGAAGGAGATAATAGCCTACAGATTACGCTGCATCAGAAACAAATGATTCTGTCAGATCTTCTTGTTTCAGGACCAATGCCATTGAAAGTCTGTATAATGAAAAACGACTACAAGGGCCACTTTTTTCAATGTTACTGTCTACTACAAGTCAGCTCCTCTCTTGTTGTGGAGTGCACTCTCCTCCGGGAATAATGAGCATGAGGCGATCAGACGGCAAAGCAGTTTTTTTTCTCCCTCTGAAGTCGGTGCCAGAAACGCACATCCTCGTTAGACCGGTCCTCAGCAACAGAAAGTTCCCAACCCGGGCTGTTGTCAGTTATTGTGTTTGCGTCGGTCTCAAACCTTTAAGTGTGTAATTGAGCAGTTACAGAATATTTTCATGAAGTCGAGATATTTGCTGTCCGGCCCAGGCAGGGCCAACATGTCTCCGCTCTCAGCTTAGCGCACTTCAAAGTTCTCTTGAAACTTAGCCGTGTTTTTATTCCTGTCAGTCTTGAAGCCCGTGTAATCAACGGGGAATTGACTCGGAGGTCTTAAAAGGGTCCACTTTGAAATAGATCAGTACCCACTTACATCCCTGGATGTGAGAGGTGTGGACATAAATTTCACATCGGACAGTGGAATGGAATGAATTTGAATTTTCAATATTTTGATGTGAGCATTGAGAGCGGATAAAAGGCGCAGTCCAAAGCGCATCTGAAAAAGAAGCTTACATTTTCTATAATACTGAACCCAAGTCAGCCTTTGATCTTTTAATCCTGTGCTCATAAGGTTGTGAGATAAGCAGGCATGACTAACGTCTCCTTCTAATAGTCAAGAAAGAGCAGAACCCACATAATGAGCTCTTTTACCCCTTTTGAAGACAAATTGGACTGAAATTCTGTGTTTAATGGATCTTCTTTCAGTAGAATTCTGTTTAAAGTCGGAGGGAGAGATGGTCGGTCACGTTCGGCACAGTGTGGATGCTCGGCCTTGTTTTTCCCCGCAGCCTTCCAGATGTCTGTGCGAGACGTCTGCCGCTGCTCTTGTGGTATCATCCTTCTTATTTCTTTATTTAGCCAACATTGTCACTTCGGCTGACTCGCGGGATTTACGTAAATACGAGGTTGGAACTCAAGTCCCGAGCAGCGCAGATCCTGACAGTGTTTCTCGTAATCTTACCCGCATATCCACTGTGGCCAGCTGTGGTGGCCTATCTGTGACATCGCCCAGTCCTTTCACTCAACTGCTGAGGCGACTGGATCCCGCTCAAACCAAAATTATAGCCACATATGTAAGAATGTTTAGGAATATACAATCCTTAAGCTGCCCTATCAAAGCTAAATATGTGAGGGATTTTAAGTCAGGCTGTGGCGTTTACAGCCTGTGAGACAGCAGCGCTTGTAAAACATGCGTCAATGACACATTGAGAGGCAAACAACAATATTAGAATATTTCCACACGACATAAAGGCAATTTTAATGAAGTCTGGTGCAATATAGAGCGAAATGTTCAACACAAAACAAAAAACTCTTATATGTTGCATTATGTATGTTTTTTTTTCTTTTTTACAAACTCTTACAATAAATATTTTATTTAAAATTTTTTACAAGATTGGAGCCTCTTGTGGGCCGGTTTTCGGCCCATGGGCCTTATATTTGACACCTCTGATCTAGATTGTCAATAGGCATGAATTAGTGTGTGTGTGTGTGTGTGTGTGTGTGTGTGTGTGTGTGTGTGTGTGTGTGTGTGTGTGTGTGTGTGTGTGTGTGTGTGTGTGTGTGTGTGTGTGTGTGTGTGTGTGTGTGTGTGTGTGAGGCTGCTGACCTGACCCTGCCTTCCTTCATTGTTAGCTGGAGTCGGCTTCAGCACCCTGAAACCATGGACTGGACAAAGCAGTACAGAAGATGGATCGAAGAGTCTTGTAAATATCATTCAAACGTTTATGCAAATTGTGTCTTGTGGCATGTATGTGAGCAGGTGAATTCTAATGTCATGTTCTTGAGACATTTCTACAATATATGAAAAAAACATGATTCAAAGTGAAAAATTGTCACAAACTCCCAAATTCTCCAAATAGTCCAGTGGCATCAAAGCCTAATGAGAAAAGAGCTTAAGAGAAGCAAAATGAAAATCCTGAATGTAATCATTGTAATATTTGTCAAATAGTTTTGCTCTGGAGAGCGGAGACTCTTTCAACAGTTTTGTGGGTCATATTGTGCCATACCTGACTCTGTACCAGAGGGGTACAAAGTCATTATCGGCTCAAAAATATCACTGTTAGCTTTTAAGAATTTGTATTTGTATGATCTGTTACAGTTCTCGTCTTGACTGTTGAAAGAGTGGAGATGAGTCTTTGGGCATCTGATGGTTGTGAAAGATTGGAGCCCTCTGTGCCTGGCTTTGTGACTGCAGCTGGCTAATAGTTTCTCTCCGACTCTCCCACAGGCTGTGCCCAACCTTTAATTGGGTGACACGCTTTCCTGTTGCTCTCTCTCTCTCTCTCTCTCTCTCTCTCTCTCTCTCTCTCTCTCTCTCTCTCTCTCTGTCTGTGTCTGTCGCTCTCTCTCTCTCCCTCAGTATCTGGGCTTCTGTTGCACAAGCAAAGTTATTTAAATCGCTTCTAATACTTTCATCTCTTATTCTCTTTGTCTCATTGTTATGCAACCGCGTGGACCCAGATGTAAAAGACACGAAGGGTACAAAGAGATGAGTGTTTTTTTTCACATTTTATGCATTACTTCTTTTTTTCTGCACAGATATCTCTCTCTCTCTCTCTCTCTCTCTCTCTCTCTCTCCAGACAAATTATACTCCAGATATGAAGTGGCAGGAGGGCAATAAGGGGGATGTGGTGATGGTGGGACAGAGAGAGACGTTTGTGGGGCGAAGATGAACAAGGCCAATTTGTTTAAAGGCTGGCCGTCAGAATGAGGCGCGCCACAGAGCGATATTCATACATTACATTTGCGTTTTTACACTTCTGACGGGCGCTCTATCGTGTGGCCTTTTTTCATCTCGCCGTTTGATGATGGTTAAAAGAGAAGGCAGGCATTGTCCTCTGTGGCCTGCAGGCATGTTTTGAGCTACGCAGAAGTGAGTCAATGGAGAGTCGGGGGGGGGGGGGGGGGGGGGGGGGGGGGGGGGGTAAATGTCAGGCGCACATGGCCACGCTCGCTACAGCTTAATGCAGGCCTGTGTCTGGACCTCTCGTCCTTGTCCCCCTCCAACTCTTGTGTGTCTTTATCCCTCTGTCTCCAGCTTCTCCCTCTTGTCTCAGATGTACATGCCATCTGGTCTGGCTCCACATCTGTGGATATCCTGTCTACAAAGCCCCCGGACAGCAGCACCCTTTGTTGAAGTAACTCTTTGCGCTGCAGCTCTTTGCACTCCCAGGCACCTGCCACAGCTTTAAATCACTTTACCCATGCTAAAGAGGCGAGGCCATTAATAGTGTCCACCGTTAAACGTTGCGTGTTGTTAAAGGGCTCGCCGGAATAACGTCTGTAGCCCGAGGCTGAGACGCGGCTCTGCTTAGAAATACCAAAGCGGCTCCACAGAGGAAGTCCATTTACAAACCTGTGAGTAGCTCGAGAGAAAGAGCTGGAGACCACAGAGAAGAATACCCCAAATATAAATAAACACAGCTCAATCAGCGATTACTATTTTTCGAAGGAGCTTAAATCTGCATTCTGATAGTGTTTATTCTTCTTGTAGCCGCTTTTGGACAATGCTGTGAATGCAAGGAGATTAGCCTTCCCTGTGTTTGGCCTTGGTGGTACGTTACACCACAGATGAGTACAATGTGGAAACACACAGCATACATACATGTGTTCCAGGGATTAAGTGAAATGCACCACAGCTGCTGCCCGCTGGGACAAATAAGAAGTAGGTGCTGTATTCATTATACAGCAAAGCAATATCCAAGTGTTGTTTGTGAGATTATTCTAAGTGATTGCTTTAAAAAACCGACACAATCAGCTTGGATTTTTGTGGATTTGTGTCGTCGATCTAACGGCATCAACGACGGCAAGGTTGATTTTAATCATTCGCTCCCTTTGACGTGTAGAAAGCTTTCTAGATAGTTTTTTTTAAGGCTCAAATCAAAGCCCGGTGGTTTTCTTTTTTAGTGTTGAAAGAATAAAGAATCATTCACACAACTAATGGGACTTTTTTTTTTAAACATGAAATTAAAACAAGATATTCTGTAAATTCTTCTAAATTATTTATACAAACAAACTGGGATTTTCTGTGTTAAAAATGTCACCTACATCATTGAGCGATAACACAATGGAGTCCACCACTTGAACTGCCCACTAAAGCAAACTGAAATATTTAAGACAGTTAATTCAAGTTAATAAGGTTAATTCAAGGTCCTTCAAAATAGCAAACGTGTAGAGATGTCAAGAATAAAAGCAATGAGAGAGGTGAATAAAAACAAGGAAAGAAAAAACGGTGTTCAAAATTCCAAAATCATAGTTTACTTTACTTTACTTTAAAAAAAAAAAAAAACGTCTTGATTGGGCTTGGGTTAGGATTAGGGTCTTGTAATGTGCACGTGCATGAACAATAAGAAAAAAAGTGCTTTGTCTGTTGTTTCTGTACAAAAGACTTTCACCAAATCATAGTTGACATGTTATCAGCTTAAACATGACTCGTGAAAATTATTTGCGGGATCGTTGTACAGGTCTGGGAAAAAGACGAGGAGGCAACTGACCAGACAACCAACCATCAACACAAGACCTGATGTGAGACAGGACCAGGAAGGCTGAGACGGATACAAGCACATACAAGCACATACACGCAGTAAATGAGTAGAAGTAGCAACAAATGAGACGACATATACGATTTACTCATGAAGACAAAAGGTGAGGGAACGTGACAACGTTGGAACGTTCACTAGAAAGAGGAGACACAACAATAAACAGAGGCTGAGACTTGAACCGAGAGATAAACTCCCTTACAAAGTGACTTTTGGCACATTCATGACCAAAGACATGACAAAACCTCACCTCACCAGACAATAAGTCAAATATGACTTTAAGACATGCCAGCAATTGTAGAATCCTTGATGTGACAGAAACACATTGAGTCAAGAAAAAAATTACTCAATATCCACTAATATTCTATGGATTATATAACATTAGGCAGTACAAAAGATTTTGTCAAGCACTGGATTCTAATGAGTCATTACTTAATGAGGCATTAGCAGGGATGTAAAGTTCTCTACCTATTGTTTAAAGCGACTGTGCTTATCTCCTGGTTCTCTGGAGGGATGGAATATTAATGACTGCTCCAACAGGCTTGAGCCAAAGGATCTCAGAGAAAGATGAAAAGACCTTTATTCAATTCTTTGTTTATAATAGAACAATAGGCACGGTCACCACCGTGTTTCAGTGATTTGGCCCTCATTAAGGTCAACGACTGTAGACGCAAGCTCGGGAGATGAAATATTCTAAAATATTGTGCGCATGAGGCCCACAAGTGACCAAACCTATACAGAAAATGTTGTTTCAGAATTAATTTGTTCAAAATATTTTTTCCAAATCAAGTCTTTAGATATTTACATGCTTATGTTTTTATGAAACATCACCAACAACCTTTAAGTGACCTTTTGTGACATGATGATTCACTCGTTCATTTGATAGATTAAGGCAACAAAACAACCTGATTAGATTTAAGACCTTAGGCCAACTGACCTTAAATTCGTATGTCACTTACTCATTGCCATGGTGACAATAATCCACACGTATTTGATAGGATTAAAAATGCTGGGGTCAGGCAATTCAGAGATAAAGCTGGAGAGGAAAGGTTGAGATCGCTCGGACATGTGCTGAAGGGAGATATTGGATATATTGGACAAAGGATGTTGGAGAAAGAGCTGCCGGGCAGGAGGTGAAGAGGAAGACCTCTGAGAAGATTCATGGATAGGGTGAAGGAGGAGAGGGTAACAGCAGAGGAGGAGGCAGGGGATGCAGATGATCTGGCGTTGCCAAACTTTGAAAGAACAGTTGAAAGATGATGAAGAAATTGATTTAACATTTAGTCACCTAAAAACCGTGAACTGTAATGTTCTGCATCGCGGGACGGTACTTTTGTTATGTACACTGTGTAAAATTGATTTATACTATTTACATTTGAAAATCTAAGTTAAGAACCAGTCTTTGACCTCAGTGAAAGTCCTGACCCGATTCCCCATCCTGCACCTCCTGCCTCATCTTACCGTGGGGCTGATCTACTAAAGGTTTGTGGATATAAAAACAGGCACAGAGGTGGCATTGTATTGACGCACAGAGGATTTTGATCTAGTAAATACTGAGGAACGACAAGTCATACAAAATGTGATAGTGGTTTATGCAAATTGGTTATCTGTTTTTACGACACATGAAAAACAACAGCTGCAACAGAGATGCTAAGACATTTTCTTAGTTGTCCCACAAATTTTGACCTTGTGACCAATCATCTCTGACATCGCAGTTTTTTTTTTTTTTTTTTGCCAAATTCAGATTTCTTTGCTGTATGGTTCCATTGATAACTTCACCCCCACGTCCAGCTCCACATGTTCTGTGTTGGACGATCTCCGTGCTCCATCATATCATCTGCTTGTAAACAAGCTTTACACACAAAACCACAATGTTTTGTCACTCATGGTGTTATTCTTGGTAACTCACCTGCAAAAGGCATGCCAGTTTAAAGTGTCATCTGTACAATTTAATGTACATTTTTTCACTTTATGAAAGCGCTGGGTAAATCAGCCCTAAAATGTCTCGCCTCCCTTCATCGCTGCTGCCAGAATTACACTTGCCACTTGAAGTCTCCCTACATCCTAACTCTTGGATTTTGTTTCTTCTAACCAAAATCTATGGGGCCTCTTTAAAAAAAATAAAAAGAATAAATAAACATTAATAATTAAGGGATTCATTAAAGTTGACTGACAACATCCATCCACTGACCAAAGCCCAAAAATCAAAGCCTCTTGCAACTTCCTCCAGCTCCTCCGTGGGGACCTCAAGCCACCTTCCAGACCAACTCAGAGATGAGAGATTCAGCCTCCCCAGTGGGTCCTAGGGCGAAGTGAGGGCCTCCGACCGGTCCAATATTCTTGGCAGACTTCTAAAAGGAGGCTGCATGGATGCATGGAGACATCCTAATCAGATTCCTGAACCTCGGCTGGCTCCTTTCAGTTTGGAGGAGTAGCAGCTGTTGGAGTTTCTCACCGCGAGCGAGGCCCACCGCCATGCAGAGAAAACTAATTTCAGCCATTTCTACCCGTGATCTACTTTTTTTTTAAAGTCAGGACTCAAATACGTTGACCATGGATGAGTCTGGGAATGTGTCCCAACTTACAGCCGAGCTCACGGCAGATCAAGTTTTGCTGCTATTTGGATTCTCTCCATCAAGAAAAACAAGTGCTTGTCTGACCCACATGCAGTTCAGATGTCAACAACAGGATGTCAGTGTGAAGTGGATGAACAAACAATTGCAGAGAAAACCTAAAAACCATGCACAAGGTGATGGCAGTGAATAGTATCATCCATCCATGCATCTTCTATCCCAGCTGAGCTGGAGTTACTGCATGATACGCCGCAGGCATCACCAGTCCAACAAACCTGTCACCTCCACACCGAGAGGCAACTTCAGAGTCGCTCATCAACCTCGATCACATACTTTTGGAAATTGGGAGGGTAAACATATTACCCTGAAAAAAACCCGGTGTATGCTGAAATACTGATATTAATATATGATAAAGAAAAGAAAAGAAACAACACTTGCATTGTAAATAAAGTGTTGCTATCAATGCTATCGGCCTGTTTTATTCAAGGATTGTTGGAAAACCACAGAGACATATTTGATCAATTATTTGTGTAAAAGAAATAACAGAGAAGTAATATTGCCTGTTTTGTGGCCTTCATTGATACAGATATCGTAACGTGTGTCACTAAATCACAAACCAACATGGACGACAAGACCCTACGACCGCCTCAAACTCTGCTGGCCTGTTACTTGGTCACCCTGAACTGACAGCACAGACTCAGAGGAGACATGTTGGATCTGTTGAAACAACAGAGAAGAGCGTGTCTATGGTAACGTGTTGGATGACTGGAAAGGCCTGTTAGCTGTGGGTCAACGACTCTTTGTACCCTCAACGATATGGAGAAAGTTTCCCTCACTGCATTTAAGCACATGCAGTTATTTTACAACCGTCTAGAAAAATGATTTGAGTTGGACGAATGGGGGCATTTATCTGCAGTGTGAAAGTGGTGACCCCAGACTCATTGTTGTGTTAGATGTTAGGAGAAATTATAATAATAAAAACTAAATGATTTGTCCTCTCACAACTTGATTCAAAGGATAACAAGATAAAACATTTATCAGCAAGCAGGTGGAAGCTGAGTATTTTGTTTTCCATGTCAATGTATGATTTTTAATGTCTTTTCTGCTTTTTGGCTGCTTTAGTAGATTGTCTGAGATATTAAAGGGGTCACATTATTCAGCTTTTAAACACATGGGTCTTGTTGGTCCAAAAATCGCCCCAAATATTTCCTTGATTTTAAGCCATTTGAATTGCTTAATATGACCCCTTTAATAATACCAAGTGTATTGCATATAATAAGATGGTTGGCATGTATAAAGAATAAAGATATAGAGAAGCTGGTAGCTGTTAATCATATTAATATCACAATTCAGAACCATATTGTGGTAAACTGGCATTAATATATATATATATATATATATATATATATATATATATATATATATATATATGTGTGTGTGTAATTGACATGTGTCTAAACTAATAGTCTCGTGTCCAGAGAGTTAGAATTTAATGGAGTCTGATGACTTTGGAAAAGATCAGGTTCAAAATAAATCCCCCGAAAAGGGCTGCTGAGATCAACAAAAACATTTCTGATATATTGTTTGAGGCAAATGTAGTCAAATGGAAAGGAAGTAATGTGCTACAACCAACCAACCAAACAAACAAACAACAAACCATCAAACCAACAACCAATAAAAAAAATGCTTACTCCAAAATTACACAATCAAATAAGGTTTCTGATATAATTAAAATGTTTTCAACAGTTTTCTATCTCTGCAAAACATTTTTTTTCTAATATTAGTTCAGGCTTCTTAATGTCACTGAGATTTATTGTGAACACAACCCGGTGATTGACACCAAACTCACATAACAACACAAACAAACTGAGCAAAGCCTGTGCTTTTTTGTGTGTTATTATTCTTGTTTAATATATGCAATGGCTGTGAGCAGTCACCAAAACGTCCAAACATAGTTTACATTTAACATTTATACATATAATTTAACCTGATATTGAATTTGGGGCGGTCCATTTTAGGACTTGCCAGTCCTCGTCATCTGCTGCAAGAAGTCTACAGATTATTGATGCTCTTTATTTAACAAGTCTTTTAAAAGACCCCAGACACACTCTCATTGGCCAAGCCACCGTAATTCTTTCAGCCCTCAGAAGTCTGCTCACCATGAACATGACAGTCATAGCTCAGCAGCAAAAACATGCCAGAGAAAAAGGAGAATATTGGTTTTTGAATCTATATTTTAGAGATTTTAGTTTTTATTGGCTATTAATCTGAGGCCACGTTTACACGTAAGCGGGTTTTTAAAAAAAAAAGGATATTCCCCCCTCTACGCTGACAAAAAGAATCTTCATTGACACGACCCGCATACACCTGGTTCAGAGCTACTATGAGCATGCTAGAACCTGTAGGGGGCAGTGTAACGACAAGCATGAAGCCATGATAGCCAATCAGAATCCTGGAAAAAAAAAAACACAAGGAAGTGCCGGAATCATTGTTCACGGAGACTCGTAACTGCGTTTATGTGTAAGTGCAAGGCCTGAGGCGTCATCGTCCAGGCAGCTTGTTGACCGGCCTGCCTTTCTTGGTTGCATCTCCTCTGCTGACGGAGCTATAAGTGCAGTGCGAGTTTGTCAGAATTTGATCCAAAGTTGGGAAGGAGGGCAAAAGTTTTATGCTATTGTAAGTATCAAAGTACAAACCCAACTGTTCCGTGTCTTTAAGAAACACGCTCACATCTTCGTCGCGTCCTTTGTTCGCAGAAGAGCAGGACGATAAGTCATCACGCACACAGCGGTGGAGCATCAGTCTGCAGCTTCTCTCTGTGAGGCTGCTGCGCAGCGTTGGAGGTCCTGTTTGTATTTTTCACAAACACACACATATACACACCAAAGAGACAACGCTGGGGCTCTCTCAGTGGTTTGGTGGCGGCATTGAAGCCCCATGGGAGTGACAGAGCGGTAATACCAGCCTGCTACAAATCTGACATGGTAAAAGTGATTGCCTATTTAATTAATGTATAAATGTACATTCTGGCAGAAATCATTGTACTGTAATCTTACCCTTGCATCTCCATCAAACGACCCGAGTCGGGAGAGACTCTGATCACAGCACGCTGTGTACTCTCTGATAATGCAGTTTGAGACCCTCTGCAGGCTCACACGGGCCTTTCATATGTGTTATTTATGTAATTATTATGCTCATGAATTGCGGATTGTCAACAGTAGTTTGAAGATGAAGCGCTGTGTCAATTAAAGTGATCCGCATTTGAAGTCCGCGTCAGCCGCCACTACAGAGGGAGCAGTTCCTCTGATGTGCAGGCATGAATACAAGCAAATGCATGTGATTAAATATTGTTTCCTATTATTGTTTACTTGGAGATTCCTCTGAAGTTAATTCAGAAAGTCTTTCGCGCTGAATCACTTTGAGCTGCACATCAGAGGGAGAACTTGAAAATCAAATGCTTTTGGCTTTCTCATGGAAAGTTATTTGAGAGATTTATTTCAAACAGTTACTCTTGTCAGGCTGATCTAAAGCTTTGGAATTTCAGAAATGTGTGATTCTCTCCAGAGCCATCATCAAACCAGACTGAGCTCAAACTTTCCACAACATGTGTTCAGCCAAACACATGTTGGCTTCCCAGAACTCTTCTCTTGAGCGGACATATGCATCGAAGGATTGTATTTCTGTTCTGCGATTATTCAGTTCAATAACTTTATACATCGTCACCCCATTTCCATAAAAAAATCTGCTCACAGTTCAGCATTAAAACCCACCGGTTGTCATTAGTCTTTTATAAAAGCTTATTTTTCTGATCTTACACACACAAAAAAAAAAAGAAGAAATTTGGGAAAACATTGATTCTGATATTTTTAGGCATTCTGATCATCAGATTACAAAACAAATGATCCTCATTAGCAAATGACATCAGTGTCAATGAGAAACCAAGAGACTACAAACATCCACACTGTCCGCCGTCCTCTGCAGCTCTGTGACATCATTACAGTCACATGAATGTAAAGATCTGCTAAAATTGGCAATGTCCTCACATCCACAACGAGGCCTTTATTCTCTTGACGTGTCTAAGATAAATAAACAGAATTAGATGTGTACCATACCATAGGTCACAGTTTCACAGAGCCAGCGTATTTGGGAATGTCCAAGAACACTTTTACCACAAATGGCTCAAAGGGCTTGTTCTAATTCACCTTCTTATTCATAGTTTTGTGTTGGGATAGGTGGAGAGATTATCCAACTACATGACTGACAGTATAACAATAGTGGAGTTGAATGAACCATAAAAAAGGAATGGTGCTTCTGTTGAGAATTTAGTTTTTTCTTTTGATCAAAAGATTCTTGTTGTTCTTGGTTCAGTAACTGAAATCCCCAACTTTTATTTTTACCTTTTAAAGGACTTAACAAGAAAAGTGTTAGAGCTAAAAATCATTTGAGAAATCCAGAAATATTCTCCTGAACACTTTCATTTGTGAACTTCAGAAAAAGAGATGAAAATTTTATTTTTCTCAACATTTAATCTTTTTCTACTTCATAGTCCGTGTTACATGAGACAGAAACACCGGCGAGGATAATTCCTGGTTCTGCTTTTGTTTTTCTGTTACATCCAAATACTTACAACATTCTCAAATACTGAGATACATAACATAGAAAATGCTACAATGCATTAGATTGAATGCATATTTAGTGGATTGTTGCTATTAATACAATATTATTACTTTTTTAAAATTCATATTAGAACATTTCCCAGTATTATTGTGAATGAAATACCGTACAGCTTTTGCTATAATTATCATGTTTTCAAACCATAACCTCCATTCTGTATAGCATTTTGATGGTTTCTTGCTTTCCCCTTTTTGTTGTACCGACTCTATTCTTTGTGGGGTTTTTGATAAAATGTTTGACTTCACCTTTAAGAATGTGTTCCCAATTGTGCAGACCACATGGCTGAGATGTAATTTCAGTGTATGTCACATAATCAGCTGCAGTTTCTCCAATAATGATATCAATATCTCGCAAAAATAATAAATGTACACAGAAGAATATTCAGGTTACAGATCTGACTCTATACACTGACCTGATTGCGTGCTGAATGCATTGTACTTCATGTTTGTTCAGTGTAATTCAATATAAGATCATCTTCTCCGGATGACAGCAATAGAACATATTGACACAACTGACATGTTTTTCCCTGTGTTCACCCTTTGCACCGTACACTGTGTAATTTCTGTAATCTGTGTTTCCACTGTGCATTCATTGTGTCCATTGACCTGGTTGTAACAACCTTAATACATTAGAGACGCTTTGTGATATACTGCAGGCCATCCTTTCTTCCTGGAATTCATATTTCCAGTGACTCGGAATGAGCTTAAAAGTGAAGCGTGACACACACAAACTCCAGGATGACTTGGAGGAGCTCGATAACCCCTCAACCATAATGATTGGATATGGAAGCATCTGTCACTGATAAGTCTGATTCCTCTTTCTCTATCGCTTTTGTATGTGCAGAGGAGCTGGACTTTTCCCAGATGCAAGTGTTTATAGTTCTTCTTAGAACTCTTTTCTCCCAACAGAACTCGGTCTGAGGATTGAAAGAGCTCAGCAACTCTAAACAATTCCAGTGCAAAGCGAAAGCATCAAAACAAGCTGAGTAATTAAGAGTTGCCATTGTGCATGTTCTCCCTGCTCTCTTGCTTTTAATTGGAGGGGAGGAGAAGAAGGAAAAAAGAGCAGGGGTAGGGGCTGTATATAAACTTTGAGGTTTCAGAACACAAACTTTGCCAGGCATTCTTCGTTTGGCCAAGTCTGAATCAAAGCGAGCGGACAATCTTCCCTTTCATCTCTCAGAAGCCGTGAAGGAACGGACTGTGTCCTGCCATGGCTGTGAACTTGTTCAGCTTAGCACTGCGAGGGCCGTGGTGTTTTTTCTTTCTTTTTTTTTTTTTCTGAGGGTCGTCCTTTGAGTGTACCCCCACACACCCCCCCCACACCCCCCCACCCCAACCTTTTGATCTAAATCTTCTTAACTTTAAATGAAGTGCTTCACCATCTTGAAGATTCTGAGCTTTCATGTCACTGTTCGTCTTGAGATGTAAATCCTCTTGGAGACGTGATGACTTGACCACAGTGATGAAGTGCGGTTAAAACTTTAAGATTGGACATTTTCAATCTCTGCTTTTGTTCTGTCCCGTCTTACAGAGAGAAAACATAACATAATGGTTGGGTTTTCAGCAAAAAGCCACATTTAAATGACTGTATTCAGTCTCTCAACACTGCAATAATATGGTCTGATGGCAAAATGTGATGTTATACAACACTTGAGGATTATATTTGCCATACATCTCCAACATGGCTTGATGGAGAAAGAAAAAGCAAGAAACACTGCAATAACTAATTCCACTCTTTTTTTTGTTTGTTTGAGGAAGATTTAATATTGAATTCCATTTGACTATAATGCAAACTTGGGTAAAATGCTTGTCAGTGAGCGGTTCAAAATTGAAAATACAACCCAGCTTCCTTTTGGTTGAAATTATTTCCAATACTTGTAGGATCTACTCATTTGAATGTCAATGTATATTATGAAAATAATCCACAATATTTACCTGCAAAAAACTGTGAAGGAACATTCCTTAGAGAAACCTAATAAAAGCATTATAAAAACAAGGTAAGATTTAGTTCTAAAAGGCAGAACTGTTGACTCTGTTAGAATAACGCCCACACCTTAATCACCCAGGGAATGTATTTCTTATTGACTCACACCTACTTGTCCATTTTCTACTATCTTGTTGCACTTTGCATGCTGGTGAGACGAACGTGAGCTCAGTGGGAAACACTGCAGGTTTTCAGATTACCAGTACGACAAACAGTCGTCCTCAAGTAGCCAATCTGTTGGACAGTGGACCATGTTAACATGAACATATTATGTCTAGTGGGCCCAGGACTGAGCTGTAGGAAAAAAAAAAAGATTGAAATGCTAAAATCAATTTTGAGCAAATGAGACCTGAAAGCGACCAAACAAAAATAAATATGTCTCACATACTCACATACTTTACCTCATTGACAGTTCAAGTACTGGACAACAGCTTCATGATCATTCCGTTGTGGTAAAGAGTATAGTCCATGACGTGTTAGATGGGATATATGAAAACTGAAATATAGAAGTGCACCGTAGATGAATATTTCTCTTAACGCATTTCCTTTAATGCAGTGTCCTTTGAGAACATGCATCAGTACTTATAAACAAAAGAACCTAAGCTGATCATCAAGGTGGACAGGGACGAATCAGCTCAATCCCACCATTTAACAATCCAAACCTGTGTTTCTGGTAACAGCAACGTTTCCTTTATAACTTCAGATTAAATTTAGTACCTGCACATTGACGAGGTGGAGAGAAAACAGGTTAATAACCGATTACTACTATAACATTTCCGATGCAGTCACAAACATTCGTGGGCTCGTTGCTCATTATTCTTTTGTTCTGCATGAGATGAGTTTTGAGAACTGAAGAGCTGCTGTCTCGCTCTGTCCAGGCCAACGAGCTTATTGAACTCACCCAGTCCCCATGACAGAAACATAAAAAGAAAACTCTTTTTCTTTCAAGAAGTGCTGATGTTGCTCTCCCAAAAAGGCTCGACTCCCTTTTCTTTGTTTGGCAACTTTATTTGCCCTGGAACTGGATATTTTTTTGAATTTCTTTCCACATCAGTGGATGTGACTTTAATGCTTTACAAACCACGTTCCACACACGACAACTTTCGACTACCGTAAAACACATTAATGTTGTGCTGTCGCACTCAGAATAATATTTTTACAATTATTTTTAACCTAAGCCATTAAAGAAACACAAAAATATTTCTGTAATACATGTCTGTTAATACAAAATAAATACTAACATTTCCTATTAGATTTCCAGGTTGCAACGCTAACCGCTATATTACACAACATCTTCTTCCCAATAACTCATGCAATATTGGCTGAATCTGATAAATAAATCTATCATTCAATTGGTTCACACTCAGTAACAATACAATAGTACAGCTATATATGTATATACATAGGACTAATAAAGAGTTTAAAAGTAACATTAAAGTTACTTTCTCAAATAACTACTTACTTTTATATTTTTGGTAACATTTGAAGTGACTCCACTTAGTACTTACAGTAACTGCAATAAGGTAGATCTATTAATTTCTCCAAAACGAAAGTGTGCGCAGATCCCTCTCTTTCATCCTTCCACCATGCTTCCTGCACAGAACAGTGAGAAACAGACATTCCTGTACCCGGACCTATCCCGACCCGACCGTGCCAGTGTTTGTCCAGGCGGCCTGTGGAATAAAAGGAATCCCTGGTGCTCTGTGCTTAGTGCTGCTAAACAGGCTTTTGTATGTGCTCTGCACAATGCACCACCACTGGCACTCTGGACAGGGTGACAGCTCCGCTGCCAAGGGAGCTCCTCGCTGTTGTTCTTTTCATCTAAGTTAAGCCACTTGGCCCGCAGCAGAATGGACACAGGGAAGAAAAGATGAACAGAGAGGCTTGTGGGAGATGGCAGGATTCCTCCCTGTCTCTCTCTGGGACACATTTCCCCTACATTTCATCCTCGCACCCTTGGTCTGATTCACCATGAATTCTTTGGAACACTTTGGTACCGCTTAATTTACATGTATGCCAACAGGCTTTTAATGTATTTAAAACTTGGATGATGTTCAAAGGATGCTATAATTCCTCTGAAATAGGCCTTTTGAAGGCTTTATCTTGTTCTTTCTCTTCTGGCTAATCTTGGAGCCCCTCAGTATGCCAGAGCAATTTTTCTAATGCCAATTAAGCTTGACATTAGCATAAAACAGCTTTTAAAGTTTTTTTTCTCTCCTTTTTTTTCATTTGAATGAAAGACTAATGTTAAAGGGACACTTATTTACACTCCAGTCGTCTGTTTGTGGAGTTTCAACACTGAGTCATTTCGGTGAAATAAAGGACGCTTTTCCTTTTTGTCATGATATTAACAGATGGGAATATAAAGGCCCAGAATATAATAACAACAGAACGCATTTTTCTTTTGCAAATTACCGGTCCCTGTGGTACGACATCACACATTTCACTTTGTGTCCAAATGAAGGTTATGCCATTAATGCAGAGCATGTTGGCAGTCTCTCCCATTCCTCCCAAGAACTGGATAATTGCTACAGAGTGCTAGGAATCAATTAATTACCATTAAGGCTTCTTTCCAGAGAACTGCGAACCACACGGCAAACGGTTGTTCATTAGGCACAAATGTGCAAATGTGACCCAGAGGAGAAACATAAAATTCTTTGCAGATTTCTTGCATTTTTGAGTGGAAGTTAAAAGGCTTGTTCTTTCCACACATAGAGAGCTGGGACACATTCCACTCCCGGGGAAAAAGTGCAGGTCCCACTCAGGGGTTCGCTGTGGGGAAACTCAAGCTGTTGTCTTGCCGGGATCTTGTTTTTTTGGGGGGGGTTTTTCCACCCTGAGAACAATGGAACCAAATAAATATGCAGTGTCTCTTCTGTTACTTTGTGTAGATTGTTTAAATTATGATAAATGACTTCATTAACCAATCTCTTTGAAGAGAAACTGTTTACTTAGTAGACTTTCCAGAAGAGGCAACTGGAGTGGACAAGGCCACCGAAGACAGTAACTCAGAGTGAAAATCAAAGCTGCAGGCTCATACACGTCTGTGAACACTTTCTGCATGTTCATCTTGTTTTCTTATATGATACGAGTTCATTTTTTTCGATTATCTCTCTGTGTTTAATCCATCTCATCCATAATGTGACAGTAATGACTACAAATTAACTACCATAGGCGCCGGTATGTAACAACCTACCCGACGGACTCTAACTAGCACACCTTCAGCAAAGCTTCTATTGCCTTTGCGTCCCAACAGCTGCGACCAACACAATATTTTAAAGAGAAATTATTTGGTCAACCAACATCAACCGAAATATTCTGCTAATTCGCTACTTTAAAATATAAATATTTAATGAGTGTTGTCCAGTAAGTTTTTTAAAGAAGCTTTATTTACGGTAAGAAGCCGATCGATTTTATTCATCTCAAGAGAATGTCTTGATCAGGCATGAGCAGCCTCATTCCCACGCGAAAATCACAGTAACTCCATGTAAGATATTGTATTTTTAGGTATGCTTGGAGGACTTAAATGAATCCCCTTTTTACCCAAAACGTTTTATTGTAAATGATCCAACTATTATATCTTTTTTTTCTTCAACTCTTACTATATCTACTCAGCTTTCACTCACATTTCTTATTGTCAAGGATATTTCATGTTCAACTCTTGTAGGATGAAGAAAATTATAAGCTGCACATTCTACCCTGTAACTTCTTTTATCCCCGAATCTTCTCAGGCTTCACAGCAGTGTATTTATAGACTGGAGAAGCAATTTTATAATCTGTTTTGTTTAAGTTTTAGAAGGTTTTTTTTTCTTTTCTTTTTTTTTTAAATGATAATCTCTTCAAAGTCATGTGAACATGTAACTTGTATATTGTGGTGGAGGTAAAACTGGACATGAAACTGCAGCACCACTGCTTAAATCCTCCGGTAGTTAGTGGTTAAGTCATAAATGTATGTTTAGCTATTTATATTTGAATGCATTTCCTTAAACACTTAAGGAACAATTTCAAATCATTATAGTATTTCAGATTTAAATGAACGTTAGCTTGGTATATTTTTATGTGGTTTTCAGAGACACCGATGACCCATTTGATTGATTTAAGGCACAAGTGTGATATTTGATCAATTCTGGAAAACATATTAGCTCCTCTTGGTGGAGACACACAAGTCATAATGGTTAACAATCTGAAGAATCCCAACAAAGACTTGAAGGGGTCATATTATACAAAATTCTCTTTCTAATGGTTTTCCAACCGTAATAATTGTCCCCATACCTGGAATGATGTCCCAGAAGTGAACAAAGTCTGTCCTCTCTCTCGTTGGCTTGTTTCCTTTTTTTTTTCTTTTTTTTTGTTTTAAAGTCTGTGCTCCAACGAGCAAATCAGAAATCAAACCCTATACAATGTAGTGTTATTGGGGTTTAGCCAATCGCAATCAAGGTAGGCTCTCCCTTTGACCCTCCCACAATTAGGCAGATGTACAGTACGTCCAAATTGTCCCTCCTATCTCCTTATCTATCGACTTTTCTTTCACCCCGGAAGTGTTTTGTGTGGGGGCCATGATAAGGACTGTCGGAATTCTCAATAAGCAAAGGAAAGGAGGCTTGTTGCTTCCTTTTGAGCCTCCTTTAGCTGAGGAACCACCGATGCATCCTTTATCAAAGGAGGCAAGGTCAGGCTGCCCCACAATTCCTTGCGGCGACAACATTTAAAGGGACCCGCTCATCTGAGCGTTCAGGGAAACTCAGGATGTCAGAAAAAGGGAGCAGATCATGTAAGTTACCAAAGCAATAATCTGCCTTGAACAACTTTAAATAATCTAAAAACCAAATGCGCTTTTTGTAGTCCATTTTTCGGAAACTTGTAGTTCTTTCCCCCACCATGGCGGACGTCACTAACTTGTGTCGCCGTCGGATTATTATGACGTCACTAAGTGTTACTGCGGTCTGACTGCCACACCACCGTGATCGCCTTTCACTAACTCCTTCAAGAAGCCTCCGAACACCTTTCCGTTGCCCTGTGACGTCATCCACGGGGTTAAGGTAAAGTTGATAGATAAGGAGATAGGAGGGACAATTCAGACGTACCCGTACTCTGGCACATGGCACCACGAGAGGAAGTACTCCCTCCACTTCTCAAGATGTGCATGTGTGGGCGGAGCCAGTCCAGCTCACACCACATTCTGAATGCAGCTCCTATGATCCAATATTCAAATGGAGGAAAATCCAGGAAAAGCTGGATTAGGGGCAATAAACTTTGAATACAATGTTTTTTGACCAACGAGGCCCTAATGAAATCTGTATAATGTGACCCCTTTAAGATTCTCTAAATGTGTTAATGATATTATGTACTAGAGATTGTTGGATCATCAAATACAAACTGTGTAGTTACTATTTTAGTTGTGTATAACAACTCAGTGAAGATGGCCTTACAGCTGCAAGAAGTTGTATTGCATTATTTTGCCATCAGCTTAAACAAAAGAGACCACAAAGCTTCAAAATAAAATTGAAAGAAACAACATAACTGACAATTTATCTTTTCTTGTGCAGTTTCTCCAGTCGGTGGCATTTACTGAAAATGTGCTCCCTCTTACAAACCAGCCTCTTATACCTGAATAATAGTTGTTAACGGAAACTTTGAATAGTTCGTGATTTTGAATACTAATCATCTATTGGTCATCATAATCTACTAATGGTCATCATATTGACTGCTGTTGGACTTTGTACAGGTGGTTTCAGAGAGTAGGATATGGTTCAAACTGAAGTCTTGAGCAGTGACCCCCTCCATGCTGGAGCGCCTGCAGCTACTGACTCATTTTATATAGATGCACTGCAAATTGTCATATTGGATCCTACTTTCCTGTGGCAATCAAACTATATAACTTTATGTAAATATTGTCAAGCCCTTCTCTGCATACATATTATAGTTATTTATTTACAGTCAAACTTTAAGTGGTACATCATGTTTTTTACTTCACATTTTATTCCATCTTCTTATTCATTATGGTAAAATGTATTGATAGTTTATTGTGTTTACAGCAACAACAGAGTGCAAACTGCACTTTCTTTTTATCTGTTTATCTGTCTGGTCATGTGACTTACAAGAAATGACTTATATATCAAAATATATTGGTATATACCACCATGGACCACTAGAGGGTACTGTATGACAATAGCATGCCGCTACTCAACCAGTAAAAAACATCCGTTACTGCTTTAGTACATGTGGTACAGTCCAGACAAAATGTCAACAAGAAGAGAAAACTGAAAGAATAGAATTGAAACAAAAAGTAGAAAATACTGTACAGTAAATCATACTCTGTTTGGAGCAATGTGGTTAAGAATTTTGCCCGAGGACTAATAAAGTATTTCTTCTCTTCTCTTCTCTTCTCTTCTCTTCTCTTCTCTTCTCTTCTCTTCTCTTCTCTTCTCTTCTCTTCTCTTCTCTTCTCTTCTCTTCTCTTCTCTTCTCTTCTCTTCTCTTCTCTTCTCTTCTCTTCTCTTAGCCCTTTTCACTTCTTGGTTTATCTGGTTTGCCCACCTGCATGGATTCTCCCCACTGACAAACACATGGGAGGAAAATGCATTGGCTTGTTGTTTGTTAGAAGAGAATATTGACAAGTGCTGGTCCGGCTTGGAGGCCAAGAAACACAGATAAATTGTCAGCGTGTGGAGAAACCCTGCAGGCTCTGACTATATGTTAGAAACGTGGGCCTGTCAGTGTTTTCTGCTGTTTTCCCTGCCCTCCTTTTCACTGGCTTGTTGCTGACCTGATCTTGACAAACTCAAACTGCCTTTAAACTCTACCTGGAGTGTATTTTTCTGTGGCTGCCTGTTGTGTTACCTGCTGCCAGACAGACAGTTTGATCGTGCAGTATTGATCACACCGGCCTTCCAAATCATTTTTGAAGACTTGATGTGTTGATTTAGACAAAGACAGTGATGCAAAACTGTTGCAACCTTTGCATATTTTACGTCAGCTGAACGGCTGCTGCAGCGGGAAGCTGCTGTGCGAGGGATGAGTGTGTATGAGGTCTCATGCCAATGCAGCAGTTTCCTGCCAGACGTTTCCACAGCAAGTACAATGGCTTCATAAGCCGAAGCAGCCACTTTAGTGATTTCAGCAAAGTGGGGAAAAAGTGACCAATCCATCATCAACAAAGGATAAAAATATGAGTCAACTGCAGAGAGGAGCTGAAGTCGAAAGCTTTTATCCCCCTGGTTTTCTGAGCTAAGTAAACTCAGACAGAGAGCTGCTCGCACATCCCTGAAAGAAAGTTGTAGAAGGGAGCAGCGCTGACAGGGAACAGGTCTCCAAGTAAAGAGGCTTTGAGATCACTTCTGAAGAGTCCATGAACACGTCCCTCAACACTCTCTTGTGTTTCTGTCTCGTTATCTGATTCTTTAATCACGTTGCCGCTTCTTTGTGACGCCGCCGCGACAGTGCTTTGCCGCTGTCACCTCTCAGCTGCCGTGGGGTACCGTCTCGAATCCGAGCCGATTTAGTGCCTCCGAGCAGAGCAGCTGGAATCAGAGTAAAAGAGACTTAAAAAGCAGAGTCACATAAAGCAGGCTGTCATTCTGTCTCAGCAACAAACTGAAGAATACAAGAGCAAACAAGGTAATTTGCAGACTCTGTGAATCTCTTGAAAAGAAATAAAGGACCGCTGCCGCCCGTAAGTATCAGACAGACCACTGCCCCCCTCCCGAACCCCTCACCCCCCCCAAAAAAAAATGGGAGTGCAACCCATTAGCAGCAAGTCACTCGCACTGAACGTCAGCATTAGAAAGCGCTTTCAACTCTGCTGGCTGTCAGGAACTCTGGCAGCTTCGAAGAGCTTTAGCTCCGACTCAGAATCTCGGCGAAGGGGGCTGTGGTCGGCGGTGACAAAATCAGTTTGAACTTGTGCGCAGAGGATCTGTTAAAAGGGGTTTTGGATCAAAGCAGCCTAAGTGGGTCAAAATTACCTTGACCATCTGAGAACAGTCACATTTCGAAGGGGGGCGGAGGTAATCTGCAATGTAGAGGGTAGATTAACATTTCGCCGAGAAGATTCCTCCCGAAGACGTCAGATCAAAGGCGAGCGAAGCTTTTATTTCTCCTCTGCCGATGTTCCACTGCCTCCGTGTTAATTTGGTAATTTGGCTGCTGCTTCACTGCGCTTGCAGCAGGGCAAAAACAAAAAATGTGTTTACCTTTTCAGTGTTTGGAGAAATGTCTGGGGGCCTTTTTCGCTTCGCTTTTCATATGAAATACAACAAAGAAACCTACATCTGTTTGGGTCTTTAAGAACATGAATGTGTTCAATAACACCTCCAGCATGTGATGGTGTACACTTTTTAGAGTCAGAAATGTTTTATTGTATACATTAGGGAAAAATGAGGCCAGAGGGAACACAGTCTACTCTCTTTTGGAAACACAATTCGGATAAACATAATTAGACACAGGCCAGACCAAAGACAGATGGGTACAATTGATGCACTAAAGGCTTGAAAAGGAATTTTTATGTACTTTATGTTTTATTTCTTTATTTTCTTGGACTGAGTTCCGTGGTAACTCTCGGTTATTTGGAAGGTTTCATCACACTGTTCTCGACAGAAATATCTCAACTATACTCTGAGAAACTGACATTCAATTTTATTAAAACATTCATAAAGCACAATGGACTTTTTTTTTTAGATTCAGCCATGAGGTTAACTTCTCTATTTTGGAGGAGATGTGGAAGTCAGGCCTCCGGCTAGCTCAGTTGGTAGAGCATGAGACTCACAATCTCAGGGTAGTGGGTTCGTGTTCCCGTGGGCTCACCACCTGCAGGAAGGTTCTTAATCGGTGCATTGTGATCTGGGTGACGGTGCTCAGACTGTCACCCCCACGACCTGGAAACGGATAAGCGGAAGAAAATGAATGAATGGATGAATGTGGAAGTCAGAGTCAACCCATCAGGAGGCCAAATCCAGTCAGCAGGATAATCTGTCAATGTATGAAAATGACGAAGAAGACAATAACTTTGTTAGCAGTTTGTTGAAGAAGGTCACACGTTCTGTAAAGACTTTTTAAAACCCACTAATCTTAGTGTGAACCTGTTTAATCAGCACAGGGAGCCGACTCCGCCGAACTGTTTACCTTCCAGCAGTCAGTATAGGTCGTACTGTGAACAGTAGCTGGATGAACAGTGGATGCCGTCAATGTCAACTGTCATGTCAAAAGGTCAAAAGGAACCAAAAAATTGTGTTATAAAGAAAGAATGTGAAAAGTGGAAATTATGAGATTTAGTGGCGATTGCTTGACTGTTATAAACCTGCTGTCTTCTCTGGTGATGATGTCTCGAACATGATGCCGTCCAAACTTTTGCGCCAGGGGGACGTTGAGGGAAGCAAAGAGGTCCCTCTCTTGTAATTTGAACCCAGTTTAGCAAAATAATTGTCAAACGAAATGTGACACAAACAGGATCTGTTTCAAAAATTGTCTGAATTGAGCAGTTTCAGTGGAAAAATGTTATAATCTGGGATCCAAATTGAAACATCCGCTGGCAGAGAAGACAGAAGACCATACAGTTAGCAAAGGTACTTAAGCAAAAAATTCAAATTGTGACAGATCACCAACAGAACAGTGTCTTAGAACACTGTGGCAGACAAGATTTCAGATTGCACTTTTTATTTCACTTTGCATTTTGTTGTTGTTACAGCTTTATTTCCCTAAAGCTTAAACTTGGCTGTGTGTGTTCCCAGAACCAGGTCTATCTTTGACAACCCTGGTATGTTCAGCAACCTCTGGGTGAAATGTCATGATAAACTGTGACCTCCTGGCTTTCTGTCATTAGATGTCAAAAATGTAAATGAAATACTGTGATCAGGCTGATGCCATGGTTAACGAAGTTAACGAAGTTGGCGGAGAAGGTTATGACTTTGTTTGCGTGTATTTATTTATTGGTATGTATGTGTGTATGTATGTATTTTACCAACTTTTTGCAAAAAACTCCTCACCCGAATTGCATGAAATTTTCCAGGACGATTTGTCATCATCCGAGGACCAATGAATTAGATTTTGGCATTTTAACAGCTAACCTTTTCCGAGAACAGCATCTGTTGCCATGGAGACGCTCCCTGCTCAGAGTTTCACACAGTGATGTTCCTACCTGACGAGCCTAGTTAGCATCGATATGCGCTAACTGCTATCATGCTTGGTTCCACAAACGAATGTGGCGTTAGCGAAGGTCTGCTCTCTATCGAGTGTAGTTCTAGTTTTCTTTATTTTATCTCTCTTCTCTTGAGTTTGAGTGAAGGGAGATTACACCACTGCCAGGTAACCAGTTCACGACAGAACAATAGAAACAGACACTCAAATTCACACCTATGTGCAATTTGCATGAAAATTGTTAACAAATTATCCTCAAATGCATAGGTCTGGACCATTTAGAGAAAAACACACAATCACAGGGGAAACATGCAAACTTCACAGGAATTCCACCACATCGAACTCAATCTGGTGACACGGTCACTGTGAGGCAACAAGTCTGTCCACTGCACCACTGGACGGGACACAAGTGTCCCATCAGCTATGACATACTGATTCCAACCTGCAGGATGGCGTTTGCATGTTTTCCCTGTGCTTGTGTGTTGTTTTTTTTAATCCTCGGTTCACAAGTCTTTTTCTCCCACAAGCTTCTTTCCGCAATCCAAACCTGAGCTTGTAAGATAATTTGATGACTTAAATGTGTTTGTAGCTAATGTGCATGTAGGTAACGCTGTCGCTTTCGGTCCAGTAATGTGACATTTGTTTCCCATTTTCACTCCAACAAACCGTAATATCAAATGAAAAGGAAGTAAAGGGAGTAAGTAGGAAGCAAGCAGGACTCACCAAGATTTTCACAAATACTTCTAAGTGAAATATCTCCACAAAATATTTTGGATTCAATATCCAACTGGAATTTCTTATTTACCATAGTTTTTTTTTTTTAATCTTCCATAAACATTCTGGAGATTGTTTTGTGTTTCCATGTTTTATTGTCAATGAGAGTTTGTTTCTATATTTGGAATCGTGTGTGAATAAAGAACAGTGTTTCATTATATAGATAAAAGTTATCAGTGTGTGTCAATGTATTTATCTCACCCATACGTTCACATTAGCGGTGCTTTGCTGTTGCTGAGGATTCACCGGATGCTTTCTTAATTCTCTGTAATCCTGAACACTGAACAGTTTCAATGCCGCCTCTGAAGGATGCACCTTAATAAAAAATAAAAACACTTTGTGTTGAATTCCGGCCTCACTGAGCCTTTTGCCACTTTCCATGTTCTCATTTGAGTTGATGCAGTCATTCTTGTTGGGATTAAAAGGAGACTGTCATCCTTTTATTTCATTTTCTCTCGCCTCACTTTTTCCAGAGGTCAAGTGCATCCCTGGCTCTCACACTGCCGGCGTGAGCTGTGTCGAACAGACACGAGATCATCAGGAAAACCTAATGCAGCCTGCACAGGCAAAAAAAAAAAAAAAAAAGCATTGTGTTGAGGCAGTAATGAGCCATGGCAGTTACTCAATGGGAGCTCTGTATGAGCAAATGGACAAGAGTAGAGGAGCCATGATAGATTAAAATCAGACAAAAAAAAAGGCTATATTGACAAATCACGGCAACTCTTCCTGTGTTATTTTTAGCAAGAGGGAACAAATACCTGCTTACCTCCCCCTAAGGACCCGTCTAATCTGCTTTACTGTCTTCATCTATACTGTGGCTGTGAAACTTTGTTTTGAATTACGACGTCTAAAATCCATTCACTCATTTCTATTCTTTCATCCACATACATTTCTTTTCCCAAATACGGTCACAGAAAGCTGGAATCCCTCCCAGCTCATATTGGATAAAAGGAAGTGTACACTGTGGACAGGTTCCCTGTCCATCAGTAGGTGAGCAAACTCCATGTGGAGTTGGTGGTTAACTAGTTAAAGTCCTTTTATCTGGATTATTACAAACTGAACAACTTGCTTGTTGCAGACCACCTGGGGGCAAATCCATTTATGGTTTTATTAGTGAAATTATGGAGCACATACACATTCAACTGTAGCCTACTACAACCGGTGTTGGGAATAACACATCTCAAAGCAATGCATTATGGTTCAGAGGTATAGCACTGGTAATTTAGGGAGAAATTATCAGAAATACTCAGATTACTCAAATTACTTATGCATTTAATATATTCAAAGTATGTTTCCTCTGTGTGGGTATGACAAACTGGTCAAATGAGGACATTCTATAAAGACACAGATACTAGTTTAGAAAGACACAAAAACAAATAAATTGGTAAAACAAGCACTTTGGCATCTTGAAGCGCATATTAGAAGCAGTGCTGCTTCTAAGGCAACTTTCTGAACATTAGATTAACTATTTGTTAAATGGAGGTCACTTATCTAGCATTTTACCCCTCCTGATTTGACAGCCCCCACATTCACACATTCACACATATGAAGGTGGTTGTCATGCAAGATGCTCAGTCCATCCACTGAGAGCAGTGTTTTGATCAAAGACACTCCGACATGTGAACAGATGTGGGGATCCAACCTTCAACCTTCTGATTGAGAGACAACCCACTCTACTAATGGATCCATAACCGGCCTTGATGTCCACAATTCAGGCATCTGGGTACGACATCAGATGCAAGTAATTACTTATTGAATTAACCATGCACATTCTGGAAATGCATCAGTCGATGTCGTAGACATATCTCTTAAAAATGTGAAAAGTTTACAGTCCTATGCAGTCACCCTGAGAAGTCAATACTAATGCTCATGTAAAATTAATGCATTGACAATAACTGAAATTAGTTTATTAATCATTACTTGTGTAATACATAAAGCAGCACTGGAGCTACTGTCTGTCTCTCTCTTGTTCCTTGTGTCAGCTGAACCTTCACAGCAACAGTTCTGAAGTGACCCGCAGGTTTTGACAGGTAATATCAACAATAGCCTGTCGCACCACTACCTGTGTAAGACCTGTCTACATGTTGGCCGTTTATCTGTATTGTTGCTGCTTCTTTCACGAACAGGTGCTTTGCCAAGGTTTCCACCGCTGCCTCAATGTGGGACTCCCTTCGCGTGTGTGTGTGAATGCTCTGGAGTGGACGTACGGAGGGAATCAGTCATCAGACTGAACGACACAGTGCTGACAGTTCGGTTAATGCCACACAACAACACTGCAATGCAACCATATCCACATTATTAAGACATCCTAAAAAAGATAGGATAAGAAAGTGAAACATGAGATCTTTTTCATAGATTTATATTTTCAAGTTAGTAAATCAATGAGTTTTTTTTAATTGAAGTGGTTAGTAACTGTAATAAATAGGAGTTTTCTGTAATTTAGACAACACGTGTTACAGATAATGAACAGTATCTTGTAAAGATGTTTTAAATACAACGCATTGTCTTTGTTATGTTAAAATAGAAAAATAAGCAACTTGATATGAGTGTGCCATTGCCTCAAGCTTTCATACTGGACAGAATAATAATTCCACACATGTTTTTCCCGATAGAAAGTCAGAGGCAGTGCCTTCATTAACTGGGTTTTCTCTACCCTCACCAGTCATCTCTCCTCTTACTTTTCTTCAAGGAAATAATGCGGGGGGAAAAAAAGTAAAATAATTCAGCACACAAATGCTAAAAGGCATAGTTGCATGTTCACATCAGAACTTAACTCTTGCAGACTTGTTGTGGCTGTAAACTTTAACCGTCTCTAAGCACTGCATGTTACCATGGAAGACACTCATTTTCTTCTTGTTTAGATATATATGCTGTGTTACAATAACAAATAAACTATCTGAAAATGCTTTAATTTCCTCTCTTGACTAAGAAGGAATAAATGACACAGTTAAAATCTTTTGCTTTCAGAGGACTCGCTGAAATCATCTTTCATCTGGGTTCATTAGCAGAGGTAATTTCTGTTTTAACAGAGGCCGTGCTAATT
This sequence comes from Lipophrys pholis, assembly GCF_963383615.2. Lineage (NCBI taxonomy): Eukaryota > Metazoa > Chordata > Actinopteri > Blenniiformes > Blenniidae > Lipophrys > Lipophrys pholis. The sequence continues at coordinate 31,306,700 of NC_137636.1, read as the reverse complement.
CCAGCCTGGCCTTTGGTACGCGCGAGGCAGCCCTTTAAAGACGGCTCGCGTTTGAAGCCTGCTGGTCGAGCTGTTCAAAGCTGCAGCTGTTTTTGGTGGTGTTTGACAGCTTTAATTGATGTTTATTTTGGCATCGAGTTTCATTCCTTTCATGCAAATGTCCTGCATGCAGCGAAATGGGTCAGGGCAGCACTAGGTGGGCACAGTTTGTGTGTACTAGGATAAGAGCAAAGTGCTTAACGAATTTACATTTTAGATCACAGAATCTCAACAAGCGCAGCACAACAAAAAGCCGCCACACTAATGCCCGAAATGGGGAGGAAAAGCTTCACAAGTCTGCCTTTGATTAGATAATGGATGGCGTGAACACAGGAACGCATTTTGAATATGTCTTGCATTACAAAGACGCCTTCCAGCGCCAGATAACAGGACTGTAATCTTCACTTTCACCTTAATGTTTTCCTAGAAAATTAAATCCATCCTATTACTTTTGCTCAGGGGATGCTTTTGATTAAAAGATTTCTTGTTCAATCGAATTGCATGTTTGATATCAGTGGGAGCGGCTTGGCTCCGTTTTTTTTTGTCTGCCCACCTGTAGACCTTGCAGAGTCTGCTGCTTCTCAGACATTCTGGCTCACCACACGTAGCGACTACACCCCCTTCACCCACCCACACCCCTTCAACTCCCCCCCCCCACCCCCACTCCCCTTCCCCTCCACCAGGGCTGACATCACCACGGAGGCACGCAGGGGCCTCCTCATCTGCTCCCAATTACAGCCTCGCAAACCCCTCCGCAGCAAACACTCTGGAGCTGTTATGAAACCGAGAGGAACAACCTGAGGCCTCGGGGAAAGCCGATCGGTGACAAGGCTCGCCAGCAGCTGACAATGTGCAGACCCGCGCGGCAGCGTCCAGCGACACTCGGCTTCAAATTAAGGCATCGGCGGGGTCTAGAGAGTACTATTAGTGGCTGCTTGATGGCTGAAAGAATAGCTGATAGTTTAGTCTGTCCTCCCGCTCGCTTTCAATTCGTGTGAGAACAGACAGTCGGACTGACTTGAGTTTGAACCGCCTGCCTGTCCTGCGCTGTGCCAAGTGTGGGAGCCAATAAACTCCACAGAGGTCAGAAATGAAACGTCACAAATGGCCCTTTTCATATTTGTTGCTGTTTTTGGTTCCGCGTCAACATCTCTTTATCCTCCCAGACTTGCCCTGAGCCATTTCTCAATTTTTTTCAAAGGCATGTCGGCTTTGATAGATGGACCCAGATTTGTACTTCGAACTGAGAAAACATCTCTAATCTTGGATTAAGCTGCACTACCATTTTAAGGTCAGGAGGTCTGCTCGCAGTCACCATGCATCAAAGTCATGTACAGTAGCACAGAAACGACAGATAAAACAGCCACTCCTTTTCAGAGAGCTGTGGTCATTGTGATAAAAATAAAGGATGATAATGGATTTCAAAGCCAGTTCCCACCAAGTTTCGGCCATAAACGGTTCTTGGACACTCACTTGTCTCACATTAGTTAAAGAGTTAAATCACGTTGCTGTCAGAGACGGTTTGTCGGTATTTTTAACTCACTAAAACTCAAAGCCGTGGCAAAGCAGCTTTTTTCATGTAGTGCACGTCATACATAAGCAAATGAAACCTAGAACAGAGAGCCAGAAAATAAAGTACTATTAGTGTGAAATAAAAATAAAAAGTTAACTAATATGCATAATAAGAAGGGTTTTGGGCTCAGTCAAGTTCTGTTGGTACTCTATAGTTGTTACCTGACCTGAGCCTGTAGATCTCAGAGTCCTATTAGGTTAATATTTAATTATCATTTCAATAGTTTCTCATAAGCCTAAACCATCCAGTGATTTGTAGACCGGTAGCAAAAATAAGAGGTTATTTTATCTTTACTGCATTTCTGCAATATAAACATTAGAATCAATAAAAACTTTCAAACTTATTTGTATATTTCTTCTCATTCCTTAGTCGTCGGCTGTCTCAATAGAAAACTGTGCATTAAATAGTCTCCCTTGTATCAGCCGAGAATGCAACAAACTCAAGTTTTACCATTAAAATGCCAATAAAGTCATATTATGAAGAATCACAGAGCAAAACGTCACAGCAGCATAAGATCATTGTTGATGTCAGGAATTTAAATGCTTCTTCTTGTGGTTGTTTTAGATTTGTCCATGAAATGCTGCTTTTTTGTATTATTGTGAAAGGATCTGATTACAGTTATGAAAATACTGAAACTCTTACAAGTGTAAGTCATCACCTTTGTCTTATGTAGAAAGCTGTGAGAGCTGCTGTCTCACAATGTGTTACTATTTCACTAAACTCCTGTTTCCTGGCTGGAAGGGAAGTTCTTTGAATATATGTTTACATGACCTGTTGACTGCAGATGTTTATAGCATCTTCCCCCAACTAATTCTTGGAACTTGTGTCAAATCAGACATTAAACCGATAATGTAATGTGTTACAGCGACTGCACGTTAATGCTCTTATGAACACATTATTAGGACAGGCCTCTCTGAAGGAGACAGTTCGAAGTAACATTTACCTTCTCAAATGTTTTATTTGTAAAGTGTAAAACGTAACTAAAACAATTTCTCATTTTCACTAACTTGCACAACACTGGTGTTTACCCATTTTCTTCTCTGTGTGTCTGTATCATCATAGACCAAGGAGCAATGTGCACACTGATGTGCACAGCGGGGGGTTTTGGTGCTTTCATTGCAAGTGAAACCAAACGAGTGAAGCAGAGCCAGTGAGCGTGCAAGGTTTCAGTGCTGATGAGACTTACTGAGGCAATGAGCATACATCAAGCAGCTACTACACAAAGTTTAAACAGGTGATTATGATAGTGACACTGAATTTCAGACTCTTAGATGTGGTGATCGCTCACAAAGAGACATAGACCTGACCATGCACCATTTTACTTATTTCAGACAAGTAGAAATCACTCGTGGGGTGCATGGATTCACTCCAAATGTATTTTTAGGAGTATAATAATTATCTTACCCAGGAGAAAGCCATTATGATTTATGATGTCATGCCACGGTGTCAACACTACATGTAAATTAGTGTTATTTTATGAAATCCGATGGAATAAAAGCTGGTGTTTTCTCTCTTTGGCAATAATTACCCAAATACATCAATTAGTATTCATTAGTTTTCCTATTTCCTACTGTATGTGAAAAAGAAGTGAGAACCCAAATGAAACTGAAAATGATTTGAAGGTAATAAGTTAATAACCAATGGAAAGATCCTAGTTCCTGCTTCTCTGTTGAGTTTCTCCACCTCCCGTGAACAAAAGGCTCAACCTCCAGCAGAATGACATCAGCCCACAATGGACCTCCAAACACACCCATCCCCACTCCCCCATACCTTCATCCCCACCCCCACCTCCAGGGTCGGTCGATGGACCGTCAGCCGCCCAACCGACCAGCCTTTCTCCCTCTTTGGGAACAAGACTTCATTATGAAGAAGAATTGTCTTATTGTGAGGACCCTACTGCCCCCTCTCCCGGGAGAGGGTGGAGCATTTGCTGGACACTGGGGCATCATGGGGTGACCTGGCTTCAGGGGTCAGTTCACTCACTGTTTGGAAAGCATCTCACGTAACGCATCAGTGGGTGACTGCCCCCTCCTTTCAGCCCTGGGCCCTCTCACAACCACAAGTACCAGCACTCTGAAAATCAGTGCATATCTTACCCTAACCCATTTATGTGTCCCTCATGTATGTACCGTTTTATTACATGTCATCTTTTGTCTTTTTGGTGGTGTTTGGGGCCTTTGTGTAGGAAGGAGGACCATTTCTGCTAGAAAGACTGACCGCCGCTATACCTACTGTGATGGAGAACATTTTTTTTTAAGCTTTTCACAGAGTCGGCTTCAGACATGCAAACCCTCGGAGGCAAACATCTGTGGGGTGAGTTCTGAAGAGTCAAATTGGTTAGGGAGCGTTTTATCAGCTCACAGAGGAAGCAGCAGTTTCCTTCTGTAGAGGTCACAGTCCAGGTTTGCCACTGTAAACTGGACAAGCTGGAACATGCACGTCTCAGCAGGTCAACGTAATGCAATTCAAATCAAATACAAAGTCACAACACTACTACCTCTGCTTGAAATGAAATATCTGCCCCCCCCCCCCCCCCCCCCTTCCCTGCCAAAAAAAACAAACCCTATGAAAATTATCATATTGAGAAGATTCAGGCTTTAAATAAGGAACTGCACAATGGGAAACACTGTGGGAAGTGGAATCTAGCAATGAGATTATACTATGATATCACTGCTGGGAAGAAATCGCATACAAATATGTCTCCATCCATCCATCCATCCATCCATCCATCCATCCATCCATCCATCCATCCATCCATCCATGCATCAAATCAGAAAATACATTATAGGAGGCTAAAAACATGCAATATGACTGTTAATCTGCCTTGCAGGTGATGTTGCATTAACTGTTGGTCACTCTACTCCGGCCATCATGAGGTTGTCATTTGGCAGTATTCTGGCTTTAACTTGCCCTTCATAAAGTAGTCTGGGTACCAGTTTGTGTATAACACTCTTAAACTTTTTATTTTTAGCGTATTGTTTGATATAGCATAGGCTTATTCATACATCCCTGTGCTCCCATTCTGAAGTTGAGTGGCATCACCCCAGTTGAATAGCTGTCTGCTCTTAAGTCAATTAGTCAGGGATGTTTTTTCATTACATGTATCACTCATATCTATAGGACTGATGACTGGTGACCATTTAAATTGGTGAACATTTAAGTTGGCTAATGATACATTTTTTATTTTATTTTTTTAATCAAAATTGAGTATAGACATTCCTAATTGAGTAATCAAAACTGGATTATTTTTACTGAAGAAAACCTGCTTGAGGTTGACAACTTAAACTTTGTTCCATCATTACAGTCTTACCATATAAGACTGGTTTGCTTTGACATAGAAATGGAGTTACAAGATTTATTAAGGATTTATATTGTGTTTGCACACTGGAATGTACAGTGGTTGAAGCATTTTACATCAGCAGCTACCAGCCAGTGAAGAATTAATGTTGCTTTTATAGCTTTTCTCCTGAAATGGCAATGCTGCTCTCTCGCTGAGCATCTACAGGGTGAATTCTTTAGGGTTGGCCTTGAGCCAGCTCAGAAATGTTTTATTGTTGTGGAAAAATTTGTTTAAGTACTTGCTTTACGATGCTGCTTGAGGCATGCCCCTTTCTGCTGACAGCACTCTGCAGCTTTTGTCTGGTTAAATGCTATGCTTTACAAGATTTTCATAAGTAAACACCCAGAAAGAGTACAGAAGTCAAGAATTGTTTCTTTTGGAATATGTCCTCACAGTCAGCTTCTTGTAATTCCCTGAGGATCCATAAATGTATGAACCTTTGACTGCACCTGATCACTCCTGTGCAAAGTGCATTAATCTGGAACTTTTTATTTATAAATCTTTAAATTGATTACAGTGTACTGTATATTGACTTGTCTTCTCAGGGGCAGCTTCTTGTCATTAGTTGCTTGCTTCCAAATAATACATACACAAAATATTTAGCCTTCGCATTGAACCCATTCGTCTCATTTTTTCCAACATTTTACATATTTGTTATGCTGTGGTGGGATCGTGGATCTTTAGGTGAAAGGTCATAGGCCTGTGGACAGGAAGTGTTCTGACAACAAGAGCCTCGCTGTGCTACACCCGCAGCCTCTTCACTGGGGAAAGTGCTGCAAAATATTTGGGTAATAGCCTGCCATTGTTTTCCTGCACTCGCTCCTCGAGTCCAACGTCCCAGAGATGATATAGTCCTCAACTCAGTGCAATTTAATCATGGTCTCTGTGGCTGAACCTAAGCGGAGAGGGCAATTTCAAAGCTTGCTAAAACTATTCAAAACACCAGCCGCCCGTAAACGGCCCGGGATAATGAATTCCATGGTACTGAGGGGCTCTATGTGTGGGGAGACTTGGAGCTTAGTTAAATAAACCTTGTCTGGGTGAGTGGCCCCACTGGTGCCCGGCCCTATGGGGACGAGAGTGGCCTGGTCTCTCACAGGTCACTGGACGGGCTCAGTGTAATGACAGTCTCATTTACCCTAAACTCACCGTGACATCCACTCGCAACATCCCACAAGTCACACCTCTTCTCTGTCACAATGGATAGGCTACTGTTGGCAAGGGCATTGTTAGTGGCTCAGCTTGAAATGACAAACTGCGTCTACGGACGGTTCATAGGAGTTGTGCTGGTTGAAGCTGATAGCGGAGATCACTCGTCTTCCCCGTAGTGGCAGTGACAGGCTCTGATTTTTTTTCCCCCCTTCTCTCTTCATTAACTATTCACATTTGCACCTTATGCGCAGATCACCATCGCCACTCGACATGAGTCCAAGCAGTTCAAAGGCAGAGTTGCTTGGAAGTGTGTGTGCCACCCCGGGAGTCACCGGGCCCTGGACGCCCGCAGAGTGGTGGGTGCTGAGAGCTTGGGCGTGTTTGGATCAGGGACTGAATTTTCCTCTGAAGATGAGGAAAAGGTTTATGGCACGCTCCCATGAGAGTGTCTCCTGCTCTTTGAAGCTCCTGTCTTGGTGGCTGCTCTTATCTTTGGGAAAGGATTATTTTATCACCCCCTGTTCCTTTCTTTTTCTTCGTCTTCTCCATCTTCCTCTCCTCTCTCTTGCTTTCCATCAGCTCAGGGTTTTTTTGTGTGTGTGTGTGTGTGTGTGTGAATCTCTTAGGAGATCTTCTCCTTGCCCTTGCTCTTTCACTCCACTCATTTCCAATTTCCCCTTTTCAGAGCACACCCACCCTTCTTCCCACCACCTCCAACCCCCAACCTCTTCTTTTTCACTTCCTCTGTTGCACCCCACTCTCTTTTTCTTTCTCCCTATCTCCCCATTCTACCCTTGGAACACATGACAGACTGTGTAATTAATGAGCATCATAAACCTCTCTTTCTATTAGCTACCCATTAGTAAACCTGGCAAGCCTGTCATTTTGGACAAAAACACACAGCTCCTTCATTTGATCCCCACATCAAAGGGGGAACCCCACTGTTTTCGGCTGAATACACTAATTGTGTCCTCGTTCTGGATGGGGCTACACCCCCACTGCTTCAAAAAAGCAGCCAGTGCTGGGTGCAGATAGTAAAGAGAAGTACAGAAGCAGAAAGTATTGATTATAAAGGCCTAAATTTGGAGAGCTTTTGACATTGGAAAAATTACCAGTCATTCAGTGGCGCGCCGGAAAGTCTGCACGTGCGTGTTTGTTTGCACACCATGCCAGCGCTCTTCATCCACTGCCTCATTGTGGACACTTTTGGCAAAAAAAGAAAAAAAAGGAAAAAAAAAAAAAAGGAAAAGCTATGTCAGTGGGCTACAGGCTCTGTTAGAGGTATTTTATATGCTGCTGTTAAGATAAAAGGAATTTTTAAGCAGGATGGTAAGGATTCCCCTATTTTACACTACAAACCAATGATGGAAAGTACGAGATCAGCAATCTTAAAAAGATAAGTCTTAGAAGATTCCATTCTGAAGATTTTTTTTCCCAACATAACTTGTATGTTTGTGTATGGTGTTTCACTACTTTCTGTATTTCTTTTTCACAGTTCCATAAATATTTTATGCCGTGTTGATAAAACTAAATCAGCCTGTTCACCTTTTTAATGCCAGTGCTTCAGGTTTTTTGGGGGTTTCTTTTGGAATACGTGTGCATCTGTTTGAAACCTCATGGATTAGCAGGAGTGGAGAGTACTGAACATTTGCACTCAAGTACCACTGCTGTTACATTTCCTGATTTCTACTCAAGTGCAAGTAAACATACAGTTGTTAAAAATATGCTCGTGAAAGTATGAACTATTCCTTTGAAAAGTGACCCATATGAATACTTTCAGATATACAGTTGATTGCATATACAGTTGGTGACAATGGCCATGTTTCTGGCTTAGCTATCTCCATACAAACACTTTTGTCAGAAAATGAAGGATGATGAAAAATAAAAATTGAGTCTAAATTCGAATTGTGAGCATCACTTATTAGTTGATAAGTGGTGAAGTAAATTACATGGTGTAAATTGCACTTAACTAATAGTACTAGTTGATGCTTACCCCGAAATAATACTTAATTGTACTTACAGCAGTGGAGTCATGGTACCCGCACCTCATAATGAGAACTTCCTGGTCCAAGTCATGGGGTGTTTTTGTGAGGTGTTGGCATGTTCTGATACTCCCACAGCCCAAAAACATGTGTTTATGCTTACGTGGAGACTAAGTTGTCTGTCGGTGTGAATTTGATTATGTGCGACTGTCTGTCTCTCTGTGTTTGCCCTGTATTGGACTGATGACCCGTTCAGAGCGTCCACTAGAATCAGTTTCAATGCCTCCTGAGCCGGATAAAGCACCACAGAAGATGGATGGAGGATTTGGGATTTGTAAAATTTGCTTAAACTTACAACAAGGTCTCACATTGTCAAAAAATAAGATTTAGAGTCATTAACTGGAACGGGGTCTATAAATTGTGTGTACATACCAAGATACTGTATTTGATGTCTTTGTTCGCGGACAAGGCATGTTTAAATTCTTTGGGATGTTACAACCACACCCCAGTTTTAGTTTCTGTCCTCAGAACCATCCGAGACAAGACAGATCTTTGTTCGTGCATCTTGGAAGCCACACAACAGATAAAAATGTTGAGGAATCTGTGCAAAGTTGTCAGATGTCAGAAAACAAGTTTGTCATTGAGCCTTAAAGAGACAGACACCAAAGAGCGTGTTTTCAATGGAGCTCCAGGAAGAAACTCCAGAGATTTAAAACTACATTTTGATGTTTTCTATACAGTAAAAACTATGAAAATGTCTTATAAATATCAAGTCTGCAAATAAAACATCAAGAACAGTTTTATGTAGAACCGTTAATATACAATATATGTTTTTAGTGCTTTTTTGTTTTGTTTGCTAAAATGTTTTCGTATATTTGTGACAAATCTTTGTTCCACTTGCCATAGAATCTCGGAGTGTGCAGCTGCAGTCTACTCTTATGTCTGGGTTATTTGCATTACTTCCAGGTTGCAGAAAGGCAAACACATGCGAGGCTGTATTTCCCTCCCTACAGACTCTTTGCCTGACACATCACACGCTGGGCCGCCACAATGGGCTAAGTCACCAGCGCCGCAGGAATCAACACTGTACTTCAGTCCCGATTGTCTTCTGCCCTTCACAACATCTACGGCCTTTTGTTGCTCAAGATAAAGGCAACAGTCACATGTTTGAGCTTTAAGCGGCCAGCAGCTGCTCCCCTCTGCCTCTATATGATTCACATCCCCCTCTTCACCACCAGGCAGTATTCCCTCCGGTGGGCTCTCCAGGCATCAGGCCCCTAACATTGTTACAAGGACATAAACACAGACAAACCATTAGATCTCCCTGAATTTGGCTGTTTGAATGCCCCCCATTATGCCTGTTTCCAAGGAGAATGCCCAGTTTTATGGTGGAATGAGCCAGTACTGGCCACCAAGGTAGGCGCTCCCTCAGGCCAGTAAATACCTTAATCAATCAGACAGTTGTCTAAAGAATTTAGCTTTGTTCTAAGAGGCTGTTTCCCTATAACAAAGGACAATAGATGATTTTCCGATGAATTCGATGAATGCCTCAATAAAATCCAAATATTTACTTCATTCATAACCAGATATGATAAAATGTCAGGCTAAAACAACTTCATCCTACGCTAATGGGGATTGATTGGAGGTTTGGGGGTTCATGTCCATGGAATGGCTTTAAACCCCCGCCACCTCCTCTCTCACTGGCATCAAAGAAGAAGCTTGGAAATAGGGCCCGCAAAGCCATCTCTCCGTTGGCCTCTTCAAAGGACAGGAAGTGTGTCAGAGGGACAGGCCTTCTTTTCCCAGCAAATTCAGGCGAGTTGCTATAATAACAAGCTCATCTGTGTGTCTGTGGCAGACTAGTTCAAAGAGGAGCCTGATTCCTCTTGGTAAAACATGTGATGATAGAGTCAGGATGCAGAAACCACTGACTAGTAGAAATATAACCGGAGGACTGCTGTGGGGACATGTGTCCAGCATCGAGAGTCATCCCCAAAGATGTCCCTGATCTTTCCCAGAAAATTGAGGTCAAATATAGATTTTTGAACTTAGTATTGCTGCATAGCATCCTAACCCAGATATCTTGTCTGCAGATAGTGCATGTGACTATTCGCTGCTCAACCACAGATTTTAATGGACCTTTTTTTTTTGGTTAACCAGTTTTTATATTAAACTCCCACATTGCTAAAGATAAAAAAAATAATGTCTGTGTGCTGAAGTGTTGTTCTCAAAAACTGAAATGACTTAGGATAATTCAACTTTCATTTAACCAGGTCGGTCAATTAAGACCCTGTTTTTATGGGAAATTGCAACCTGGCACAAACTGGAATGAGTCAAGACAGGCTACAAGGTTAAAAACTAGACTCATAATCTATGACATGGAAAACTGACCAATAATATAACGAGAGACACAACACATGAAATAATGAGGGACCTAGACAGTAGAGAAACACCAACGGAAAAGCATAAAAATTAATGCAAGATAAACAAAACCTTTACCATGACAGTGGTGTGGAAATTGTGAAGGTCCAATTTTAAGAAACCCTGCAAAGTGAACCAAACAGAATAGCTCACTTTTTAAGAATTCCTGATGAGCATGAAAGAATGGCATCACAAAGAGAACGTTGTTTCAGCCTTTTTGATGCCACCGAAGATGACGCATGTCCGTTTTTTCTTCCCACAAATACTCTGAATACTAGTGGTGACATTTTGCTGTAACGTCGTCATTAGGAACCGGAGCCCCTCCAGCAGTGACTGAGTGCAGTGCCTTGGTATTTAACCCCACATGGCATCACTCATCCCATCATGTTCCCACTCAAGCAAACCAGAGAAACTCATTATAACATGCACGTTCTAGTTTATTCTGAAATAGTCACAGAAGGGGGATCAACTAAATTAGGGCGTGTTCACATCCCCCAGTTTGATCCGGACCAGAGTCTCTTCAGGAAAAAAACTTTCATTTGGGCAATGTGAACACGCCCATGAACTCTGAACCGGAGCAAACAAGAGATCTCTGGTCCCCTTGAAAACCTGGGTCTCAGTTCGTTTACAAACGATCGTTCTAGTGGGCGGGGTGAGAAGACGTGACCTAGTGCGCAATGCATTCTGGGTAGTAAATAAGCTAAGCTAGCCACGCAAATCAGAAGAACCAGATGCAGAAAGAAAAAATTCTAGAAAAATATGTCGCGGGCAGACGTGGAGTAGTGAGCAAGAATTAGTGAGGAAGAAGACTGTATATGGCTACATGTTAGGCACGCGATAATTAGCCAAGCCATCACGGGCTTGGCGGCAGAACCCTCCGAGTCCCAGACTATCCCAATGTGAAAGGCCCCTTAGCAGTACTTTTGAGGACCATTTTCATCATTACTATAAAGTCTACAGGTGAAGGGAAGATGAAACAAAGTGCTTTAATTTAGTTTAGTTTGATTTGATCAATCAAACACAGTAGCATTGATAATGAAGTAGCATTAATAATAAAATAGGTAAAGAGCAAATGATCTTTTCCAGAAAGTTACCAAATAATTTAGGTGCCTTTGCCAAAGACATTAGAGTCCTCTGTGCTTACAAAGAGTTGATGGTGGTCCTCATTGCCCAATATCTATTGTACAAATCAGTGCTGACATCTTCCATTTCTTTGACAATGATGTTATTGGAAGTGAGGGCTGTTTAACGGTCATACAATGCTGTCATTGTGAATGGAGTCGACTGATACCGAAGACAACAGGGAAGCAATTGTTGTTTAATCATTAACTAGGAAAGAAGGAATCCTTTTTTTTTTTTTTGCTTTTTTTATTTATTATTAAGGACCACAGTTTTAAAGCTTTAAAAACGACAACAAGACATATAAATTGAAAATAACAGAACAGTCACTGATGGAGATAAATGATGGTGTATCAGAAAGAAAAGAAGAGGAGCCAAAAATTATATTTCTCAAACAAGACAGAAGCAGGAAGTCATAAAGAAAAAGAAAAAAAAGATTGTAAGCTACGATAACAAATCGGGAGTTTCCAGAGAAACTTACTGTGAGTCTCACAACATTAATTGGCATTAAACGTCACATTAAAGTATGGTGAGCAAATACAGGAAAAGGGAGAGGTGCAATGTCCTATATCATTTCCTCTCCTACAAACAACAGCCATTTCAACCATTACTTCTCGGCTTTATGACCATGGATTTTCAGGGAGAAGGTCAGCCTTTCCAGTTTGTATAATTCTTTCACCATGGCTGTCCATTCTCTCAAGGTGGTTCCTTGTTAAGCCATCACCTGGTTATGGATTTCTTGTTGGCTATCGGCAGGATTTTCAAACCCTATCCTGGGGGCTGAGGTCAGATGGAAGGTTACAGAAGGAATCTAAAATCCAAAATTCTGCTTGTGATGAAAAACAGATATTTATATGATGGGACTCAAGTTTCGAAAAGTACAAGCATTGCTATTGCGCTCAGCGAAAAAATACAAACGATCAAGAAACAAATGTATTAGCATGAACAAGTAAGGTCGAACAGGTGGGGAGTCGAGGGAGTGGTCAACAATGCAAGAATGTTAATTGCTCAGACTTGCAGCCTTTCTCTGTACAGTGTGCATGTTCTTCCTCTGCATAGGTGGTCTTATTGTTTAATGGAATGCATGTTGGAGAAATGTGTGACTCTAAATTGTTCATAGGTGCAAGTATGTCGGACTGGGTACTGCATACAGAGCTCGATGTCATTTTACGGTATTGGTTTGCCTTTGGGCACTTCCAGCGAGTGATGTTAAATTATAAAGTGAAGAGTGATTAACACTGTCACTTCTAGCAGTAATGGACTAGTTAGTTATTATTTACTACTATGCAACACAAAAGATTAAAACGCAGTTTCAATTACTGACGTTTAGTGGCCTTACAATCAGTCAAGACATTATTTCAACACAGTTCCTGTGATGTATTTGTGACCCTAAATAATTGTGAGCTGCTTACCTTAATAAACCTCGTCTGCATACTTCCTGTTATAGTTTATCTCAACAGTCTTTAAATTGTCAGTTGCGTTGTTGTTTAGTGTATTTTTGTATTCTGTTTGCATTTTAGGAATCCAGGTGATGAATTTAATAGGTAATTACTGATGTTAATGATAATGTTACTCTTTTTACTGTAGGTTATATTCATAATGTGTATTGTGATGTTCTATTTCCGCTTGTTGTGTTGTTTATATACTGTATTGCGCAATATTCTTGTATTCTGTATGAATTTTGTCAAACCATATGCAAGATTTTAATGGTTATTGCCAATGTTATTAATTTTCATTGTAAGTTATACTTGTAATAGAGATTATAATGTTGTGTTCCTGATCGGGGACTGCAGATGGAAACTAGCCACGGCTAAATCTGGAACAAACCATCTTTTCTTTTCTTAAAGATTAATGTTTTCTGTACATGGTCCCTGAAAAATAAACAACTAAACTAAACTAAACTAAACTAAACTAAACTAAACTAAGCTAAGCTGCTTATCGTTTTCCTGGTTTTTCCTGTTATACATAAAGAAATGTGTTTCTGACAAGGACAGGTGTAATGCTCAGTTCTGCATGAATCCTCAAAATCGCATCCCCGGACTTTAATAAAAACTGATTAACTCAAAAAGACAAAAATCAAAGTGTGTGCACCATAATCTTCCTTCAAAGTACGTGATAATTGAAGCAGTGTTTATTACTGTAATGTGTTGCAGCAACACGACTCTGATGGCTGTTTCGTTTCCTTGTTTTCACATTGTTTCCCTCCTGCTTCCTCATATTTCAGGTCCGTGTTGCAGCTTCGTGTTCCATGTCCGCGTTATTGTTTCCTGATCAATGGTTCTGTCTTTACATTCTCTCCTCCTGTAACGCCTGTCACTTCCCATTCTCTTGTAGATACTTTGCCCACCCTTCCTGTTGATTAGCCACACCTCTGATTGTTGTCAGCTATGCTTTGTTCTGGACTCACAGTGTAGACTTATGCGTCGTGCTCGGCCTTCTCGGTGTCGGATTCATCTCTGTGTTTCGTGAGCCGTGCTGCGATCTTCGTGTTCAGTTTATCTGTTGCTCTTAATGTTCATCAGTGTTCCCACCTTGATTTTGGTATCAGTCTTTTATGTTTTGGAATGACATTGCGATTAAAGATTGCCTTTTTTCCTCGAACTCCCCTTCAGCATCTTGGAATCTGCCTACACTCAAAAAAATCAACTAAGCGGTTTTTCAGTTTACATATCAGAAATATGTTTGATTAACATGAGCATATTGAGTTTCTGGTTGTGAAATGGTTCATTCTAATACATGTTGTTCAGATAATATGAACGAAGCAGATCCAATCTACTTCATATGAATAGATGGAAATGTGTGACATGATTAAATTACATTAACTCAACAAATCCTTTTTGTGGGAGTGGAAATGACTGAGAATGATCAAACATCACACATCTACAATAGTACGACTATTTGCGCACTGTTAGAATTGACTTGATTCAGAGGGACAGTTTAAATGAATTATTGAGTTACTTTTCAAAGAAGTTAATTTCATTTTCACGCATTTATAAAGTAGAATAAAGAAGTTACTGGAGTTGAGTCCTATTTCTGAAAAAATACCCCAAAAAATACGAAAGAAAAAGAAAGAAGTTGGATATGCTGATAAAGCGTGACACTGAGGCTGTACTTTACGTCTCTCTTGTTTTGTTTCACCAGTTTTCAAAAGGTATCACTCTGACTCGGCTTCAACTCTTGTGTGACGTTTTATTTTCTGTTCTAGCGTCTTTGTTTCTGCCACAGTTTTAGAAATCCTGTAAAATTCTCAGTTGGGTTAAAGAAGACAGACTAAGATGTCTGCACAAAGCAAAACGGTGTTGTCTTCTTTGCTGTGCCATCTAAATGAATGAACTACTACTTCTGTGCACCCTGCTTGTTAATTTGCTGCAGACATATTTGTACAATGAAAACCTGAACTGTAGACTTAAACATAGTTTCGACTTCCTGACAGCAGGGGCCAGTGGTAATTTAGAGCACATTGAGAACATTTCAGCTTCAAGGTACATCTCATTTTAACACTATGTCTTAAAATTAAACAGAGCTCCCCCTGTTTTAGACTTAAAAGGGAAAATGCACCATGACACAGAAATGACAAGCAAAGACTAAATATAGAAATCCCGTATTCGAATAAACATGACACACACACACACACACACACACACACACGCACACACGCACGCACGCACGCACGCACGCACGCACGCACACACACACACACACACACAACCCTTTTAATTCAGAGTGTGTATTATTCATATGTATGTAAGTGCAGGGTGTCAGGTGAAACATTCATTCATAAAACTGAATTATAGCACATCACCCACTTGCTTCTTGTCATTATTTCCTCCCACATAACTCATCCGGTTACATTTCAATGCACACTAGTTTTGTAAAAACAAGCACATGTCTGTATTTAAACCCAAGCAGGTATAATTGAACCTTAATTGCACCACATGTGTTATAGGTTTGTGTATTTATGTGTTTTATAGGATGTGTAAACTTAATCCATGACATTATCGGTTGTCCCTTCTCATAGAGCTAGCTGATGCAAGAAGAAAGCTTGCTTCAAGTCTTTTTTTGAAAAAGAACAATTTTTCATCAACAAATAAACACTTATAACATCACTGGACAGGTTCAGTTTTGATTCACTCCAGAGAAAAAGAAGGATGTTGCCAATTACACAGCTCTCATTATACAGTATATGGGTTTAATTAAGAGAGAATACATTACTGTTTCAAAAAAATGTTGATGATTGGTGTCAGTTTGGTTTTGCAATGATAAGAATTTCTGGACTCCAGAGAATTTCTGGACTTTTACTGTTGCTTTCTCACAAGATGTCACCCACTGTGTGTTATATTACTGTCACAGTGAGCTACTGGCAGCCAAATAGCGCAGTGGCTTCTGTTTGAAGACATCAAAAGAATCTTAGCTCGCCTTCATCTGCTGCCTCTGTCCAATGAGACCCTTTTTCTTATGACAGAAACCCCAAACAGGCAAGCAGAGCTACATACAGCATGATTTTGCCTTGATGAGGAAGCACATATTAGGGGACAACTGCAGGTTTATTATTAAAATGAGCAGGGAGTTGTTGATCAAGAGGGAATACAAACACTCACTTCATGCTGTGACAAAGATGTTCCTTCTAAATTATGGAAACGATCTTTTAGTTGCTGCTTAGTGATGTTGGATGGAGATATGCATTGAGTCCTGTTAACCCAGCTACCAGTTTTTAAAAACTTAATATATTGCTTATTCTTATCTCACTCAAATAGAACATTATACAAACTGCACATAGTGTATTTCCAATAATTTGCCTCTGATATGTACTCTAAATTTTAATTGCTAACTTTAAATAAACCATAGGTATGAACGTGTGTGGCTGTTGTCTTGATTTATTTGTTTTCTTCATTAGCAGGTAACCTGTTTGCAGTGTTCATTGCCTTTTATTCCATATTAGACCGGGGAAACTCCTATTAAGGCTGTTTATACACAACAGATTCTTCATGGTCAGAACACAGGATAAATTCATGAATGATTATAATAATCAGCTTAATTTTCTGAAATACTACAGCTATCATCTACACATTCTAAATATTTAATTCTTCACGTTTGCTATTCATAACAAATAACCCTTGAATCGCAATGTGAAGAAAAACATCAGCTGGGCTTTTTGTAGTTACAAATTCAGAATTTTAAAAATATAATTGCCATCTTAAAAAGTTATAATAAAAAATATCCTTTTTTCCCCATATTTCCTCTCCAAACTCTCTTATTCAAACTGTGGAACTTCAGTGTGTGTTTGATTCATTACACATACACTGAGAAATTTCCATTTATGTTTTCATCAACTGCACTATGTAGAAGTCATGGAAATCTAAAATACAGTATCTGAAAGCATTACACTGTTCTGCTAGATCAGAGGCTCTTTCCTGTTTATTTATTCTTTCCAGAGGAAGTGATGACAATAATTAAGAACCATAATGGCATTAATTTCTTACATTCAATTCATTAGACAAAAACATTGAAATAGCATCTTTATAGTTTTGATCAGCTAAAATGTGGTAATTGTGACACTTTTTGACAGGAGCGGGAAAGCGAGAGTTGTCAAGCGTTCTAAAGTGAGTAAACTTCCTGTGGAGATTATCAAATTGGTTTCTCTAATTAAAACGACTCGAGAATGTTAGTTGCTTTCGGCTTATAAGAGGTAAATGTTTGCATTATTTGACGAGTTTTTAAAACAACTATACAAATATGTTCAGCCATTTATTTTTGGTAGTTTGATTCCTTCGCTCTCTCTCTTTTCTTAACATTGCAGTTGGTCGTCTAAGGGTCTGTTGAAAACTTTCCAATTAAATAAATGTCGAGTAGGTTTATGGTTTATGGTCTTAGGAGGACGTTTTCCCAAAGCATACGGTAGGTATTTTTTGAAAACGTGTGTTTTCACACACTTTTCTCGACGGGACCGCTCCGGCTGTGCTCTTATTGTGAGGGAGCAGACAGGAAGTTGCTGCGGCCGTGTTTTTTGCGTCTTGACGTCGCGCTCGCGATCAAAGGGCTCCACCGCTCCCCGGTCTGTCGCGCGGTGCCGCTCGCACGGAGAGCAGTCAGTCAATCTGCTCTCAGTCTCCACGGACGCTGCTCTGTCTGGATACCGCCGTCCCTTCCTCTCTGGATTACACTCGTCGGATGGTTTTTAACTCCAACTCGATGCATAGAAATGGGTAAACTCCACTCGAAACATGGTAAGCGTTCTGACTCCCGAGAGTAAAGAGAGTAGAAGAAATAAAATCACAGCTGTAGTTGTTCCGCCGCTGCGACACTTTCGAGTAACAGATTCATTGTGTGTTTTTCTCTCCCTCTCAAGCCGCTATTTGTAAACCGAGGGAGAGTCCAGAAGGTAGGCGCACTTTCTCCTTCCTCCTCCTCAGATGTATTTGTGCTTATTTTGATTGATTGATTGATTGATTTTCTCAGTCCGTGGAGCCACTCCACGGACTCTTTGATTGACGGGAAAAGTTGAATGAGAAATGCGTCGCCGCTCCGCCGCTTATCGCGTCGTGGTTTTGTTGTTTCAGGCGACAGTTTTGTAGTCAACGCTTGCTTGGCGAGGAAGGGACTCGACGACTGGCTCGTCAAGCAGAAGTACTACTGCACGAGCTCCCGCCTCGAGCAGCGGGACTGTCACCACAAGAATAACTGCGGCTTGTCTGCCCGGGTGAGTGTCTGACCGCCGCCTCCTCTCCTTTTATAGGGACGGCGAGGCTCGTTAAAACCCAGTTTCTTCTCTCTTCCAAGCTTTCTTCTGACACGTTTCACAACAATCCTCGAAAGTGACTCACACACGTCTTGTCAAACTTCCTTGTCGGTGTACGAACTTCTTTGGACAAAGATGTTTAGATTTTTTGTCAGACTGGAAATCTGCTCTTAAAATGTCCCTCTAAGATAAGATATCCCTTTATTTATCTCGCATGTGGAGAAATTTGCAGTGGTACAGCAGGATAGTACAGAGAAAGAAGCACACATAGCAGGAACAAAAAAAAAAAGCAGATAAAAATACAATATAATAGAAAAATATGCACACGGTGCCTATAAGTGTGGACATGTACCACACTCTACCATGCTGATGTATTTGTTTGAGTCCCTCTGTGACCACATGAAACACTATATATGTTTACATGCCTCGCGTCTCTTCAATCCGGTCAGATCATGAAGTCCACGATCACCAAGCGGTTCATCGGTTTAAACTATTTTGAGTTGAGATAGCAGGGATCAATAGTTTTGCTGGCTCCTTCAGCTTGTGCAAGTTGGTGTTTCTAATCTGACGACCATAACAATGCTTAACGGTCCTGGAATGTTTCAGATTGCCAAATGATAAAGTTGTATTTGCTGGGAAACCAGTTCAGATTTGGCCGGGCCATTGTCCAGACGGCTGCCTGCAGCAGGTGTAGTAACGTGTCACATAGGTGTAGTTAGACATGTGGCTGGAAGCTCAACTTGATCCCAACCAGAGAAACACGGACGACGGCATAGTGATCTCCATGGGCCGCTCCTTTGGACTTGTAAATTTCTCTCCGAATCATCTCAGCAGGTTTCAGAACCTTTCAGCCGACGTGTTATCCGTGTCCACGTCAACAGCGACTGCTGACGCTGCCTCACCTGCTCGCTTGGGGAGCGAATATTGTTATCAGCCCGTGAACTGATCCGACGATCGGTTGTCTTTGTCCTCACGTGGGGGCGGTGGCAGTGCATCAGGCCTCGAGTTGAGAGCGTCGCCGTGTGACAGTCTGGCGACGAGTGTGGATCGTATAAGCCGAGGAGAGATGTTGGGGAGGTCACGCTTGTTTTGTATTTTGGCAGTGTCATAAACGCAGCCTGTTGTTGTCGAGTGGGGAAATCCTTTGGAATTGCTTTAGAGGAGCCTTAAGCCCCTTCGGTTAGCGATGCCTTCCTCAAAGGCGGCATGTTTGAGGAACTGGAGCCCAACAAGGGAGAGAGAGACACAGAGAGAGAGAGAGAGAGAATCACTTCCTCCACCCACCATCCAGACACTTTGAGCAGAAAAACAAAAAAAACCCACTGTTCTATTGAACGCAGCCCAAAATACAGGATCTGCCACATTCCGGAGCACCGACTGTAGGATGAGGTTGTTCTGATCTGCGGTGCGAATTTCCTTCTGAAATACGGGAGCAGCTGACAAACCCTCATCCTCCCATCAGTGACATGAAGCTGCCTGGTGTCGTAAACGGTCCCTCTCATTTCCCCTCCTCGTTGCTGTTCTTCTGCCCCTTATCCAGGAACTCACGCTCCATTAGCACTCCTGCTTCTCGTGTGCAGAGTTCACGTTGTTGTGCCGGGTCTTCAAACCAAAGACACAACCACATTCTGGGGGGGGGGGGGGCTCTGTATGAGGAGCCGTCCACACATGGGTTAGCAGTAGGCAAACAGAAAAAAAAAAAAAATCAAGGGAGTCTTCGGCAAAAATATCTGCTGCTTCCCGCTTTTTTCGCCGGGTCTAAAGTCCACCATTGTTTTCACGTCTGCCGGACAAATGTTTTCGATGGCGTTGTATTGCAGGATGGCTTATTTATGGTGGCGAGCCGAGAGCAGGGGTAGAAATGTGAGTGCTTGGACAACCGCCTACATGTTGCTAATCCCGACATGACGGTGAAGGCAGCAAACACGGGGCACGTCTTGGCGAGGTCACGGGACGATACCGCCCCCCCCCCCCCCCACAAGATGTTTGTTGGGGAGCGGCTTTACGAGCAATACCTGCATCCATGTTTTTTTTTTTTTTCTTTTCGACATCGCCAAGTCGCGGCAGAAAATCCAACCAATTTGCATGCTTGCCCATGTGCTGAGTGGGGCGCAAGCGCTTTGGGCAATTTGAGCATTTAAAACCACATCATTACCATGCAATTACCATAAATTATTACCACCAAAACAAACATTCATTACTTTGTTCCTCGAAATCTTCGCTCGCTCCTTCTTCCCAGCGATGGCGGTGTGTGTGTGTGTGTGAAGGTTTGGCCGTGGTTGGAAGGGAGCCCCCTGCTTTGGATGTTTTTGAACAATTTGGGTTTAGCAGGGTTCAGCTTGTATAAATAATTCAAGTCCGGGCGCTTAATATCTTCTAATAACTCAGAAGAGAGGGGGGGAGAAGGACAACGGGGGAAAGGCGTTTTCACATCAGTTTTTATAATAATGGATAGTTTTCCCTTTTAGTTTTCAAGATTTGTATTTAGAAAAGGAATTTGTGCGACAGCGTTGCTCTTATTTCTACACGTTCATATCGTAATTTCACAACCATCTTCAATGTAACCCAAGCAGATTGAACGTGTCTTCGACAGAAACGGTACAAGGTTCCAACCTTTCCGCTGCGCTCACAGAATAACACTGTGTGAAAGTACATTTTACACAGTCGCAATGATTAATGATCAAAATGGATCTCAAAGGAGAAATTTATGAATCATCCCTCGTTTAGGCTTTATTGGTATTTAGTGAATCACACGATCAAACATATTTGTGGTTTGAGAAAGTCGCTCCCGTACTGCGTCCACATAAAATCCTCAACATGAGAGAATCTTTGCTCTAAAAGTTGCTTATATTGCACAGGATACCTGGTGAGATAGTTATTTATAGCCTTTTAAAGCCCCCCCCCCCCCCCCCCCCCCCAGCTGAACCAGGGCCCAGGATAATGTGGGTCGGGTGTCAACAGTGGGGAGTCCACGCTTGGAATTCTTTTCATCTAATCTTTGCCGAACCATATTCCTTGTGGTAACACTGGGGATTTTAAAGAAGTCATTGTATTACAGAAGTTCTCACATCAGTAGTTACTTTTAATTGCTGCTGTTTTTATCTACGATAATGCTTGAGTTTGTATTGTGGGACGGAGGCGTGAGGAGGGACTCCGGGGACTTAGTGATGTCCCTCATGTGGACTCTGCACTCATTCATTTGTGTTTTGGATGCAAGGTGAGCGAGTGACTGAGTGAGTGGTGTGGGCAGGTGGACCTGTGCGTCTCAACATTTGAGATCCAGGTCATGTGACCCCCCCCCACCACCACCAGTGTACGGCACGGTGTCTACACCCAGCCGTAAATCTGCTCTGTTATGTGGAGCCTGCAGGATTCTGCCGCTGACACACACACACAGACACCGACCGGGCCAAAGATTTTCACAACTTGGGACTTGGAAGTTCAAGTTCCTGGTGGCGGCTTTATCGGGTTGCTTCCCTTGGAGCGGATGGCCGCATGTCGGGAGTGACTTCGAGAGTGATCTCTATTAATGGCTTCCATCACAAGTTGCCTCTTTTCTAGTCCTAAAATCCCCCTCCCCCGCTCTTGTTTGGTGCCCCCCCCACCCCACCCTTCCTATTCTCCATCTGTTTGCTGCGTTTACCCCGTGGCCTTGTGGTGGTTGTGGCTGATGAAATGAGTACTGCATTTGAAGTGGGCCACGCAGGGAGGTGTTTTTGTCATGACACTAATGGCTCCTCCCCCCTGTGAAGCCCTTCCCTGTCTGTAGTATATATATATGTGTGTATATATATATATATATAAATAAAATAACAGACCCCCTCCAAGTCCAGGCCAGTCCACGCTGCCACTCTTACATTTCCAAAAAGCTTTAGATTTTTCTTTTCCTTTAACCGAGCCTCCATCAGTTACTGTGCAACGTAGACAAAAAGCAAAGGTACATCTGACGACAGAACAACTCAAAAGTGAATCACAGTGGAACGCCGGCCCCCAACCCCCTTGTCTCACAGTTGGTTGCGAGGTCTTTGATTTATTTTTTTTTCTTCCCATTTTTTTTAAAGTAGAAACGTTTTTTTCGTGGGGGGGGCGCAGAAATAGGCCTAAAGCTTTTAAACGCATTCCCTCAGCCTCCGAGTCTGATAAAAGACGTGGCAGGTTTTGCGCCCCCTTCGTCTTCGCTTGTGCTGTTGTGCTTTTTCTTTCCTCGTCGTTTCCTACAAAGCGAAGGCTCTTGTCTGGGAGCTGAAAGCACCTTTCAGATGCAGACTCCTCTTCCTCTTTCTCTCGCCTCTTTCTGGCTTCTCCGTGTGCGTTTTTCTTTTCCCACCGGCTGGCCTCTTGTGCGTGCCGCGGTGTGACGTATGCCCCCTCTCCCATCAGGCTCTACCCCCTCTGTGCTCCCGAGGGACCAAGGGCCTGTTGTTGCTCTTTGAGGAGGCTGGGAGAAAAAGTTTGGAGCCACACTCTAAAGAGAAGAAAAGCCCCTCGTCTCTGGGAGGAGGGGCAGCACCTGGCCATAGAGGGGCTCTGTGATTTTGTCCTTTTTTTTTTTTTTTTTTTTGTTCCCATGAGAAGATGCGGTTCAAGTCTTAGGCTGACATCAGCGTAGCTGGGGGACTGGGAGGTGGCTTTAATGTCACATCGGGCTTCGTATGTCACATGAAGCTGTAGGAGTTTCTCCCGGGTGACAAAAGCAGAGCGGGCAGCTGAATTGTTAAGAACGGTGCCTTCGGTGAAAGAATGATAGTGTTTTTGGAGTAAAGGGAAAAGGTCCAGTGTCATGCAAATATTGGATTAGGTTTATTTAGTGCTGGGCGATTTGGCCTAAAACCCCCCAAAAATCTATAATTTTCGGTTAAATTTGTTTTTCTCAATGTACTTAAAAAATTACTCCAGACATCAGATATATTGTCAAAAGTGCATCTTTGTTGCTGTTATTGTCCTCAGAGCTAAAATGCATTTAAACAATCCCAAAGTAAAAAGTAATTGAGGCTCAGTCATTCAACAAATTCAAGCTTTAACCCAGGTTTAAGCAAAAGTGCAAAAGCCGAAAAGCTGTGGGCTGGAAAAAAAAACGTGAATTTACAAAATAAAAATCTTTTTTTAGCTACAAATTCGATAAATCGATAAAATCCATTTTTTTTGCTCAGCCTTAGGTTTAACCTAGTTTAATTTTATGGTTTAAGCTAAAACATCTTTTTTTATTTTTTTTATTTCTGTATTTTCCCCCTTGGCTTGTCTCTATCACGTACCAGTAGTATCAGCAATGATCACTGGCAACTGCGGGTGTCATTAGAAATCAAGCAGCGCGCTTTGGCAAATTAATAAGCCTGAATGAAACGCTCATGTGTGTGCATACCCGCCCATGCGTGTGCATGCAAGTGTGCAGAACGTCTGGAGTCAGCTGTCCGGATGCACTCCAGAGATCAAAGGCTTCCACGGGAATGCGCTCTGAATCTCAGGGGATTAGCAGCTGAGATTGTGCTTTGTTTCCCCAAATATATGCTCCGTTTGGAGCAGCGGATAGCTGTTGATCAAAGTGTCTCGCGGGCTGCAGGGTTTTGTTCCCCACTCGAGGGTGGCATTCGTGTTGCGACTCTAAAGAATGGGGAGATTGAGAGGATGCTCACCTTCTTCTTTTTTTCCCCATTGTTTCAAAACGGGACTGGATTGAAGTGATAAACAGATGCTTTGCTTAAAAGTAAAGACGACGTGAGACTCTGGGCTGAGAGCCATCTAAATATAGAGCTTTTTCTTCCTTTCTTTTTTTTTTACTGACATCATCATCCTTGTGGTAATGGGCTTACATCTTTCGACAAACCGTTTGATGCTTCGGTATGCCTTGCACATACTAATGCCTTTTAAAACCACCATAAACATTTTTCTTGTTTTTCACTCAGAGGAGAGCAATTAAGTGTAAATATTGTAGTTGGTAGATAATTGCAGGCTGCACACAGCCGATATGGAGGAGCAAAGACTTGCGAGTGAGAGAAAAAGAAAGCATTTTCCATCAGTTTATATTAGTCCTACAGGACAGTGTTCTCCATTGCGCTGTGCTGTCATGGCTGGTAGGATGTTAGTGGCTCTGAGAGAAACGCAAAGGTGACTGGGTGGTGTTGGTTCTGCGCTTTCCTTCGAGGCTCGCCGCCTTCTTTTAATCACCCGCTCTAAAGACGCTACTGAAGTGGGTGTTTAAGTGTTTAAGCCCGGAATAATTCTCTGTTGTTTGTTTATCGCCCCCCCCCCCCCCCCGCGCGGGTTGTGCTTTGGCCCATGCAGTAAGTGCTGAATAATTTGACTGAGCACTCGACAGTGGCTCTCAAATAGCACAAGATCAACATCTGCATAACACTGCTATCAAGCTCTCATGAGAAGCACATGCATGGGAGCGTACACACACACACACACACACACACACACACACACACACACACACACACACACACACAGTAACTCACAAATGCACATTACCCATGCGTTCACTCGAATATGTGAATTCATTTACCGTCCCAGCGTGCTTCCCTTCCCCTTGTTTGTCTTACAAACTGGATCTCGGGGAAACGCCGGTGATGGACTCCGCAGCCTCCGCAGGCCCCGCTGCCGTGTTCATCCCCCTTGTGTTTGCGTTCTCGGGTGACCAGGGCTCTAAGGCCACGTGAGGTGTGGAGAAGGGAGGAAGTAGATTTAGGTAAACAGAGGTGGGAGAGCATTGTGCCTCTCACCGACGTAGGTTCCAGGGCTCTTCAGCTCTTCCTGTGGCGCCAGGGCTGAAGGAGGTCTGGATTGTCTGTTAGGGGATGTTTTTAGTGGAAGGAAAGCTAAACAGAAGATCGGCCGCGCTGAAAGGAAAGCTGTCCTACCCCGGTGTGTTTATGCTCCACAGGTGCCAGAACCTTAAAGAGGACCTCACCCTGTAGGTTTTCAGCAGAGCAGACCAAACCCTCTGCTCCCCATTTGGCCCGTCTGTCAAACACATCACTCCCCCTCCCCATTACATACCCACTTTATTCAGGTTTGAGGAAAAGCTTGCACATGGGCTTTGTAAAGTTTGACGTGGCATTATAACTTCTTTAGGTTCACAACCCTGTCTGGAGATATTTTCTGTTGAGTCGGTGAGGATTGGATCACAAGCCTATATGATATGTATGTAGGCATACTATTATCAAAACTGTACATTTTAAAGCTTTAATCATATTGTTGCTTATTTCAATAAAATATTTAAAAAGTTGTACTACACCTGGCTTAACCCTTTGAAATCTATGAAAGTGATGCATATAAATAAGAATTTATTCTTGTAATTAAAACGGAAAGGGTCAATTAATAATGTGTCTTCATTAGACTTCAACACCCTCATTACCCATAATCTACTATCACCATCGGCTGTTTTATAACATACTTAACTCTCAAAACGGCTTTGTATGTTCAAAGAATGATCATTTTAGAAATTAACAGTGGGAGCAAAATTGTACAGAACCTTTGTAAGTTCATGTAATTGCAAATAGCTATTCATGTGATCACACGCCAACAACACTGCGGGCTGATCTGAATGCTTTGCGGCTATATCACTGCAAAGATTTATGAATCCAGTTCGTTCTTCATGTATGCAGTTATTTGACACGTTACTGAGCTGCCCAGAAAGTACAAAGTTGATAACTTGTTGACTCGTTCGGAGTGCTTAGGTCAAGTGGATTGTATGTGTATGTACTTCTGACTTCAGATGAGCTGATGTTCGTATCACTTTTTGAGTAGTTTAACCTGGTCCAATGCAAGGTCGTCATGGTGAGCAGTGACACAAGCCACTAATTCCCGTCAGCTATGAATAGAAACCTGCCTCTGGCACCAGTGCACTTGTATATAGTCGTTGAAGTGTCTATTTCTGCTGCTATGTTTACTTGCAAAGTTGAAACACTCTCTGTAATTACCGAGATTTTAAGTCCACAGTTAAAAGGTCAGATTTGAGGGATGTTTTGAGGTGGTGGCTTGTGGCTTGTAGGATGTCTGCTGCAAACAAGCTGTGCGTCTGTGTGTCTGTGTGTGTGTGTGCGTGCGTGCGTGCGTGCATGCGTGCGTGCGTGTGTGTGTGTGTGGGTGTCACGGTGTATGGCTACATGTGTGCACTAGCAGAAAAGAAGAATGCGGCCACCTTGGTGTTGAGGTCTCTCCCATCTGGTCAACATGCACACGTAAGAGGTTTTCATAGCAGCCACCTACCACATCGCCATACTCTACTGATTGCGGCAACAAAGTCTGAGTCAGCATCTGGACAAATTGCAGTAATCTATTTCTCGAGATGAGATTTCAGGAGTTCCCCTCATCTAGAGATTTGCTTTCAGTTGTATATTAGGGACGAGCACGACTAGACAGCAATACGGATAAATGTCTGGCGCCCTCTTAAGTAGGTTGCTATTTTCTTCACGTACAACGCACTGCTTAACTGTCCTGAAGTTGTGCGTCAAAATGCAGTCCCTTTCTCCGTGGCGGTGCTTGAGTGGACTTCAGTTTTAAAAGGGCAGAGTGGGACTCCA
Organism: Lipophrys pholis; assembly: GCF_963383615.2. NCBI lineage: Eukaryota > Metazoa > Chordata > Actinopteri > Blenniiformes > Blenniidae > Lipophrys > Lipophrys pholis. The sequence goes on along the minus strand of NC_137636.1, from coordinate 31,279,813 downwards.
GCACGGTTTGCCTCTACGTTCATGAAGAAAACACCAGCCGGCAGGTAGTTTGTGGCAGAAAACCCCCCCCAGCATAGAACGACTCCACTGTGATAACGCACGAACATTTTCAAGTCAAGTATTTGTTCGTGGAACGTGTGCCAACCGCTCTCAGTGCGCTCGTCTCCCAATCAGAAGGTTGCATGTTCAATTCCCATCTCCACATGTCAAAGTGTCCTTGAGCAAGAAACTGAACCCCCACTAACTGCTCCCCATGGAGGGATTAGACGCCTTGCATGTCGGCAGCCGCCTCCATTAGTGTGTGAATGGGTGAAAGTGACTAACCCTGTAAAGTGCTTTGGGACTGCTGAAGGTATATAAGTGAAATCCGTTTACCATTTGTTTAAGTTATTACTCTTACGGCCTGAGAAGGTACGGGTTCAATGTGCCTACAAAATCTGCTGCCACTCATTCAGCCTCGTGCAAAGTGCCTCCTACTTGGTTCTTCAAAGTTGTTGAAGAATGAAGGATTAAAGGATTTAAATGTTTCTTAATAAATACAATATATTGTGGAAACGGTGTTTAAAAGACTACAGCATAAATACGATGTATAAATCCCTTGTGTGAAATAGCTGGACTGACCTCATGTTGTGCTTAGAGTACACATTACAACTTTGAAAACCTCGTTGGGAAGATTGAAAGAAAAACAGTTTCCTGTATAGAGCATTCCCCTTTTTAATGTATTAAGTGGTTCAGAGTTGTTTTTTTTTTTTTAATGCATCAAAGACAAAATTGTTATTTGAAACAGCTCACTACCTTTTTTTTTAGTAAATTTTGCTATTAATTGGGCAGTTTGTTCAGCAAATGTTATCGTTTAGATTTTCAACGCACTTCCCTCCGTTGTGGGAACCGGCAGGATGAGTGGTTTCACCGTGGCTGTATGCTCCTCTGTGAGTGCGACACGACAGGAGGCGTTTCTTCTCATTTAGCTCTGGAAAAAAGGCTGAAGTGCCTGTCACTTTCCTGCTCCCCTCAGGGTAGACTTCCCGACTAAAAACCCTGTCCCTCCTACACTTTGCGGCACTTGAGACTGGCGTCTGAAGCCACCCAGACGACTGAAGCACTGTCTTTCCTCAAAGAGAGCGTTGACTAATTACCAAGAACCTCCAGACACGGCATAGCACGCCGACTGTGGCACTTAAGCATGGAAGCAGGCACGTTGCCAACCGCTTGTCTTTGGTACTCCTGAGGCCACGAGGGTCTGGGAGTGATGATTGACACACGTGCAGACGCTCCGTAAGCTCATGTCACCCCAGCGGGGCTGCTCTGCCTCGTTTGCCAAGGAAGTTCCAGGTTCCAGAGCAAACTCATTCCCTTCGGCGAGGGCGATATCCAATTGCCATTCTAACCACACAAGCTTTTTGGAGATGAGGTGTGTCGGTCTGCGTAGGACACCATCTCCTCTCATGCTCTCCCTTTCCTCTCGTTTATTTATTAATTTTTTTTTCCTTGTTCTTTTGGAACCTGGCTTTGCTCTGAATTCTGAGAGCCATAATGTTGTGATTTGTTACTCTTGGCAGGCAGGGACCACCTGTAAATCAAGGCCAAGCGACAGGCTGTCTCCATTCCCTTCCAAACCATAGCTTCCATTTGGGAAAGCAAGTTCCCATAGTGAAGTTATGTTGACTGGTGTGGAGCATGTTTTTTTTGTTTTTTTTTAAAGCGGGGGGGGGAGGTTTCACCTCTCGCTCTTCGGCGACTCACAAGAAAAGTTAAGGACTAAAAACAAAGGCTGGATGGCTCATGTCTTCTTCACTTGATGCCCGAGTGGAACTGTTTATGAGGGCTGTTATCTACGTGTTGAACTGCAGTCATTTCGACTCGGCGTGACAATAATTAACACGTAGTGAGAATAGTAGCATTGTTCTTCAGCTGCTTAATGCCGCGCGTTCGCAGCAAGCGGATGGAAATCCTGTCTTTCACATTCATTCTGTGTGTCAACAAAACGAATGCGTTTCCTGTTTTTCTCACTCGGGTTTCTCAACTTAATTTTGAGAGAAAGAGAGAGGAACTTTTGAACGCGGCCTAGTGTTTTTGTAGTTGTAGAAAATGAAATGAAAGCACTCTCAGGGATGGGTTTCTGGAAATCGCTGGAGGGGCGATCGCGCCGTTAGACTCTTGATCTTGACACCTTGTATCCTCCCTCCCGCTCCTCTCTGGTGAGATACGGCTTTGATAAACAGTGTGATAAATGTTAATTGCTGTGGTTACATATTTTTCAAAAGCTAATAAAGTCGGGTACCTTGAGTAACAGGTAGAACTTTAGTGCCCGAGGGGGCTGGCTGAGTTGTAAAAGCTTATCTTCGCAGGTGTAAAAGTTTTGTAAATGGGTCATTAAAGTGTTGGCCAACTTCACACATAGAGCACAAAAAGAGGAGAGTGGGGGAGGGAGATTACTTCAGATCAGCATGTTTCTGAAGCATAGAGATGAGGGCTGTAAATCTCTGCTAATATTCCACTGAGCCTTTCAGGAGGCAGCCTTTGATGTGGGTGAGGTAATGTGACCAGCAGTGTTTGCAATGTTAATCTGACGTGGAGAAATGACTGGTGGCTGTGCACTATCTCTCTACAAAGGGGAAGGCGGGCAATCGCTGCACTTGTTTGTCCTGTAAGAAGTGTTTAAAAAAAAAAAAAAAAAAAAAAAGAGCAGCCAAATGATTACAGAGATAAAGCAGCATGCACAGCCTTTTATCCAGCATTCCTCCCATACATGGGATTTAACTTAATTTGCAGTTGTTTGTTTTTTTCAGCTAAGGTGTTTCTGGTGTGTGTGTGTGTGTGATGCTAAAGTTAACGCGTTAACCCTCTGGCTTGTGCAGCCTCCTTGCAGCTTTGTGTGTTTGCTGACCACGCACACTTTAATCATAGAGCTGCTTCCTCCAACCTGCCTGCCGATGGATCCCCACTCCATGGTTATAATTTCTTTCCCGGGGTGCAGAAAGAGGGAGAGAGAGAGAGATTGGTGGGTGTGTCGTGACCGAAGGGGTGTCGAGCGGGAGGGGCCGCCGAGTCTGCAGCAAAGGTGTCTGTCTTCAAAGCTCTCTCTCGCTCTCTCAAGATGTCAAATTACACGTTGGCACTATTTTTAGGGACTTGTAATTGTCCAGTTTTTCATCTTGTTTGTTTTCCACCCAACTCTAGAGGGTGTTTTATTGAGCAATGTTTCCACTGAATGATTAAATGTTTATCCTAAATGTGCAGTTGGGTATTTCAGAGAAAAAGTACCCACAGGACGCACTTGGAAGGCTCAACATCAAAAGCTTTACAGCGGGTGACCTCTGGAAAAGCATTGAGTTCCTTATCAAAGGCATAAAATTGCGTTGTAAAACAGCAGATAGGACGTCCTCCTCAACGCTCGGGAGATGAGTTTTGTGCATTTGTTTAGCTTGTTAAAGAATTTTTTTAGACGGATCAAGCATCTGCTCTGCTGGAGGAAAGTCAAACTACTCCCTGAGTGCGTCATATAATGATGAGCCCTGATAGACGCTCGGTTCAAACAAAACAGACCTGTCTGGTTGAGCTGGACAGGAACGCGGAGACGTTCATTTTCCATGGCTCTCTGTGTTCTAGGTGTCGTCTGAAATTGGCCCCATCTACCCCCGTCCTCCATAAACGGGACCGTCTCGCATTAGCTCTGCTGTGCCATATGATTATCTGAGATCTTTATTTCATGTGTGAAAACCGATCCCCTTTGAAGCCTCGCTCAGAGGCAGCGCGGCGCTTCACTACCTCACATCAACACCCCTCTATCTTGGCTCCATCTTGGGGGCGTCGTGTTTTACTGCTACGTGGTGCTTTGAATGAGGCCGTTAAATGCTGCTGGAAGGTGGAGAGCACTCCCAGCACAAAAAAAAAACTGGAAGTGAAACTCGGACCTGAGTCTAAGCTGCTGTTTGATGATGAGTGGTGATCGTTTTTTTTTTTTTTTCTCTCTCTCGTCAAGCTGCACCTCATACACTTCACACTCATCGCAGGATAGGTGCTGCTCCAGATTCCAAGAGTTGTGCAGCTCAGTCCTTTGAAACTGCCTCCGGTGTATCTCAGTTTACTCTTTGGCATGGTGACGGGGGATGGGTATTTCCTCTCTTGTGGTCTTCTGCGAGTAACACTACACCTATAAGCTAATTTGCAGCTCTAAAACTAATAGGACTTTTTTTTTGTTGTTGTTTTAATTCCTGGTTTTTAGCTTTAGAGCTGTGTGTGTGTGTGTGTGTGTGTGTGTGTGTGTGTGTGTGTGTGTGTGTGTGTGTGTGTGTGTGTGTGTGTGTGTGTGTGTGTGTGTGTGTGTGTGTGTGTGTGTGTGTGTGTGTGTGTGTGTGTGTGTGTGTGTGTGTGTGTGTGTGTGTGTGTGTGTGTGTGTGTGTGCGCCATGGATTTTTTTATTTTTTTATTTCCCAGCTTTACAGCTGTTTCCACTATCAGTTATTCCTAAACTTTTGCTGATGGCTTCAGTCCAGGTTAGATGCAATCAGTCAAAATCATTTCATTTGCCAAGTGCACCAGATGTATGGGACAAAGTGCAAATACGTGATGACAGCTTTGGTCTGTCTAAACACAGTTGGTTTGAAAGCACTCATGTGTCACATGTTTTGCATTGGTCTTGTGTTTTCTGAAGATCCCTGCGGTTTCCAAATCCAGCGAAGACTACTGCATTTTAGAGATAATATGTCGCACCTGAGTAGAAGTTGCAGCCGGCAAAAAAAAGAAATCGTGCCAAGACAAAGGAAAATAGAAGGTCACACTGGTTTTAAAAGACGCATTTATTTATCTCTGCGTTGGCGTAACTGCAGCATCGCTAAACCTCGGCCAGCAGCTGCTGTGAGTTAACTCGCCTGTAAATGTGTTCCTCCAGCTCTGGCCACTGTGCTTTTTGCCCACGATTAGCCTTTGTTGTTTTCTTCATCACGCAACAGTTTCTGTGCTTTACTCCCGTCCGTCACAAAGTCAAACTTCTTCTGCTGCTCTGGTTATAACGTTTAGTTCAAATTCTGTTGTTTGCCTCGTTCTTTTTGGTGACATTTTATTTATGCTGTCAGTCAAACATGGCAGTTATGGAAGTTTTTCTCTTGTAGTGTAGCAGCTTTCTGTTGTAATACAGTGCCATCTAGTGGTCTCAAATGGTAGAGACTGGTATATTTTAATATATACGTTTGTTGTCAATATAGGCAGCATGACCATCAAACAACGGAAATAAATATAGTTTGCAAATTTGCCAGGATTCCCCAGTTCGTGCCCAGTTTATTACAAGCTTGGCTTGATCAGAAAAATCTCTGCCGCTACATCGTTCATAGTGGCACTAACGTGGCACCACCTGTTACCAACAACAAGGTGGAGACCTTTTCCTCCTTCTCCTGCTCTGTCAGACCCATTCCTGTGTCGCGGCGATGGCATGGCTGAATACCTCTGCCATGTAGAAAACAGGGACTGAATGATGGGAGTTGATAGGCTAATAAAATTTAATCAACTGCACGCATCATATTATCGGCGCTCTGATGACAGGATGAGCTCAGACAAAAAACAATTCTGCATCAGAACACGGGACCTTGTCTGACAAACTTTCAGAGGAGACACTGATGGTTTACAACTCAGATAAAAGTGCTTAGAACAACTTTTCCACCTCTGTAATGGTTCTGCAGAATTGCTATTATGTGAGCATCCACCTCCTGTTTGAAAGGGCCGTTTCGTCCCAGTGAGAGCAGACATACTTGGTTCCCACACTGCATCGTCTCCTCCGCTCTGCCCGTCTCGCCCTTGTGGTTAAACGACTGTTCCTGTGTCGCTGTTCGCTGTCACGCCGGCACCACCGCGCCGGGTCCTGCCATCCCCAAGGTGTTTCCTCACAGCGGGCGGGGGACGGGACGGAGCAGGAGGCACCCAGCCACAGTTCTAATGAGATTTTTCCTCGGTTTTGATGGAGTGCCAGTAGTGCAGCCATCGCTCCAGAGGCCTGCCTCCGCTGAGCTCTGGCGTGCGATCAGGGAAGGCTGTCGTCAGCCGCATAAATTGTCAGCCTGTGTGGTGGGTCATGGAGGCAGACAGCACAGAGACCAAGAGGCCTTGTGGGACTTCCCCACAATCACATACAAGTGCGTATTACTTGCACTCTAATGTACCCTTTTGCTTCAAACACAGACTCGCTTTAAAAAAAGAAAAAGAAAAAAAGAATACAACCCAGTGGGTCTACTGTATGTGTAAGGATGACGCTTCAGGCAACTTTCTGTCTCAGCTCACCGAGTCGCTTCAGTGCCAGCATGTGCTCCAAATCGCTCTTACTCTGACGCCGTCTCCTGTCTTCAGGAGAATGAGACAAAAACACAACAATATATTCTAAATTGATTGTCAAAAACTCTGTCAGACCTTCTTAAGCACAATGCCTCAGTGGTTACCTTCACTGAGTGGAACACTGTGTTTCAGAGCTGATGATTTCATGATCCACGCCTATCAGATGGACTATTTAAGGTTTTTTTCCCACAATTGCACTGTGTTGTTTGGGTGTCTAGTTTTCAGGGTGATCCAAGATGAAAATGTGACAATGGATGAATGTGCTCTGATGGGGGAACTCCTTGCCTGTGTGACACTGACGCTAAAGGTGGAGGCCGTATCGTGCATAGTTGTATGTATTTAACGGTCTCTTCCCTGAAGCTTTATTGTGAAAGCAGAACTCAGAATTCCAAAACGTGCAGGACAGATGTCTTCCTTATGACTTGTGATATTGCAATAAATGGATAACGCGTCAACTTAATAAGTTAATAAACAGTATGGACATGTCCAATAAAACTATTTATACTTTAGCTGTTTCAGCATATAAATAACCACATTAAGCCAAATTTCATTCAAGAACAATGTAACTTCACAAGCACAGGCAACACAGTAGAAGATTTGTATGTATTGAATGACTGAAAACGGTGGGAAAACGTGTCCATGCTGTGAAAACAACAATATTCCAATGTGTCACAGTATTACTTCCACCCCATGACATTGAATTTTAGCATCGAAGGGGCAAGCGACACTGCATTTTTTTCATTCATCAAGAACTAGTGTTTGATTTACTCGACTTTACTCGAATTGCTCGAATGACTAAGATTCCTTTAATATCATGTCATTGAGTGGATATTTTTGTGAAGAAGTACACTACTTTTAACAGGAGTTGACTGGCTGCAATTCTTAAAGAAAACATGCTGTATTTATCCAATAAATGTTATTATTGTTAAATGTGCACATCTGAATCCATATTTCCAAATTCACCATTGATGAGGTTTGCCGAACGGCTCCCATGGCCAAACTAAACAAGCCTTCAGGCTGGCGAGTCGTGTCGATGGGATCTTGTAATGAGGCCAGCACACTATGTTCTGTGTTACAGTCTGGTAATAAATCACTTTCCGTGAAGGGGATTGAACAACTTTAAAACACACAGGGGCCGCGCAATTCCTTGTCCCGAAGGCCCGTCGAAGAAGCTCTAAAGGGTCTGGCTGCGATTTAAAGCGAAAACGCTTCATGCTTTGGTTTCCACAGAACATTTAACATCATGTCTGGAAAATTATTTTAGCCGGTCCCGAGTTAAGGAGAGAGGTGGCTGTGTGTGCCTGGAGGCCTGCACCCCTGACCGGATCCTGCAGAGCCGCGGGGAAGTGGCTCCTCACTGTAGCTTTCAGCAGGTCGGGCCTCAAGCTGCGGGGGCAAAGAACAAAATGACCAAACTGTGCAGCCCACAGTGGAGAGTGGAGTTAATCAGCAGTACATCTCTGTCACAAAGGGTTGCTTTTATAGTCGCAGTATTGTCTCCACGTTTGCCACCACACAAGATGCGGTGGAATCAGTGGGGGTAGGAGGCCGAGGTGGCCTCTCCTCCTTCACGAGCTCTCCCACAGTCACCTCTGAACTTTGCATTAGCTGGAGTCACATAGAAACCCCTCAGCGACTCTTGCGGGGTGGAAAAAAACCCCAAAACAAAGAAAAGCTGGATGGCTCTTTTGTGGTTGCCGTTTTACACGCACATAGTTCTGAGGCTCACTGTGGACACGTACCCTGTGTGCGAGACTTTAATGAGAGGCGGGTTTTTCTCATTTCTCTCCCTCTCGAAGCTAAGTGTTTGTAAATGTTGCGTCAGTCCAGCCTCGTCTCCACTCATTAGTCGAGGAATGACTTTAGACGGGGATGACCAGCCACACAGTTTTGGGCAAGTCCATGCTGCGCGTTTCCTTTTCAAGCTAAACTAAAGGGAACGATAACAAGGCTTTTATTCTCTGCGGCTCAACGATCTGGACTGGTTTCCTTTGGTGTCTAAGATCAGCCACAACCGCCTCTTGTGCTGCTTCGTCCTTAATATGATGTCCTGAAGACTTTCCCTCGTTTGATGTCTTAGTTGATTGTAAATCACGTTGCGTCTTTCAAACATTTTTATTTGAAACGTAATTGCTTAACGTAACTAATCTGTTTCTTTCCTGTTAAGCATGTTGTCTTCAAAGAATCCACGTTTACAGTGCGTTAGTGGAGTTATTCCTTCAGATCACGAATAAAAAGTGGATCTTACAGGAGGTCAGTTACTGAACGAAACACAGAATTAATCGAGTGGGTCTTTTATTTTTGAGGCAGGATCGAAGAAATTCACATTTTTCTTGTAGGCGTGACTAGTAAATCCAAAAATATTGTTTTCGTTATTTGAAATTATTATTCTTCACCATCGCACACAAAAACATTTGCTTCATTGTTTTGGACCAATTGACTGGTGGGAAAAGCAGGAACCTGCTTATTTTTAGAACCTCTGCAGGGTGTTTTGTTGATCTGATCAATCACTGCCAAAGCATGAAACAAGAACGCTGTGCTGGAAAGTGTGTTTGACATATTACATGGCGAGGAAAAGTGCATTTACAAGAAATGCTGAGAAATACTTTGTTTTGTTTTCCAGCGTGAGAACAAGTCCACCGGCCTTTTTTTCTTTGTCTTTTTTCCTTTTTCTGTTGTGTATGTCTATTACCGTGTAGCGGTCAGAGGATTTTCATCAGGGGAGGAAGTGTGTGTGTGTGTGTGTTTTTGTGTGAAATGAAAGAAAGAAGAAAAAAAAAAGAAGCATGGGATACTTTCTTCATAACACTGACCAGAGCAAATCCCAGAGTAACTCCGGCGTGCTAATAATACGGTTCTCATCCATCACCACAGACAACAACCAATTAGTACATTCCTCTTCCCCCTTTTTTCTCATGTTCTTGGCTAACCTCTCAATAATTTTGGACCATTCATCAAAAACTGAAACACGCTCAAGATGCTGTGTGTGTGTGTGTGTGTGTGTGTGTGTGTGTGTGTGTGTGTGTGTGTGTGTGTGTGTGTGTGTGTGTGTGTGTGTGTGTGTGTGTGTGTGTGTGTGTGTGTGTGTGTGTGTGTGTGTGTGTGTGTGTGTGTGTGTGTGTGTGTGTGTGTGTGTGTGTGTGTGTGTGTGTGTGTGTGTGTGTGTGTGTGTGTGTGTGTGTGTGTGTGTGTGTGTGTGTGTGTGTGTGTGTGTGTGTGTGTGTGTGGAATCAAAGGAATGTTTATTGTGGAGTGATTGTGTTTTCTGCTGGGCTCAGTGGAAAGAGAGCGAGGCCAGTGTCGGCGTTACCAGGGTTTAATTTACACACTGATGGATGATGTCCGGGATGTGTTGGAACGGGTCAGCACCCGGCAGCAGACGACTCACCTCCGTGACTTTCTTTCTGATCCGGCGTGGAAAGAAAAGTGAGCGTATTGACAGGAAAGGGAAGACGCCGAGATGAAACTTTGAGTAACTTTATCCAATAATTACGCCATGTTCTTCTATGTAATTCTTGGGTTTACAGTATCAGTGGAGACAACTAGTGATTAACCTGTGACAGCTGCCTCGGACAAGAATCTAAACTATGCATCAGCGAAGCCTTTTCCCAAGAATACAATATTTTTCAAAGCTTATATTTGCTTTCTTTCATCACAGTTTCCATCACAAATGTGGTTTTTATTTAAAAGAAAGCTGCTGAAAGTTTTCACCACTATGCATCAACACGGTCAGGACCATTACAGGGGCTTGTGAAAGCAGCCGTCTTCTGTTTAGGAGTCAGGCCGGTAAATGAAGTCCCACTGGAGCTTGGAGGTGCATTGTCAAAAGAAATCTTCTTAGCGGAGGTCTTGAGGTTAGTGTAGCAAGGTTGTGTGGTTTGACGAGTCAGCACTGTGAGTCCCCGAACAAAGACCCTTCCGCCCCTGGCTGCTCACGTTGCATCATGAAAAGCATAAACCTGTGAGTCACATGATCTGCTGTGGTGATTCCTGAAATATTACAGTACGCGTTTAATTTCACCGACTGTATAATGAAGACGTTTTTTATGTTATCACACCTTTGTTTTCTGTTTTAACTGACGCCTTTATTGCTTGAATTCCGAGCAATTTTAAAATGCATCTGGTCAACACGGTACCTGAACATCTGTAAACACATAGATGGAGCACTGATATACCTGGTCAACGGCACCGAAACGTGGTTCCGGCTCTCAGCTGAATAATTCAGCATCTTTCCTGCTCAGATGAGTAAACTCTTGAATGGAGTGAAGCACAGATTATATCACGTTTGTTGTATTATGTTTGGCCGCCTCGAGCCGTGCTTATCGCTGCTGTTACACCGAGTAACCCGTCGATGTTATCATGTCGACAAATGGGAAGATTTACATTGAGGCCATATTAGAAATCAGACCGGCATTTGTAGGACAAATGTGACATGGTGGGTTATATAGCTCTATGTATAGCTCTTCTTTTCTTTGTACGCTCGTGGTTCTGGTATCTCTTTACTTTTGTCTCTTCCTGAGCCGCTCTCACCTGTTGGTGACCCTTTGATCACTCCGAAGCAGAGCAGTGTCAGACCTGCATTAACGGCCCAGGAGCGGAATCATTAGGCCATATTGGAATGTGTATTGACCCGCTGACACCAACAGCAAACACAGGTTTATCTCAGGGTCCCTGTTTTGTGGATATCAGTCTCGCGGTTTGCCGTATTCTCTTCCCGGGGCCACCCACAGCGGTGCAGCCGGGCCGGCACTAGCCCAACGAGGGAACTATCGTACCATCTGACCTTCCACCTCTGTGGATTACACTAAAACGGCCCCTCGTGCTTTCAGAGCCCCGCTTCTGACACATTCATGACCACACTTACGTGCACGTGTAATAAAAACATATGGACTCCACTCAGCCATCCTGAAGGAGATGTTCTGTGAAGTTAACCGTCACTAGTAATATGTTCTGTCCCTGCAGGATCTGTGCTGTTTGACTTGTTGTGGACTCTTGGAAATTTTTCTCTCAGTATTTAGCGTGCAGTGGAAAAGTTGTGGGCGGGTCTATGAGTGCGTGTGTATGTCTTGGACCGTGTGTGCGCGTGCGGATGTGTGCATGTATGTGTGATTGTCAGCCTGTGAGTAATGGTTTTTTTCAGCCAGATGAATGTCATGCCACATGGATACCTGAGCCAGACTTTTTCCGTAGCGAAGCTGGGGATCACATGTCCCTGCAGTCTCTGTGGTATGCACTAACAGACAGGGCTGCCAGGAGAGGGGGTCCCGGGTCAAAACGGCCTGGGATTTTAAAAAAAAAAGAAAAAGAAAGAAAAAAGACAACGTGCCTCTGGGTGTGGAGCTTCAGCGACAGTCCTGCCACAGAAATAGCGCCACGACACAAACCGTCTTTTCCCGAACCTGGTGCTCGCTCGGCTGGGGGCAGTGATTTAGATTCTCTTTTCATAGTCTCAAATCTTACCGTCTGTCGTCTGCTTAGTGTGTCACAATCCTGCAATTACAGCCCCCTTAAACTTTCCGCTGCAGTTTAAGCTCAGCGCACAGTTGTCAAACTTCATATATAGATGTATAAACACTGTAATTTCAACTCCAGCTTGTCACTCTGCGCTGCACAGCAATGGTGTGGATTTGCATCGTTAAACATGTTTGTTTTTATGTGACAAAAATACGACGGTCTCGCTCAAATATGATATACTGTATTTGACTTATTTTCTCTCTGTTTTTCTCTGCTTGCAGGACTCTATGGATGACACATGTGCTCAGGGGATCGGAGCAGAGCATTACCGCTTACAAGGTAGACCCTGTGCCTTCTTATCCATCTTCCTTTTTGATGAAACGATCCGATCTATTGCTTGATTTGAAAAGCATTTGGACTCTATCTTAATGTGGATTTGTGGCTCTTTGATTTAGTGGTTCATCCTTTCCCCTTCAGTTCCACTCCCACTCTAAGCCCCAGCAATGGGCTGATGAGGTCCCCTTTACCTTCCCTCCCACATCTCTGCCTTCTTCATCTCTCATCCGCCCCTCCCCAGCGGTGCTCTGCAAAGTGCCTCCATTCCCCCATGTTTTCCCCCCAATGTGATGTGATCCTGGATTAAGAGCTCTGGAACGAGAAAGTCTCTCCCTCCCTTTTAAAGACAGGATTGGACGTGAGGTGCAGGCAGAAATAGGGAGTGAAACGAGATCAGCCAAGAATTTAGGAGGAAAAATGACTTATTTAACTTATTTTTTATTTATTTATTTTTGCTTGAACAGATAATATCGGAGTAATGTGAGTGGAGTTGATGATCAGTCCCTGAGCTGAACCAAAGTCTGTGCCAAGTGTTTGCTAAGCAGACTGATTTTCTATGTTGATTCTTTATGATAAACTGGCAGTGGCTTAAATAACTTGCTTCAATAGGAGATTTATCGATGAATGAGTGACGAGTAGGACAATTCCCAAAGCTGCTTTTTGATATGTTTGGCCTAAGGGTAGCCACATGCGAGTGTGTGTTAACCAGCTCAAGTTGTTTTGTTATTTATTTATTTATTTTTCTTAAGGATGTTGCTACGGTCATGTCTCCGTGAGATAATACAGATTCTTCACTCAGGAAGGCATTTTGTACGTCCTCAGGCAAACTCTGTCCCAAATGAAGACAGCTGTGGGGGATTTATGACGTCCCCTGGCATCGGCTGCACTCAGCTCACTGATCAGATCTGCTGTCCACAGATCCCCACAAATGGAGGAAAAATATCCGAGAGGAAACAGGAAGGGGCAAACAAAGTAGCACAGCCAACACGGATGAAAGACGCGTTTTCGCCCGTGCTCTCAAAGACACACGTCCAAATATGTTCGCGCAGGATTAAAAGTCACTTTAACTGCAAATGTTTTGGAAACATAAAGAAGAGCTTGATGATGAAGGACAGTTAGTGTAAATGTGGAAGTAATCTGTAACACAACAGCTTTACCATCAATGCCTCGTGTGTGGATGCAATGATTGGGCAATAACGGTGACTGCTGCTCTGCTAACTACTAACTCCCCTCCGCTCATTGTACTGGTCAAACTGTTCGATGACAGCAGCCCTCAGGTCAATCTGGGAAAGCCTTTTCACGCTCCCAGCGGGCAGTTGTTTTCTTTCCACAAGTGTAGTTCGAGCTGAAAATGTGTCTGTAGAGTGGTCGCTTCACTTTTATTGATTATTTTAGATACATGTGCTGTTTGTGAGTGAAGATATTTAATGTTGAAGCAGGAAAAAAACCCCAAAAAACATTACCTCCATCCACAAAGAACGTCCCAACCTGAAATCACTTGGGCATCCGGCGTTTTGTTGTGAAGAGGAGACGGGCCCAGTTATGTGTAATACAGTATCCTCGCTAAGCCGGGTGTGATTGCTCACAGTGTGTGGCAGCGTTCCCAACCTGTGTGTGTGTGTGTGTGTGTGTGTGTGTGTGTGTGTGTGTGTGTGTGTGTGTGTGTGTGTGTGTGTGTGTGTGTGTGTGTGTGTGTGTGTGTGTGTGTGTGTGTGTGTGTGTGTGTGTGTGTGTGTGTGTGTGTGTGTGTGTGTGTGTGTGTGTGTGTGTGTGTGTGTGTGTGTGTGTGTGTGTGTGTGTGTGTGTGTGTGTGTGTGTGTGTGTGTGTATATAAAGTGTGTGTAGCGAGGCTGCTGGAACAGGCCTGACATGAAGGGTGCCAGCCTCGGCTGCCCTCGTCTTGCCCCTCAGATCTGATGTGCAGCCAAGCCCCTGGCGGCAGCTTCACTCATAAAGAGCCGGCTTATGTCTGCGATGGGGAGGGGGGGGGTCAGAGGGAGAGGAGGGTGATAGCAGATTACTGTTACTCCTCCCGGCATTTCATTAGCTCCGAGATAAGCATCTCCCCACCATATTGAGCCTGCTACGGAACAGATTTGCCCTCGCACACAATGTTCCCTTTGAGCACCTCAGATGATCAAACAGCGGGACCCCGAATGCTGCTCCTCTCCAAAAAGTTGGTAAAAGCTCCCTGGGATGATGCCTTTCATTTCTGGCATTTTCCCCTGCCCAGGGATGAGACAGGTCCGCTTTGATCTGCTTTGGATCGGGAGGAAAGAAATTGGGCTGTTGTGTCTGCTCCGTTGGCGAGCAAACAAACACTGTTTCAGATTTGACTTGGCTTAATTAATTAGTGATTCTGTTTTACAGCCGGTCTGATCCTCTTCCAAAAGGTTTGAGAATGGAACTTCAAAGTGTGGCGGGAGGAGAGCGGCGCAAGAGGGGGAGGGGGGGAGAAGAGAAAAAAGAGGGGTGTGGTCTGCGTGGCTTTGTGGGTGTGTGCAGCCTGCAGGACTTTGATTGGATTTGGGGTGGAGTGGAGGGATACCGACCAAAGCTAAACTACCAGAGGTGAAACATGGAAGGGGTGGGGGAATGCTGCAGCGTGCAAACCAAAAGGCAAGAAGATGCTCCAGCGAAAAAAAAAGGAATTCACAAGCGGCGACGTGTCGGGGTGACTGTAACTCACCGTGGCTTGTGAAGGAGCCGACTCGAACACCTCCCAAAGCTCAGACGCATGTCTGCGTGTATCTGCGGTCTCGAGTGTCAAACAAATGCTGGATTTCAAAGCAGAGAAGGATTTCCGCTGGCATTAGATCTGGGCCCGCATCCAGCACTGAAACTGAAACATCCAACTAGACAGCGACAGTCGTGCTATTTATGTCCTGGAGGGTGGGCAGCCGCTTGAAATGGCGTAATCCAAAAAATACACCACTTTTAGCTGCGACTTCAAACACGTGAATTCAACAATAACTAATACATAAAAAAATAAAAGATACATACATTCTAACTTGTATTTTTCTTACTAAAAACAAGCAGTGCATACTTGTTTTATCTACATCATTTGTAGAAATATTAAAGGTATGTTTGCCTCGATACGTACCGAAGTCTGTTATTGAAAATGATACGATGAAACTATAGAGAAGAAAATCCACCTGTGAATAAAACCTGTTGGTAACTTATAGTTATAGTAGTCCAAAAACGTGTATCGGACCTTAATATGTGAGCCTAAATTGCCTGTAAGTATGAATGTGAGTATGTGTGACTGATGTCCTTTCCCCATTGTCCGCTGGGACCAGCTTCTGTCCCCCTGGACTGGATACAGCAGTGTAGGATATAGACAGACATTAGTATCTTCTGGCTGCATGGCGGGTGATTGGCCGCACGCCAGTCCAAGTTGGACTTCCCAAGGAAGTGACGCCTCTTCTGATTGAAAATATTTTGATTTCTGAGACCAGTGATATATAAGATGTATGATGTATATATATATATATATATATATATTTCATCCTCACTAAATCAGAGCCTTAATAGCAAAGAGGAGCAAATGGACACTTCTCATCAGCCATGTTTAAACTGAAAGTGTCACCAGTGTCGACACCAGACACATTCAGGTACAATAATTAGAGTGGATTACTATGTTGTGGAAGTACTCAGAGCTCAGTACCTGTCATACATGAATAATGTGTAGACCTCCAGCGTTTGAGAGCACCAACAACAACTGTGATTGATATAATCAGTTTTACAAATATAATTCTTTGTATGCTGAAGTGCAAGTTGTTAGGACGTCAGTCTCACTTTGAACCTTGTTTTGTAAAACCTGTGTTCAGTTTATTGTAACTTATCGGACGAATGAAATCCACAGGAGTGGATGTGGCCGTCAGTTTAACGGGGTAAAAAGTGCACGTGGCAGAACAGGCCTCCCCGCGGACTTCCTGGCGGCGCTGTACGTCTGGATGGTAATGTACGGCGAATGTCATTCCAATAAAATGATGAGCTCTGCTGCACCGAGTCGCAGGCTCGGGGGCCTCCTATAGACCTTTTGATGTTCACATGCTGTTTCAGTTCCACCATTTATATCCGAAAGCCATTTGCCATATTCTGTCATGTTTTAGGCGTGTTAAGCCTTTCAGATTCCTGTTTGACATCCCCTCTCTGTGCGAGCCCATTGGGATGGATACACAGGAGCTTTGAGCTCAAAACCACTACTATGGAGGAGCTTTTGTCATTAGAGAATTAGTGCTGTCACAGATTCAGAGCCATTTTTCTACACTGGATTGACACCTTGATTTCAGTTTCAGCCTTGATGTTTGCTGGTTTGATTCTGTTCTCTGTAACAATGTGAAGAGTTTCATTGGGAAAAGCCTAAAGCCTTTGAAAGGCCACACTGATTAACGTGCACATTTTCTCGTGATTGAAGTTCTCAGTTAAAAATAGGATGAATACCTCAAGGTTCTCATAGTTTAGACAAAACGAGAATTTTGAGAAAACTTTTATCTATTCCTACCCCTTTCTCACTTCACCATCAAGCCATCAATCAAACCATCTTCTAACCAGCTCTGCCAAACTCGGGGTTTAGGAAGGCCGCAACCGAACTCATCTCACGATAGTAATCCCGCACGCAGGCACGCACACAGGGACAACATGACTTCAGACTTCATACAGAAAGAAAATAAAGAAGATATTCATTGTCACTGTGAAGCATCAGTGTCTTTGTGGGACAGACACAATGTGTCGTTACATTAAAGGGTCAAATCGTTAATCGGAAAAACGATGAACAAATGATTAAATAAATGAAAGATATTAAATGTTTGTTGCATATAGAGAAAGGGGCTGAATTGCCATTCGTAAGGAAATGAACAATCTCCAGTTGTGACAGCAGAAGTTGGTGCGTGTTCAGTTGTCATATGGGTTGAAGTGTGGGAGTCCGTCACCATGTTCACCCTCTGTACTCCCGGGCTCTTGATCACTGTCGATTGGTGGAGATTATTTTAGACAAATGTTTTTCAACAAGAAATTAATCACCTTTTTTTTTTTAATATATGTTGTGAGTCGATTCTACATAATCAGTTTGGTTTGTTCGCTCAAGCAAAATGTTCCAAAGACCATTTGTGAGCTGTAATAACTAAACCATCTGCAACTTCCTTTAATCGCATTTCCTGTGAATCCAAAATGTAAATTATGACCTCGGATGTGCAAAGCAGTGACACTCTTATCACTTATACTGAACTCACCAGCCCTTGTGTGATCATATATTGTGTTATTAATAATTCCAGATCTGCAATTTCAGAGTTAGAAAAAAACTAGGGACTACGATCATTTCCACCCAGAACCACTAGGATGTGTAACATGTCTTAATTGCTTCTACCAAACTCGGAAGTCAGAGGGCTTACAAGAAACACTTATCCTCAGGTTATGACTGCACCCAGCGTATCCATCCTCAGGCTCTCTCTTTTCTCTTTGTGTGTGTGCGTGTGCGTGTGCGTGTGCGTGTGCGTGTGTGTGTGTGTGTGTGTGTGTGTGTGTCTCGCTGCAGTGGCTTTACCCCCAGAGAAGACAGACAGCTGCTGTGTGGAGGAGAAGATGCAGGAGAGGGGCAGCCAATCCCCCGCAGGGCCGCAGAAACAGCTCCAGTTTGAAGTGAGTGTCAACACAGAACGGGTCGTTTATCACACACCCACACACACACACACCCACACACACACACACACACACACACACACACACACACACACACACACACACACACACACACACACACACACACACACACACTGGATGAAAGTAGGGCAGTGGTCGGATAAGCAGGAGATACACACACTCTCCTACACGCGGTGTGAAAAACCGGGATCAACGTGCCGTTTCAGGAGCTGGAGTGCGCCGTGTCCATGGAGGAGGACAACAGACAGGAGTGGACCTTCACCCTCTACGACTTCGACAACAACGGAAAAGTCACCAGAGAGGTAATCATCATCTCCTGCCGAGCAGGGAGGAGTCGTGCAGAAATAACCGAGAAAAGTGAATGAGTAAACAATAGAATATATGTATAACAGAAAGCAGTCACCACAGTTTGTTTTATATCAGGTTTGTCATCAAGACCTAACATAAATGTAGAAAATAGAATGGAAATATGACTAACTGCTCACGTGTGAACAGAGACGGTTTATTACGACAACAGTCCATCTCAACATAAGAAGACACAAGTTGCTCAAACACAACAAATAATGAAGAATGAATTTTTATGGATGGATTCTTCCGGTCATATGGGTCAGTGGATTTAAAGCATGGCTTTCCAGATGCTTTGCTTGACACGATGGAGTCTGAAAGAGCTGAACGGTAGTTTAAAACTGTAGTACGTGTGATTGATGCTCATAAGGAGGATAACTGAAGTGTATGCGTACTAGAGTCCTATGATTTCCTCAATAAGATGGAATCATGCTGTCGAGGTGCATGGAAGAATTTTCTTTCACTTCTTATGTGAGAAAATGTTAAATTTCACACAGATATTTTTACATTCATGATATATATATATATATATATTTATTTATTTATTTTTTATTTGTAGTGAAATATTTTCATATTTTGTGATTGTCCAGTGAAAAGTTCAGACCCTGACATAAACAAATCGACCTAAATGTTGCAACAAAAAAAAATAGAATAAATCAACACATTGGCTGTGTTTCAACGTTGCAGGTTCGATCTCTGTCTACTTGTCAAAGTGTCCTTCGAAATCTAGAATTTCTCACAAAGGTTGGATTGGCCAACTTCCATGTCGACTGTGTGAGAAAAGCTGAATGTGGCCATTTAAAGCCGTTTTGGTGTTGCTGATATAGTGAAATCCACTTATCATGCTGATGAACTTGTCAGCTGAATACAATTAGTCTAAGTAGCATGTTGTAATGGATTCTCCTTCGTTAACTTTCTCCGCTATAAATTGGTTAAAAATTAAGCAAATCCAAAACATTTGAATTATTAAGTTGCTTAAGAATAAACCCAAGTAAGTGTGTGTTTTTGAGTGTTTGATGTGCACTGCACATTGTAAACAGGAAAAAAAAGACACTAAACATCCTCCCATCATCTGGAAAAGAATCCAGAACTTTTCCTGGTTTCACCACACCCAGAAGAGGCGCAGAGGAGCAAAAGCTTGCCACCCGATCTCGCTCGTTCAGAACCGAATCCAGCAGCGCCGGTGCATTTCCGCTCCTGCGAGGCACCTTGTGGCTTGTGTCTGCCTGGTACAGATCTGAGGAAACATCCAGTGTTTTTTTGAGAACAACTTGAAACGGGCGAAAAGACTCTGGAGCTGTCCTCTGTGTGGTTGGCAGTGCAAGTTTTTTCGGCGTTGCCTGCGGCTCCGCGGCTCATGAGACGGCAGGCGGCGGTGGCTTGGAGGGGGGGGGGAGAAAAGCTTTCTTCTCCAACTCCTTTTTTTTTTTTTTTTTTTTTTTAGAAATCCCTTCTCACAAATAAAAAGAGGGAAACCAAAAGTGACACAGGAAGCTTTTATTTTATTTTATTTTTTTATTTATTCCCCTCCCTTACTGTTCGTCTACGTCTAAAAGCGGTATGTGGAACCAGTCCCCGAAGAATTCATAATAGTTCCCTTTTATGAGTCAGAGTGGTAAAAGTGTGTAAAAAAAAAAAAAAAAAAAGAAATCCTGCTGTTGCATTTGTGTGGCTCGGCCTTAATTCTTCTGTCAAAGGAGCTCTTATGGCGAGGCTGTGCTCCTTCCAGAGGTAAACCACTGAGGACATTTGAGATACAGTACATGACATGAGTCAGTGCTTTCCACTTCCATACCTGCTGAACTTTTTATGGGCAATTCGAGTTTGATTTGTTATGAAAAGGCCCAGAGCATTAGCTCGCAGTCACGAGGGGCTCGTAAGCTTGGTACGGTGCAGAAAAACACTCCATCGGTGCAAAATGAGGCTTCGAAAACGGCCTCGGGAGACGACACAGAGGCTGCCCCTCACCGATTAGAGGTTGAGATCATAAACCTGAACTATTCAACAGAATACACACTCCATTCTTTGCTCCCGTCCGTTTATTGACTGTGTGGTTTCAGATATTCAATAGCGATTGTTCGGAGAAAGTTCAGAGCCGACCGCGATGTAAATTTGACTCCTGTCAGGCCTGACGGCTCCGTCGTCTTCCTGTGCTGCTGCACAGACGTTTGTTTTTATGAATTTATAACTTTACACCCTGTCTGATGGCTTCCCACTGCAGTGACTGATGTTGTTGCTCTGTTCACTGTAGTCTGTCACTTCTCTAAATTCCTCACTCGCATTCAATATGCATGGATTTAATGCATAAAACGACAGATACTAGGACTCTTAGAGCGTGCTCATCACTATAGTCTCCTTTTCTTTTCTTTTTTTCAGCTACGATGTCACTGGATATCTAAAGAGCTGTGGTACTTTGTCAACACACCAGATAATGGACCTTTTTAAACACTGAGATAATGAGAGTTACTCTTCCATAATTCATTAAATACAAATCTGCTAATGTGTTAAACTTTGAATGAATAAGGTCTCTCAAGAATGAGGAGGTCTTTAAATTAGCGGTACTATCTCAATGTATAAGTCTGAAGAAGTAATGTGAAGCAGGGATCTGCTGCTCAGCCCCAATTCAGTCTTTACTAAACCAGTCTAGGAATGGACTGCGCCAGTATACTTCAGTTCATCCTTAATGTCTTCCTTTGCATTTTTGCAGTAACGTGCAGTAAGTCTCTTACTTGGAGAAAATTCCACTAGAAGTGATTATTTTAATGTTAACTGAGTAAAACCTGAGGTTTTACAGTCTTACCAAGCGTCTATTCAAAAGCTCAAATTGATCTTGGAAACCTAAAACAGGGAGTCACAACTTCTTCTTTTTTTTTTTTTTACATTTCTTTTCTGTACACAGACCGAAAAGTAAAAATCAAGTGAGCTAAAAAACATAAAAAAAAAATGTAGTATGGCTCCAACATTGTGGCTGAAATATTGCATTGGCCTCAGGGTGGCTTTTTTTTTTTTTTTTTCTCATAATGATGTTTTCCACTCAATTATGTTTCTTTTCTGCCAAAATTGAGTAAATGCCACACAGGCCTTTGCACGACCGACTGGATGGCACTGAGTTTGCGGTGATAGGCATTCCTTTGTTAGAATAGTTTTTTGGTTTTTTTCTTCCTTTTCTTCGGGGTGGAGGAATGGACCCGAATGACTTTTCACATTTCTGCTGCACGCAGAAACATTCTGAGTCATTTTCCATTTGCGAGTTGAAATTGAGTAAACGTATAATGCAAGGATCTCGTGCAACTTAACATGACACGTCCGTAAAACTTACTGAGATCTTCAAGGTGCATACGAGTTCAGTCAAATCCATGCAGCTCATTGAACTCGTAACGTTTCATGTGACTAAGTCTTCCTCTCCTCACCGCCTCTGTCCTGCAGGACATCACCAGCCTGCTCCACACCATCTACGAGGTGGTGGACGCCTCCGTCAACCACTCCCCCAGCAGCAGCAAGACACTGAGGGTCAAGCTCTCGGTGGCGCCCGACTCCAGCCAGCGGTGGAGGAGTTGCACGCAGGGCGCTGCAGGTAAAGCCCGGCGTCATCGCTGTGGGTGGGAGCGGAGCGGAGGAGGGGAGCGGGGGCACTCGGGGGGTCCCCCTTGTGTTGCCTGCTGTCAGCTCACCCAGAGATGTGTTTGTTGTCATGGAGAAAGGCGCCTGCTTCAGGCCTGTCACAGCTTTGTTCCTCGCCGTCTCGGCGTCGCTCCATCTCTCCCACTCAATGGGGTTCATTTTTAATGATCGGGGGGGGGGGGGGGGTAGGAGGTTGCGCGACAGAGCCAGAAAGGGGCCCTCCACCCTCTTCCTCAGCGCCTTCAAATACTCTGAAAGAAACCTTAAGAGATGTGCCGAGTCTTTTTGATAACCACAGCCATTTTTCTTTTCTCCAAAGTCCCCCACCCCACACACACACACACACACACACTTCACCCCCACCTTCTCAGAGCTGCCGGGAGAATATAGCTGCGTTCAACTTAACTTTTCTCACTGACGACTTGGTAAACAAGTAGTCAGGGAGAAATATCTCAAAAAATATATATTCCTGCGTGTTTGCATCCTATTGTTTTGGCTATAAATATCTGTCAGGAGATTCAGACAGAGCAGGCTTTGAAAACATTGCTGGTTGCCTTCATGCTAATTTCAAACTGCATCAGATCTCACGTCCTTAATGAACTATTTCTGAAGTCTGCATGGTTTTTTTTTTTTTTTTTGGTTTCATTCTGCTCCTTATAAGAGGCTGAGAGTTGAAAATAGAATAAATGAAGCATTGTTGTTTTTCTTTTTCTATAGATCTTCAAAGTAAAGCCCCAAAAACAAAGGTTGCTTTCTTCTGAGGCTGGTGCGACTGTTGTCGTGCGTGCCTGCGTGCCTGCGTGCACGGGTGTGTGTGTGCATGTGTGACTCCTCTGTGTTGCTCTCTTTGATAATAGCCTCCTGTCTTTCGCACATACACAGACGTGCCCCACCCCAGGGAGAAAAATGACAAGTGCATCGAAGACCTCAAGAGTGCAGACAAGAAGTCTCGAGCACTCCTAAGGTAAACCTGCCTCCTCTGCACACTCCGGTCTTTGTTGTGTGTGGTGCATGCACGCAAAAGCCAGCTTTTTTTTTTTTTTTTTTACGTCACATTCACTCTTTTAAGCAGGAAAAAAACCAGAAACTTGCTCTTAAAGTGTGTCAGCGGCGGCGGCGGCAGTTGTTTAAGGAAGAATTCACACTTGGGTTCTGTAATCGTCGCTCGGTCTTTAATTAGCTTCGACCAGCTTGACCTCCGCAGCACTCAGGAGGAGTAAACACCAGGGAGAGTCTGATCTCTCACGGGCTCGCTGTGCTGCAGGAGCACTCCCGACCAGGCGTTCAAACCTGTGATTTTCCAATCACGCTCTCACTCCTCCAACAATTACTCGGCCACTGCGTGATCATAAGGAACACTTGTTTTACTTTCTTCAAACGCTGCTGTAGCGAACCTCGCTGGCCTGGGCTGCTACCTAATGAGAGGTGCCGCTTGTGTCCACAGGCGCCACCACAGTGACCACCACACCCAGCCTGGCTGCCAGCGCCACTGTGTGGATGAGAACCTGGAACGCAGGAACCACTACTTGGACCTGGCAGGGATCGAGAACTACAGTTCCCGCTTCGGAGCCGGTGAGTGGACCGGGGCCAGCGGGGTGGGAGACGTGCGGACCGGGGCCCCTTTGAAGCTGCATCCAGGGGCCCTCATTACTGCGGCACCTGCTCGTAGCCCATTAGGTGGAAATACCGGCCCACTGCGGCGCTTGCCAGTACAAACATCTGGGCTCTGGCGAGCACAATGCATCAAGTGTTCCAAGCTAAAGCTCCATCAACAGAACAGCCTGTTGTGAAGTGAAATATTAGGTCTAATAAGCAGCAGCCTTGATCTGGTGCTCCGTGATGACATGTGGTGGTTTTAATGTTGTTTTTGTCAGGAAAGTGCGAACAGAGATCCGCTATCTGGGTTATCTGCCTCAGAGAAAGATGCTAAAATGAGTCTGCTTGGTGTCATCACATCCCAGTTTTGAATAGGGACTTTATTAAGGAGCCGTTGGTATACTAGTTTAATGAAGCAGTCTTATCTTCTATACCACCTTATCCAGGTGCTCGAGTCAGTCCCAGTTAACTATTGGCGCTTTTCCACTAGTACCTACTCAGCCCTACTTAACTCGCCTTGGCTCAGCTCAGCCTCGGTCATTTCCAATTACAATATAGCACGACCACGGTGTGGGCGGAGTCATCTGAGCTTTTGGAGAGTAATCGCCCCGATATGATGCATAGCGAACCTGCATTGGATATCAGCTGAAATGTTAAAAGTATATATTTTTATACATTCAGTAATATTATTAGAAATGTGGATCATTACAGTCATGCTTCACTGTCCAGTGTTTCGGTCTCACTGGTGCCCCTGTTAACTGGTGACTTCTGCCACCAGCCCTTAGCAGCAACTGATGTTAAAATAAGACAAACAAACGGTACGATATTTTAAACTTTAATGTCGATGCTCGAGGAAGCCGGTCACCAGTTAATCCAAAACACAGCAGCTCAGAGACCCCTCGATACTCGTAGCGGGTCGCTTCGTCGAGCTCCCTCTGAATCCTCTGGTCGCCACCAGACAAAGAAACTCTTGCACCTCTGTGCTGCTCTACGGGTTTGTTTCTGTGCGTCGATCTCTGTCTGTCAGCGTTTTTGTCGTGATCGGGTTTAAAAAATGGCGGGCCTTCTGACTCATCGGTGTCGTGACGGTCCGGTCAGTCAGCGTCCTGACGTCTGCTGACATCACATTGTCTACTCGCCTTAGTACCTGGTAGCGGGGGCTAACGATAGTGAGTAGAGTCAAGTCGACTGGGGCTGAGGAGGAATTAGTGGAACAGTACCATATGATGACAGAAGAACCACATACAGTCACATCTACAGACAATAAAGAGTGTTTTAGAGTGTGATAATAGAGTTCCTCATGAGAGACCTCATGCATGATTAACCTCACACACTCGGAGACACAATTTAACACTTTTTTTTTTATCTATATGATGAATTTCTTTAGGAGATACAAGTTTTAAAATAACTTTGCATGTTTGATTGGATGTTGGATGTAGCTGTACACACACAAAAAGAAAACTGTTCAAAATACACAAAAACACACAATTTAAATAAAAAAACTCTAAATGCAGCACTTACACTAGCTTTATGTTACAATGAATGTCTATCTCAAGTGTTAGTAATAGTATGTGTTATAGTTATTAATGATATTTTATTCATCAAACAATTATCTTGACTCTTTGACCACATGGTGGATAAAACAAACCTCCACATTGCCGCCTTCAGTTGTTTTAAATGGGAACCTGTGTCTCTTCTTCACAGCCACGACAGCCGAGCCGGCGAAAGCGGAGCCTCAGACGCGGTCGTCCAACCAGACGCGTTCTCGCTCCCACGAACCGGAAAACGGTCACTCCCATTCCCACCACCGCCGCCTGCCGACCGCCGTGGACGTCGGCGCCACCGACAGCCACCACCCCGTCCGGCTACGAGGCCAAGACTCGGGGAAACACGGCCTGCGCTCTCCCAAGAACCACAGCCGCACGCCTCCCGTGCAGATCAGCAGCCGGGTGATGAGGAGTCGAGGCGCGCCGCCGCCCCCCGCGCTTCCCAGCCAGACCCCGCCCCATCAGTCTGCCGCCCCCTACCGCAAGCACAAGCAGCGCTCCAAGGAGAGCCAGGGCTACCGGGCCTTAAGCTCCCTGGCTGCTGCAGGACCCGTGGTAGAGAAAGAGCAGGTGAAGGACCTGCCTAGCCTGCTGCTCTACGAGGGGGGGCTGGCGCAGGTGGTGCAGCGGCACGAGCACCACCATCACCACGAACACCATCACCACTACCACCACTTCTACCAGTCCTGAATGTTCCACCGCGCCCGGGACCGCCCCCGGCACTGCTGCAGCCCCACACACACCCACTGCAGGAGAATTGTGGTGGACACCGGGAGGATTAGTGGGGGGGGGGGGGGGGGGGGGGGGGGAACCAGTGTTATGAAGAGGTTGGTCAGACACGCAGCAGGGCTGAGGATCGCAGTGGCACTGGAGAGGAGGCACAGAGAGATTAATACTGCAGATCTTCTTCCCCTGGTTGACTCTGTGATCCTCCGCCTGACGAACTCCACAGCTCCAAACAACCCCTCCCACACCGCTCAGCCAAAAGGACGGACCCAAGGAAGAAGACTGTGATGTGCAGAATTATAAACAATATGAAGGAATATGGACGATAGAAGAGCAGCGTGCGATGTGTATGTTAAAAACAACAAAAAAAAACAAGCCAACTAAAAAGGTGTGAATGTGCGAGCGTGTAGCAAAGGAGTGCGAGTGTCACGACACTGGTGTCTGTGGAAAACCACTTGAAGTGCGCTCATGGGTGCGTGAGTATTTAAAGCAGGATGCCAGGCGGGTTTTTGAAGACGAAAATGAAGATTCAAGCACACGATACCCCATCAGCAAAAATGGGGAAAATGTTAGGAAAGTAAATGAAACGAGAAAAAAAATCTAAACAAAAGGAAGAGAGATCCGAAATCCGCTGCTACCTCTAATTTTATCCTAATCGTTTGTTGTAATAGTGACTTTGACTGAGAGGTTATTTTGAAATGACTTGTACTTCTGCAGTACATCGAAAAGCTCCGTAGACATTTATTAACTAAGGTTTTCTGTACATAAGGTATATATTGTTATCAATTTTATAAGCTTTATTGATAATGTGATATCTTTGTATTCACTATCTGGAAGCAGTTCTGTTTGTTTTTCCTCACGAAGACCACTAGGACCACACACACACACACACACACACACACACACACACACACACACACACACACACACACACACACACACACACACACACACACACACACGCTCCTTCATCTCTCATGTCAGTGTGATGGACTAACCTAATGACTGAATGAATCCCAACCCTCTGCTGTGCTGCTCAGTGGGTCGACTTCAATCACGAGGAGCACAAAACTGCGTTGATTGTACTTTTTTTTTTTTAAAGCGTGGGTTCATTTGCTTCATGCGACAGAGTTGAGCTTCGAGAGGGCGTCCGGTTTTGAAGCTCTTTTATTCCCCTGAATCCTGCCAGGGTTTGGCAGGATTCACACCGTAGCTTTTCTCTTTCAATCCATCTTCCGGCTCTTAACCAGTCAGGCAGGTTGTTGGTGTCAGTCAGGGAGCCTTGCCTCATCCTTTCAGGAATCATGTGTACTTCTACATGAAGGAGGATTTACCAATTGGTAGAAAAAGGCTTTTCTAAAAGGAAAACTACAACCCAGCTTCAGCTGCTCGTGAGCCCCAAGAGAAATCAACCTACCTGTTTTTAGTCAGTTCATAATGTGTCACAATGGCAGTTTGCCAGATGTGCTAACACATCATGTATTTGTGTCCATCTTGGTGAGACTTGCATAGATACTTTGATTGGTTGTGAGATGAAGACATTAGAGCGGAGAGGATTAGATCTTTCAGATGTCGCCTGGTTGAGGTTGCTGTAATCGTCCATCATAAATACAGTTTGGCCTTTTCTTTCTCTGTAATTTACTTTGGGGGATGTTTTGCTGAGCGTGCAGGTGATTTCAGCCTCCGAGCATTTACTCACGCTGAGGTGCTTTTGTTTCGCTCGTAGCCACTCCGTTGGCCTGGCGTAGCATCAGAGGGTTGCTCCCTCTGTTTCCATGGCACCCCACCCCCCCACACCTTCCCCACCACCCCCCAGCCTGTCAGCAGGTCTTTCACCGTGCCGCCATGTGGCCTCTGCGCTCAGCCAACAAGGCTCTGTCTGTGGTGCGGCAGGGGCGAGGGCTCTTTTCAGCTGTCTCATTCCTATGGTGCTGGATGACACTAGGCACGGCCTGAAGTCTCCACTGGAACCATAACTCAACCCCCCCCCCCCCTCTGCTCTGCTGCCAGCCACCTTGTGTCCGTCCGGGGCAGCAGAGGTCAACATGAGAACCTTGTTGGTTGCATAAAGCAGAAGAGCGGTGTGGCGTCACTTCTACCTGCAGCTGTAGTCTTCTCCAAGTGCCTTGCTCAAGGGCAGTCTATCCAGAGGAAGTGAGCTGTCAACATGTGTGAATGGGACCCCAGCCCCCCCCCCACCATCCAATCCATCCTGTGTGTTTGATTGTGTTGGTCCCTGATGAGGAGGAATGCAGCGTATGTCCCGCGCCGTCCCCCTTCACAGCTGCAGGCACCAGTCAGTCGGGACAAAACGTTGCAGGACCCGGCGGGGAACACGCCGTCGTTCCCGGGGGGGGGGGGGGAGTGAGAGGAGAGGGGAGGAGAGTTCACAGCTGTGCTCCATACCACGACTTCCTCGCTCCTCTCCGCCTCTCCCCCGGACGCGACACCGAGGGCCCTCAGGGCGCCTTTCGAGGCGGCGCAGAGAGCGTCCTGCGAGCATTCGCGCCGTGTGGGGGAAAAGGCCGTGTCGTTGTGTCGGCGGACGGCGAGCAAAGTCCCCGCCGGTCCTGTGCGGGGTGGTCTCATTCGATACGGGCGTCTGAAAGAATCTGAGCGAGTTTCATGAACACCTCAGCCTGAGTGAGATTCTCAAACTTCTTCACTCTCCAGACAGTTTTTTTTTTTTAAAACAGTTAAAATTCATAATATCTTTCCAGACTCCCCTGAAATTCCCAACGCAAACCTCAAACATGCTCCATCGAGGAAACCTCCGCAGCGTCAGCTGAGGGTTGGGAAAGCAGTTCCTGTTCAATTTTGTTTCAGACTCTTTTTTTTTTTAAGGAGCACGTCTCATTCAAAAACCTTCATCCTGTTTCCGCCGTATCTCGTCTATCTTTCACCACACTAATAATCCCTTTTTTTTTTTTTTGGGAGCAGAAAAAAACTCCTTTTTCAGAGCTTCTTTTTGTCACTTTCACAGCAGCACATTCATCAATAATCCCTCTAATTGCACCAGAATTTATTTTTGTATTTGTCTGTCTGGCAGGTTATTATGTGAGCAGAAGTATGACCTCCTAACACCTTCAAACTTTCATCCTCTGTCCTGTTGTATAGGATCATCAGTATTCACCTCTCCATGTTATTTCAGTATCTAATGCACCACTAATTTGCTGTATAAAACCCATTTATTATCATGTTTTTTTTTTTTGTTTGTTTTTTTAATCTAATGTATATAGTGGACTGCAGAAAGATTAAACCAGCATCATGTAGAAAGAATATAAGGCTTATTTATAATGAAATAACTCGTCGAGCTATCTAACTTTGCCTACTGTCAGCTAGTATTCGCCACGCCGGTCCCACCTGAGCAGGGAGGGGTAATTATCGGTCTCTTCACACATGCAGACACACTCTCACTCAGTGTTTGTTGTGAACTTGTTTAGCCCGAAGTGTTCTCCTCCTTATCCTGCTCCCACTCCCTCCTAATGTTTTGTTTCCATGACTTTTGTTTAGTTTATATTAGATTGTATTTGATTAATTGCTTTATTTATTTGATAGCAGATCTGTGCCAAGGGGAAAATACCCTTTTATTAAAGTATGAACCTGTTCCTTATAAACTGCTTTGTGGGGTCATTATTCGACAACTGTTAAAGGACATTTGCTGCAAATTTTTTATTGAATTATGGTGAAATTTTTTTATCTTTGAAGTTAAGAAAAAAGCAACTTCACATCTATTTTTCGATGCACATTACACACAGGGCCGAACGTCACATCATAATGAATTAAAAACTGCTCTAACGTGTCGCGCACCACATACATGCAAATGAAGCCCACAAATCACTCGAGTTGAAATTATGTGTCAAACAAATACTAATGTTTAAATTCTCAGTTATAGTGTTAGAAAGAAAAAGTTGCTCGCTCATTTCGCATTTGATGATCTCAGGAAAAAGTAGTGGCCGTCTTAAGAAAACCCCGGACAAGTCACCACTGGTGAAATAAGATTTTGCAGCAAGTGCAAAGAGGATAATATCAGAGTAGATGAAGAACAATTAAGCAAGGCAGAAAAGGTAAGAGGTCTTTTTTTTTTCATGAGGTGTTATTTATTCTGTAATAATGAAATGCAAGTGAATCATATTCACAAATCGCGGCACCCTTTTGTTTATTCACATTTTGAATAGTTTAGTGTTGTCACATATTCAACACTGCTGTTAGAGACTTTTAGAAATGATCACTGAACTTTGACCTCATAAGCCACTAAATGACGTGCCGACTTTCCCCAACAGAGAAGTTGCGGACATTTTGAGTGTTTATGTGGAGCCGCTCAGCTGATTCTGATCTTCATTTTGATCGTGTGCCACACGCTGGGCAGTGGGATGCTCCATCACGACGACCCGTCCGCTCAAGATGGAGTTCAGGCTGAAGGGAACAGAGGTTGGATACCGTGGAAGACATCCAGCAGGCATCGCTGATGGTGCTTCACATTTTGGTGGGTAAAAATAAAGACTTCAAGGGAAAGTTGCAAAGCATGTAGAAGCGATGGAAGCTGCACGGGGCAAATACACCTAAACTTAACTGTTTTTCTTTCCTTTTCATGGTTGTATTCCTCAAACTTTCTGCACCTTGTAAGTCAGTTTTATTTATGTCACACTTTTCACAGATAAAAATCACAAAATGCTTCATAATAAGAAACAATACAATTTAAAACTCAATTCAGCTGCATTTTCAAAGAGTCACTCGTCTGCTCTGCAAAGAGACAGGAGAGAATTCCACGGTCTGAAACGCACATGGTTTCTACAGGTCAGAGGTGTATCGTGGAGCTGGACCCTAAGAGATAGGACTAAAACTTTATAATGAATTCTTGTACTGCAAGAAAAAACTGGGACCCAGAACAGAGCCCTGTGGTTCCCCAAAGGGCAGGTTTGCTGTATCAGACATGTCTTCATTTATAAAAACACAGAAAAAGCTCTCACATAGGATTTAAACCAAAAAAAACCCCAAAACACATCAGTAATCCCAAGCCAATTCTTGAGCATGTTAATGATGATACTGTCATCATTGTTCTCATTTCACCATCCAATATTTTGAAATGTTTTGAACCAACTTCTGGCCTTTTGTTTACAGAGGTCGATTTCAATTTGTTATTTTAGGAGTCAGTTGACCTCTAAAACTTCCCAGGTCGATCAGTGAGCCGCGAATGTTTTAAATCAGAGAAACGGGTTCGGTTGCCGATTTGCAAGTTGCAATTGAAGTTGGAAAGATTTTCAAACTGACGACAGCGCCCGATGAAGAATAGTGGGAGTAGAAAAATGTATTTTCCGCCATGTGGCGATGTGAACATTTGAAAATGATTAGATGTAGTGTTTTCTTCTCTCTTAAATGGGTCACAGATATGCAACATCTGGCTTGTATCGCCTGTAGCTGCATACGTTGTGTTACATCTTATACCACCAACGCGACTCCGATATCTTCCATTTGGTTTCATGTCAGCAGAACAGAGAATAAGCTAAGAACACAATGGAATATGGTTTAAAAACAAGTAAAAGTATCAATATTTTCACTACTTGGTGCATTGTCAGGGTCGGAAACATCTTGTTCTTACAGGGTCAGGAATGTTGGACCATGTCCACATTCTCCATCGACTTCCACATCGACTTTTTTACTTTTACCGCTTGATTCTCAGTTGCTTTATTTCATGAAAGTACGTGTGCAATAGATCGGTAGAGGATGACCTCATTGTTGCATAGAGAAGTACTGTATGTCCTGGCAGTTTTCACGTCCACATCTCGTACCGAAGTTTATGAAAATCACTTTGACATGACTCGCATGTTGTACAGTTAAAATAGAAGCTTGAGTCTCACAGTCTGTAGGAGCTATGAATCAGTTTAATTGTGGATTGAAGAATTATTTTAAAACATATTCCATTTTCAATCAAATTTATACGTAAATTGTCAAATATTTTGGATTGAGCTTTCAAAGTACACCTGAACACACAAACAAAGCTTTATAAAAAGGAACGCTAAATCATGTTTCATTACAGAAAAGATAAAACCGCATGAATTTCAATTTATTTCTGTAATAACAAAATATGACAAAACCTGCAGATAAATACAAATGAATGTTGTGGTTTTTTCTGTCTTGCTTGTTTGAAGAGTCATATATTGTATATATTTATTTAATTTTGAATGCACGTTCAGAAAAAAGTACATTAAAACAGTCAATTCAAATGTCAAAAAATATATAAACTGTGTCTAAATCTGCTTTTTTGAGGCCCATCAAAGAACTAAATATTGAAATGTCCTCATCGTGGTCACTTAGCAAACTATAACCGTTTGTGGCTTGTGTGGTGTGTTCACTATTCACTACAGAGTGTGGTGACGAGATTCATGAAAAACATTAGTGCTTTTATTTGAAATGACCTGATGATCGACATACATTATGTTGCTGCTAATATAGATCGGCTTCATCAGCCCTTCACAGCCCAACACTTTGTGGTCTCACACACACACACACACACACGCACGCACACACACACACACACACTGATTTTTAATTTTTCACAAGTTCTTCCTGATCAGTTCGTCATGCGAGTGCCTTTATCTGAAGTACTGCGTTAAGCAGGTATCCAGTGGCGTTGTGGTTAGCGCTCACCTTGTTTGCACTGTGTATGAGGCGCATTCTGCCTCCATGAATTCCCACACAGCAAACAATAGTTTCAAAGACGTTGAAAAGACTCCTTTGCCTTCCGTCTGAACTTTTGGTAGAAAAGTGAAAGTTGATAAGCCGACTTGTTCAGGTCGTTGAAAGGACGTCTCTAGTAAGACGTCTCTTTCTGGTAGAAAATTGAAACAACGTTGAAATGGGTTGTTGTTGGACCGTCCAATGTGGTCCAAACTTAGCCCCAAAATAGTCGTTGGAATTGGAGTGCTTTTTAATGGGTTAAAACAAATAAACGACATATTCTAAGAGCTGGTATGTTGATAGCACATGAGATGATTACAGTAAATTGGCTGAAACCTCTGCCACCCACCTTGAACCAGTGGACACAGAGACTAAGAAATGTGGACTGTATGGACGACCTGACAACAAAATTACAACTTAAGATGGCTGCCGACCAAGAAAGAGGGACTCCTGTAAAGGAAGACCTAACACAGTATCTCTAACACTGACTGGACCGAGGCTGTATTAATGATATGTGAAGAGGACTCCTTCTCCCCTCTCAACTGTATTTCTGGATAGAATTCTGGTAATGTTAATGTTGTGAAACATATTGCCATGGGTTTCTCTTAATAAAAAAAAAGAAAAAGAGAAATTACTCCACTGAAAATTGGGTTTCTATTGGCCTGTCCAATGACGTTCCAATAAAACACCAATTTCAAGGACTATATCTGGGCTAAATCGAGGTTCCGACTGTTTGGTGGGTCAGATAAAGGTATATGTTTATTTTTCAAACATAATTTCTTATATTAAACTTCAGTCGGAGGTTTGCACTTGTTTGTGGCGAGTCCACTCTTCAACTTACGAGCAGTAAGCCGGACTAATGAGGAGGGTGTGTTTGGAAATGTGACGCAAAGCCGCTCTCCGCTGCGTCCGACCGGGCGGGTGTCACACAGGCTTCCCAGATCTGGCTGACCGCAGCCAGCTGCTCGCCACGCCACGCTCTCGACACGAACACACACTTTCATCTGCAGCTTAGCAGCTTATCTCCGGTCGAGGCAACCGCGGAGAGTTTGCCTCTTGGCAATGTGATACGGCTTCCTGTCACGAACGCGACTATTTGTGTGAGGCGAGCCAGGGGGGACCCGCGGAACCGGTATCATGGTTACAAATGGTTTCTCTCCCGACGCAGCCTGCCAGGTTATTATTACCGCCGCTTTACACATTTCAGCTATTATAAGCATGAGGCATCCATATCAAAGGTGTGAAGTAAGCGGCTACACTTATAGCAGCGCCATCCCTTCAAAGGTTATAGTATCAAATACATCCCATTAGAGTGTTTTCAATGAAAATGAAAAAAAAAAAACCTAAACAAACGCAAGGGCAGGTCCGGAGAGTAGTTGTCTCGTTGAATCATGTCTCGCTGTAGTATTCAGATATTCAATATAAACTTTAGTTTTTGTTCAAGCTTTCGTTGGCTAACACAATTCATTGTTTTTGTGAAAACAGTGATTCTGATTTCTTTATTTTCCTCCTTCAACATCTGCATCAGGTTGTGGTTGCACTTCGTCGGGGTGGTCAGTATTCCTGCCGCAAAACAAGAAGGTTCAGATTTGGCCAGAGTGGCCATTCTGTGTGCGGTTTGCACCTTCTGCCGGGGCTTTCATTGGTTGTTTTTCTTCCCAAAATTCAGAAATGTGGATAATTGGTGTCTGTAAGTCCCTGTTTTATTTTCCCGTTTGTGTGGCAACATTTTGAAAATGATTGCCGTACATGGCAGAAACGCTAAAAAATGATGTACCTTTCAGGTAGGAATATTAATCACTGCTGTGTTTATGTAATAAAATCACCCTCGAGTACATACACTGTGTTAAACTATTCT
Source organism: Lipophrys pholis (assembly GCF_963383615.2). Classification (NCBI taxonomy): domain Eukaryota; kingdom Metazoa; phylum Chordata; class Actinopteri; order Blenniiformes; family Blenniidae; genus Lipophrys; species Lipophrys pholis. The sequence continues at coordinate 31,245,670 of NC_137636.1, read as the reverse complement.
GTCTTAAACATTCTCCCATGTTCTGCTCTGCCATTCTAATATCAGGGATTCAAAGTCATAGGTTTTGGAACGTAAACATGCAATCACCCACAAACTGAGAAACTCCAGAAAGTGCAGCTTGAGTCCCCCTTGTGGTGAGGAGGATAACTGCTGATCAAGAATCCTCAACTATGATTGGCCCAGAGAGGACCAGAAGTGGGTCATGGGTGACAGGAAGTGCTGTGAAGAAGGACACCTCTGGAGGATAGAGTTCACTGTTGTGTTAGAATTACTCTCTTTCTTTTCATCATGAACGGAGGAGAGAGTACGGCCGGAGCCTATTTACGATGAGAGTGCATGTGTAGTACCAGCGTTTCCATAAACTTCTGTTTTTACTGTTTATACAGAGAAGGACCATTTTCAAACACTTCTGTGATTCCGAGTGCCACCATCATGCAACCAAGACCCCCAAAATGCAAGTGAAGTTGAGCAGATGCACATTTATAACCGATATGCAAGGTGAATGGATCTTTGACAGGGTCTGTAATTCTTCTAATTTCTACATCGTCCACATGGTTGGGAAAGTTCAGTTTCTACATGAACTAGTTCAAAGTTCAGTTCACAAATTTTAAAATGAACAAGTTCAGTTCATAGTTCATACTTCACAGTTCCAAAAATGAACTAGTTCATAGTTTTTTTTTGTTGGTTTTTTCTCGATATGTTGCTGCGAGCTACTCCCCTCAGAATACTGGCATTTCTGCATTGTTGCCACCCATTCAGTCCACACTAGTGGCCAGCTGCAGCTCCCCACCCCGACAGTGTATTCTCAGAAACATGAGGGAAAAACCTGCTGCTTGAATGGTCTTTTTGAATGAGGACTTATTAAAACAAAAAAAACAAAAAAGACAGTCGTTCTTAAGGTGCAAAGGAAAATTTACCAGGCAGGTTCTACAAACAAATTACAACTTAACTTAAAGCTGCAAGCAGCGTTGGCCTGGACCTCGCCCCCTGGCCTGTCGGGGTCGGCCCAATCACGGCCTCTGGCCCCTTTATACGTTATCTACCTTGATGAGGTGCCAAATGTGACGAGTTTTTGAGCCTGTTTAATGGGTCACATTTGGGCTAATAGCCGAATTTTTAGGAGTGAAAGCAAAAATAATAAGAAACGCTCAAAATACAATAGGGTCCTGGCCTCTCGGGCTCGGCCCCTAATAAAAGCTGCAAGCAGCCTTGATCGGGACTTGGTACTCTGGCCCGTCGGGGGTCGGCCTCATCATGGCCTCATGTTATAGGTGGCTGTGAATTGTTCACCACATTCACCCAGTCACACACACCAATGGAGGCTGCTGCCACTCCAATGGGGGTGGTTTGGGGTTTCAGTGTCTTGCCCAAGGACACTTCTGCACACGGGCAGGTGGAGATGGGATTTGAACCTGCAATCTACCCATTGGGAGACGACTGCTCTAACAACCAAGCCTTTCCTGGACATTACATGGACGCCCTGTCTGGATGTCATATAAACGTCCAAACCTCTAGATGATGTGACGCAATGGGGGGAGTGACGCCTCCTGGGATCAGACCCAAACCTCTCTCATGACAGGTATGTGTAATAACCACTAGACCAACGGTGCTCATGTGCTTATGTCAAATCTGACAATACATTTGTAAACATGTCATTTATATATGACAAGCTCAAAAAAGTATTATGAATCGATATTATCTAGGCCAGTGGTTCTCAAATGTTTTACACCGAGTACCACCCAGAAAATACTTGGCTCTCCAAGTACCACCATAATGACCAACACTATACAGGAGCCTAGTAAGCCTCAGCATTCATCAAAAACAAGGCAGAGGCTTTACTCCTAAAGAAGTATATTTAATATTGTCAGCCATTGTAACATTTTACACAGTTAGATTAGTAACACTACGCTTAGATATAGGAAAATAAAAGACTGTACTTAAATAATGATTCAATTAAAATATATTGCACAGAAAGGTTAAATAAGCATTGTACTTAAATCAATGAAAAACAAACGAACAAAAAACTGTTCTTAAAGATTAAATAAAACTGTACTGTACTTAAATGTTAAGTAAAGAATGTGCTGTACTTGATTTAAAAAAAATCAAAACAGGCTGCCTGAACTTCACACACTGCTGTATGGCTGCTTTCTGAAACAGAAACACACACACACACACACACACACACACACACACACACACACACACACACTGTGTGTGTGTGTGTGTGTGTGTGTGTGTGTAGGACTTTTCCACCAAAAAGAACCAGGTTCTAGTTCAGAGCCGGGGCCAGAGCCAGTTCTTAAATGAGCACCACCAAAGAACCGGTTCTTTTCCCACCGTTACCGGAGCCGGTAGAGCTACGTCACTGCGTCACTCCAAAACGTGAAACATCACTGATTTCACCAATTTGGCGCTGACAGCCTCATCCAGGTACCAGGAGACGGACTGTATTCATTGGTTTAGTTCAGGTCGCTCCATCTAGTCTGACCTGAACCTCAGATGCACCAAAGAGAAAGAAAACATTCCGTCTCTTCGTGTCTCTATTGGTGTTTTTTTCACGTCCGTCTTGTTTTAGTCCGGAGCCCCGGAGTGGACATAGAGGGGGGGAAAATAACGCGTGTATGAGTTTTGGGGTTATTTATTAACATTTGGGCACTACATAGTGAATTTCTGCTCCCTTCACTTTATTTCTGGGTGTGTCTGAATCAAATGCTTCAACATTGGAGAAGAGTGGAGGTGTACAGTGGAAGCTCTAAAAACTGTTTCCAATGGCAACCTCCGTAAACACTGATTAAAGTTCTTTCACGTGAAGCGCCGTTAAAAGGCTCATTTTATGCCTATAAAATCCAAGCTTTCATTTACACTAGCATGTAGTTTGTTTTTTTAATTGCTGATGAACCAAAAGTATTTATTATAAAGAAGTTCTGTGGTTATAAAATAATATCGGAGGGTCTCAGAGCGGAGCGCAGCATCCGCACACTGCCTTGCTCAGCGGCTGCGGTCAAGCCTGCGGTCAGAACGCGAAACAAGACCTGGACGTGACGTTAGTTATAATAATGTTACCATGGAAAGTGTAAAAAAATAAATGACAATAGAAAACTGCTTCTAAATTATATCCGACGTAGCGGACTGGCAGCGGAGGAGCGCGGCAGCGTCTCGAGAGCCGCGGCTCCGCGAACGCGAGTTAACTAAATACCGTTCCCTCGTATTATTAACTTCAGGAAGCGACTTATTATATCGTTCCCACGCGTATTTTTTATTTTTTTGTCTATAACCACTCTGGGGCCCTAGATTCTATGGCACACGTTTAGTCACAATAATTTTTTGAGTGATTACACTTATATCAAAAGAGTGATTACAGATTACAGATATGACTGTGTTGTATTTGGTGCTATATAAATAAAGTTGAATTGAATTGAATTGAATATAATTAAGCCATTTCTTCTTTGTGGCTTTATGACATCATCTTTGGTACCTTTATCTCCTTTGAATTGTCGGTTCACCTGCCAGCGGTTGTGAGACTCGCCTGACCTTTTCATTGAGAGACAGAGCATTTGACCGAGAGACTTTTCACTGAGAGACTGCATCTACCACCAGATTACTTCCAGAGAGCATTATTAATTCACCTCAATACTGTGAGTGGAATGAAAAAAAAGTACATTTGGTGAACTTACATGACTCATGAAAGGCAATGCTTATTTTTTATTTTTTATTTTTTTTGAAAGAAGACTAATCCGTTTTTATTTTTTCAAATGTAGAGTTTCGTGTAATATTGAAGTTTACATGTACTAACATTTCCTTCTTAAGAAAAGTTTCCCTTTAACTGCAGTTTAACGTTCAACACATGTAGTATTTAGTTTAAAAGTGACAAAACGTCCCATTCAGAGCGGCTGGGAGAGGAACCTCATGGAAGGACTTTGCTCTTTTCCACTTCTTTCATGACTTCACTGTGACATCCCCAAACAGAGTTAGCAGATCCAACCACTTGGGCCGTTCAGTTCAAATCAGCCTGGTTCAGCTGTGACAGTCGCATATACATTTTCTTCTGGATGCAAACCTCTAGTTTCACTTTGATTTCAGGCTGACCGTGAGCTCACCAGCCAGCGGGCTGTGAGAGACTCAATCCCCACTGCGATTGATCTCAAGGGATCACCTCCCAACTCCACTTAGTCACATCAATAATGTGAGTAGAAAGAAAGAAAAGTACAATTGGTGAACTTGCATGTCTCATGAAAAGGAATTTTTGGGGGATAAAAAAAAGATCATTATCGATGTGTAATTACTATGAGTGCGTTGATGATTTTCTGTGAAAAAATTACAATATATCATTAAAAATGTTTGCTGCAGATTAAAGTGACGAAAATGGAGAACCTGATGTTTCTTCCACTACTTCCTGAAATGGACGCCGATGAGGGTCATATCCTCCATGACGTGCACCAGATTCTAAATGTAAGTTGTTGTTAAATACATTTTATAAGGCATAAGTATTTCCAGTAGAACCATGTCATTTTGGGTTAGGGGGTTAAGGGTCAAGGTTGTTTTGTGCAGGCATGGAGAGTTCCTTGTTGAAATAGTGCATAAATGGCTGCCACACATTATAACATTTGTTAGTACAGCCTTGTGAGGAGTATCTCATTTTCTCTAGCTTTAAATGCCCTAACTGTAAGCTTTAGTAAATAGAAAAGTCTTGAGTCTCGTCTTAAAAGTAGAGACTGTTTCAGCCTCCCTAACTGAAACTGGGATCTGGTTCCACATAAGAGGAGTCTGAAAGCTGAAAGCTCTGCCTCCATTCTACTTTTAGAGAACCTTGGAAGCTCCAGTAAGCCAGCACTCTGAGAACGAAGTGCTCTTCTGGGGGGATATGGAACTAACAGTTCTTTAAGATATGATGGAGCCTGGTTGTTAAGAGCTTTATAAGTTAAAAGAAGGATTTTATTCTATTCTAGATTTAACAGGGAGCCAATGAAGCGAGGTTAGTATTGGAGTGATGTGATCTCTGATGCTGGTTCTTGTTAGGACACAGCCAAAACATGTGACAGTTCTGTTCCATATAAAGTTGGACATGTGTGTATTCAGTTCAGTGAAGAATAATTTAGGAATAAATATGGGGATCGTCTGAAAAGAATCGTGGCATTATAACCATTTTAATGGAGTTAATTCTTTCTGCTAACGATAATGGAAGGGACGACCATCTGGTCAAGTCCTGTTTAGCTCTTTCCAGTGTCGCCTTAAAGTTTTTTTTAAATAGATCCTTGAATCTCTCAGTGATATGTGCAACATCTGTCCAAAACCAAACTTTCTAAGAGCTGCAAATAAATAATTGTACTCCACCCTGTCAACGTCCTTGTGCGCATCTAATAATATTAGTACCTCTTGTGTGTGGTTGTGGTTTGATGTATATATTATGTTTAAGAGGCGATGTAAATTGCCGGCGAGTTGCCTGCCAGTCATAAAGCCTGTCTGATCTCTGTGGATTATATTGTGCATAGCTGGTTCAAGTCTCACTGCAAGGGTCTTTGTCAAAATGTTATAATCAGAGCAGAGCAAGCTGATTGGCCGATAAGAGTCACATTTTAGTGGACCTTTACCCTTTTTGAGAAGGGCGGATATAATTACCTGTGTCATTGTTAAAGGTAGAGTTGTCTTCTGCAAGGCTTCTTCATACACTTCACATAGAAGTGGCACTAATTTAGCAGAAAAGGCTTCGTAAAACTCAGTGGGGTAGCCGTCTGGGCCAGGCCACCTCCCGGATTTGGATGTTTTAATGGCCCATGTGTTAGTAGCACCTCAAGTGCGCCTACGTCGAACAATGTAATTTTGGATGTAAAAGAAATGAGAGGGAGATTGAAGACCACAATAACATTTACTAAGGTACTGTAAAAATGTAATTGAGCAGCTCTAATGATTGTCTTTGCTTGTGTTTTACAGTATATTTGTGGTGCTCCCAACATAGAAAGGCAAATTCTGGCCACTAAAGTGTTGGGAGTCGCAACAGAGACTTTGAGAACTCTGCAAAACAACAAAGAGAAAATCAGCACTCTCGAAAAGGAGCTGCTAGTCTTGAATGAAAAAGACAAAAATGTCAACGAAAAATCTGATAAAGACATGAAAGTGGTGTGGACCTCTGAAAGAGAGGAGCAGGAGCAAAAGGAGGAGGCGCAGGAGCAACAGGAGGAGGAGCATCAGGAGGAGGAGGAGCTGGAAGAGAAACAGCAGAAGGAGGAGCAGCTGGAGGAGGAGCAGGAGGAGCAGGAGGAGGAGCATCAGGAGGAGGAGGAGCTGGAAGAGAAACAGCAGGAGGAGGAGCATCAGGAGGAGGAGGAGCTGGAAGAGAAACAGCAGAAGGAGGAGCAGCTGGAGGAGGAGCAGGAGGAGGAACAGCTGGAAGAGGAGCGGCTGGATGAGAAACAGCTTGAGGAGAAACAGCTTGAGGAGAAGAAGCTGGAGGAGAAGCTGATGGAGGAGATGAGGGGCAGGATGAGGTGGAGCAGGAGGAGGAGCAGGATCAGAGAGAGCAGAAAGGAGGAGGAGCAGGAGGAGAGAGAGCTTGAGGAGAAGCAGCAGGAGGAAAAACAGCTGGAGGAGAAGCAGCTCGAGGAAAAACAGCTGGAGGAGAAGCTGATGGAGGAGATGAGGGGCAGGATGAGGTGGAGCAGGAGGAGGAGCAGGATCAGAGAGAGCAGAAAGGAGGAGGAGCTGGAAGAGAAACAGCTTGAGGAGAAGCAGCAGGAGGAGAAGCAGCAGGAGGAAAAACAGCTGGAGGAGAAGCTGATGGAGGAGATGAGGGGCAGGATGAGGTGGAGCAGGAGGAGGAGCAGGAGGAGAGAGAGCAGAAAGGAGGAGGAGCAGGAGGAGAGAGAGCAGAAAGGAGGAGGAGAAGAAGAAAGATGACAACAGAGAAAATGAAGAACCTGAGCTCACACCCTCCACCCTTCCCCCACCAGAACAAAGGAGTGTGTTGAGAAAATAAAACATGCTAAAAACACTAAATACTGCTGCATGATGAGTCTTGTTAGAGTCCAGGATGGAACAACCACCTGAACTGTTCTAAAATATACTGTTAGAACATTTCAGGGTGTTTTTTTATTTTGGCTTGTCGATACATATTGGGTTCTAATACGCCCGGCGAACACCCCCACTCACCCAAACCACTAAAACAAAAATTAAATAAAAAACATGTCGACATCTATACACTGCGGTACTGCTTTTCTACATTATTGAGCAGCAAAAACCTTCATTCGGTTTAAACAATTTCACAACAAATGTAAATAGATCTGGGCCTGGTTGTTCAAATCTGGGTTATCGTTTAACCATTAAATACGTTTAACCGACCGTTAACTTTAACAGCACTGTTATCTTGTTGTTCAAAACTCAGTTAACTTTAACCGGGCGTTATCTTGACGTTAAAGTTAACGCACCTCCGCTAACTTTTTAACAGTGTGGTTAACTCTCACTATGCCGTTAACTGGCAGCGCTGCGTTCATGATGCCAGTTCAACAAAGGAAGGAAAGAGTGAACCGTGGACTTAACTTTGATATAGGTCAATACTGTAATGAAGAGTTACGCCTTTATGGAGCCCTGGAGTGGCCACAGAAAAAATTATAATTATATATATATATATAGCAGGATTACTATTGCAACAACACATCATCAGTAGGGTAAAACCTAACCTGTCCCACGACGGTCTAATCCCAGCTCACGTTCCCTATTAGTGGGTGAACAATCCAACGCTTGGTGAATTCTGCTTCACAATGATAGGAAGAGCCGACATCGAAGGCTTGAAAAGCGACGTCGCTATGAACACTTTGCTAGTCAAAAAAACTGTCTCGCTACGACATTCCTATGGGCCGTGGTCGCCGTTTCAGTGTTTTTGGTAGCCGTTGTAGTGTTTGTAGGTGGCGCTAGAGGGCACATTTTGGCACTCTGGTGGTTATTTTTTACATTTTCCAGTGTTAATGAGCGTGCCCACTTTGGTGAGCATGTGAGCATGTTTAGGGGGTCAAATGTATTCTCCTTCAGAGGTTGAGGGCCGTTTTTGGGTGAAAAATCGTACTTTGAAAGGCAAACTGCCACTTCCTGTCAGATTTAGGTCTGGGGTACCGGCTTGTGATTTTTAGGTCTCGATGGGACGAACAATTGAATTTTGGTTTGATCCCTCTACGGCATTCCTATGGGCCTCGGTGGTCGAATTGGTTTTTCCAGGTGGCGCAAGAAAGACATTTTAGCACTCTGAGGGTTAGTTTTTACATTTCCTTTATTCTTTCGCCAGTCTTTATGAGCGTGCTTGCTGCAAAAAAAGAATAATAATAAGAAACATTACAAAGACAATTGTTACGGCAGGAGGCGGGTGAGTAGTGTTCAGAACCCAGAAGCAGACCAGGAGGCAGAGCGGGTGCAGTACTCAATTTATTTATTTTAAACTGCAAGACCTGTACGTGGGAGAGTGAGGACCCAGGAGCACACGGGCGAGGAGACCGCAGCCGGTCGGGGCCGTGCCGAGAGGAGGTGCGCTGGAGACGCTCAGAGTGAGGAGCCAGCGAGCATGCGAACGAAGCTGACCACCTACGTGAGGACTTCAATCTTCTGGCATCAGCTCCGCCTCGCTGCCCTGTTTAAGAAGTGGAGTGAGTTTATTAGATAATCACCTGCAGGTGTGTCAGGAAGGATCCAGAGCTGGTGCGAGGTGTGGCTCCTCACAACAATAGTGCCCTGGCCTCCAGGCCCAGGCCTTTGGAGGCCTTGGCCTTTCTCCTCGGTCCCTAAATAGTAAAAACCCTGAAGGAATTATTTAGTTACTCACACATAGCTTGAAAGGCCAGCCAGGGTTCAATGTGCTGTCTCAGGTTTGATGTTGAAGTTGTTGAGTTGCTTCTTGAAAAGTTTTTCACTGACCTTTTCATAATATTATTTTAAGTACCGTGATTTCTGGACTATTGAGCACACCGGAATATAAGCTGCACCCACCAAAATTAAAAAGGTAAAAAAGAAAAAGAAATGACAGAGTTACGTGATGCACCTGAACGCATCACCCACATATCGTTGGCATGAAGCTTGTTAACCCTTAAAAAGCCGAGTCGTCCGCTGCAGGGTTCAGAGCATGTTTTTAAAAAAAAAAAGGGAAAAAAAGTGGCGGCTTATCGTCCGGAATGTACGGTAATCATACGAAAATGAAGTATTAATCGTGGAGGCAGAGTCTGAGGTCGTGCTGCTGTCTTCCATTTGTTTTTGCCGCTATGCGTCACATTTTGATGACGTAGGCGGCGGCGCGACTCTGTGGCGGCGGCGCGACTCTGTGTCGGTGGCTGTTGCCAGATTGGCTGTTTTCCCCCTACATGATAAGGCCCGTTTACGGTGGGCTTTAGCAGTGTTTTCGACTGGAAGGCTCGGAAAACTGGCAACTCTCTTCAAACAACGTTGAACTGTGAGAGCGCCGTTCACAAACGGCAGAATGAGCGCCGGTCCCAGTGACGTTCATCAGGCAGAAATACAGTACGTTCAGTTCACGTTGGCCTAAAATATGAAGGAGTTCACTCACTGCTGGTTAAATAAACTCCTGTTTCTTGACTTGTTAGTAAGATTGCACATATCGAAAAATAAAGGCAGGGGATGAAATGAAAGAGGGAAACAATATCATCAAGGTTTTGGTTCAGATGTCTTCACATGATCACCCTCAAACTGACCGGAGCCTTGAAATACTATGTGATTCAGAAAAGTCTCCCGAAGCAATCTGAAAGAAAACATATATCAGAAAGTAACTAACTCAGGTGATTCTATACAATGAATATGGCCTTCCTAGTGCAGAGGTTTGATCCACAAGGAGCCCATTAACTCGACATAAGATCCCATCTGTAAGGTCAGCGCAGACACAGCATTAAAATCACTCAGTCCAGCAAGGTCAGCAATTTCCGAGGGTTCCAAGCTAAAGGGGGGATCTAGAGGGGCAACAGTGATCCAGATCAGAGACAATATGATGGACCCCCTTTAACTGGACACTGTCTGCAACAGTAGTAATATAGAGGAAGTCTCCCTGATGGGGTTCCCTACCTGTTGCTGTGTAATGGCAGGGCGACTACTTCTGATGTGTGGAAATAGTGGAAATAGTAACAAACACTGGACTTCTGGTTGAAGTTGTGCTCAATCTGCTAGTGTTTGAATGTGGATAAGTGCAACCACCAACAGATCACTTAAAAAGGCTTTAACATTCAAACGTTATGATCCAGAGAGATCTTCAAGTGGCCTTTCATTTATATCAAATATACTTTTAAAGCCGGCTGCTATGATAAGACAGACTCACCGCTGCTTATCCTGCTGATTTTTAAATGTCAAAGTCAGTTTAGTCCCGGCCTGTTTCGTGTCACTAGTTGCATACAAACGAAACACGTAGGTTCAAGAAACTCCCTCCAGTACGACGCAAGCGAGAACTGAGTTACTCTGAAGTGAAACAGATAAGGAACCCCTGCAAGATGCCACTGCTTATTGGAAGAAAGAGACCCCATTAAAAACACATTGCAGTGAAGTTTTAATCAGAGTATGACGTTCAATTATTGGTCTGTCTGGGCTCATTTTTCACAAGTCAGTTTTTCAAGTCAAAACGGTACAGGATTTGAAAATGGAATAGAAAGCGATCCAAAACAGAAATAAATGATGTTATCATTGGAACAGTGTTTTGTCGAAGCAGCCGCCCTGACCGATACGCCCGCTGTGCAAACTATGCTCAAAAAAGTGCAACTTATCCACACCAAGTCCGGCAAAAGGCCACTAACGCCACAGTAACTTGTGACATGCTGAGCAGTCCTGCATAGCGACAAGTCATCACCACAGTTCTCTTGCTCATCATACTGGGAGCTTATGGCTGCTGCGTCCAGCAGATATCTACCTCTGCTCCTGCTGCTTCTCCAGCCTCTGGCCCACTGATCCTCCGGTGGCGCTGAAGATGGTTTACACTGCAGCCGGAGTCTCTGTCAGACCCACTGGGATACTCCTACTAACTTGGGCAAACTCCCAATGCACACAGAAATGGATGACTCCGAAAAATACGTAAATAATTAAAGAAGTGTGTGAAAAGAAATGTGTGTGTGTGTGGAGGGGGGGTGATAACTTTGAGCTTGTGAACGTCTCCATTCGTTCATGGTGAACCGGTGACATGTAGTTTTGTTCTGAAAACATCAATCCCGTCTCTGTCCTTCGCAGTGATCTATGGAAAAAAAGAAATGTTCAAAAACTTCTTTCCGTGCTTCTTCATTTCAAGTCTCCGATGCCGTATAGCTGAAGGGGTCTTTTCCTACTGTATCCTCCTGCATCATCTCCTCTCTGCAGCCTGGCATGAAACTTCTTCTTTTTTGACATTTGCTTTTTTTCTTCTTCTTCTTTTTTTTTTTTTTACTTCTTACTCTGACTTTGATCTGCGTTCCTTTCAACTCTTCACATATGTTGGTAATAGCCTTGGTGTTCATGGAGATTTTCTTCTCTGCAGTGCGGAGCAACGGTTGGATAATGCATTCACGCCTTTTGAAACGACAGCGCTGGAGACAGTGTCCTTCCTCTCATCTTTAAGCCTGTCTCTGCTGCTCAATCTCTTTGGTTCAGCAGTCTTCATAAGTGTGTCCGGTAAAAGAGTTAAGGGGGGGGGGAACGTGTTTTACAAGTTCAAACAGAAGTTTGCTTTGGACTTCTGAAGGAAAGTCATCTGTATTTCCTTCTACTCTATTAACCCTTTCGTTCTATGTTTTCTTTACGCTGGAAGTACAACATGTCTGATTTCTGATTTCACATTACAATGTCTTTGTTTCTTTAATACCCACCCGTGCCGGTTCTGAATTAAATCATTAAAAGACATGTCATATTCAAGGTGAATCCCAAAAGCACTACTGACACCTCTGATCTGCTAAAATATTATAGTGAAGCCAAACGCTGGCACACTTATCAACTGTCATCGACATATGAAACCAGGGACCTTTGAAATAAAACAATAGGCAATTTCTTAGGTCTGCTCTGGAATCAAAATGTCTTTATGGTTTCCTTAGATGTGTGCAGATCTAATTTTGACAACCCAATAAATGCTGAGATCCCGGGCTGGGAACCACAAAACAACTACGGTGCTCAGAACCAGTTAAAACGCAACTTTTTGAAAACGGTCTGCGTGTAAACACCATTGTTATTGTTTAGGGGGATCTCTGCATGCATGTGTATGTGGGATTAGTCCAAAAACAACTAACAGCGCCAACTCTTGTCGTTTCACTTCAAAAGTTGAGTCGCCCATTGACCTAAAAAGCTTTAAGTGGAATGACGCCAGCTGAGAAAATCATCATCTATACCGTACCGTAAAGCACTGCCTCTGTAAGATAATAATCCTAAAACGAGAGAGGCTTACATTGAATCAAGGTAAGTTATAAAATTTAGACCGATAACGAATCAAATTTCATACACTTCTATAATTCTTTCTGTTCTTTTCTATTTTCAAAGACAATAGCCAGCTCAAACCCCGGAGGAACAGTTCTTTCAAGCTATTGAGCTCCTGATATAAAATGCACGCCTCACCCACATCTGTTGGCACCAAGGATCTCCCACAATGAGCATTCATTATCAGTGTCTCAACAATAAACACATCTTCAACAGTGTTTACCGGGTGGCTGGTTTATGGCCTGTATATCTTCGCGTGCTGTTAACAGACAACATTTAACTATGAAAAGTTTAAGTATGAGACATGCTTTCACTTATATGTGGATGTTATTGAATATTCATGCGATATCCGCCCAGCCGTCTCGATCTGAGCTCCGAGCAGAGAAACTTGTCATTTGAATACCATCATAGAAACCATCTATCATTTGGTACCTCCACCAGATTAACACCGCTTCCATGGTTACTTAAGAATTTACAGCTGATGATCAAATCATCAACAACACCGTTCACACTGATATTTCAGTGTCCGTATTTCAATTCAGTGGATAATTTCATTCATAACAATATTGCATTTAGAGCCAAACGCTAGTAGAGCTCTCGTTAGCCTTTGAGGTCCTTCTACTCTTGCCGTCCTGATTGTTCCCGTTGCACAAGAAGAGCCCCTGATAGATGAAGACATCTTATTGGCTGAATGTATTGTTGACTGACACGCTGTTCAGGTGTTGTGCTGTCAGGGAACACTTCAGCTTGGTGGGTGTCATCACTTCATTGATTTGCAGCCAACCGACATATCACAGCTTTCAGCGAAAGTCAACCTCCCTCATGAACGGCATCGTGATTTCTCAGTTTGGCTGACTTCAGCTCGGTGTCACATGACCATCGCCGTCTCATATTTTTTCCATTGCTGACAGTTCTGACATCTGCTGGAAACTTGGTAGTTGATCAAGTCTCGACAGTTGTAGCCACATGTGATGGATGACTCCGTATTACAAGTGATCAAGTGAAAACTGAACTTGATATGTAGCCATAGACCCCTGGCAGGAATCTCATTTTGAGATGGAGCCTCTGCTAGATTTTCTTGAGAAATACAACTCTCACAAACATTTCCTGAGTATTTTCACAAAATTGTACTTCAGTACATTACCATCTTAAACGTCAATGCGTATAAGTGTCAGAAACGACGTGTTTAGTATTCGGCACCAATACCTTACAGATAGTTTTCAATTCGAAGAATTCTGAGACCCACAAATAAACTCATCCAACCACACAGATAAACACAGATGGACTGTCTCTGATTTAATGACGAGAACCAACTACATGTCTGAAAATTAAGTTTAATAAATCAACGTGTAGTTATTTGAGATTATTTATGTATTTATCATATTAGGAATTATATTTCTGGTTTCAATTTTGGTTCTGGTTTTGATTGTAAAGGCTGTGTGTCTCTTCCTGTTTTATTTGAATACTCACCTGTGTCGTCTTCGTCGCGGCACAATTGTCCTTCCTGTCTGTCCTCCTTCTGTGAGTCTGATTCTGTTAATGTCCTCCACTCCCCAGTGTATACAAACCCTCTTCCCACTTGTGTCTTTACCAGATCGTCTCTGTATCTTCCTGTCAAAGAAATCCATTATTCTTCCTCGCGATTCCTCGTTTCTCTTCATGTTTGATCTCTTTGTGTTTTTGGACTTCGCTCATGTTTTTGGACTTCACTCATGTTTTTGGACTTACCTTTTGGACGACCCCGTCAGGATACCTTCGCTTCCAACACGACAATGAATACAAATGTATCTGCAAAACTTTCTTCACTTTTGGGGGGTCCGTTCACACCACACTGGTATCAGTAACTCCCATATGATCACTTTTTTCACTAACGAGTAATCTAAAGCGTTACTATTTCCAAACCAGTAATCAGATTAAAGTTACTTATCCAAGTCACTGTGCGTTACTATTGCAGCGTCCAGCAGGACGAGTTTCTTCTCTGTTAAGCCGCTTTATTATTGAAGAGAAATGGCCGCTCCTTCATTCTCCTCCAAAATATTTTTCTATTATATTGTATTTTTATCTGCTTTTTTTTAGTTCCTGCTATGTGTGCTTCTTTCTCTGTACTATCCTGCTGTACCACTGCAAATTTCTCCACATGCGAGATAAATAAAGGGATATCTTATCTTATCTTATCTTAAACAGACACACCCACACACACACACACACACACACACACACACACACACACACACACACACACACACACACACACACAGAGGCCATTTCCGCACCTTGCTTTTCTCGGCTGTGTGTGGTTTCATTACAAAAACAAGTGACAGCGCCCTCCCATGGCCTGGCATACTAACTATATCATTGTTACCGCAGTGTAAACGCAACACTTTCTTTAACGGATTAGATGTTGTCACGTGAAACTGTCGTGGACCGAAATCTGTAATAAACTTTTTAACTTTCTCTCTGGTTATGAGTCTGCTTCTCGGGTTCGCCAAAGGTCCGCGACACTGATGATGAGACTTTTTCACATTTTCATCCATCGTAATGGTCTCCAGTGGCGGCTGGTGATAAATATTTTAGGTGGCGCTCTTCATGATTATTTAATTTCAGCCAATGTTAACTTCATTTAAATACAGTGCGTTTATAAACCACTTTACAACAATCTTGCCTTTTTTAGATTGAGAGGCCCCACAGTGATGAAACGTTATAGTTATTTTAAAGAGTTAGTGAATAGAGAGCACTTAGTAATATGACTCTTTTATTATCAACCTTGTAAACAAAGTCAAGCAGAAGCTTTATTAGTCGTTTTTAGAACATGAATGTGTTTTGGGTCTGGTTTACTTGAAATGACAGTTTGTCTGAGATTAGGAAAAACAAAGGGTATATAAGGGAGTATATTATCAAACAACACATCAATCCATCTTTCAAAGCATTTACTGTAAGAACGGGCTCTATTGGCCAACCACCACAGCCTTATGTGACATCTATCAGGTGTAATTGGTGAACTTTTAGTCAAATACACATGCAAACCTGGCATTACCTTAATCTTGGCATTTTACACATGCACATGCTACTTGCACATACCACCTTGGTCCTTTTGTTGTAAAGCTTCTTCTTGGAAGCAGTGACCACGGCTAAAGAAGGCTAAAGTGACTTTGGTGACACTGCAGTGAACACCAGTAACATTTTTGGATATTTTTTATTAGATTATTTTTTAAATATCTGTCTTCGCTGTTGCAGCAATTTGCAATCTGCGGACTTTCCCTGTGCGCTGGTGACACAGCCGACTGCTCAGAGACCAATCTTATCTCTGCTGCTCCAAAGAAACATGGCTACCCTTGAGAAAAAATCAGCTTGTAGCACATTTTCCACCACACAGCGATGAGAAAGAGGCTTCATTTGTGTGTTGACATTTTGTTAAAGAGTTACTGATGCCAGAAGTGTGAATCTGTGAATATCTTGACAACTTTACCGAAGTTCAGTGCAAATGAGAGCCTGCACCCGGCCTCAACTTTACGTTGATCTTCTGTAGAGTCACTGGCTGGGAAAGGAACCTCTGTTCTGGCAGCGAGAGCGCCCCCTGTGGTCGCTGCTCCAGCATCTTTATCTCCCAATAAAGCCTTTTTGGGATGTAAAACCCAAAGTGTGCCAGTGACACTCAATTCACATTTGGAAAAGTGATTGAGTTGAAAAATTATTCCTTCAAATGAATCTGGGATTATTTTTTGAAGTGATGCAGTGAAACCTTTCCACCGCTCTTGTAGAAATGTATTATTTCTATTTTGGATGTGTAGAACGAGTCTGCTGTTTCTGAAGGTACCCCGATCTCTGACGAGAGGGCGCAATATTTGTGGGTTTATTTGGGACGCCAAGTACCAAAATGGGAAAAGCGCAGCGTGAAGCTGATCCTGTTTTTTGTATTTTCTATTTTTGTTGTGCATCTTTGCTTCAGTTTAACAGTATTTTTCTCAACATTGCTGGACCATAATAGAATCAAACTCTCTAAAACAGAGTTGTCAGGCACATTTCAGTTCAATGTCCATTTACAGACTAATTTGATCACAACTGGACTGGTAAAGTGAGAACATAATGAATACTAACCACTGCAATGGTTTCCCTCAGTTTTAGTGCAAAATACTATTAGTGCATCATGAAAAAGTTCCCTTTGAATGCACTTTTTACAAAATCTGATCAACCTAAAATTTTTGTTAAAAAAAATAAATAAAAAAAAAGAGTACTGATTCCTCTTACTTTTGAATTCTTAAGAGCTCTGAGAAAATGCAATGGAGGCGTCTGTAGGCACAACCTTAAGTCGGTGGTTTACTGCATTAACAATATGGTGACTGAATATCCTCAGGACTTAAATGGAAATGTGATTAAACCTTTGGTTGCCTCATGCAGCCCAAAAACAATAAAAACTGCATTTATATCTTTGTTTAGTTCACAAGTCAACACAGGAAAAGTGGTGTATCAATCTTTCATCCGCCCATTTATCTTCTGCATCGCTTTATCATCATCAGCTCATGACTAGTGAAGGCAGGCTAGCATAAAAAAACCATGTATTGTTCTTTTAGTCATTAAATCTCTAATGTCCCCGTTTCCATCCCTAAATGTTGCATCACGGGAAGGTTCACCCCAAGAGTCCCGAGCCTTCAGCTCTCAATTCAGGGAGCACGGAGGATCAATAGGCGCTGATAGATTTCTTAATTCTGCGCAGTAAAGTGAGCAAAAGGTCAGCGGCTTACAACATCAGAGGTCCGAGCAAAGGTCACTCATAGACAAACTCTGCCCGCCGCAATTACAGGGAGCAATTGAAAAAAAGAAAAAAAAGAAAACAGCTTACACAAGGAAAATAAAAAGTGACAAGAAGGGAGTTTTCCTCCCTCGTTACTTCGCTCCATATCACAGAGGTATTTAAAGGTTCCATTCATGTTCAGTCTCCCTTTCTCTAATAGGTCTGCTGGTGCCCAAGAGGATATTAATTTCTACTGTGGAAAGTGAAAATTGCCTGGTGTAATTATGGATGATGAGCAAAATTTTGTTTCCTTTCAGTAATTTGCGATCAAATGAAACAGGGTTTATTCTACATTCTGTTTAATATAATTCATCCAAGTATGAAAGCCACATCTGTAGTGTTTCCATATTTGGAGCTATGAAGAGCCAGACAAAAAAAACATAATTTACTTAATAATAGGATAAACCTTTGCTTTTCACGTGTACAGAGTTGTATTTGTGTTGCAGGTGAACACTGGCTGCACAGAATGGCCTTTTTGGGTAAAAATAAACCCTATCTCTGTCTTGCCAATGGCAGAATAAAGCAGTGATATTGACTTAAATATGGGAAAATGAGAGGCTGCCATAATATGTCCTGTGTGCTTTGTTTCCAGCAGATAGGCGGCGAGCTTTGAAGTGTGGATTGGCACAGCAGGGTGCGAGCTTCTGCAAAGGCAAGATGCTAAACGCTAAGGGATGAGAAGGACATGAGGTAGTCTATTACCAATACAGGAGCAAAGAGGGGGGGAAAAAAGGCAAATCCAATGATAATGTACATCTGTTCCAGTGAATTTATGAGCTTTGAACATTTTTTCATGTGGGATAAGTGGATCCTTTTTCTTACAGAATCTCAGAACTTCAAAGCAGATTCGCTTTGGATAATGCAAATGATCGGAATATGCTGGTTCCTGCCTACTCAAGAGCATGAAAAAAAATAGAGAGAGGGGGTGGGGTGGTGGGATTAAAGCTAATTGCCAAGGCAGTCTTTTATGTGCTGAAAGAAGGGCAAAAATAAAACACTTCAATTATTGTCAAGTTCATTCAATTAGGAAACAAGCTGACAAAGAGCTAAAGTTCACTGTGCCTGACCCAGTAGCCATTTGCATGAAATGTGGCTTCTCACTGTCGACATTTCTTTTTGTTATATCTGATGAAATTATAATTAGCAGGATTAAATTCAGCCATAATGACTAAACTGCTGCTGGAGAGAAAGGCTACTTTGTTCAGCTCTGATGTGGTGGTGGTGGCCGCGGGCCGGGGATCTGAACGTTATTCCTTCACTGGTTCGATATTTTGCCCTTCATGTCGGGTACAGTACTTGCATCATTATTCCCAAAAGCCCTCCAAATATATCCACAAAGCTTCTTCATGTCAGAAAAAAAAAAGAACAATATGAAAGTGACTTACGATACGCCTCCTACAAAGAGTTTTTTGAGAGCTGAAACTTATTAGGACTCTTTTGATCAAGGCCCTTTGTGTCTGGGAGAGATTTTCAGTCTTTACCAACAATTTGGAGCTTATATCCTTGACTTGTGGACAATAAATACTTTTCAAAAACTTCATTAGAGCTTTGAATTTTCCAACCAGAGCCCAAGTAACATTCTGAGCTCTATGAAACATGGTGGACGTGTGGAAGAATATTAAAGCTATGTTTGCACAGATCTGGGTTTTTACAAAAACAGATATTTCCCGCTCTACGTTTAGAATAATTTTAGTTTATTTATACGTGATCTATTACAAAAAAAACTTTGTTTACACGGACCCACATATACACATAAACAGAGCTACTATGACCATGCCAAACCTGTTGGGGGCAGTGTAACGAGAAGCATGAAGGCATGATAGCCAATCAGAGTCCTGGAAAATACACAATGTCACGTATTGTGCAAGTTATTTCCTGTTCTTTCAGCAAAACAGTTTTTGTTTGGACTGATTAAAAACAAGTGCTGCTCCTCCCTAATGTACTATAAAACAAATAAGGCACAAGAACAAGTAGCTGTTACTGGATCCATTTTCATCGCAGCGTTGAAACTGTAAACACAGATGATGCCGATGATGCATATTGTGACATAAATCACCTACTCGTCTTTATACGCAGACGGAGACACAGAGTTTTTCTAAATCTCCACTGTGGCTGGAGTTATTACAAATCATCGTTTGTGGTGAGCCGAAGCTGCGTTCATGTGTAAATGCAAGAGACAATCGCAGAGAAATCACTGTTTTTGTGCCTGGGTACACATAAAAATGGCCAAAGTCTGGAGGGCTTTATTATTTTATGACCTTCCAAATTCAGGCCCCGTTTACACAACCACGTTTTCAAGTGAAAATGCTAAACTTTTTTTATAACTTTTTAACCATTGATATTGCACTTTTTGAAAATGAAACACCTGCTCTGTGATACTGAGGGAGGACTGTCACCAAACACGACAATCAGTCTTCTTCCCTTTCACCCACTATAATCACACCAAAACACAGTTGACAACAGTTCAGACTCATCAGTGATGGTCATAGGGCATGTCGCCCAGGTACCATTAGTTTAATTTAGCCAAATGCTGAATAATAGAACTAAACAAGTGACTGACACACTAAAAATGAAATGGCCAAGTGGATTATATATTATTTATACACGAGGATTTTAATTTCACTTCTGATCCTTTTACATGTCATACATGTTTTGACTCATGTCAAGTGGTAAGCTTCTTCTTCTTCTTCTTCTTCTTCTGGGTTTAATGGCAGTTTGCAGCCATTAAGTTCAATTGCCGCCATCTGCTGGTTCTATCTATCTACATTGTTTCCCACGGCTCTCCTTGTAACTCCAAGCGGCAATCCTCAGTTGAATGTCTGATGAATTTCATATTTAATGATACTATTGTTAACGACTTTTAGAGATCCATTTACAAGTAAAAGTATTCAATTAGGCGTGGCAATTTAACTAGTCCAGCACTGTTTCAGCTGAACTGAAAGATAAATCTCTACTTTAAAAAAAACGTAATAATATACTCATGTCACGTGAAACAGCAAACCATTTTAATTTGAGGCAATAAAGCTCCATAATCAGCCAACCAGTGCATTAGGTCATTATTGTTTACTAAGCCTATCGTAGTAAATGTGAGTCTGTCTCTGTGTGTTTTTGCTGTGATGGACTCGTCGCCTGTACATTTGCCCACAAATCCTCTGAATCGGCTCCAGACCCCACTGCGACATTAAGTTGGCTCAAGTCATGATGGATGGACTGAATAATGTCAAGGTGGAAATGGAGCGTTCACATTGTCAAGGAATCTGACAGTGTGGTGGATACAGTTATTGCTTGCATTTTACAATAAGTATGCATTTCAGTAAACATAGATGAAACCATGAAACCTGACACATTCATATTTCTATTAATGCCTGCAATATTTATGATACCCTGTATTAACCCTGTATTTGAGTGTAAATAGCTAGAGTCAGCACAAAGAAAGCTGGCTTACTCTTCCTACGTGTAACTAAATGAAAGCTTGGTTTACCTTCACTATTCGACACTCACTGTGGGGGACATCTGAAAACACCAACACAGTAATCTAAAATTATGGAAGGCTGTCTTTTTGTCTTTTATTTATTAAATAATTAATTTATTTTGCAGAGTTGTACTTTTTCAAAGAGCCAAATTCTGCTGTCTGGACTTCTCGAGACCGACTCTAGACTTCTTGAGATAGCAAATGAATAAAACAAGGCTCCAGAAAGTTGCATTGGTTTTTAGCAGATCATTGGAGCTCTTTCTTTTTGCAACATCAAAGGCCGCCGCAGCTCTTTGATGTGGCAGCATGCTGTTTAAGGTACAGACTGAATGGAGAGATGTCAAGCTGCAAGGTGCCTCTGTAGTTTACGATGAGTGCTGCAGAGAGCCGCAGATGAAAGGAGCAAACAGAGTTTGATAATGAATGTCCAACAAGTAGGACCCATCTCAGACAGCGCGCACGCAGCAGGGCACCCGTGCTAACCTTGAGCGCAGCACCCCGAAACCTCAGGCAGGCGCTGGAGACCAGACTCCTTCAACTTGGCTGCTCCTGCAAAAAAAAAAAAAAAAAAAAAGCGGGGCTCTCAGATGTGGGCTTTAATCTTCTTGTCAATTAAATCCTGATTGACACACTCACCCATACACACATGGTCACGCACATGTGCTCTTCTTAACCAGGCGGTGCTGAAAGAGGTGCCATGCACTTCCTGAATACCTCTCCTTCTGGCCCGGACAGGCCTTTTCTAATTATATATCAATGCTCGCAATGCATGAGTCACTATGTGGCGTAAATCTGGGCACTGCCACTGTACTGCTTCACATAGTGATCCCCTGACAGCTAATGTCTCTATTAGTGAAAGGAGGTACCCCACTTATATTTGTCTGTGTAAGATTACAGGTTGTCACTGCGCTGTATAATTTATTTTTATTTTCTCTACTTGATACCACAGATACTTTGGTTGCTATAGTTGTGATTATTCTGTATGCTGGACTGGGAATACTCACTTTTTGTTTCCTTCTGTGGTAAAATATTGATTTGAAGACATGGCTTCAAACTGCAAATGATTATGTTTCACTGAAGCATTCAAAATATGTTCAATTAAATATAACTGTAGCTGCATGCAGTTTTAATGTGGTCTAAACCCTCCTCGCAATTCAGACCTGATGCCAAACCAACCCAGCAGCCATAAAATAAAGTATTTAATAATATGGGTGCAGTATGTGAGTTAATATGGAATCTGGTAGTTAATCGTGACTTCTTTTTTTTTTATGTCTCACCCAATGGTTAATCAAGGTCAAGTTTCTGACGACAATCCAGACTTAAGTATTCACCTTTGCAAGCTGTTAAATATTTATTTCCTCATGGTTATGATTTTTTTTCTCGTGAAATATGGAAAAATATTAATGAAACTCCAAGGAGTTCCACTGACTGAGTTGGGCCCAGGTGTTTGCAAAGCTGTCACAGGAACTCTTTAGAAGTCAGTGTTCTTATCAGAACCTTAAGTATTGTGTCAACGCCCAGTTCAACTGTACATCTGTAATATCTATCTGTAGAGACCTGGTCATTCTAGACTTATTGGAACAACTTTCTGAAAGTCATCTCACAACATTATGATTCCATAGGAATCTATTGAGATATCATCCAGACAATGTATGCGTGTATTTTCTTTGCAACCAAATAATTCCGGCCTCGCAGATCTTTGTTTAGCAGCATTGAAAACCATTTTTTCTTTTGTTGACATGCAAGAAATTCAATGTAAATGAAAAACGGTGTTACAAATCCAGCTGGGATCATTTTTACTGTACTGTAAATGAAGATGCATGTGTGACCGTGGCAAAATAAACTCTTTAAATTGATGAGCCTTTGTCTGAATAATCTTATTCATTTGGTTTTACCATTAAGAGAAAATCACCTAAGGTTTAAAGAGTTTATATCTCCTTCCACAGAGCGGCAGGGAGAACAGGTCAAATTCAGGATGATTATCGTACTATTCTTTATAATACAGCTGGCCTTCTTTTGTGAATTGACTTTTTGCTCAATATAGTGTATTTTTATTTTTCATTAATCATTCACATACCAGTGATGACAGATTCTGTGTAATGTGCCTGCAACGCATCGGAGGAAACTTAGATTAAGGGTACTTTAACACACGGGGGATCAAACTGTCTATCTTGATGATCCCCTCCTCCAACTGAGCTCCAGTGTCGTTATTCAGTCTGAATCTCTTGGAATGAGGCAGTGGTCTGTTTATGATTGGCTCTGCAGCCCTCACCACCTGCTGCAGGTCAGTCTTATTTTTTTCAGAACTACACAGTGTAAAAGTAGGTCAGGAGGCATTTCTTTCCTATAATCAATGCAAGCAAATCTGCAATAGATGAGGAAGAAGACCTTGTTTCAGTTTCATGAGGAAGTACAGTCTCTGCTGGGCTTTTCTAGCCTGATAGTAAATATTTGTACTAAAGTTGAAGTGAGCTCAGATGTGGGCATCAAGGAATTTGAAGCTTTCCACCCTGTATTTTATCCTTCCTTCTGTAAATCTGTGTGTCATCATGGGGTAAACGCTTCCCCACAGTCCTACAAATAATATTGAATTGAATTGAATGTATTCAACATTTTAAAGTTCACACTGTCTTAAAGGAGAGTGCACTAAAGGTGAGTCGTGCCATTTGCTTCTGGGAGTTATGAGTCTCTGGCAAAGCAATCAGTGCAGGTCCAGTACATCGGTACACCTGGTCCGACACTGAGATCACCACATGTGCTTTTAATATCTGCACAGAAAGAACACACAGCGATTTAAAGGGCTGCTTGCAAAGTATTCCACCTCCACTATGATTGAGAGAGAAGGATCCAGAACTATTATTCTCTGACTGTGTTGACGAGGTTATTCAGAGCTGGACTAGCGTCTTAGTGGAACACACAGAGTTGACCTACCTCCATGTTTTATTACATTTTTTTTTTCTCTGCTCACTAAGTTAACTTAATAAGCAGATCTCATCTCATAACCAGTAAAGCTATTTATGGGAACATCTACAAGCTGAGTACAATGACTTACCAATTCCAAATATCTATTCATAAATGATGGAAGATTCTCAAATAGTCCAAATATATGAAGTTGGAATCACATATATTCCATGCCTTTTTTTTTTTTTATTCTGTTGTAACAGAGGACACAAACACTGAGATACCTTCTGGGATTGACTGTATTGTTTTTCTTTTTTTCTCGACTGACGATTTCTTACCTTGTCTCTTATCCGTCCAAACTTCTCTGGACCCCCTGCTGTGATTTGGATGACAGAACCCCACCTTCCAGCTTCATGTAGGATGCCTGACAGAGAGCACTCTGCATTACACTCCCCTTGGTGAAGCTGCCTGCGTCTCTGAAAAAGAGGAGAAGACAAGACGCTTTTTTTTTTTTTTTTTTTTTGAAAGTTTTATTCCAGTTTGTCTTTGATTACTCCTGCCCTTGCACGTTTGAGCACGTCCCCCCACGGGGCATGGAGAAGACACGTGATAAACTAATCATGGCACTCAGGAGGAGGCTGGAACAATAATGATAAATCACATGGTTGTCCAAAACATAATTCTTATGCAAAATCCTTATTGACATCAAAGAACACGAGGAGCCTCATGAGCTGGTTTAGGGGTGTTTTATGTGCACGTGTTTTGAAGTTTACACCCAATGCACAGCATGCTGCTTCTACCGCAGCTTTTCCGTGGTGAAAATATTGCTACCTTCTGTTCTACTACTATTCTAACATTGTACTACTAAGAAAGCTGTATCTTCAGTTCCCAGGACCCCTTGGGAATCACCCCTCATCCTGATTTCATCAAAGAAATTCTAATTAAACCAGGGCACCTTGCATGCAAAGACACGTTCAGGATGACAGGAAGGAGACAACATTGGAGATATAAGAAGAAGCCAATCTTTAAAAAAAATAAAAACGAATTCTGAAATGTGTCAAAGGTAGGAAAGTCAACTAAATGCTGACGTTCTGGGGAAACTTACTTATCAAAGCAATAGTTCCATCAAGTGGCTGCAGCACCAAACTGCAGCTACAACCAAATACTGACGGCATTTTTATTTATTTTTTTCACCCAAAGAAGATTGAAATGAAACATTTCTACTGATTGCCAAAGCTTCTGCTTTTAATAACTATAATTCCTCTTTATATTGTTTGAAATACAGTTGCTATTTTCACAGCTCTGAACAGAGGGTGCAGAAGCAGCTTCACAATATATTAATGCATCTGAATACATTTAGGCATTAAATACAGTTGCATTATTTCTTAAAAGAAATATAGGAAATGATGCATGCATACAAGGGAGTATGTCAGTTCCTGTCTATATTTGAGAGTTTTTGTTTCAGCAGGGATTTGCTGGGAGCATATTATAATCAGAAGGAGGGACTTGGAAGGAGAACAAGTTTTGTTTTCAGTTGTGGAATGAGGAAGAAGCAAGTAAAATGGCACATTTGCCTCAATGACACATTGGGTAAAGAAAGCTTTCTGCTGCTGTTATTAATTCGTGAGTCTTTTTTTTTTTAAACAGTGACTTTTGTGTTTAAAGCCTCTTATGCATTTCTGTCTTTAAAGGGCGGTGTAACACTAAAATTTAAAATGAGCGGGACGTGTGTGAGAACTGAGCTGCAGTCACGTCTTAGTGCAGTGACATGTGTGTGTTAGCTGTCACACTGGAGCTTCCTGAGCGTGGACATGCGTCGAGCATGTTCGGCCAGGAGTTTGTGGTGAAACAAAGGACAGAGATCCTGCACAGCCTGTGCAGCAGTGGATCAGCCGAACCTCTGGAAAAGATTCTGGATATCCTGCTCTCCCAGGGGGAGCTCACATGGGAGGACTACCAGAACGTACAGGTACCTGGACGACCCTTGTACGCTAACGCCAGGCAGCTGCTCGACCTGGTTTACATGAAGGGTGTGGATGCACGTGGGTGCTTTCTCACTGCTCTCCAAGAGGTCAAACCAGAAGCACTGGGAGCTTTCCCCTCATTCACAGGGTGTAATCCAAGTCCAGAGGATAAAGGAGAAACTCGGTGCACGTCTGCTCAGAACCTTCTGGCTCAAAGGCCGAGCCTTGTCCACAAGCTCCAAGGCTGCATTGACGGTGCCCTGGAAGCTTTGCTTGAGTCGGGCTACTTCTCTGTGTCAGACTGCGATGAAGTGCGGCTCCCTCTACGCACTCCCACACAACAGGTACGAGAAGTTCGACACAGTAAAATGTGGTCTGGCAATCCCTCATTATTCAGTAATGATTAACATGTTTGAAATGATTGGTGACATTTCATTATTTAATTCCTTATTTAGAATGTGCGATTGAAGGTCACATCTATATTTGTCAAAAGTCTACACTGCTTGTTTAAGGAGAAATTTGAAATGTGCTGATTTACTTAGATGAACAGGAACATTCTCACTTATATGGCTTGCTACTATTGTTCCTCTGATAGAAACTTGCTGTTAAAAAAACTGTTTCTATTCTGCAAGAGTGGAAAAAGCAGCATTTACACAATGGGATGCTGGAGGGACTACATGTTTCTGTAGGCCAACCGTTTACGCTGGCAACTATTCATGTATAAAATGTACTTTTGTTGTTCATGCTGTATAGTATTTTTCAAAAGTAACACCGACATTACCTCATTCATAAACTACAACATTTAACTTCAAAACTATAGAAATGCACAATTTCTTTTTTTTAATAATGTTGGAATGTTTCATTTATCTTTTCTGCACAGTTCAATGATTTCCGATACAAAAACTGTGTTGTCATATATCCATCAGGCGAGGTGTCTACTCGACCACGTCAGATCAAAAGGTGAATCAGCAGCCACAGTTGTCCTGCGTTACATCCAACAAAAACCAGAATGTGGTTCCCCAACTTACTCTGACAACACAACTCCTCCCAAAGGTCTGTTATGAACACAGTGACACTGAAACCTATGTGAAAATTATTTCTAAGAGCTCCTAGAAGTTGTTTCTACACAAACTGTTTCACTTTGGTGGGACTTACGTTTTGATTAAAACATTTACACATTTCCTTTGAAAATATGGCAGTTGTGAAGCTCCGTTAATACACTTTGACACTCATTGAAAAATGTGACCCTGACCCTCGATTTTATTCAACATTAGTTTTGTTTTGACATTTTTTTTCAGAGTTCTTGAAGTACCAGAAGAAGCTGAGCAGTTCTGTGTCTGCACAGTCCTGCTTTCTCAGTACTTATGGGGGGACCAGTCACATGTCTCTGGACGACATCTACACTGAAGGCCATCTGGAGTTAGCTCAGGACTGTGCTGATGCTCATTCACCTCTGGGCCTGGAGGGTATTGTAGGTAAAGTGGGCACGGTGAATAAGGAAGCGGACACGGTGCTGGTGTCCGGTGAGGCGGGCAGCGGGAAGAGCACCTTGCTCCAGAGGCTGCACTTGCTCTGGGCTCGTGGAGTGGCCCTGCAGGACTTCCTTCTTCTTTTTCCATTCAGCTGCCGCAGGTTGAACTCTGAGGAGAAAGAACTGTCTGTACAGGAATTGCTGTTTCAACACTGCTGCTGGCCTGACAGGGAGCAGGAAGAGATCTTTCAGTTCATACTGGACCACCCCCATCTCATCCTCTTCACCTTTGATGGCCTGGATGAACTCAAGCAGAGCTTTTCAGACGAGCACAGGCTCTGCTGTCCCACTCAGCGTGCCCCGGTTCATATGCTCTTGTTCAACTTAATCCAGGGTTCTCTAATGAAGGGCGTCCGGAAAGTTGTCACAAGTCGCCCGGAGGCAGTCGGTCCAGTGTTGAAGAAGCACCTGAGCAAAGAGGTCTTTCTAAAAGGATTCTCCTTGGATGGAATTAACTGTTTTGTAAGAAAGAATCACAGCGACCCCACTTTAGCTGCAAAGGTTTTAGCATCACTGCAGGCAAACACAGCTTTACTTGGACTCTGTCATAATCCGGTTCTCTGCTGGATTGTCTCACGATGCCACAAAGAGCTTCTAGGCTGTGGGGAAGGCAGCCCACAGACAATCACAGATGTTTACCTCATGATTCTGCAGCACTTTTTCCAGCACCAAAGCCCATCGAAGAGCAGCAAACGGGCAGGGTGGCTAGAGGAGCATCTTAAAACGGTCTTGCATCTGGGACAGCTTGCCTTCAAGGGGATAGTAGCCACCAGCTATATCTTCTCAGCTACAGACCTAGAGGCATCTGGAGTGACTGAATTTGATATCTCCATGGGCTTTCTCCTGACAAGCAAAGATATGTCTGCTCCCAACAGGAAACAGTATGAATTCCTTCATTTGACAATCCAATGTTTCTTTGCTGCTCTCTACGTGGTTCTGTCAGACAACACTGATCGCTCAGCAATCCCCAAGCTTTTTGAGCCTCAGGACAGGGAGGGAGCTGGTGTGTGTTTTATCGTGTGCATATCGTCCACAAACCAACAAAACGTTGAGGACGCAACAACAGCAAAAACACCAAACCTCCAAATCACCGCAGCCTTTGTGTCAGGACTTCTGTCTAAGAGACACCAGAGCTTGTTGCTGCATTCCTGCTCCAGTGCTGTGATCGGCAAAAAGGGCCAACAAGTGGCACGATGTCTTTCCAAAGGGATGCAGAAACACTTCAAGTCCATTCCTCAACCTGTGCAGGGAGAGAAGAAGAGCATGCATGCCATGCCAGACTTTGTTTGGCTGATCAAATGTATCTATGAAATGCAGGAGGACAGAATTGCGAAGCATGCAATGAGTAAGCTGGAGGTGGACCACTTGAAACTGACATACTGTAACATAGGCCCGGTAGAGTGCACTGCGCTTGCCTATGTGCTCCAGCATTTGAGAAACCCTGTAGGCCTTCAGCTGGACAACAACTCTGTAGGCGATGTTGGAGTGGAGCAGCTCCTGCCCTGCTTGCACATCTGCAGATCGCTGTAGTGAGTGTGATCATTTTTATTTATTTATTTTTATTTTGCATAGAAGAATCATATAAATTATTAATTCAGCAATTTAGTTCACAGATTATGGTGAACAGACTCTGATGGGATCTATTTTACTGAGGCAATCTTTACTTTAAGTGACTATTTTACAATGGTTACATGCTTCATGGTAAACCTGCTACCTCCTACAACGAGGATTAGAGGAAGGTGGAGTCACACAATAACAACACGCTTGTGGTTTGTCCTGGAACCGTGAGCATGAAGTTTGTTGAAGGTATATAAACTGTGCACACGGAATCATTTCGAACTCAACGTTAAATTTTTGATAAAGGGAAACAGATAACAAAAACAGAGCAAATCAAACTCTGTTCTCTATCAGTGACCAATGCAGTCGTAAGAAAGATGAAGAAAAGATGAAAAGACAACAATATATGGCAGTATGATATAAAGAACTGCTTGAATGAAAGCAGCAGCAAACAGAAATGCCTTCAAATCCTGCATTTTCTCTGAGACCTTCTTCCAAACTGTTGGTGCATAAAAGCAGCGCCTGCATGTTTGGTTTTTGCTTTGAACAGTTCAATTCAGGTGGCTTGGGAGCCAACGGCGCTATTTTCACTTCACTTACCTGAGTGACAGTGTCAACTCAAACAAACCAGTTCTTTTTAAGTGGAAGACAAACCCAGATGATGGACACAGAAAGACTATAAAGTGTCTTCATGTCTGTGGACGGAAATACTGAAAGTATTAATAAATAATCAACAGCTGTGACTGGTTCGACTGGTTCGACTGGTTCGAAAGCACAGTTGGAAACTAACAAACTATTTGTCATTTCTAACTGGTTGTAGGGAGATTTATTCAAGTGTGTATACTTTATGTAAATGCTACTTTTAGCCCACACGTTTGAACATAACATGTCTTTCCATTTGGCTGCTCACACTCCTCAAACTGGCTTATCGCTCATAAGTGATACATTTAGATGAATATTAGTTGGTCGAGAATTTCTGTTCCCATTAATTAAAAATGAAAAAATCTTTCAAAATATTTTTTTAAAAAAATTCTAATTTCTTACTCAAAACTGTTTTATCGTGACGTACAGCATCATTGCTCATACTTGATCTGATGCTTTCCTACTATCACACCTCAATTCTAAAAATAATACTAGTTTAGAAAACTGTTAAAATATGTCTGTTAGCCCATGTGCATATAATTATGTGCATATAACCCATGGCCATACAAAAAAGGGTTGATACGCCTTGTAAGGCAACTTTTTCTACTATTACCTTCTCTACAAGAGAACGTTTCAGAATTTGTTCTATTTGAAATTTTCTTAAGCAAAAAGATGAAGTGGTTATTTTACTTTTCACTCAAGTCTTTATATAAGTATCTGTACTATTTAAGAAAAGAATGAGAATCTTTTCCACCTCTGCTCCAAAGCTCGGGAACATCAGAGTTAAGCTTAGTTCTTTTTTCAGAAAGCAAAATCTATTGTCTGCTGGCAAATGATCCTGGGTTGAGATTCCTAAAGCTAGAAAGTTCTAATTCATAAAGCTGCTGTCGGTGTCAGACTGTGAAATCAAACGAGTCGAAGAGATTCACACTGAGCTTTGTTTGGAAAGCTACGGGAAGCTTGGTCATCTGTGTTTCAATGCAGGCAGAGTGTAGTTTCATAGTTACAATGAAAAACCAGGAAGAAAAGGGGGAGGGGGCACAAAGAAGAAAGTTATACACAGCAAATTAATAAAAGCAGAAAAAAGTGTTTAACACGATCCGTCTTTGTTGTTCCTTCATCAGCCTTCGAAATAATAACATCACAGATGAAGGCATCCGCAAACTCATCGCGAAGGGGATCCATTGTAAAAACTTCCAGAAGATTGCGTAAGTACTTGTCGAGATGAGTTCAACTGCGCCTCGGCGTCACAAATTACATTTCATCAGTTGCCTGGTTTAATCGTTTTGTTTCCCTCCAGGCTCTTCAACAACAAGCTCACTGATGTTTGCGCGAAGTACTTTTGTCACCTTCTGCAGACCAGGCAGGACTTCCTGTCTCTCAGGTCGGTAAAGCAGGGTCACATATAACTCGTGTCTTCAGATGAAGGAGTGGCGTCGACTTTTAGATGACGAATCATTTCAACATTTTCCTTCAGGCTTGGAAACAATAATATCACAGCAGAAGGAGCTCAGTGGCTTGCAGAGGGACTGAAATGCAATCATTCGCTGCAGTTTCTGGGGTACAGCTTTACCTCTGAATGTTGTTTTAATGTATTGTATTGTTTCAGTTTGTCCATTAAATAACAGACATATTTATATTCCCAGGCTTTGGGGCAATAAGATAGGGGATGCAGGAGCAAAGGCCCTCGCCGGTGCCTTGGAAAACAGCAAAACTCTGGTTTGGTTCAGGTGATATCTGCTTTAAATGCTGCCGTTCATTCACTTTTATAGTATTTGAAATGCTGTGCAGTGATGGAAGTTTGTACAACTACCTTGCAGTTTATTTGGATTATTAACAAAATATATTCATGTTGTTTGACATCAGCTGATTGTGATAGTTATGTTTTGTGTGATGTAGCCTCGTGGGCAATGGTATCGGGAGTTCAGGAGCGCGTGCCCTCGCCAACATCATCAGGAAGAGTCCGACTCTGGAGGAGCTTTGGTAAGCGCTGGAGAGAAGTATGTACTCAGAGGGGCATGGGGACGTTTATTGACTGCTGGTCAAAATAATAGATAGAAGAATTTTAAAAACCTTCAATTGAAAGTAACAATGAAGGTCCCGCAATGGTCAATCCTCAGAAAACAATATCTATTCTTTCTTTATTTTTTTAGCTTGTTGGAGGCCACATACTTTCACAGATCGTTAGGTCGGCGGCCCTTTACAGGCTTAGCAAAGTCTGATCTGTATACTCCATGGATTTTTGGCTGCTTGTCAGGACATTCTAATCTGTGGCAACTAAAAAGTTCTATTCTACAGCTTTTCAGTTTTTTTGGGACATGTTTACAAAATGCCTCCGTTCGAACGTTCATTTGCACAATTTTCATGTTCGATTTTGAGTCGGTAATAAAGAAAAGGAATAATTTGCAGATGATTCTTTACAACAATGTTATTGTAGAGAAGTAAAATATTATCGCTTGATGTAATTCATCCTAAAAGGCAGAAATGACTGCAAATCATGACATACTGTATTTTCTGGACTATAAGTCTCACTTTTTGTAGTCGCTCATGCGTTAATGTATTTTCTGAATTCACATCAGCACATTAGAATGAACATTAAAAATTCAACATTCATTTTTAACACCATTAGAATAAGGAGAACATCAAAAGAATGCACATTCCTTGTTGTTGTTTTTATTTGTTGTGTTCAGAAGTTCAGCCCTTTTATTTCCTCCATTGATGAAATACTCACTTATAAGACAATGAAGTTCCCAATGAATCAAGCAGAAATAAATGTGGAAATGAAAATAGCAGCCGCTAAATGTATCCATTAGTTCCTTTCTACTCGAATCAAACTTAAGTAAACTAAAGATTGGAAAGTGACTCCTGGAACAAGGTTTTATAGGTCACAATATTTATCAAGGCTTGAAATTTACAGCATCTGCCCTCACTGCAGGGCACCACACTAACAAGCTTACGAATGTGTGAGACCTTGGTAAAGGTTGACTCAGATCACATCTGTCGGGGAAACCTAACTTTTTCAAATAAAACTGTTCAAAAATGTTAATAGGATATTTTTTCATATCCCAAAAACGTTATTCATCTACAATGTAAGTCATTTAAAACATTTTTCTCTGGATACTGTTACTACTCAGTTACAGAAATGTTGATCATTGCTCATGTCTGCAAACCACTCTGCAGTACTTGTTCACATGACATACTGCATGGTTATATGACGTGTTTGACAATTATAGTCTGTTGTGTGCTCTGTAGCAGTTGTTCACAATGGTTTTCTTGACCCAAATTATTACCATTGTAAACTCGGGCGACCCTCCACCACACCCTGTACAATTACGAAAAGAAAAAGCTCAAAGAACCACATAACACACTATGAGTTAAAAATGTCTTTGTTATATTCTATAACAATGAGTTCCTTTTCTCTGAGGATAAACTCTCTGGGTTTGCACGCTGGCTCGGGGTGTTTGGTGGACGGGTGCCACTTCAGCTTGCGGTTTCAAACCTCCCTTCACAGGTTTTTCACAGCAAAAGATGAAATCAGTTCTAATTTTATCCATTTTATTTCTCACCGCTTACTCCGCATGCATACCTTTGTGTTTATCAGACACTTTTCAATAGCATTTTGTTAAAAAAATATATCAAATATTAATGTGAACACTTAAAATTAGTAGTTTAGTAGTAGACATACTGAATTAAACAGACTCACTTATTTTTAAGACAAAAAAAAGTAATACTCCTTAAAATCTTGTAGGTCGGGCCCCCCCTCGGTTAGGACTCACTGCTCTATAGTAAACTCGCTGTACTCTACTGTGCTTCTTATGTTGCTCCACTCTCTTATTGCTGGTTCAAGGTTGACAGAGAACTGCATAACCAGAGCAGGAGTGGAGTGTTTGATTGAAGCCCTTCAGCGCAACACTCAGATGAAGTCGATATGGTAAGTGATGCCCACAAACTATCCAGCATCCTACTGTTTTACAAATCTTTAGTGCACCTTGTTTAGATGCAACTTACCGGCAGTTTCAAAGTCGGGAAATGCTCGATATTAAGGTTGCATCTCTTTCAGCTCCACTCTAATATCAATTTGGCTTTTAATATTGTAATTTTCAAATTGCTTGGACATTGTTGTTGGTTTATGTTTGTCTTTTCTTGCTGCATTGCAGGTTGAGAAACAACGACCTCATGTTGGAAGAACAAGAAGAAATGACAAAGCATGAATCAAGACTGGTCTTCTGACTCTAGATGACGTTGCCCAGAGACTTTCCATTGGTAAATGATATTTATTATTGTAAATATTGTCTGTCAAAATGTGAGATGTAAATTGTGCGCAGTTATATGTATTTTTTTTTCCCCAACTTTTTTGGAGCCCATCCAAACTTTGTATTGTAGATACTGTATAATTGTGTACAAGGAGACGGGAACATATTATACCATAAATATGGTATTAACATGCACCCATGTCAGCAGACACTGCTACTGGAAGCTGATATTGATGGTACAACCAGGATAACACACAGTTGCAATGTGTTGGAACCAAAAAACTGTAAGCCCCTACTAAAAGTCATTGTGGAAATAAACTACTGCAAATGTTTACAAAGGTTGAGAACTGAACTCTGTGTTTATTTGCCGCCACAGCTGGTATGATGACCCTTTAAGAGCTACTCCAATAAATACATTATATCATCAGTAAATACAGTTTCATAGACATTTTCTCATAAAAATAAACACCGATCCAAACATTAACCTTTGACACTGTTTTATCCTACTCACCGTACCTGGATGATGAAGTTAATCCCAGTTGACTATGAGTGAAGGGAGGATACACCCCGAAGAGGAAAACACATAAAGACAGAGCATCACACATGGAAATTCAAACCTACAAGCAATATGAAAGTTGCAATAAACCTCAAATGGATTTTTATCATTACTGTGGGAGGATACCCAAAGAGAAAACTTAGACATACACAAGGTAACATGCAAACTTCAGAAAGAAAAACCTCCAAGCCGATAACCCTGATCTATCTATCTATCTATCTATCCATCCATCCATCCATCCATCCATCCATCCATCCATCCATCCATCCATCCATCCATCCATCCATCCATTCATTCATTCTAACCATAAACAATGCTAATACAGGAAGATATCATTATGAAATAAAGATAGAAGTGGACATGTATCCATGATTACCACTAGTTAAGTCAGTCAGGTTAATTAATTATTGAATAATTGCTTGCTTAATGTAGAAAATAAATAAAGATATTACCAGTGCCTCCTGAGTGTTACGCGTCAACCTAACTACATCCGCTGTGTCTATGGGAAAACCCCTCAGTGCGGGGTTTGGTTATTGGCACCGGAGACAGCCAATCAGCGCTCGGGATCGACGTTCGTGACCAATGTCTATTCAGAAACGGCACGACGTCACACATTAAGTTTCTTGAGGTCGTCTTCTGTAAATAATATATCTCAGAGATGTAACGACGGGACACGCTGTGTTATTTCGTGCGTTTCTTGTGGAGAACAGTGCTATCTAAATGCTGTTGTCACACCCGGGGAGGTGGCGGTCCTCTGCCGGTGTGCTGGCCGTTGAGCAGCCCGTCCGGCTAACTTTAGCGTGATCCCCAGCGGGTGAGGACGCTCGCGCTAGCTGGCCGCCGAGCTAATCGGAGGTTATTCCGGGAGGAATCCAGCTCGTTTCCAGAGGCCTCCATCCAACCGGGATGCTTGAAATGACACCTATCTGTGGGCTTTAACAGCTGACGCGGAACAAAGGTAAGCTTCTCAGTGGTAATCAAGTGGAAGGAGTGTATTTAAGCTTACGGTGCGTTAGCCACTGGGCCTGGCCGGGAGAGTGACTGTCTGTCTGCCTGGCGACACGCCGCTCCTCCGGTTGTCAAGGAGCAGCTTCACCCACACCACCAGGCTTGATATTGCTTTGTAACACACTGACAAGTACGAGCAATAGTGGGTCTGCACAAATCAAAGATTAGTCTAAATCCCATTCAGCTCTGTGCTGCTAGAGTCGCGACACCACCGACTTAATGGTGAAATTAGTCGGTTTCCTTGTAGAAAACGGTTCAGCCACGTTATTGTCGCAAAGCAGCTCATTGCTGAGATTCTGGAATCTGGTGACGGACAAAGATGTAGAGCCATTGCTGGTTGTGTCGGTGTCTGAATTTAACGATTGAGGTGTGTTCAGGGGAAACCCACGCCTCTGGTGTTGGTCTGCTCGAAGTCTATTTTTAGATCAATTATATCAGTAGAAGTGACTAATAACACAAGAGATCCTGCTGAGAGCAGTTTGCTGCACAGGATGACTGGACAACAACACCACCGTTCCTCACAATGAGCAGATCTTTCTCCATCAGAGATCAGTGATTGGCCAATTACTTTGTTTATCTTTAGAGCATTTATTGACATAGGAAAACTGAAATCTTCTCTGTAGCCCTGGGACTTTAAAGAAACGTTATAATTGTTGTCATTTCATTATTGATCTTCAGTCATTCTCTTACCCCCCCCCCCCCCCCCCCTGAGCATGTTGCCTATTTGTCTGAAACTGCCTTTATATCAGTAACTTATATTTAAATCCATTCAGGAGCAGCATAGTGTTTCCGAGGTAAATGTGTTGAGTTGGCACTAATGTAGCCCAGTGCTAGTTTTCAAAACTGAAGGTGAATTCTATATAGTTTGCGAGGACATTCATGCAATTGTTTGAATTTGTTAAATCCAGTACATTTTTTTAAAAGTCTGATGATTTAACCAAAATAAATGAGAGAGTTGTATTACATAGTTTTGATTTGCTCAGAAGTTTTGCTTTTTGCATAATGAATGGCAAGATGAAGGATCTTTGCTTAGTATAGTCATCAAGTTTAAATAATTTGCTCTTGTGCGACACTACAATGATTTACACAATTTTATTGTTCCATGTTTTGATGGAAACTTTTTTCCATCAAAACCAGAGTCGGGTTTAGCCTTCACAGTTGGGACTTTTTTCCTCGGTATACTTAGCATTTTTGAACTTCTAATCTTCTTTCAGCGCTGTGTATGTTCTCCTTCCTAATTAGGGTGTTATAATATTCTGACCTTCTCCCCTCCCGTAGACCACAGGTCAAGCTTGCCTTGACGTCGGACCTCTCGCCTAGCATGCAGCCATGAGCTCTACCCTGTGGAGCCAGGAGAAGCCCAGCGGGGGCTTCAGGGAGGACTGGCGCTTCTACATGGTCGTGAAGGAGTGTACGGTGGAGAAGCCTCCCCAGAAGACTCTGAGGATCCCCCGTGGCAGCCTCGGTCAGGCCTGCCAGGAGCGCAACAGCCTCGGGCGAACGCTTCCCCCGTGCAAGGGCAAGAAAAGCCTCCGCATTTTGGACCAGACCAATGTGGTGCTGAGCCTGGATGAGCGGGATGTCCTGGAGCTGGATGAGAAGCTGGCCGAGCTGCTGTTCCCCATTACCAACTGCGAGGAGCGCTACGCCCTGCTCTGCAACAAGTCAAGGCTGGAGCGAGTCCGTGACATCGACTGTGGCTCCAAGGTGCGTGTCCAGCTTCGCTCGGGGGATGAACCGCTGCCTGGTGTGGTCCGATTCAAAGGCTCGCTGCTGCCTGACAGAGCCCTCTCTGGAATCTGGTTTGGAGTGGAGCTGCTGGTGAGGCTTCATTTTAATGTCCTTTGTTTGTTTAGCGAACAGTTTGGGGATTTAGTTTTGTTTAGGGTGTTTGAGTTCCCCTGGATTTCAAAAATAAAGTCAAGAAATACCAACACTGAATTTGTTTAATTACATCTGAGTGGCATCCATCCATCTTCTATATTGCTTTATTTTTATGAGTGGTGAGGTGCTGGAGCTGATTTTAGCTGTTTGCTGGGGACATTCTCACAATCAGGCGCGAGTTCCAACCACTACACTACTGAGTAGTCCATAAGATCCTGACATAATTAAAAACAAAAACAAAGTAGTCTCCTGATTTTGGTCTATTACATCAGGACTGTGAGATATTCCTCAAAATAATACACACTCTTTGTTGTCTTTTATATATTGACTGCAGCAGTACAGTCTTTTATTGCCTCTCTTGGCTCTAATAGATAAACTATTCACTTATAAAGCATTGAAATTTTCAGTTTCCAATGAATAAGGCAAAAATAAATGTGTGGTTTTTGGCAGAGTGCGATTCTGATGCTATTTTCAGCTCAGTGGACATTTAGGACTTGTGGCTCCGTACCCAACAGGAAGAAAGAAATATCTGCAGATTTCCCCCAGATTAACACAATGGTCTGTTTACTTTTCAGCATTTTGTGGAAGTCCCCCTGTGACTTCATGCTCACGCTTCAATAAGTTTTGCGAGCTGTTAATATCATTCATTCCACATTTGCTCATGGTACTCAAAAATGCAAACTTAACATTGATGTTTGGGTGAAGAGTTGAAAAGTTAAACTCCACAAAATGTGTGGTTTTCCTTTTTTTTTTTTGTTAGATGTGAATGTAAACGGACAGTTTGAATTATGTCCCCCTAAGCAGAACACTAAATCTTAGGTCCAGATGTCATGCCATTCAGTCCGGTCTGCATGTACAGTCGCATAACTAACAACATACAAAGGGTCTCTTATTGCAGCACAATGTTGTTGTTCTTCTCCTGACTCCAGCTGTCGTCTTCCTGAGTGGGCTGATGGAGCCTGAAGCATTTAAAATGTGCTCAGTATAAATGTCTCACTTATCACATATACTGTTTAACACTCATTGTTTTTGCTGCAAAACTAATAGAGGTCAGCGTGCCCTTTTGGCCAAACAGTGATTCAGCAGGGTTTTTTTTTAGCTTGCAATCAAGAACAGATGCAGACTGTGTTTCAGTGTGAGAGCATCCACTGTCTGTACGAGAACTTTTAAAATCTATTTATTGTCGCGGTGAATCAAGTTGTATTCCTGCTGCAGCAATCGATCAGAGACACTCAGAGCTCCTGCATGTTGCCTTCCCCTCGGCCGAAGAAGTGCTAAGCAAGCAGACTTTCTGAACCTGCCCCCCTTATTATGATAATAAGTTGCTCGTCTCTCTCTCTCTGCATCGGTCTCTAAACTTCTCCCAACACGTTTCCGCTACTTTCCAGGAGGAGGGCCGGGGACAGGGCTTCACCGAGGGCTCCTACCAGGGCCGCCAGCTTTTCCGCTGCGAAGACGAGTGCGGTGTGTTTGTTGCCCTGGATAAGCTAGAACTCTGGGAGGATGATGATGACGAAGCCTTGGGTGAACTGGAGGTGGATCACGTGAGCCTGGTGGAAGATGATCAGGACTTTCCTCCGCTGGAGATCAATTCCAGGGTCCTGGTGCAGACCAGGGAGGGGCCCGAGAGGGGCACCATCATTTTCTGCGACCTGCTGCCAGGCAATGAGAGCCTGGGCTACTACGTGGGTGTTGACATGGTAAGCATGACTCTAAGAATATGCTTATTGTTGTCACAAAATCGTGTTGAACGTTTTCTTAGTTAATATATGGGAATTTTTAATCAGCCTTTTTAAAAATGTTACTTTTTTCATTTAAGCATGGAGAATGTAACGTAAAGCAGAATACCTTTTGTAATGAAAAGCAATGGCAAAAACAGACCCCAATTAGTGTAATAATTCATTAAAAAAGAAAATAAAACACTAAGACGTCTTCACAATCATAGACCGTTTTGCAGTCACTGTTTCATCCTCTGTGGAGAACACCCTCCGAGTGGGCACTGAAGTGTCACCCTCAGTGAAATAGCTTCTTGACATCATGGCAGTGTGGGGGTATTGACTCTCATTGCCTTTCCACAATGTCAGTGGATCACCAACCAGTAAAATGCCACTTGCTATCTGGGAGGATGCCACCTCTTCCTTGATACTCGTGTCTTTACTTGCAAATGTTTCTCCAAAAAGATTGACTCCTTTTTTGGGGGGCAGTTTGACTCTGCATGAACTAAATAGTTGATTAAGTAAAGAAATTATTAATATTTCATAGACATTAAAATGTGGCAATAACCTTAAGAAACATCCATCATTTGAGATGAATTTCTGGAATAGTAACAAGACTTCATTGCTCAGATTGCTTACATGGTCAGTTGTGAGATCACTGGATGTCCTCTGGTGCATGGCAAGGTTTCAGTAAGACCGGGCTCTGTGGCTGTCATGTTGTAGGAAAGTGTATCTATGCTCTAAGTCCTCCTTAATGGCATTTTTCTTTCCATTTTTTTGTGATGGTGCTGTTCGCCTTACTTGGGGCCATACATTGTGAACCACTAAAACGGGACTATCCATGTCCATGAACCTGCCTCTGAAAAGAAGGATTAGCCAAAGCTGTGACTTTTTCTATTTTAATTTTTTTTAAGTAACTAGAGGACCTCCTTGCCATCATCTTTCGTGTCATTAGCCGACAAGCAAGTAAAGATGTCTCTGACAAGTTTCCTCTGGGATTTTGTCTGTCAGTGCAGAATATCTGACTCCCTGCTGTAGATAATGCTACAACATGTCATAGGTAGAATTCCCCCTTGTGACATCATGTATGGGCTTGAAAGTAGGCAGCTGTAGTACTTCTTGTTTTGTCTCAAGCAAGCGAGCAGCTGTTGTGCTTCAGTGTAAGTAGAAAACCACCTTCATGATCCCCCTAAGGAGACGGCCGAGTCACAATGGTGTCTGTTGGGCCTCCCGATGTTCCCACTCTGCCTCCGCTTCCTTCAGTTTCTGCACTAGGTTTGTGCTGATATGGCTTTTATAGAGGGGGCGTGTCTGCATCACAAGGCTTTGCATCTCCCAGTCCGTTCTGATGCAGTGATCAGTCACACTTATGTAGCTTTCTGTTGCTCTGGATGGCCACTCGTCTGTGGTTGACATGATGGAGGATGTTGATCGCTTGAGCCCGGTTGGATTCTGCCGCTGCCAGCGATACGTGGTGTTGAGTGGATTCCATTGTGGATCCTGTTGCTGTCATACCAAGGTGATGAGGACATCAGTGGGTGGCCTTGCTCGGTGTATTGCTATATGTCTTTCTTGTGCCACAGTGCCGACACACCTTAATAGTTTTTTGCACCACTCTTCTTCCATCATCATTGTGTTTTACAGGGAAGCCATAACTCTTCCATACATGCGATTAATAAGGTGCAGCAGGTTTTACAAGTTCATCAGCTCTACTGCTAGCCATAACTCCCACTGCTCTTGATCAGTCTGTATTGAACTTCCACCCTTCACATCAACAAGGACAAACTGTTTCCCGATCAGTCAATCCACACACTGCCAATTATCTGAACTGATGCCGTTTGTGAATTAGCTGAAAATGAAGCTCAGGAGAATTTTTCTTTCTTGGTTAAAAAAAAAAAGAAGCAATTTATTGACACATTGATTTGTCATATTACAGTGTAACCATCACCGCCTTACTACCAATACCATACTATTCATCGGTTATCTTTTTTGATTGTTTGTCTGCCCTTCCAACTCCTTTTTTTTTGGTTTTCCAAAGATGACTCGGAATTTAAAAATATTTTTCACTGTCAATCAACGACAAACTGGTCACAGGTCATGGTTTCATAAAGCCACATTTTCCCGTATGTCACGATTGTGACATCTTGGAACAGCAGGGGATGAAGTCAGTAATTGGTTTTATTTGTTGTTCATTCCGACAAGCTTTCCACTTTTTTTTTGGTAAGGTGGGCCCCTTGAATTAAAATACAGATGAATGGGCCTTTCCTAGTAATAGAATGTAATCTGAGATAATATAACCGAGGAAAGCCTGACTTTGCATTGGGTAGTCATCAGTCACTATTTCACACAGGATGGCCTTGACTTTATCTCTCTATATCTATATCATTTCACTTTTTTGCAGTTCCTGAGAGAAAAGGATTTTTTCCCGTGTTAAGTATCCACTGAAGATATCATACTGTATAGTGATGACATCCTTCTCACCAAGACATACTTGTTATACCTCTAATTGCATTCCTTCACTGATCTTGCAACATATAGTATTTGTGTCTGGAGGGAGGAGAGAATGTCAGCTGTAACTTAGTTGGACGGTATTTCTCTGGTATTTGTAGTATTTTTTTTCTTTAGCATGTATATTGAAGTAACTGTGTTGTTGCCTTGGATCACAGTAGCTGGTATCTATGACTACTGTTGTCAGGCGGGAGTGGTATTGTAGTCACAGAGGAGTTGAAACACATAACTGAGGCATTTGACTGCTGATCGTTAGCAGTAGCAGCAGTAGCAGCAGCAGCAGCAGCAGCAGCAGCAGCCCACTCAGTGCATCTGAGCCTCCCACACAAAGGCAAGGCAGTCACGCGGGGAGTGAGGTAAAGACTTAGCGCTGTATGACCCAACAGCATGGCACGGGGCCAGTAGGCAGTCGAGGAGAGCCCACTGCTTTGCCTCACTCTGCGTCCTGCCTCGCCCTGCTTTCTCGAGCAAGTGGCACTGGCGTCAGGCTCATCATAGACCATCCTTCTGGAGCAGAATCCTGGATTTTCAAACTCAAAGAGAAGAGAAACCTGGTTGTGCTTGGAAAGACGGTGGAAGAGCTCTTGCATAGGCAGAGAGGATGACATGAGCTGTTTGGATTATCACAATATAGAAGATCAAGCTGGATGATAATCTTAATATAGATGGACCAAATCACAGATTGTTAATCATCAAATACTTGGGGGAGTACATGTGATACAACTTAATCAGTGTTTCAATGAAGAAGAGCATCTGAGAGGGTTACGAGGTCGTCATGTCTCCAACTTTTTCAGGACAATCCTATCGGGGACTGGGATGGTGTGTTTGACGGGAAGCTGCTGTGTAATTTCGCCAGTCTGGAGCACACGCGACTCGTCCCAATCTGTGACGTAATGCCAGGTGAGTCATCTGAAAATTTCTTGGTTCCAAGCTTTCCTCAGAACACAGTTGATGCGTTGGAAAAACCTTCAGCCGTCGCTCACTGGGACCGGCTTCGAGCTCCTCCCGAGCATTCCCAGTTTGTGTTGTGCTCGCGTCGGGAACAGAGAGCCTTTTGTGTTGATGGTTCACTTGTTTTTGAAAGTCAAGTGAGATGCTCTGGGTCTTTGTTCTTCACAGTGGCATATTGATTTGTTTATGTGTGCCACATCAGCCTCTCTGACCATTCCAGCCATGTGTTTGAGAAATTACGAGAATTAACATTGATTCAGCAGATTTGTCTTTACATTGCACTTCCCGTAGAACGCTGGGCAGACTACAGGATGTAATCATTGTCACTAATCAAAGGTCATTTTTAGATACAGGTTTGTATTTTATTCTTTCAGCTTTTCACCACTCTTTTTGCTTTGGACAATTAACTTTGCAAACTGTCCATTGAAACTTTCACTTGTGTGTAAAATGAGATGGAAGATGACTCATGGCTGCATATTTGCACTTAAATGTGATATATCCTTTTAGAAGCCTTTCTTATGAATCAATCAAGGTGTTTCTGATACTCCAGTGTGGAAGGCCAGGTGACGTA
The DNA here is from genome assembly GCF_963383615.2 of Lipophrys pholis. Classification (NCBI taxonomy): domain Eukaryota; kingdom Metazoa; phylum Chordata; class Actinopteri; order Blenniiformes; family Blenniidae; genus Lipophrys; species Lipophrys pholis. The sequence goes on along the minus strand of NC_137636.1, from coordinate 31,202,969 downwards.
CATAAAGACTTACCAGACCTAACTGTCATAAAATGTTTTATTCACTAAATTAAACACAAATTAAACAACCTTTCATATCTAACTGCTTATTTCAACTTGTTTTCTACATTCACATGCAGGTATGCTTCACTGTTAATGGAGAAACTTGGAATGACGCATTGCAAATTACACATACACACAACCAATATCCGTGTCAAGCTTATTTTTTATAGGAATTCTTTTTTTTTCTTTCAGAATTGCTCACATCAAACACAAACATTATCTGCCCTTAACAGTGCCAACGCTACTGACCGTGTGTATCCCTATCTGGGTCAGTTTGAAAGCCATATGATGACCCGAGCTTTGGTCTTGATGATCTTGGGTTTTTTAACTGGATCATTTAATGTGTGGTCCATGTCATCCAAAGCTCTCACACCTTGTACCGCCTACCAGCCAATCAACGACTGCAGCAATACCACCAGGGTCCCCTCTATTTCAGGACAGCCCTCCTATTGCTCTTCTTCTACCTTGTTCATCCATGATATGCTTGATTTAACTCGTTGTCTATGAAATATACTTCTAATAAGCACAATGTATGGTTAGCAATTAGCTGCTTAGCTGTTTTCTGTTACTGCACACCTGTAGTGAGAGTGAGTGTCGGTTGAACAACTTGAGCCCACAAATATCCAACGATGATCTCAGCTGCTCCCTGAGCTGGATGAAGATCCTGGTTCGCGTTAGCTCTCTTTCGAAACAGTAGTGGCTGGGTTTACCTTTCAATCAGCCTAACAAAGTTTTCGAGTTGGAGGTTCTTTGGGGGCTCCTGTGACCCAGATGTTCACCTGAGCTGAGTCTTTTCTCTACTGAACACTGAAAACCCCCCCCCCCCCCCCCCCCCCCCCCCCCACCCCCAAGGCTGTATTAACTTTGTGTCATGGAATTGGCTGCGTTTTGGTCATGCACGCCTACACTACTGTTGTTTATTTCCATTTTCAATTCTTTTTTCTTTTCTTTTTTTGATACAGTGCCATTAACAACACAGTAATTTTAAGGCACTTTTAATATAAATCCAAGTGTCAAATAGTGCAAACAAAAAGATTATATATGCAAAGCGAAAGTAGGCGATCTGTCTATTGAGTCTATTGTTCCCTGATCAGCAGGCAGACAGCCTGAGGGAAGAAGCGCCTCCTCATCCTCTGTTTGCCTTCAGGCAGTGGTAACGCCGCCCTGACGGCAGCATAGAGAACAGTCTGTGGCTGGGGTGTGTGGGCTCACTCGCCATCCTCATGGCCTTTAACCTGCATTGTTTGTGAGGAAATGGAGCGGGTTTTTAAAAAAAACTGAAACTTTTCTTTCAAACAATGATTTTATAATTTAAAAACAACTAAGTGCTTCTTATTGTTTTAATGTGTTTACCAAAGGGAAAACTGAAATCCACGATTGTGATCACTGATAAAGTGATTGCAGCAGTAATAGGTCAGAGTAAATGTACTTGACTTGTAGTTGAGCTGTGGGAGACATTAAGTGCACGGTGGTTTAATGTTGCCTCTTAAGAGTGTTGTGGTTCTAACGTGGATTTGTTTCTGTGCCGTGCAGAATATTCCATGCAGGACCAAAGGCTCCAAAAGCACAGTTTTGCCCCCAGAGGCACCAACAGTGACAAGTCATCCTCTGGACAAAGCAAACCAAAGAGCAAAGGTACTGATGTTACGACACAGCTGACTGACACATAGATACTATGGCATAAGGATGGTCCACAAAGGGAAGGGTCATCAGATTGTCCAAAAAAAGAGACGAACTACATGTGCAAACCTTTAAAATAAGTGTACAAACCTTTAGAATATTTTTTTAAACAGATATAAAGTTGATTAATGCATAGAATAAGAAATGCCTCTTGATTTGATGTGAATCCAGTGTGTCATGACTATATTTCTTGTCTTTGTTTTTCCACAACTCTCACACTTTTAACAGTTGCTGTTTGATCTGTTTATATTTCAGGGTTTCCAACAGGTTTTTCCCTTTTTGTTTTCTTTTTTTTTAACTTGATGACAAAACATGATCTTAGCCAGTCACCCAAGCTCGTGATGCTCAAGTCTCTCTCTGTGTTTCTGTGTTCGTGTACTTGTGTTATTTACAGGATTAAGTCATCAGTGCAGCAGTAGAAGCAAGTCTGAATTTTACTATACTTTAAATGGCAGCTCTCTTGATCCCCCAGTCCAGTCCAAATCCAAAAGCACATGGTACATTGATGAAGGTAAAAAACTAAACAAAAAGTTACTCATGGGATGTCAACCATCTCACCAGCAAGCTCCTGTTCCCAACAAGATTCCGACTAAAGTGTTATTGTGTAGCCAATATTGGCTTTAGCAGGATCAGGGCTTCCTGTTCCCAGAGGCTACTTCTGAATGATACACACACTCTGGTACTGTTGGTAAATTACCTTGAAAGACAAAGCAATATTTTTTTAGTAAGTGCTCGCATACCCTTAAACAAAAAAACTCAAAATACTATCAAAACCCCACTTCATATAGAGACCATTAATATAAATATGTAACTGAATTTCACAGTCTGTTTACTGTGGGTTGCACTGTCCCCCTGTTGTTGTTTTTAACTGAAACAATGAATCCAACCTACTCCACAGCATATTGTTCTAACCTGACTTAGTGATTCAGCCTCCTTTTCTCCCTTAAGCAGTCACTAAGTGGAGATGTATTGTTCTTGCAGGAGCAGTCTGCTGTCTTCGCCATGCTGGCAAATCTCAGAAATACCACCAACACAAACAAAAATAGTTTCCAGCACGTTACAGAACAGAGAGACATTTAGATTTTGAAGGGTTCAATTTTCAGTACATTGCAGAACGAATAGCCAGTATTATTGGCCTAGTGTAATACTAAATGAAATTGTGTCTTTTATTTAAATAAAATGAATAAAGCAAGTGTTTTCTGCTGGTTCTCATTGATTTGTAAATCTAATTTTAATATCTTCACAGCAGGCAAAGATTTTTGTGCAAAAAAGTGTTTATATTAAAGATTTAAGATTTGATTCACCAGCCTAGCAGTCCCATGTGCTTCCAGCTCTATGTCAACTTATTTCACTGAATGAAACCCGTTATCAGACCATCCTTCCTAATATGTTTTGGCTTTAAGGATGGAAAATCTAAAGACAGAGTCAGAATATATACAATTATAGTTGTCAGTATAGAAATAGTTATTTATGTGGTACATTTAGTGTGATAGCATAAACACCACATTGTTTACCTACTTTGCTTCAGTAAAGCAGCTCCTATTACCAGTGAGGGCACACAATTTTTTAGACATATTAAATAACTGTGTTTAAACATGAATACTGTTCACAGAAAACCACGAATGACAGTTTTTAAACACCTTTAATAAGTTTAGCAAGCCACCTTGACCACATTTCGTTTGTAGATTATATTGTAGGACGGTAGCATTCAAACATGTAACGGCAATGTTTAAGGGGCCACAGCCCTTCAGTCAGTTTGATGCTACTTGCAATCTATTTGTTAATATAATAGAAATTCAAGGTGCATCTTTACACCGACTGTGAAGTGAAGGATACAAATATGGGTTAAAATTTACACTTTTGAGTGGAGGCAATATGAAAGGTTGAATTACATTTGTTCATGTAGTGACGTCACCTACAAACTAATTCCTTTAATACTTTCCTCTAAATTTTAGATACATTTATTTTAAAAGGAATTTATACTAAGCTAATTGGTTCAATTCATCCTGATGTCAAACTAGCCTGGTCAGTGAGCGTGCCACAGATAAATGAAGTGGATGTGAGCGTCGTCTCTGAGTAGAATTGGAGCAACGCTCTATATAAAAGTATAAAAGTTGACACAAAACAGTGCCAGAGTGGATTTGTGCACGTAGAATTTGGATACCTCTTTAAAAAAAATTGAGATCCCAGAAAAACGGGAAAGGTGTTCTGTAATTTTATTTTAGGAGAATTGGGCTCGCCGACTTACTTTCTCTTACAACTTTATCATCTGTAAGTTTGCATGCTTTCTTTACTGTATATTGAGTCGAAGGCTATCTTGGAGCCCAAACTTGATGAATCAGAAAATAACACTTAAGTTTCGGGTTCTCACAAAGTAAGTCCAAGCTTTGGGTACATGTACGGTGCTGTGCAAAAGTTTTGGGCACGTCTGCTTCTCTTCCATCATTCAATATCAGCAATTAAACATCCGATTGCTTCCAGATTTACTCTGCGACCCGGTCCAAAAAATCAAATCACATAGCCAATTGCATCAACTTAGAATGTTGTGGTGTGGCCCCTACAGAGTCCCAATCCCAACTGCTCAGATTTACATGAAGAAACGGAGGAATTTGAGTCAGAATGCCTCCACTGGGTATCTGCTCATGATGAAATGTGTTTTGAACAACAGAATTCTTTCAACGACTATGAGCAAGGATGTTTTGAATGTGCAAGGTAGTCTCTCTTTCAATCTGCATTGTGTTTAGTGATAAAGATCAGCTATTGAGACCAGTAATTTTTCTTTGCAACGTTTTTTTTTTCACTCTTGCCGGAAACCTTTGCACAGTACTGTATCTCCCAATCTAAATTTATACAGAATAAATCAGATAGTAGTTTGTTGCAGTAGCTTGCTATGAAGACGTCTCCACTAGTCTTGTCCTTCATCACCATTCAAGTGTTCTATTGTATCTGCATGGCATGGTCTCGGTAGTGTTTCTAAAGGCTTTTAATAATGCTCAGTGCTGCAAATGAGTTTTTCAAGCAACAAAACCTTGCTTTCTGTACAGTTCAAAGATTTAGATCCGATACTGTTGCAGGCCAAAGCATTAGTAAAAGACCTGACCGTGGTGCCGGTGTCGGAGTCGAACGATAGTCAACACATTGTCTGGTTTTTGGTGTTTTTCTTTCTGTGTTTACCACTTCTCATGTGCGCTCATAAGTATGTCAGTTGTGAAGCAGCAAGGGTTTCAAACATACATGCAGAGCAATCTGGATGTTCAGCACATTGTTTATGGTCGTACCGCAGACCAGAACAAAATCATAAATAAGAAATAACAAGAAGAAACACAAGGAAACGGTGATTTAGCCCCTCATCGCAATAAATCACAAGGTTTGAAATGTGAATAAATTACTTGTGACGTGGCGCCGCCTCGGCAGAGCAGAGACACATTTCAATAGTAATTCATGGAATCTCAGGAAATGTGTTTGTTTTTGCAGAAATAGGCAGGTCGGTCATAAACGGCTGACATGCTGTCCTCACAACTGCTTCCTCACCCGGTGAATGTGTCGTCATTTTTCATTCTCGTCAAGGTCACTTCTCAAATTCATTTTTTTTTTTTTTTCTTTCTTTCCCTCCCTCTTGATGGCTTTGGTGTATTCATTGATTTCATTAAAAAAAAAGCGGCAAATTTTGGTGTTTTTTTTCAGTGGTGGAACAGCTCAGTCATGGGTAAGCGTATGAGCTTAAAGGTGATTGAAAGATTTTGGGTCCTCTTGCCAGTGACATGACATTTCAGTCAGTACTTATCTTCCCATTCCTTAAGTTGCAAGAGAAATTGTTGAAACCCGCTATGTGAGTTGTTTTACAAAACCAAATGGCAAAAAGTGTCCTGACAGTCTATACACAAACTACACATTGAAAAACATGATTGTTTCTTTCAAGTTGTGCCATATTTGTAAGGAACTTGTAGGAATTTGATGGAAGTATTCAAACGACCCTGCAGCATGTCCAGACAATAGCTGCAAAATTATTCAGATTAAGCCAAACTTGAAGTCCAGAAAACATTGAATTCTAACAGAGGGAGGGAAGCAGAGCCTCATTTCTCTGAATAGACTTGAACCACTGTGGTCATAAAGCATAAATTCAGTGACTTCTCCTTTCTGGTAGAAGTGACAGTTTCACTTGTCTACTTATAGATTGCTCACTTGAGAGTTTAAATAACCGCTGTGATGTCGTTTTTAGAGCGCCGCCAGATATTAATCGCCGATAACATAATGTTTTTGCTGGTAAAGCTTTAGGAAAATGTGCATATGTAATGACTGAACTGTCTTGGAACACAAAGTTCTTTTGTAATTGCATGTTTTCTTGCTGCCACAAACATGCAGTTTTCAGTTTTATTCGACTTTTCAGGGTTTTAAAAGGTGCGACTGTTTCATTAAACACTTACACACAACCTTACTCCACTAAATTACTGAAGGAGGCTGACTGTAATTATAACACTTGTGAGAGTTGTGAATTTATTACTGCAAGTAAGTTAAATGATTAATTCAGTGTGTCAACTTTCCTGGGGTATATTTTACAGCAGATCTGGTGGGGAATGGAGTCTGCTTGGAAGACATTACTGCACAGCAGACTAGTTTCTAACTCCACCCAGAAGGAATCATTGCTTTAACACGTGTTAATCTCTATTAAACACCAGTGTTTTTCCACTCAGCACAGACAGCACAATACCCCACAGTCTGACTGTTCAAGCATTGAAAACTGATGTTTTAGAAATCTTCCTCACTGTAGAATCAAAATGAATTGGCCTTCAAATACTTTTCACCCATATTAAGCACACAAAAGCAGGAAAAAATAATGATATTTACTTTATATACAAATATTTTTTATTGATAATTTCCCTCTGACATGAATTAGTAAGTTTTATTTAAATCTTATTTTATCTTGTTTTTTTTTTTTTTTTTTTATCCTGCAGTTGGGGAGGACCCCGCCAAGTCCCTCACTGACACGCCCCCCGACTTCAACCAATCCCCTCCCCCATCCAGAGCCCCGCCCTCCACCTCGTTGTCCAGTGACAACAAGTTCCACTCGCTGCCCTTCAGCCTCAACAGGAAATCCGGGCCCATCGACAGCATGAGTCATGGCCCTCTCTCCCTCTCCGTCCAGTCGGTGATGGGAGAGCAGCCCGAGCCCTCTTCACCCGCTGCCCCCCCCTCACCGCGGCCTCCGACCCCTCCCCAAGGGCAGCCAGGTCTGGAGGTGGGCTCTCTGGTGGAGGTGAAGGAGAACCCCCCTCTGTGTGGTGTCATCCGTTGGGTGGGCCTGCCTCCTGGCCTGCTGGAGCCTTTGGCCGGTCTGGAGCTGGTGAGACACCATGACGTCAGATTAGAAACTAGTGATGCGAACACGAGGGAATAAATGCCAGTCTGATGGAGGAATTTTAAGCGACCTAGTCCTTTTCACTGCTCTCCACACTCCAACATCTATTCATGTATTCAGTTACTTCTGGTAACAACCAATCGTCCTCTCTTTGGTTATTGATTCTAAAATTGTAAGCAGCTGCAGCAAGATTTCTACTGTCGGAATGACGGTTTCAGACATGGTTAATCGAACAATAGTCAACCGAGGATTTGTTAATTTTGTCAAAGTTGTAATCGTCAGGGTGTCTAGATTGATGGTAAATTAATGAACATGTTAAAGGTGTTAGTCCAGTAATGTTAAAGTTGAATTTATTACTGCGGCTCCAGTTCACATAAAACCTAAACTATTTTCAGGCCCTGTTTTTTCAAGGACAGGACTTGAACACCCTTTACATTTGTTTACATGTGACATATATATATATATATATTATTACTTTCTTACACAGCATTCATTTCTAGTCACTATGATTATTGATCGCCGTTATAATTATTTTTCATTCTTTCAAATGTCATACAATCATGTGTTGGATGAGGCTCTAATAGCATCCGGGACAACTTCATGCATAGAGCCTGAGAGAGTAAATATCGTAGCAGTCCACCTTAATGAGACGGCTGTAGGTAATGATCAGTCTGTTTCCCATGTAACAAAGGAAACGAATCAAGTGGCCCACATCTAGTCTGACTCATACTTATGACCGTATTTCAGTTTTCTGTGAATAGTAGACCAAGGTCTTACTGCTGCTGCTTCTCCTTTTCTTGGGGGATTGCTTACATTGCATATTGGATTCCCCATCCTACTTTTCCTGATACATGCTAAGGCATGCATCTTCACGAGGCACGCGTGTTTAGCTTCCACTCTGCTTGTATTGAAGGTTTTACTGTACTGTGCAATTCAGTATTCCAAAATAATTTTGGAAAATGTCAGAATACAGAAAACCTTGTTCGTTTACACGGGCTGTATGTTGCGGTAGTTCACTCACGAGACCATGACCCTCTCTTTCAGGAAGAAGAGTGCCCCGGTTGCACTGATGGCACCTTCAAAGGCACGCGATACTTCACCTGCCCCCCTAAAAAAGCTTTGTTTGTGAAGTTGAAGTGCTGTCGGCCGGACTCCCGCTTCCCGTCGCTGCACCATTCCTCCAATCCCATAGAGCGCTGCAACTCCATTGGTGAGTGAGTGGGAGGCAAATAACCCGATTTAGCCTGTCCTGTCACTCGTTTCTCCAAAAGCTTTGTGTTTACTCTTTCACTGTGTGTGTTTCCCCGCAGCCTTCGGGGGATACCTGAGTGAGGTCGTGCATGAGAACACACCGCCGCGCACAGAAAATGATGGTCTAGATGTCATGGTGGGGAAGAAGAAAGGCATTCAGGGCCACTACAACTCCTGCTATCTGGACTCAACCCTTTTCTGGTAAGTGATTTGTTAACTTACAGTAAATGCTATATCAGCTATAGCCATGCAGCTAATCCTGAAAACATGATTTGACAGCACAGAACCTCATCAAGGAGTAGTTCTGTGTCACCCTTACAGCAGGAACCTGCTAGTGAAGTGAACTTTGATGGAAGATGTGTTGTTTCAGTCAACACTGTCAGATGGTCATGCGTGTGAAGGGTGGCGATAAGATCTATAATTGATCATTGCAGCATTATACATAATCTCAAATCCTTCTAAAATGAGGATGTGATGAATAAGATTGAAACGATAACTCTGCAATTCTTATTATAATTTCATCAAGAATGCAATTAAATATATGAACTCGTCCCTTTTTTCTCTGTGTGTTTATGCAATCATATCATATGACATTCTTTATTGCTTTTGATAACGGCTTAACCTAATGCACATAATTATATGTTGTTTGTCCATAAAGTTGAATATTAACAGTTGTGTTGTGATTCTGCTCTGCAGTCTTTTCTCCTTCAGTTCGGTACTGGACACAGTCCTTCTGAGGCCTCGATCAAAGACTGATGTAGAGTATTACAGAGAGACCCAAGAGCTGCTGCGCACTGAGATAGTCAACCCTCTTCGCATGTGAGTCCAATTTCAGTTTCATCATTTGTTTTTGTTTAGTAATAACTTTTTACTCGAGGCCAAAGACTCTGTCAATATGGGCTCAATGGCAATGCGCCAGTTCATTTATGTATTGTGACTAAAATTAGGTCTGTTTCTGTCTGTCTGTATTCACAACAAGTAACTTCATAGCAAAAAGACGTATAAATGCCTCCTAAAGAGAAGAAAAAAAACTATTAGTCTTATTGAGACATTTTTCTTCTGAATGGATTGCCAGCATATTATCCTTCCATCGCAAAGCTCATCACTCATTCTGATGACAGTTTTGCTTCAATCTTATAAAATATAGGTAAGATGATTAATACTGTTTTTGCAAAACTACAATAAATTGGTAAATAATTTTATGCCCCCATCACCCATATTCACTCTCCATTATGTTGTTTGAGTTTTCATTGTGAAATGAGCAGAGGCCTCCTGACAGATCAGGTTAGATTTACCTCAGTTTTTCTCTAAGTGAGCCCGTGCTCACAGCAGTCGGTGAGCTTAATAATGTTAGATGTCAGACACAGAGGCGCTTTTTTTTTATTTTTTTATTTTTTAAGTTTAATTCTCAAAAATTATGTTGATAAAAATGCCAAAGTTGTATTTGTGATTACTTTACAACTGTTAGTGCCAGGTGCTTGAACTGTTCAGGGAATCTTCAGCACTTTTAGTTGTTGTTTAGCTTGATAACACTTCTCAACACTTACACAGATGCCAACTTATGCCTCGTTAAGAATTGTACACTAAAAAGCAATATATCATATTTGGGAGTTGTATTACAGCCAAATACATATTTTTTGTTGAATAAATGTATGCGTGGAGGCCTTCAGTTTCACCACACTGTGCATGTTTAAACAGAATATCTGTGAGTTTGAAAATGCACTCGCACCATGGATGTGACGGAACCATGTGTGATTATTGAGCAGCCTTATAACGTTTACTCTTTGTTGTCCAGACACGGGTATGTTTGTGCTACTAAAGTGATGAAGCTCCGGAGGATCCTGGAGAAGGTCGAAGCTGCTTCTGGATTCACCTCTGAGGAAAAAGGTAAGACGGTCAAACGGATCCTCACAGTCTCCTCATTATGAGCTACTGCTGTGATGATTGTGATGCTTTGTAGGTACCATTTTGATTCACTTCCTCTGCAGAAGTGTCATTTCATTTTCACACAAATGTTCTCTTCAGTTCTCATATCGGCACATTTTATGCCACAGATCCGGAGGAGTTCCTCAACATCCTTTTCCATCACATACTGAGAGTGGATCCTTTGCTCAAGCTGAGGTATGAACCTGTTAACCTTTCAGGGGGGCTCAGCACAGGCCAGAGCACAATCTTCTTACAGTCTGTACAGTCACAGAGTGGTAAAGTCAGGTCAGCATACAAGAGGACTATTCTGATATTTCTGTCTATCTCGCTTGAAAAAAATTCTAAGATTCTGAAGCATCTGTCTTGTTCACTCAAACAACTGGATCCACGTTTAAAATATCAAAATATGCCTTGCGGTTCTAGAATTGAACCTCTACGTCTCTGCATCACCCGTCATCAATATGTAAACAAAGGCTTTGCTGCTGTTTTCCAGGTCAGCGGGTCAGAAGGTGCAGGACTGCTACTTCTACCAGATCTTCATGGACAAGAAGGACAAAGTGGGAGTTCCTACCATCCAGCAGCTGCTGGAGTGGTCTTTCATCAACAGCGACTTGAAGTTTGCAGAAGTGAGTTTCATTCCGTTCCATTAGATTTAGAAGAAAGTTTGACATGAGTAGTTGTTACCTGGTTTGATTCTCAGCTTCGTGCTCAAAATGCCAAACAAGCGAGTGACTCAATGAAAACATGAACCCAACAAACCTTGCTTTCCCGGGCGAAGACCTTCCGATTCAGTCCTTAATTAAGCGGACGTGACAAAGTTCCTCACTCATCCGTATAACTTCTCCTTAAATAACTAAATGTTTTCACAAGCATCAGTTTCTTTACCTCTGGACTGTGTCACAATTTCTTTCGTTTTTTCATCTCTGCAGTCTATTGGCTGTTTGAAATGTGGTTCTCTTATGTGTCGTGACGTTGGGTTTTTTTGTTTATTTTAGTTTAAGCTGCACACCGCTTGTTATTTCAACTATCAACTTGTGTGATTTGCAGTACAATACACATTTCCCGGTTTTTGTCATTTTGGAAAGAGCTTCTTCTTTACCCAAGTGACTGAAAATTACACTTTTTATATGTAAAAATGAACCCTAAAGAATTAACATTCAGAGTTATTGTTGAAACAGCCAATATGAATCAAGACAACCCACGAAAGAAAAACATCCGTCAAGTCCAATATTTTACTCCTTGATACATTTGGTAATGTCATTATTATCAGACCAGGACATAAAAAGAAACTTGAAACTCCTTTGTCAAGATGAGTTTTTGAAATGAGCTGACGTCTCTTCATCGGCTCCGGATCCCACAAAACGCTGCTGCCCGGCTTCTAACAGTGACAAAGAAGCAAGAGCACATTACTCCAGTTTTAGCCTCATTCCACTTCCTTCCTGTCTCTTTTAAAATAGTTTTTAAGATTTTATTATTGGTTTTTAAGGTGTTAAATAGGTTGTCGCCTACTTATTTATCCGGGCTTTTACAGTAAGTCAGATGGTCCTTGATGCCCCAAGATCCAGACTAAGAAATGGAGGTGACGGTGCCGCTTCTGTGGCTGCACCCCGTCTGTGGAATCATTTGTCTGTTCATATTAGAACTACTCTGCGTCTTGAGTCCTTCAAGTTCGAATCAAGACACATATGAACTCACTGTCGTTTAACAGTAATTAAGCGCTGACACTGTAATATTGTGGCATTATTTTTGCCCTGTTTTTACTCACTGATTGTTTAATTTGTATTATTATTATTTTTTAACTGTGACACACTTCGGTCAACCTTGGTTGTTGTTTTAAATTTACTATACCAATAAAGTTGGATTGGATTGGACCTAAACAGATGTCCAGAATACTATTTTACATGGTGAGAAGTCTGGCATCCAACAAGAAATAACTACTTGGGAGGAGGTGCAGTTTGGCTTAAACTATGAGAAGAGGCTTGTTCTCCCACACGTTGCAACACTTTGTGTACACAACAGATGCTCCGAGTTCCAGCTTCAGATAGAGCAGGGTTTGAAATAATAATAATAATGATGATAATACTACTACTACTACTAATATATTGCTGGTATTAGATTTGTTCAAACTGAATGAGTTATAATGATATTAGCATAACTTCTTTGTGTTGAGAGGGTAAAAATTATACATTTTTTACAACTTGTTTGGTTACAAATTCAAGGAATGAAATAAGTTTTTGTTTAGTTTTTACTGAATTGATGGTCAGTTGTTCTTTATGCTGACATGTAAAACAACTCTTACTTCAGTACCATACCAGACATTCCCCGGAGATAATCTGTCTCATGATTATTTATGAAATGAAAGTATTTCAAGGGGCAGTTTGATAAATCTATTGTCCTCTCTGTAAACCTGAGCCTTCATGTTTTGGTTAAAGGCCTTCAGTGGGTCGGTGACATGAAGTTTTTGATTTGAGTTTGGTCTGGCTGCTTTGTGTTGGTCCATATAATGATTGCTGCCTCCCCCCAGGCTCCTTCCTGCCTTATTATCCAGATGCCCCGCTTTGGCAAGGACTTCAAAATGTTCAACAAGATCTTCCCCTCCTTGGAGTTGGACATCACAGACCTTCTTGAAGACAGTAAGTTGTAGTGATTGGGTGTTTTTTTTCCCCCTCTCTCACTCTTTAAGCGTTACATGCCGATCAAAGGTGATTTGGCGCTCTGTTGTATTCGGAAATGAAAGTCCAGCGCGTTGTCACCGCGGCTCAGCTGAGATGAAGGAACCGGTTCTTCTCGCTTCCTAACCTGCTCCTAACACTCTAAAGAACTTCACTTCTGTCCGTTTCATTGTTCAGCTCCCAGGGAGTGTCGCATCTGTGGAGGCCTGGCTCTCTACGAGTGCCGAGACTGTTACGAGGACGGAGATATCACGGCCGGCAAGATCAAACAGTTCTGTGAAAAGTGCAATACGCAGGTAAACAATAGAGGGCATCATTGTCACATCAGTTCAACCAGAAAAAACACAGTGCAGAAGCCGTGTCGGTGTCTTCCACTTGGTGGAGCCAAATTCAAAGAAATGGCAGTTTGACAGAAGATGGTAAAGCATCACACAGTGATGGAGTCTATTTATTCCAATACTATGTGAGTTGTGACTCTGGGTTCTCTACAGTCCGTGTTTAATCAGAATTATAAGTTTCTATAAGATGTTTAGCGTCTTTTGATTTTCCTTATCAGACCAAGCTAATAAAACAATGTTTGTGTGTCTCCGATGCAGGTTCATCTCCACCCGAGGAGGAAAACCCATCGACACGGCAAACTGTCCGTCCCCAAGGAGCTCCAAGAAGGTATGGGGCGCCAAGGCGCGTTCCCCCGCCAGAGGATGGAGCTGTTCGCCGTGCTGTGCATCGAAACCAGTCACTACGTGGCCTTCGTCAAGTACGGCAACGCAGACTCCGCCTGGCTCTTCTTCGACAGCATGGCCGACCGCGACGGTGGGTGGCACGCCGGCTCTTCACGTTTGTCTTCATGTGTGATATCAAACGTGGAAAACAGCACACCAATTCACTGTTTTTAAACTTTAGTGAAATATCAAAAAGTAATGTCGTTTTTATGACTTCATTCAGACCGTCTGTTTGAACTGAACCCGGGAATCAGTAATAAGTGACGATTCCTTGTTGAGACATAATCGGCTCATTGTCAAAATAACTTAAATGTTGTGTATTTGAACTAGTTCCTCTGTAATGGTTTCATCCTTGAATACGAAAGCACATTTGTTTTATTTCCCGCATCTATAAAAACTGATAAAACTGTCTCCAACATGCAGGCACACTTTGCAAAACGGGTTCATTTCGGGTCAGTAAACACGAGAGGAGACAGTGGAAGATGGAAAAATCTCAGAGGCACTACGTCTGAAGTGTGGTTGCATTTTTATTTTTACAAGACTAGTGAGAGAAACTTGACTGAAGATGGTTTACCCTGTCTGTAGAGCCAGCTTAAGGAAAATTACTGCTCAAGGAGCAACGGTTCTGTATCAGATTTTCAGGATTGGTGCTGAAACGGTTCCCAAACTCAAAAGCTTTTGTTTCTAATAAAAAGACCTCGAGTGTTTTAGTAGCTTAAACTGTTCAGTCATGTACAGGGCTTCACTTTATGACAGACCAGCTTTTATTTCCCGCTAACTTGTGTGTTCATAGAACTTGGAAGTGGGAATTTCCAAACAAGTAACGGTCACAACAAACTCGTCGGGAACATTTAAGTGTCGATTATAAACCTCCTCAGATTTAGCAAATAAACAGCAAATTACAGATATCACACAGTAATAATGCTTGAAAAGTCCATTTTCTTTAAATACTGCTTTTACTAAATTGCTTCTGTCTGAGACTTTCTCATATAGATGCTCTAATACTTTTTTGTGGAGTGACTGTAGTTTATCGGACCTCTCGCTGCAAAAAAGGGCAGCCCAAATATATAAGCTGTAAACACAAAATTTGAGAAGAAAATTTCATCAAGATTTGTGAAATTATCTGTCTATGCATCAAGTAGATTTGCATTTCTTAAGTTTTTTTTAATTTACTTGCTGTATTTAAAATTCTGAAATTAGATTTATAAATCTAGATTTGAAGCTACACTGTAAAATCAAGGACTGAAAACAATTATAGAACTTTTAAAACAAGCCAAATTATCTATTGTATCTTAAAAAAAAAAAAAAAAAAAAAAGTGCCAAATAACACTCAGCAGTAAGTGTGTGTGTGTGTGTGTGTGTGTGTGTGTGTGTGTGTGTGTGTGTGTGTGTGTGTGTGTGTGTGTGTGTGTGTGTGTGTGTGTGTGTGTGTGTGTGTGTGTGTGTGTGTGTGTGTGTGTGTGTGTGTGTGTGTGTGTGTGTGTGTGTGTGTGTGTGTGTGTGTGTGTGTGTGTGTGTGTGTGTGTGTGTGTGTGTGTGTGTTTTGCAGGAGGGCAGAATGGTTTCAACATCCCGCAGGTGTCTCCGTGTCCAGAGGTGGAGGCCTACTTGAAGATGACCCCAGAGGAGCTGCACACCCTGGATCCCAAGAGCATCCAGGGCCAGGCCCGCCGGCTGCTGTGCGACGCCTACATGTGCATGTACCAGAGCCCGACCATGAGCCTGTACAAGTAGAGTGTGAAACCCTCGCCCTTCCTCCTCCACCTGCTCCTCTTCCCTCGCCTCCCTTCCCCCCCCCCACCGGCGTGGAGACGTGAACCAAAAGACCAAAAATAAAAACTAAACTGAGGGTACAGCAGCAGACCACCGGCAAGGGGGCGCTGTTTGGAGAGAAGGTGGGAGACACGAGACACAAGGGAGGGCGGGAGGAGGAGGAGGAGCGAGCCTATTTGCACTGTGCGTTAGTTGAAGTGTGGCGTCCTCCACGTTGTCCTATGTAGCTTCGCCCGCGTCTCACAGCTTGAGCATCGGTGGTGGACGACCAGGCGAAGGTAGGCATTATGAGGAGTCACTCCCCCGCCCCGGGAGGAAGGAGCGTGATGGCGTGCTCCACACCGCAGCGGCCGACCCAAACATGCACAAGAAAAACAAGACTGCCTAGTAGGAGGACCTCACTCACCTCATTTACCTTAAGAAAAGAGGAGTCCTGCTATTCTTAATCACTGTAAAAGACGGGAGCTTTCCACAAATGCACATTAAGGAAACGAACGCCGTGCGCGGATCCTCATCCTGCTCCTGTGTCCCGTTCCAAACCACAAAACCAACTTGTGTAGAGTTTCTTCAGTAGCATAGATCTCTCCAGGTAGTGACGTCAGCGCCATTGGTATCAACCTACTGTGCAGTTGCATTATGATCAGACTGTTCTGCTATTTGTGAACCGGTTTGCAGATTTCCTCATCACGCCGTGTAAATGTTCATACAGTGTGTGTGTGTGCGTGTGTGTGTGTGCGTGTGCGTGTGCGTGTGCGTGTGCGTGTGCGTGTGTGTGTGTGTGTGTGTGTGTGTGTGTGTTGCAGGAACAGATGTAGCCATTGTAAAAGTCTCACGTTTTACCGCATACTCACATTTTTTTTTCCTCCTTTTGCTCCATCCCCAAGTGGACCTATCAGGAAACATTTAGGTTTTGCTTCTTTCTTTTTCTTTTTTTTTTTTTTCCTCTTTCCTCCTCTCCCATTGAAAGTCACAGTGAGTGCTAATTTGTTGGTTGGGAGACATCAAGAGTTTTGCGTTCCAGCATACAAATTTGCTTCTGGGCTGTAGCTGTAAAGAAAGGTTCTGCATTGCTAATGCAGGGTAGATGCCAGATAAAACGCATGAAGGGAGACTTGTACAATGGCGCCTGTTGTAAAGCCGCTCGCTGGAGCACTCCATGCATTCGTAGGGTCAATGAGGTGAAATACAGGGACGAAAAAAAAGGAGAAAAAAAGTGGCTGTTTTCTTTTTAAAGTAAAGCGTGTGTGATGTGTGAAGGATTTCACATGCGGTGTGTTTTGTAAGTCTCTCTCTCTCTCTCTCTCATCGTGTTGATGAGTAAACCTAAATTCGTACGTTTCTGTTTACAAGAGCCTCTTTTTCCTCGGCCCGTCGCGGCGAGCGTCCGAGCTCCAGCGGGCGAAGAGAACGCCCAACTGACTCCCGCTGCCTTTCGTTGAAAGTGTGACTTGCGATATTTCCAGCCAGCCACCAGATAACAAAACCAGTGTGATCAAAACGTATTTATTGTGCTCTTCTTCTTCTTACAATGAACTCGTACGTCCCTTTTTTTCCCCCCCCACACGCAAACGAAGCGAAACAGGGTTGACGATACCGTCGGGTCCGGGTACTCCGCGTCCTCTTTCACTGTATATTAAAGTGGGTCGTAGTGGTGCACGTTGTTTCATGGCAACTACTGAATGTTAATAGTGACGCAGTGAGGGGTCAAAGGTCGGGAAATGAAGAGGCACAAGGCTGGTAACCTTGGGGCGTCGTATATATATATAATTATTTAACTATAAATTAAACAACGGGGGGGAAAAACACATATTCCGGTTTCACCAAATCGCAAAAACATACCACTCAAAGCTTGAAAGTAGCTGTCGGTTTTTCTATATCACACACAATTAGATCAACTCAAACTACAACTATAGCATCAGCATTATATATAAATATATATATAAATATACATATATTTTTCCTAAACGTAATCACAGCTTGATTGTGGATTTAGTTGTGAGCCTAAACTAAATGCAGGAGGGCGTTTTGTTTTTTTATATAAGTTCCCCTCCACCTGACGGCGTCCATGTTTATTTTTTTTTTATTTTATTTGCTCCGTGGAGGTCTGCGCTGCGGCAGGGGTCCGATCGGAGGAAACCTCCCGTCTCTGCACTGCTGGAGAGAAGTCTCCCAACAGACCATGGAGTCTGAGTTTGGTTTGTTTTGTTTTGTTTTGTTTTTGTTTTTTCTGTTGCATCTGTACAGTGTAGACATGTAACGGGTGGAGAATTAATGTCAGTGATGTTCCTGTAAATGTTAACAAAAATAAAGCCCGTTTTGAAGGCGACGTACGCAGCATGTGGTCACTGCTTTGGAGAATGCTTGCTTGTGTGTTTTTACATCCGGAAAAGGGGGATTTTTGCCTCTTCAGATTATTTTTTCTTTTGATTCTTTTATTTTTTTTTAGAAAATCCAAACCACAGTATCGCAAACTGACAATTTCACAGTTCATCAGTTTCACTAAAATATTTCTCCTCCTCCTCCCCAAAAATACTTCTCTATATGCGCCATCTACACCTGTGCGAGATGCTGGAATAATAGCTCGGTGTGTACATGCAATATGTTGCTCCAACATTAACTTAAAGAGTAACTGAGGGATACTCGGTTTACCGTCTCCCCTCGCAGCAGTGGTGTTGAAGTGCACTTATGGCAAGCTGTTTTAACATTTAATAGCCAGACTGGAGATGCACTGCAGATATGTGTAATTCAATCGTTCCCAGTAACAAAGAACAGTTT
Source organism: Lipophrys pholis (assembly GCF_963383615.2). Taxonomy (NCBI): domain Eukaryota; kingdom Metazoa; phylum Chordata; class Actinopteri; order Blenniiformes; family Blenniidae; genus Lipophrys; species Lipophrys pholis. The sequence goes on along the minus strand of NC_137636.1, from coordinate 31,184,772 downwards.
AGATATCCTCCGTGTCATTCATGCCAGCGCCAAGCACCTTGTTGTGAAGGACGGGACTCTGCAGCATCGTCTCTTGTCGAAACTAGTTGTCGCAGGTATAGAAGGGTATTATGTGTAGGCAAAATGTCTTCTTAACTCCAGTAGGGATAGCAATCAGTTTTATCAGCATTTGGGGTGAAAAGTTTTATTTTAGATTTTAGATTTGACACTACGGAGTTTCATTTACTGATAATAAACTCTGTTTTCAGCTTCTTGTCAAATGATGGAAGTTGCAGAATAGAACATCTAGAAGAAACCCCCCCCAAAAAAACAAGTCCCAAACGAGGAAGAAATTCTTTATTTTAACTGTCCTGATTTAGTTGAAACAAACAAATGCAGCTAATAAAAGTTATTATGTGGTTATTGTGGCACAAATCTGTCAAGTTTGATCTTCACAATGTCATCCATACTTATTTTGTACTGGGTGAACCTGGACTCCGACCACTGCACCACAGCATGGCAGGAGCCACATAGAAATATCTCACTATTTATAATGTGTACTTTTAGAGAATCCTTTCACGGTAAGATCTTCCCCGCGTGTTTTCCAGTGTTTGCCGTGTGTGTGTTATCCACCCGGAGAGGGATCTGATTCGTTCCTGATAGGATTACTATGATCAAGCCCAATTTGAGCCTTTGAAACGGTGATCATCCTCTGACTTGTAAACACATAACAGCAATATGATTACAGGCAGATGATGGAGATTAGTCCGAGGCTGTTTTGACCACTTTGCTCTCCTTTCTGCTCTATATGTTCAGATTAAGTCTCCATCCAGTGACCTAATTCCCCAGACAATCTCTAACAAAACGATACACCGGGATAAATCATCATGTATTAGCCCGGGCTCGCACCCCACCCCCCACACCCCCACCCCCCCCACCCCGCCCTCACACCTTACCCCTGTTTAGTTTTCAGTCAAACTTGAAACCAGCTTAGCAAGCTGACTTCAGAAGTGCCAGATAAGTATTTGTCAACAGAACAGCTGGCGCACAATGCCCTCTTGTAGCTTTATGCCACAGCATATGCCAGCCGCTCGTAGCGTGTGGTAATTTAGCCGGGGCTGGTTCCACGGGAACAGATGGGCTCAAGTATTGTTATTCTCGCTCCAGCTCAGGGCCCCTGGGGGGAATCACTAAATAAAATCAAAGCAGATGGACCTCTCTGGGCTAGGCTGTGTTTATGATAAACAGCCAGTACAACCAGTGTCCATCTCACACCTTAACCCCGCCGCGCCCTCCTCCTCCACACACACACACACACATACACACACACTCACAGCAAGCAGGAGTACAGTAGTTTAACCTCACCTGCTCCAGGCTGGATTGCTGTTCAACAAAAAAAAAAAAAAAAAAAAAAAAGGAAGCCCGCCACTCGGTCCTGAGCCAAACTTCCAGCAGTTTCACCACAACACTTCCCCGCTTGACCTTAAACTGTAGAATTCTCCCAAAACACAAAACTTATTTTGGTGCACATTTAGAAATGTCTGGCTTCCCCACTCGCTCTTTTCTCACTGACGGAGGACTGTTTTGTTCTTTTATAATCTTGCCAAGATTTTCATGGCTGTGGTTCTCACATGCATGCCATGCACACACACACACACACACACACACATACACACACACACACACACACACACACACAGAGGCCTGGGTGGCAGTATGGTCACAGCAAACAAAGTCGCACAATCCGCTCGGCCTGTCCGCCGTTGTTATGCGCTACATGGGAATGCGGGACACTTCTCACTTAGCTCCAAATCTACTTTCATTCCCATGGGAAAAGACAGCAATAAACAAAGGAATCCTATCAGCGCGGAGGGGAAGGTAAATGTTTAAGGCCATTCAGACAACAGGAAAGCAGTGATTTCCGGCACTAAAGATGAAAAAGAGTGGGGCGACGAGCGCTTTGTGAGCCAATCAGTCCTAACTCAATATACCACTTCAGTGTTGTTTCAACTCCATCATGGTGACCGCTTTTATTTAGTGTCTTCAAAGGTCACTTTCTGATGAAGTCAAAGTAGTGTAATCAACCTAAATGTTTATTGCCAAAAGTATTAACTCAGCAGTTACTCCGTCAAATCCGGCTATCTGAAAACAAAAAAAATCTCTTTTTTCTTCTTCTTCTTCTTCTTTGGGCCTCAGAAGTTATTCTTCACCATTACGCAGATCGCTTTTTCTTTTTGGTGGACCCTTGAAAATTACCCCCATGAGCCAGACATTTATCTGATCTATCAGATCAATTCATCAGGGGGAGGACGCGCCTGCCTCCGGCTCCAGTCAGGACACCGAAATAGCGTCTCAGTCTCTTGTTGTTTTTTTTACTGCATGTTTAGCAGCTTTATGCGAGATATATTGAATAATATAGAAAATATGTTCAAATCAAGCCCATAACTGAAATACACAACTTTTGGACAAATATCCACATAACGTCGACCCTCCTATCGATCGTATCGCTGTTACTAAACTGCACTGTAATCGTAACGTTCGCGCTCATCTAAGTAACACATAAGTCGTTGCACCGCATTTCCACAAAGGACCTGGCCGCTTGGTTGAAGAATTAATTGCCTCTAAAGCAACAGCTACCAGATGTTGTTGCTCCTCAGAGCCAGGTGTGGATAAATTGCATATGCAGAATGTGTGTAAAATATTTAAAGTTCTATCTTTCACTTAAGGTGTGAAGTGTTTTTATTGCCCATCACTGCACTGAGTGTGCAGTGATGGGCCCCCTCCCCCGGCCCTCCACACTGCAGATCAGCACCTGTGGTGGTGGGGATATGGATGGTGGGACTTGGCATGGCGTTTGCATTGTGTGGTGGTGGGGGTTTGTGGATGGATGGGTGGGGGTGGGGGTGGGGGGGGACCCTCCACCTGTTCGCCCTCTAATTCCCTCCTGGCTGTCACCTTTAACACTGCATTATTTACAGGTGCTCTCTGGATGGAGACACAACCTGCTGTCTGCTTTCAATATGGATGTGTGTGTGTGTGTGTGTGTGTGTGTGTGTGTGTGTGTGTGTGTGTGTGTGTGTGTGTGTGTGTGTGTGTGTGTGTGTGTGTGTGTGTGTGTGTGTGTGTGTGTGTGTGTGTTAGTTACGCTAGCTCAATTTACCTTTGCCTACACTATATAATGTGACCATGTATGTTTAGATGGAGAAAAAATAATAAATAAAAAGACACACCTGGCCAATCAAACTCGGACATTTAACAATAACTAATATGTCTTTAAAAACAAACACACATATTCAAAAAGGCTTTACAAAGTTTACTCAACATGATATATTAATTCTAAAGTAATCTCTCTTCGACAATCAGTCTTTCAACTCTTATTGCATATAATAATGCATAAAAAACCCTAAAATAACGCACTGAGTAATGCTTCTGTTAAACAACTCAACACAAAATCGGGAACTGGTGATTGTCACGTACATTTTTGTAAAATAACTCGTAGATATTTTCAGAGTTTCCTCACGTGTAAATAACTCGTCACGTCAGTCAAAGATGTGTTTTTCATTATATTTCATTTTCACATTTCTGTGACTCTATTGATGAGTCTGCTTTTGTTTTTGTATTTTGCCAGATAAATAAAATCAATAATAAAACACTATGCAGTTTAATTTCATTCAATGCAAATTGCTATTAATGAATCTCTATCTTTATAATTTGCACTTTTGAAAAATTTAAAGAAAAAATAAAAACATTGTGAAGCTTTTCTCGTACTTCCTAAAGAAAGAGCCGCATCATACAAATAAGCTCCTTCTCTCACACAAACATGATGATATAAAGTCCCATATGGAATTACATTTCAATAACAATTGGCAAGGCATAGATTTACAGCATCAATAGGAATAATTTCACCCTCAGCCCACACAAATGCATAGGGACCGTCTGAAAATGACAAACCCGCTACAACAGCGATAACAGATACTACAAATCACATATCACTATCAAACAAAGTGTTTTCGTGTGATTAAGCGAAGGCTGCTGTGACTGCATGTTGGTGTCATAAATACCAATCACCTTAGCAGGTGCCTTTGTAGCAACTGCCTTTGCTTTTGCAGCAGTTTGTAATTTGCAGACGGTCCCTGCACTCCGGTCACACAGCTGGCTGCTTGTAGAGAACAATGTTGTTTCTGCTGCTCCAAAGGCAACGACTTTTGACCAAAGTCAGCTTGTAGCATATTGCCGACCTCACACCGATGGCAGTGAGACGTCATTTGTGTGTCGAGGATGTTTCATTAAAGAGTTATTGACGTCGGAACGTTACCAAACCGCTCTCAGCAAGTGTTTGTGTGTTTCGAGGTCAAATCCGCCAATTCACTCCAACTTCACCTACCGGTCCATGTGGCGTATCTGAAGTGTCTCTGGACCTGAGCCTTTGTTTACTTGCCATATAGTTATTGTTCCCTTGGTGTGCTTCTATCGTTATCGTCTTGTTCAGGCAAGTTTTGTGTTAAACTGTGTGACAGCGTGAGTGAGAGGGATGTTGCTCTTACGGTGATTTTGCGTATGAATTAAGAAAATCCGAACAAGAGCTGGTTACAGCAGGAAGAGCCGCACTCCAACGGTTTCAGTGAAGGAATTAATAAGAGCCACACGTGGACGAGACGTCACAGTGAATCAAAACCATCCTTACAAAAGTAGACTTTCTGAAATCTCACATATTGTATCATTCAACTATAAAAACGAAGACACACTCTGTGCTTTAGAGATATTTAATGGTCCCTGCTGGTCGACCTTGGCATCAGTTTGGTTTGTCTCACTACTAAAAGACCCTTTACCCAGGAAGTACCACCCGGTGCTCAGAGTACATAATCCACATGTGTGTATGTGTGTACACACACACACACACACACACACACACACACTGACATTGTGAGATTTTCAGATTAGAAAAAGACTTTTATGCTCCACTTCTGAAGCATTTGTCAGGATTTGACTTTCCACACCTGCAGCAAGAGGAAGGTTCAACAACTTGAAATAAGATGACGATGAACCGTTTGAATCAAAGTGAAGTTTGACAGAAACAAACCGTTACTCGCTGTTACTTTTTTTTTTAATGTTGGTTAAGATCAGGAAGCTTCTGTTCTGCTCCATTTTAAACCAAACCATTACAATTTGAACTCAAGACGATTTTCTTGCCGTTCCTCCAACAACTGAGTTTCAAACTCAGGCTGTTTGAACTATTCAGTAGTTTCTCTTTTCTTCACTTCACTATAGAAGACAACAGATATGTTCCAACTCTTTAACTATTATATTGGTCTCAATCTAAAAATTTGACCAAAATGTATTTGTCTTCTTTCACAATTTGAAACATTGATTTCTGCCTCTCACACACATACAGTCGATCTATTTTCAGTTGTGAACAGATGATAAAAAGAAATTGGCCAGTTGAATCAAAAATAAATTAGAATCGAAACCACTTTGTGAAATGTTGCTTTGTCGTGTTATTGTACACGAATAGTTTGTTTATTATCAAAGACGATATGTAAACTGGATTCCTCAACATTTGACAATAAAACTTAAAACATATGTTAAAAAGCTGATTAAGTTTTACCTGGAAGCATTTCTCATAAGTATAGGAACTAGTAAAGTAGAGCAGAAGTAAGAACTTAGATATACAGGTGAACCTTCTAAATAGAGGTAAAAAAAAAAAACAATGCACCCAGGTGGTGACTACATTTTACATATATCTTTGGAAAGAGTAATAAAAAACTTGTACTCAAATGTAACAACTGTTACTTTTTGTACTCAACTATGAGTGCTCTTGTAAAAAGTAAAAAGTACTTTTCTCAGAATCTGCTCTTTCACTTTTTTTTTGTCAAAGGAAAACAAACTACTTTTCAATCTACAAATCAGAAAACTACCCAGACTGAATGTTAATTTAGATTGTTTGCACTCATTAGTGACCCGTGATCTTTCACCCATGAGTGAAATATGGCACCTGAAAACACATTATTAGAAGTACAGATATTCATAAAGCATACACTATCATACTCAATATGTGTAATTTGCCACTTCTACCTCAGTTCCTCATAAGTCCACTTGATAATGACTCCTTCTTGCCTCAAAGTGAGCGCGTTCTGCCTGCTGGATGCTCGACGTGCACCCTGTACTGATAAATGCGTAAACACTGCTTGTACCCAGACAAAGGCATCAAGCAGGCATTTCATTAGACCATTGTGCGATATGGCAGGCCGCTGCTGTGAATGTATTTATTAGTTTGCGATACATGCCTTTTCCTGTTGTTCCCGGGGCAGTGGATAATGCCGGTTTTGTTGGCGGCCCAGTGTGAACGGCGCCTCGGCTGCCAGCTGTCAGGCCTGATACCGTCTCATTTGAATTCCCAGCCTGCGCGCTGAATGGCTAATTAGATTTGCCATTTTCAATCCGCTGATTGCCATACATAGCGGGGACAAAAGGGGCTGACAGCATGTAGCACTCAAGTCCAACTGTAACAATTAATAACTGCGGTAATTAACATGTGTGTGCTGGGCCCCATTGATTATGACATTACCTGCAGAACGGATGGCCCGGCCGCTGCCATTTCATTAGGGAGCACTGATATGGATTGTTATTAATAAACTGCTCCCTGCAGCTGAGAGGAGGGTTATTAATTACACAAATTAGCGAGAGCAACGGTAATCAAGTTAGAGCGGCTTCCCGCCGCAATAATTGATCTAATTTTTACTGACCAATTCCTTTTTCCAGGGTGTCACTGGACCCCGTGTGAAGAGAAATCACCTCATTAACAAAAGTTTAATCCTAATCATAGTTCCTGCTCCGGCCGGCTTTAAGGTCATATCTGAATGTCAGAACCGTTCCGGATTGATTGCTGGTAGATTGAATCAATGTCATGTTTCGAGAAAACAATAACTTCTAATGGATGGGAGGGTCGAGCCGCTCCTGAACAGACGGCTTCATCGGAAGGTGTGTGTCTGTGTGTGTGTGTGTGTGTGTGAGTGTGTGTGTGTGTGTGGGGGGGGGGGGGGGAGTTTGGGGCTCTTGTCTGCCACTTTCATAATTCATTATGTCCATAGTAAGAGAAATGTCAGTATCTGGGCAATTAGCAGCAGCTGCAGGGACCTGTTGGTGGTGGTGGTGGTGGGGAGGAGGAGAGGATTGGGTGGGGGGTGTGGGGGGGGGGGGGGGGGGGGGGGGGGGGGGGGTAGATGAAGCAGAAGCAACTACAGTGACATTCAAATGTTAAACCAACCACCAGACTGAATAAAAAGTGTCTGGAAGTGGCACAGTTTAGATGTTCCAGTGTAAATAGGGGAGATTTTGCAGTGTGTGTGTCATAGAGCTCAGTAGGTCAGACCAGTGAAATGAAAACAAAGCAATCTCTAAATAAACACACTCATTGAACATGATCACGTCCAGCTGGGTTGCACTGGATGTCTATGATGTTGAAAAGACGTGAATCACTTGAGAACTCCAGAAACCTTCACTGACGTCCAGGTTGCTTCACAAGGGTGTACGGGACAAGTCAGCAGTTTAAAGGGGTCATATTATGCAAAGTTCCTATTCAACAGTAATAATTGTCTCCATACCTGGAAAACAATCAGAAGTGAGGAAAATCTCTAATCTCTCCCCCTGGCTTGTTTCAGTTTTTAAAAAGTGTGTTGCTCCAGCAAGCCAATCAGAAATCAAACCCTATATAGTGTAATCGGGGGTTTAGCCAATCCCAATCAAGGTAGGCCCTCCCCTTTGAACCTCCCACAATTAGGCAGCTCTGCTCTGGCACATGGCGCCACGAAAGGAAGGACTTCCTCCACTTCCCAAGATGGGCATGTGTGGGCGGAGCCAGTCCAGCTCACACAGACACAGCAGATTCTGAATGCAGCTCCTATGATCCAATATTCAAATGATTGAAAATCAAGGAAAAGCTGGATTTGGGGCAGTAAACTTTTGAGAAACCCTTTTTGAGACCCATGTGAAAGTGTTGAAAAGCTGGATAATATCCTTTAGGATAAAATGACAAACGCAACCATGGCTGAGGTTCACACTGCACTTTCTTGCCTTATTCCAAATTGAGCAAGTGTACATAATCACTTAGAAAGATCTGCATATTTAGTACATCTCCAAGCAAATATGCCCATTTTCTTTATCATTTCCTACCGTGGCAATCAGATGACCTCTCCTTCTCCATCATTAACATCCACCACTCTGCTCCACTACCTCCAGCGTCATCCTAGCTTACCCCATGTAAACCTGGATCATCACTGTATGACGTTATTTCTCCTCTCTAGAGTCTAACATTAAAACCTCTGAACATTTTTTAGGGATGTCTCATTCTCTTAAATCATTTCTCCTCACTGAGCAGAAAGCAGATGAGACAGTTGAAGCCTTTTATGAGATCTATAACTTTGAATTATGATGTCCTGGGTAATTCACCTGTTAAAACTTGATTTTTTTTACCTAATTGTGTAAATATCTCAAGAAAACGTGTTTATTGGCGAGTTAGAAGTCCCGTTTTTTCCAAAGCGAAGTCACAGATCGTGTAAAACTGCAGCTGAGAGTTTCTAAGTTTGGGAAAAACTACATGTGATTGAAAACAGAAAAAGTCTATTAGCCGAGGCATGCATGTGCCGTTTGCAATTGTTTGGAGACTTCTTGTGCAGCAGACATTTGACACTTGGCATCAGTTTTAGCCAACTAGGCCACAACCCAACCCAGAAGTCCCTTTTCTTTAATTGGCTTTTGTGTTTCAGGTGACGGGCGAGCTGCCAGCAGCAACAAATCCTCTTGATCCTCACAAAGCTGCAAAACATGAAGGGAAATGGCCAGCCTCCATTTTATTTTTTTTTCTTCTGCTGATCGCTTCTACCTCTTTGTAACGAAAACACACACATCAGATTTTTATTTCCTCTCCACCTGCTGAAAACAGCACCCACTCTCTTCATCCCCAACCTGTGAAGATTCACACTCATTTTTCACAACACATCTTTTAATATTCACTGCTCCTTTGTGGGTTTTGTTTTTTTTTGTTTTTTTTTCCTCTGTCTTGCTCTCCCTCCCCCCCTCATATGAAATCCTTCCATCCTCCGGTTTGCCGACACCAAAAAAAAAAGATGCGGCCAATCATCTCCAAGCGATGGCAGTCACAATTTTCTGTGAACAATTTGCTCCCTTAAGAGGAAAATTGCTTTCAATATAAGCTCCCTTTGAAAGACAACAACAATAAAAACATACAACTGTAATACCGCCGCCACTGTCAGCACTTGGCCGGGACAGCTTCGGCGGGGACGTATGACTCGGGGATGAGGTGCTTACAAGTCAGCCTTGTAATATCAGCATCTGTGCGAGACAGTCCCGGCAAATGAATCCCACTTTGAACATAACAGCTCGGCATCACATGAAAATGACTGCCATGAGCAGCAGTTGTCAGATATGCTCTTGCCATTGTGACGGTGAATTGTCATTTATTATACGTTGCGCCTGGCTCTGTCAGCTCCCGTTGACTGCGCGTATTGATTTGCAAGAGCAGAGGGGTGCAGAGGTCACTATGATCAACACTCTGCAACACGCGGGAATCACAGCGAGCTGACATTCCATTACCTGAGACAAAAAGGACTCAAAACAAAGAATATGTTAAGGAACACTGGTCTTCAATGCGGCAATATGACTATAATTAACGGAGAACGGGGTGGCTTATGTTGAAATGGCTGGGGGCTTGTCTGCTCCTGGAGGCTATTGTGTTCTGGTGACAACTGTGTTGTCTGCTTGATATTACATGCCCGACCTCCTGGCTCCGCCGCTCCTTTTGTGGCCTTGTTACTTCTTCAAATCAAATATCTTCTTTTCACGTGTGTGGAATTTACCCAGAAGACCACCGGCCCTGCACTGATTGGACCCACGCATGAACACACCATGATGCTATTTTCATTTTTTTTTTTTGTATTTCACTTTGAGCAAGACAGTTTTGCATTGGTGGTGTTGTTGGATTTTCAACCGGCAGCCAATAATAAAGCCCCAAAACTGCATAATACAAGCGATACAATAAATACAAGTGTTCGAAGCATCCAAGTAATATCAGTACATCTTCTGACTTGTAGAATGAAATGACTGCATTTTCTGGACTATAAGTCACACTCTGCTGCATATTTTACACATTTCTGCTGTGTAGCTTTTCCTCTGGCAACATATTGCTTTTGCTGTCACTCAAACTAGAGGCAGTAATGGAGGTTTTTCAATGATAATGTAGCTGAATTCTGTTGCCACACAGTGACATCTAGTGGTCCAACATATTATCTCCATAAAATTTGTATTAACAAGTCTGTATCAAATTGAATAACTGTGAGTAAAAAGAGCAATTTATAGCCCAGAAAATATGGAAGGTCAAAAAAAATGTATTTTTGGAAAGCAGTGTTGTAGATAAAATATTATAGAGTACTGCGTTACTGTTACTACGTAACCGACAACTGTGCCTGAAAATTATAATCTCAGTTACATTTACCGAAGGTTCAGTGGTTTTACTGAAGGTGAAAACACTTTTTTCTGCTCAGCATCACCATTACTATTGGACTAAACTGTTATTTACTGTTAGAGCGACAAACTCATTTTCTCTCTTATAAGAACAGATTCATTTACTACAAGAAATTAAATCAAATCAAATATGATTCAATTCAAATTGTCTGTGTAATCAGTTGACTTAAGTATCAGTAAAATACAAAAATACTGCTTGAATACAGTGAGGTGAAGCGGTATACAGGAGGCTTGGATGGCAGCTCTTCACTAGTAAGACAATCACAGCAGTGCCTGATCCCAACAGTTTTCTACACGAAATATACCAACCGGCCTGACTCAAATAAACACTTCGAGACGTACAGAGCAAAGTATTTTATTTAATCAGTTGTTTTGGGAACAGAGATGCGTTTAAAACATCCATCCCTGATTATGATGCATCCTCAGATCTTCAGCTTGGGTTTATGATTATGAGCCATACTTGTGATTGTCTGTGAGATATTCCAATATAGCGGCTTCAAAACATGTAAAATATATAGATCTTTTAGAACGTTACATTCCTGCTCATTTAAATGCTGTCACAGGACAAATGCACTGTTAAAAATGTTCATCTTAACCAGGATTTACTTTGTGCATTTCAGGTTTTTTACATTTTGACATGTCCTTAACAATAATCTGTGAGGAGGGATCATTTCTTTATATGCAGAAAGCTTTTCAGGGGTTGGGTATAAATATGCACAATATGTCCTAATCACTTTGGGAGTACAGAGTATGAATTTGGGTAAATGAAGATCTAACGTGAACAGAGTCATTGCAAACCCTTGTCTTTCTCACAATTTCCAGGTCTGAGAGATAATAACCTTTATTGTCCTTATAAATCCATTAAAGACATTTTTGCTCTGCTGACACTCTCCAAACAAAACAAAGACCCGCGCAACTGATCTGACAGCCACAATATGCTTTTATTTATTAACAAGCTGTTGGCAATAATTAGGGGCCATGGCTGTGAGCGTGGGCGTTTACTTTGACTGCAGTGTTGCAGATGAAACGCGCGTCTCATTGCTCTTCTTTGAGCCCGTTTGACTGGCGTTATTGCGTGGGCCAGCCCTGCCGCTGTCTGTCGTGCCTGTCAAAGTCATGAGAGGATCACTTTATCATCGTTTGTCTGCCGTGTCTGACGCTATTGAGTAGGAGGGAGCCCTTAGGGAAATGGGGGCAGGCTGCTGTATTTGCTGTATGCTCCTTTTTTCTTTTTTTTTTTTTTTCCTCTTCCTTCCTTACCTGCTAGCCTGGCTTTATCAGGATTGTTTGTTCCGGCCTGTCAAATTGCTCGGTAAGGTTTGTTACATGGCTTGAGAAAACCAGCAGAGCAACTTGAGGTGGTATTATGAAGTATGACGGCCGGTCAAGGCCTCAGTGCCTGGTTGCATTGACACACAGTGAGAAGATCCAGTCATACAACAAATACATTCACTATCTTTCAGAGGTTTATCACTACATATACATACCTCTGCATGGTAAATGTACTTTATTTATGTAACACACTTTGTCTCAAGTCTCAACATGTTTTACATATTTACTGATTCACACACACAGACACACCACATTGCTGATGGCCATCGCACCATTTGAAGAGACTTGGGGTTCAGTGTTTTGCTCAAGGACACTTAGGGTTGAATCACCAAACATCTGGTTTCACGACAGGAGTCACTCCAGCAAAAATCAACCAGTTAAAACCTGTTTTGCTGGTCTCTTTAGGAGAAGCGGGTTTACTCAACTTTATCTATGAAGCACTTCAACGACAGCGCAGATGGTCAAAGTGCTGCACACAGACACAAGAACAACACCGACATCTGAGGCTAAAGACCAGGAGAGGAGTGTTTCTAATGAGGGGATTTGAAAAAAAGGGAGGGATCTGTCACTAAACCGACTCACTCCACAGTTTGGAGGCTGAGAGAGAGCGTCGTTTGAAATGAAATAAAACAATTTCACATTGAATCCACAAACTAAATTCAAACCACTTTTTTGTTTGAAAGTGGAAAAAGACTCGATTGCTGTGACAAATCATGAGGCGTTGCAGCCACGTAAACATACAAATGGGTGATTCTCCAGATGAGAATCACACTAAATTGGTACTTTTGTTGAATGTCACATGATTTTCTTCAATATTTACACAGTACTGTCAAGACGAGTATGACATCAAGCTAATAAAAGTAAACATTTCAGGCTCTTTGTTGAAAATCAACAATTCTTGCCCACACACACACTAAACACAGGGTCTCTTCATTCCCCAGGAATCATTTTCAATGAAGCTGATTTTTGCATCACATTCAAACACCAGAAGTGACAGCCTAGCATATGCAGCGACATACGGCTTAAATCCATCTATGGCCTTGTATCAAGCCTGAAAATAAAATCTTAACAGTGCAAGTTGAATAAAACCACAACAGACACAACCCGGGGAGCTTGTTAAGTGCAGCGTTATGATGCCGAGACAAGATCCACTCGGGTTATGAGCCCGAGCACAAGAAAATCCTAATTCTATTCCAGCGTGTGAAGTGAAGCTGCTGTAGCTTCCTGTGGAACTGGACCGTCATGCTGCGGCCCAGTGAAACGAGGCTAATGAATCCTGACTGGCATCAGCATTAACAGACCGTGTGGGGTTGAAAATGAGTCGTTTGCATGACTCAGGCAAACTTCAGCCTGTTGTTTTTAAAGATTATCATGCACGGCTCGGTGGGATTTATGAACTAAACAGGCGATGTCGGGCCTTGGCTGGATAATGTAGTAGCAGAGTCAGGCCATGCATGCTCCACTGCCAGTAAGCCAACACGCCAGCTGGCTTGGCAGATTCTTTTGTGATCAACCATTTGAAAGATTGAATTTATATGTTTGAACCAGGCAGAGAAAGGCCGCCTCTCATGTTAGTCAGGAGGCGTCACCAAACGAATGCGGGCTGAAGAGCTGGACATGGGTGTGTCCAGGTGGGATGAAGGGAATTAGCCTGTTTTCTCTGTAAACAAAGTGTTTAAAAAAAAAAAAAAAAAAAGCCCTGGAGTGGGGCATGACAGGGTGTGTGTGCACCTAATCTGATGAAGCTTAGTGACACCTCCTAATATTGCAGCCTCTTCACAGTTATCAGAAGTTTGAGCCGGGAAGCGTCGTGGAGCATCCATCCAGCCACAGACAGCCTGTGTTACACACACTGCTCCGGGGCAATCCACAATGCAAAATTGATTAATATTTGCTTTCAAAATGACACGGCTTGATGCATGGAGGCTCTCCACATGTAAATGAACACTTTAAAGGAGATGAATAGCCCCAACAGAGGATTGCAAAGTTCAAGCCGTGGATTTGCATATTTATATTACAAGTTACTGATAATAAGCGGGGCAGAAAGAAGCAAATGCAATCCGTTTGTCAACGTACAATCCCTACATTACAAAACTAACTCTTATTAGCTTCCGTGAACTGATATGTTCAATTACTTGCCACAATAGCCACTCTGAAGATGTATTGTACCGAGTTTTGACTTTATAATACAATTTAGATGAAGACACGAGACAATTGATGATTCATTTAAGCGTTCACAAGGAAGGAAAATAAATTTCATCTCACTCGCATAGCTGCCATGTTATTTCCTCCTGAAACAAGAATATAGAAGTATTAAGAATTTAAATATAGGTTTTTGTTCTGCACTAACAGACATGCTTCATTTTGTTCTGATGTACTGCGACGATCGCAGAGGTTTGCAATGACCATTTTCATATTTTAAAGGGCTTTCTCTGCAGTCGTCACCCACTTTTTAAGGGCCACACTTTCCCACCAGTGTAGATTTCCTCTATGTGAGGAGAGACAACAGAGACAAACTGCCATCATGTTGTTTCTGGTCCATTAGTGTCCAGAATCATGTCACTTTCCTCTGCTGCTGCTTGTTGTTTGTGATTGTCAGTCTGTCAGCTCCATACTGAGACTGTGTTGGTTTTGAAAGTGATAATCCAAATTTAAACTTCCTCATAAAAAGCCTGCTGTGGTGAAAGACCACAGTGATAATTAGTGTGACTGCTGAGCCTGTTATTGCTATATTAGTATTATCTATGAGGACTGATAGCGCAGACTCCATTCATGAAAACTACAACTTATCAGTGAGAGTTGATCGTGACTCAAAACAGAAATGTGGTATTGTTGAAGTGGTTAGTGGTTAGTCAATAAACACATTTGATATTTTACAATATAAAATAGTCCATGTGGACAATGCTAAGTGATTCACTCAACATGCACTACACCTGGACATTGTACAGCCAGCGGTAAAATTGTACATTGTGAATGCATGTACTGTATGAATGTAGGCGATTCAGTTGCAATTCAGATGATTTTTTTTAGCTCAACATTTCCAATATGGGTACATAATGTTTAGCAGAACAAGTCCACCCACCTCTGCTGTGTTGAAATAATACAGTTTGAGTCAAAACCCCATGACTGATGCAGAGCAGGAAGTAAACTTCAATTCCTTTTTATTAAGAGATATTTTTGTGTTCCAAGTTGAGTCCAGCTCATGGCTCCAACCTGCACAGTAGCCTTTCACGTGGCCCCACTGGGATTATTATCTGCTCACCAAAAACCAGGCAACTTTAAGACAACCAGAAACAACATTGAGAAAATAAAAGGTGAAATTTTTACTTTTTGTCCAGTGTTACAACAAAAAATCAGGGGTTGCAATGAGGCATCACAAACGGCCCAGAATGAAATGTTCTGTATTTAGTTAGAACAGATAAGATATGCAGTGATCTGAGTTGTAATCAGCAAACACAACACATCCCACTGACGTGATAGAGTAGGTCTTCTGATCATTGGAGAGAAAATCCAACAGAAATCTCTTTGCTGTCATGATGACTAAACTACACTTTTGTTTTTAATTTTCCAATTCATTATATGACTTAATATATGTGACTTTAAAAAGTGGCTTCTCTGTTTGTTTTAAACAAAGAGTTTCCATTCATATTCCACCTTTACTCCTTTCATAACCAATATGACCACTAGAGGTCAGAAGACTGTGTGATTATGGATCGTACTGCTAAAAGCACAGTGAGGATGTTTTTGTTGTTGTTATTTTTAATAATAACATAAACATTAACGTACCTCCAGTTCCCTTAACAAAAAGGAAACAAGATTCTGATACAGGAAATAAGATTTGTGATGCGAGAAAAAAACAAAAAACAGATGGAATGTATATTTACTGATACACGTTGAGCAGCAGAACAAAATGTGAAACTTGGCTGAACCCATGTCAACAACAAGCTTTATCTCAGGAATTGAACTGAACGGTTCCTGTTGCAGTTTAGGCTGGTTTGCTAAAAGTTGATGTCATGCAAACAATAATTCATTCAACGATGTGGAGAAAAGGAACGTTAAGATTCGAGCGCGGTTCACCTAAAAGTCACTTTACTGTCAATCCTGAAGTGAAATCCACAACGAGAGAAGTCATAAATTCAGCGTTTTATGTTTTACTATTCTGCTTTGAAAATAATTGAGAAAATATTTTAAGAAATATTTTTTTTGTTAATAAATAATTGTTTCAGCATTATATATTTGCACTCGGACATCCACTGCTGTGTCAAAGTACCTCCAAAAGCGATTTGAACTTTAAAGAAAATGTAATTCCTATTTTGCTGACGCTTCTGTTTCTAATTGCTGCCAAACTATTTAAGCTTGTCGGTATAGTTGCAAACGTTCGTGTTGAAAATTTACAAGCACCTGGTGGTTGCAAGGAGCCGAGTGATCGTTCATGGAGATAAAACGTTCGGGCGGTATCAGATAGCAGTTATACTTCAATAGCGCTCGAGATATGAGCAATGGGAGGGAGCATATGTTGCATGAAGCAACTGGATGAGAAAGATGATACCACTGAAACAAAACACAATATATGAGTAATCTAATATGTGCCATATGTTGACCATACATATAGGAGCTCCTCTCTTTGGCGAAGTATAAAATGAAATCAAATATCACAAATGAGGAGAGGCCATTAAATTAGGATGATAGGGGCTAACTGGAGTGTAACACACACCACATCTTTTGAATGGGACATTTTTTTTTTTTTTTTTTTAATGTTTGGCTGACACTCAATACCCTGCTCCACTTTTTTTCTTTTTTCTTTTTTTTTTTTCCCCCTCCGTCAGTGTTTTTGAGCTCCTTAACAACTCATTATGGTGTGGTGTTTGGCACGGGCCGAGTCAGGACTCCAGGTGTTAAAATGCACTTGGCTCAGCCGGGAGGCCAAACCGAGCGGAGTGTCAGCCAGCCACGGCTTCACTCGGATGCAGCAGACTCCAGAGCTGCTCTCTGCCTCGGAGCCAGGGGGGGGAAAGAGGGCATAACATTTGTAAACAAGTACAATAACTACCACACTGCTGAAACGGCACTGGATTACAAGCAGGGTGTGATTTGTGATTCACTCTTGACTGGCGAAATGACCAAATTTGGTAACTTCTGCACTTATTTCAAACAAACAGTCGTACGTTGCTGACAATCATACAACGGGGGATGGTTGGAGCTTCTTGTTTGTTTCATCCCCTTTGATATGGCAACTTTTCCTTCACATCCTTTCTTGATTGTCATTTTTCCGTGTGGAATTTGCACGTTCTCCTTGTGCATGGGTGGGGATTCTGACGGTGCTCCAGTCCAAAAACATGCTTGTGAGGTCAAGTGGTCACTCCAGCTCACCTATAGATGTGTATGTGTTTGTTTGTGTGTGTGTGTGTGTGTGTGTGTGTGTGTGTGTGTGTGTGTGTGTGTGTGTGTGTGTGTGTGTGTGTGTGTGTGTGTGTGTGTCTTCGTGTATTTGTGTGTGTTAGATTGAAGGTGTGGAAGACGGTTAATGTGACGCATACATCCTGAATCTGTTGCACAGACTCACTATAGCTTGTTTTTTTCAAAGTAAAATCTCCTTGGGTCATGAGAGACGTCAACTCTGTGACTTCGATTATTTTGACAGATTTTGGAAACATCATACCTTTGATAACCACACGGGGAGGACACATTTGAACCCTTCTGTGGTAAAACATAATCAGTCTAGAGGAGGGGTGCATGCAGTATGAGAAGGGGGAGACCCAGCTTCTCCACGTACTGCACCCGACAAGTTAAATTACAAAAATACAGTAATACTCAGTAATATCTACCATTAAAGCACATTTCTCAGACAAACAATAAATTAGATAAAGACAATAGACAACATGGCTATTTTTCGTTTGTTTTTAAAGAACATATGGAGTTTTTCTGGTAAAAATAAATAAATTGATTCAAAAACTAATCAAAAGGTTTCAATCACTGACATTTATAGGACTACTCATAAGTACAGTTTGCCAATTCTACTTAAATATGAATGAAATGACAATTATGTAGTTAAAGAAGTACTCAAAATACTCAAAATACTGAGGAAAAGCCACATGCATTTGCTATTCTTTTGCTGGGAAGGTTGGGAAGAAAGTTGTAAACCTTCAAAATGTTGCCACATGGGTAAAAAAAAAAAAAGATTCCTCCATGTTTTACACATTTAGAACAATACTGGTTGTATCGTCAAATAAATAAAATAACATAAAATAAACAACATAAATGTGTGTCTTGAGGATATGTTTGAACATGCACATATGTACTCTTGCACTGGTTTTATGTGCAAAGTGATCAAAATGGTTGAAATGAGTTAAGCAGAAGTATTTTCATTATCCTCACCAAGTGTCTATATCCTGCACAAGCTGTACTGACTTCAATGATAACTTTTCACTGTCAGTTTTAAGATTAGAAGAACAAATCTGTTTAAAAAAAAACCATAAAGCAACATTTATTTCCACTCCATAGCAAAGTTGATCCCCACAGTATTGTCTGTCATGTTTATTCACAAAAGTCTTCACTGTAACACAGTTTGCGAACATTAATTTAGCATATGAATGAACATGATGTGAATGAGCATAATTAGACACTGGAAACTGTTACTGTATGAGTAATATCTTGAATAAGTTAAGAAGATAAGACACATTGACAGACTGAACGTTACTGGGAGACGCAACATGACGCAGACGCTGCAGAGCCAAGTGACACATCTGTCCCAGTATCGAACAGAAATGTTGGTTTTTCTAATGAACCAGACATAAAAATGTAACAGAGGACAGATGCAGATTTAACTCAATTCACCAGAATTGGAGGGACGACAGGAGACATTCATGCTGGTGTATTTATGAAGCAGCGACCTTGTGCTGCAGTTCGGTCGTAAATCTCCATCATTTGAACAAGATGAGACAGCAACCAATTTGTGAGATTTATGCTTTTTTTTTTTTTTTTTCCCCCCCCCTCTGAAATATGAATGAATAAGAGGCATATCTGTGAGGAGAAGATGATCGCACTAAATCTAATCAGAGTGGAAAATGAATTTTAACGAGCTTGTCATTACAATTTAAGTCTCACAAGGAGCCACTGCTCCTTCTGTCATGTTAATTCAATTCCCCGCCACAATGATGTCCACAGAATGTAGAAACTTCTGAGCCATAAAGACGGGCTTTAAGGGCGAGCGTTGCATGTTAGAGAGGGAGAGATATGTCCAGTAATTGAATAATAAACAATGTCTAAATCACATTATAGTCATTCAGACTAATTGGGTTTGAGGGGGAAAAAATGCAAGCAAACCTCACAATAATAGCACATAAAGAAATAGATTGAGAGCGTTATGCTGGTCATTGATGGGACAGGGAGGCTCTGTGCTGCTGCTGCTGCTGCTGCTGCTGTTGCTGCTGCTGCTGCTCCATGAATGTGCCACTTTCAGCCTGCCGGGCCCACAAGAGACGCTTCACAGTCCAGCAAAGGAGCATGGACAAGCTCACTCACACATGCATGCAAACATAAGTCACACTCTGACTGTGAATCCAAACATACCAAACTAAGTGTCAATTTCATGTTCTGGGCTCTGACTCCAGTGCAAACTAATATTATGACAGCAGGATCGTTCATATATTTCCTTTTGACGCGTCCGCAAAAGTTGCGTTCTAAGATCAGTGCGAAGAGGAAAGAGTTCCTGAGCTAATTGTTTAAAGACGTCTGTCACCACCGAGGAAGTGGTGTGTGTTTTTTTTTTTTGTTTTTTTTCCTAAAAAGAAAAGGAAAACCACAAAACCATAAAACAATATTAATGCAGTGAGGTGGAAGAAAATGCACTCAATCCTATCATTACGCTCGGGGAGTCGTATAAATGTGGTGGAAATAAATCAATGAGCGAGCGTGCCAAGTTAGAATTTCTGCAAATACATTCATTAATGTTTGTCATCGCAGGATAAAAGAAAAACAAAAAAAAGAAGATAAACATTGTGTCCTTTTTGTTCGATGTAGGTCTATTTGTTTTTTTCACTTCATTTGGTCTCTCATATATTTTTAGACACAAAACCAAACTTTTTCATTTGCTTTTATTCCCCTAATCATTTATTCCACTGTTTTTATTTTGTGGTTTTAATACATTGTCTTTTAACTTTTCTAAGCAATTCCCATACTTTTAGCTCTTTACCTCCGTGTGTGTTTGTGTGCGTGTGCGTGTGTGTGTGTGTGTGTGTGTGTGTGTATACCCCCCCTTTCTTTCCTTTTCCCACTAAACAGGAAACATTAGGATATTAGGTTTGTCTGAAGTGACAAAAAGGGGAAATAAATGTAAAGTTCTTATAAGTTGCCATAAAATTGGGCAATAGAACGTTTGAAAATTAAAAAGAAGGCAGTGGTAATAGTACTCTGAGAGAAACTGTAAAATAAGATAAATACAAGGTTATTTCTTCAACTCAGAAAACTGCTAATTGTACTAGGATGAAGACAGTGACAGTAAAGTTATTTCAAAAAGTATTGGATTTGAATTTTAAACATAAAAAAAATAAACAGGAATTTTTTTTTTTTTTTTTATAAGGACAGAAGGTTAGAGGCTCACTCTTGGCTGAAACTGGCACAAAAAAAAGTGAGGATGAGTGTGTGTTGTGATTTATAAAACTAGAGAACTTGTTTAAAAAAGTTTGCAAAAGTTAAAACTTACAGAATATTCTACTCTGAGCCTGCAGACTGAGGTTGTGTTTCTCTTGCATGATCTGACACACACACACACACACACACACACACACACACACACACACACACACACACACACACACACACACACACACACACACACACACACACACACACTCAGTGCACGTACACCTTCGGCTCCTCACCACACACTCACCATTTTTGTTTTTTTTTCCCACCGGAGGAATTAGGCGAGACATCGTGAAAGAGTGAATACCTCGGCTCTGCTCACCCAGCATGCCTTGTCGTGCACGGCGTAATCTGATAATATCAATCATAATTGTGTTAGATGTAATTCATCTGACTTTCAGTGTGTCGGGGTCAGGGTAGGAAGCAAGGCCCCACTTGCCATCAATTATCAGACATAAGAGAGTGGTGGATGGAGCTCTCCTCTATAAATAATATGGTGGGGCCCCGGCGCTGCCGATCGATGCCGTACAGTTCCACTGTCATGGCTTTAATGGCAGCTGGCTTTCTTGGCTGAGCGGATCAATAGCGCGTCTCCTCGGGGCTCAGTCTGGGTCCAGGTCACGGCTGGTGATGCGGACGTAAATGACACCTCTGTTGTGATTGGAAAAATGCAAACCTTTTGGGTTATTTAGTCCCACTACTGTGTGGTCAGCCCGGGGAAGCACCTGTTGAGATGGGTTGAACCTTCCTGCGGTGATCTGCCGCTCCTCCTACAGCGGCCTTATTTCTCCCGAGATTCCTTTTACTGACATAATCATTTTCTGTCCACCAAATCAATGAGTCTTCCCACTGAGATGAAAGCTATCCATGCATGCGACTATATTTGCATGGGAAAAGTCGTCATGATTTTATTTTTCTCTTATATATATATATATTTCCAGTGTTTCCAAGCTGTGTAAACTAGGAAAGTGAGCCCTTTAAATTCCAAACAGGGAGGTTTGAAGTGACGTCTAATTGAAAAACATGAAGAGGCACAGCTGCTCAGTCTGAATGTCAATGGAAGCAAGAATGACAGGCGGCACAGCAGGCAACCAGGCCAAAGACTGCTGGGCCAAGACTTACGAGACACATAAACACACACACACACACACATACGCACACACACCTAGTTAACATGGAGACGCAGACACAAAGCAAGAACTAGGTGGTATCAGCTGTAAAGCAAAAGAAAAAGGAGCGACAGACAAATAAAACCAAGGAGATGAGGGAGATGGCCGTTCTGCCTTCAAAGCAACACGTGGACGAGAGGTCAAACAGTGTGACCCTCCAGGACGGAGACGTTCGTCATGTGGACGTCGAGCTGGGTCGCACGTTAAAGCACTGAAACAATTATTCCGTTTTTTTCTTTGCGTGCGTGCAGAGTTTTCAAG
This sequence comes from Lipophrys pholis, assembly GCF_963383615.2. Taxonomy (NCBI): domain Eukaryota; kingdom Metazoa; phylum Chordata; class Actinopteri; order Blenniiformes; family Blenniidae; genus Lipophrys; species Lipophrys pholis. The sequence goes on along the minus strand of NC_137636.1, from coordinate 31,162,852 downwards.
TGTTTCCACTTCCAAGGAAAACGGACGATAAGTTATCAGCGTTAAACTAAAAATGATGCTTAAAAATGTGAAATCCAGCATGAGGAAAACATACTCTCAAATGTCAGCCGTCTCCAGTAAAAGTACAGCAAACAGTTTCTCAAGGGGGACGAGACAGAGGCGAGAGTCGCTCATGTCACGGAGAGGCCACAAAGCTGACACAAATCTGTTCACTTGTCCATTTTTATGGGGGAATCGGCCCGATTGTAAAGGGTGCTGTGTGCAGAAATAAACTCTATTTGTAATTAACAGAGATATGGGTCAGTGGGCAACTCGCGCTTGGGCTCCGGATTGGCCCTTTGTCTTGTTGGCTTTATCCTCCCCTTTCTACCGAAGGGGGATAAAATGAGAAATGTGAGTCTCATCTTTCAGAACACAGACGGATTTCTGCCTCGTCGTGGCTAAAGAAACACCCCTGATGTGAATGAATCAACCCCTGGTGAAGCGTTCAGGGCGGGGAGGAGCGCCTCAGAGCATGTCTGACTTTGATGTTAACACAATCCTTCTCTTATAAAAGTGTGCCGGCCCACTTTTGTTCTCCACTGGGTTCAAATGCTCCAACAAACCCGTGTTACAGAGCTGCTCCGCACCTACTACATTCATTAAAAAAAAAAAAAAAAAAAAAAAGCTCTGGGAATTTTACTCAAAAGGTGTTGCACTGAAGACAGACTGAAGTCATTAGATAGTGTGAGTTTGGCCGTGAGTCTGCGTTGTGTTGACGTGTGGTGAGACTGCCTCAGCTGATTGTTTTTGATATAGTCTTCTCAACAAAATAAGAGCTTGACGCAGTCAGCATCCAGCCATCCATCCAACTTTGACTTTACTTTTTCCAACTTGGAGTTGACGTCCTTCACAGAGAGACAAACTATGACACACACCTGCAGTCGATATAGAGACATCGTGAAACGTTCATGTTTTTGGACCGAGAGTGAACCGATGTACTCCGTAGGCACAGGGAGAACATGCAAACGCCACATATTAATGGATTTCACTTATATAGAACCTTTCCACCGATCATTCACACAAACATCAATGGAAGTGCTCCATCCATTAGTTCAGTGGATTGCTCAAGGATGCTTTGTCATCGAACCCACAACCTTCTATTGAAGAGGCAACCTGCTCTATCAACTGAGCCGTATCATCTCTAAGCCCAAAGCCTCAAACCCCGAACACCATCAGTGTTGAACATAAAGAGAAATCTGCAGTGAATGGTTCTCCATTCCAGCGATCTTCCTCCAAATGCTGACGTTACCGCGAGCACCAATAGAACCTGTGTAAATAAAGTGCAAATCAGCGCTGTAGAGGCTGTGTTCATTGTCCATGGACTTTTTTTTTTTCCTCTCTTCTTCTTCCCAGAGAAGTAATTGAGTGTGGAGGGTCGCTGATGCTGGAAACAGGGAGCGAGTGTTTCTGCTCCGATGCCGCCATCAGCCACTCAGGGTCCCGGTCCGGCACTGGAACTAATGGAGCTTCCTCCGGGACGCTTTTCCCCTCAGATGAGCACAGCTGGAGGATATCCGCCACCCAGTGCTGGAGTTACACCTCCTCCTACCACACCCAGCTGTCACCTCCTCCACCCCTACGTCTCGATGCCTCCTGTCTGTCACACAGCACTCGCTCCTAACGTAAGGGGAGTTCCAGTTTGGGGGTAGACCACCGTGATCAGTACCACTGGGCTTGTTTCACCCATTTCTGCCTAATAGTTCCCCCCCCCCGCAGCGGATTTAAATACAAACGTGTATGGTGGACTTGCTGGTGGATTTCTTTTTGATACTCCTCTATCATGAAAACATCACCACACTACTGGAGGTTTTCACCATGCTCCCTTAAAATCACCACCCTGTTATGCGTCACTGAACTCATTCATCTCTACATTATCAACCTCTGATAAAAGTAGATTTTTATGGGCTGTGCTTGAATATATATACCTCCAAGAACTTCTTGTTCTCACTTTTATATCAGGCCGCGAGGAAACGTGTGATCAGTATCAGAAGTCAGTGGCAACAATCTGGAGCTAACAATACAAGTGTGCTACAAAGAGCTCCCTCCAGTGTGTGTGTGTGTGTGTGTGTGTGTGTGTGTGTGTGTGTGTGTGTGTGTGTGTGTGTGTGTGTGTGAGAGCTGGTTACAAAACAGTGTGCTTCCACACCGTGGAACTTGTAAAACACAGCGAGGGCTACACCCTCTGCAGCCACACAGCAGGATCCAATTAGGACTCTTATCTACTAATTATGTCCTTTACACATCTGCATTCCAGAATTTAAAAAAAAAAAAAAAAAAAAGCTTGACGTCCTTTCTCCATAACAAGCTCTCGAATTAATGAGATTGCTCTGTAATTGAACCTCTTCATGGGTCCCCTGGCAGGGAGAATACGCTAAGTTAGATTTGTATTAACAGAGCATCAATCATAGCTGATCAAATGATAAACCGTGTTGATGATCCCAGGCGTAAAGTGGTTGCACCTTTATGTAAATGTGCGGCCCCACCTTGGATCAGATGGGAGTGGAGCACTGCTGGGGTTAGCTGAGGGGGGGTACTGTCCCGGGCTGGACCACTGTGGGGCACTGTGCTCCAGATCTCAAGCTGCAAGCTCACATGAACGTACAGCCACTTCCTAAGAGTGCATGTTTGATTGTTTGCATGACACCAAAACATCCAAACACATACATGTTGTGTTTTCAAGCCTTTCAAGGACGAGACACCACATCGACTTTCATTCTTATCCTGCAGATTTACTCAGCCGTTACAATAATGATAAAAAAATGTTTTAATATGTGCTTGTACTGGATCAAGATTCATTCACTTCTTTTCTTATTTGTAATGGCGCTTCCAGATGTAGCTGGAATACATTTTATCCTGGATTAAACTTCAAAAGATTACGGCATATACTAGTTGTGTTATTACTTCCTCTCCTCCTTTTGTCCTAATGTTTAAACCAGACCGCTTATCAAAGTCATCATGGTAATGTAACAGTTCTTCAAATAGTCCTGCACTCATGTCGTTTTCATTTACAATTTCCTGTAGAATTCACATAATTTAGTTTATAGTGGCATTTTTTTTTTTTTTTTTTATTTTTTTTTTTATATTAACAGATTAGAATTAAAGTCACACAGATTTCCTTCCTGGAAGCAAAACTCTGAACAAAGTTTGTGCCCCGACACATAAATATGATCTCTGGGTAAACAAAGTCACAAGTCTCAGTGTGACGATAAAGAGTAGAGTCCATCCAGTTTCCATGAATGTAGATTAAATCAAACAAAACTTTGTGTAATTCGACCTTGAGGTGCAGATCCTGGCAGGCTGGCAGCAAACACAGTTCAACTACTTGCAAAAGGTCTTTTTTTTAAAAAAATAACATATATTTTGCTGGAGACTAGAATTGACTTAAAAGTTGTTTTTACAATGTTGATGAGTCTACTAGAGGACGTTCTGTAAAAAGTCCCCACACTAAATTGGTACACCGTTAATTTACGTTTCATTCGGGATGAATTGAGCAATATTTTCCTGCATGTGAGGATATTGTTCTCGCTGGGAAACTATGTGGAATGTTTCTGAGAGCACAGTCATGCAGTCAAGTGTTCTCACAGTTTAACAGGTGCTTGAGGTTCAAGAGAGGGAGACATGCTCACAGTGTGCAGGTTGGTGCAGGTATGTCAAGTGGAGTCTTAGTGATGGACACTCAAGAACACGCCACATTACACATAATTCATGGCTTTTTACTGCATGTAACAGTTTTAAACTAGTTTCCCGCCTCTGTGGTCATGTATGATTATTTTTACTGGGAACGAATCAACTTGAGCAATTTCACAGCTTTGGTGTCCGATATCCTCACACTTAAACGTACCAAGAAATGAATGTTCAAATGTTCCTCTTGCTGCTTTCTTCTTACCTCGGATGTCTTATGGGGTCGTTCCCTGTTGAGCTGTGATTAATAATTGTTAATTGATGTGATCCCTGACCCGGGCCTCGTGTCACAGATCGTCGGCCATGTCTCACATTCAGCCGCAGCAGGATGAATATCAGTCCGGAGGTGAACGAACGAGGCAGATCCGTTCACATGAGGCTGAGCTCACTTTATTAGCATTGATTCCTGTTTTATGTATTTTGTCCCAGCTAACGCTATCGACCAAGAACAGCACAGACAATGCCTTTGTTTGAAATCTAACAACTTTGCTTTTTTTTTTTTTTTTTTTTTAGTTTAGGTTTATCGCCCAAAAAGTGTTATACAGTTCTTTATACAGTAAATTAATCTTTTGCTGCAATTGTATATGGTCTGTGGCCTTGTCTATAAGTGTAAAATTGTTGGAGCAAGATTTATAACGTTTTAATCAATATACAGTTTGTGACTGTGCAGCTTCTCCTGTAAAATGTTAATTTTATTGCTA